>NC_143258.1:79421611-80046611 GCF_984573655.1 Nuphar pumila
TTGAATTGGATCCGAAGTCTGGAATAAAAAAAAATGGAGTTGAATCCGAAATCTAGAATCCTAAATGGAATTGGATCTGAAGTCTGGGACCCAAAAATGGAGTTGAATCCGAAATCTGGAATTCTAAATGGAATTGGATCCAAAGTCTGGAATCCAAAATGGAGATGAATCCGAAATCTGGAATCCTAAATGAAATTTGATCCAAAGTCTGGAATCCGAGATGAGATTGGATCTAAAATGAGACTTGTTGATGGATCTGGATTTTGAAAATCCAGTTTTTGAATTTGAAATTTAGGGAAATCTGAATTCTGAGATTTAGAATTAATCTCAAAACTTTGATTTTGAATTGAGAATCAAGACTCAATCTCTAGGTAGAACTTTGAAGATAAAGAATAAACTTGATTTTTAAAGTTTGATTTTGAAATCAGAAGATGAATCAGAAATTTCAAAGTTAAATTGAACTTTGAAATTTAATTTGAAATGTTAAATTGAATTCGAATTTGAATCTTAAAAATGAATTTGGAATTCCAAAGTTGAGTTGAACTTTGAAATTTGATTTGAATTGAAAATTGATTTTTTGAATATAAGAAGAGAATTTTGAAATCTCAAAGTCAAATTGGACTTTGAAATTAAAATTTGAATCTTTGAAATAAGATATAAGAATGAATTGAAATAGAAATTGAAGATGAGTTTGAGAAGTGAAGAAGATACTTGAAGATATATCTCAAAATCACTTTGATTTTGAAAAAAAGAATTTTGAAAATATGATGCAATTCTGTCCTAAATGATGAAATGAATTGGAGAACTTGAAATTAGATTTGAAAAGCATATTTCATTCTTTAAACGAATTAAAATAAGATTGAAGATATAATACATCCCTGACTATGGTCATTGAATGTATTATATAATAATCATATTTGAATTCAGGTGAAGAATAAAACATATTTTGGTGCTTTTATAGAGTTTAAAATGAAATTAACTCTCAATATATCCTGACTATGACCATTGATATATATTTTGAGTAAATTTTAAGTTAAACTTTGATAAAAGAAGAAAATATTTAGAAAACATGATGAATTTTGAAAAGAGATCCAGTGTGGACCCAATATTATTCCATAAAAGATGAAAACCATAAGTTTTGTTCACACCTTGACTATGGCCATTGATGCAAATCATCAACTTAGGATTTAATCACCTTTTATAAAATGGTGCACGTGTCATTCGTGTTCCCATTTGTGAAGTTTTGTAACAAAAGAGGAAAATGATATGAAAACAAGCAATTTCTAAGATATGTACATGCTCATACATTCTAATCTAGTGCAAGGAATGTAAATTCTCATTATATGTAGCTATTACATCATTTGAGGGAATTTTGACAATTAAAATTTCTAATTAAGAAAAGAAGCCTGGATTTTTCCTGCATTCTTGCGCAAGGGTTAGTATAAGGCAAAAGACTATATGTAGAAAGGGACACAAACATATATGCATACGTCTATCCTAATGCGAAATACATGTATGGAATATTATACTTATGCCAAAATAAAATTATATGTATGTATATTCCTAGATGTAATGCCTATATTAGTGAAATAATGCCTATATACTTGTGGAAATACACTGGTCAAATACCCCTTTGAAAGGGGTATGCTATTTTACAGAGGACAAGGAAAATGTTGTGTGACACAGGTCTAGGTAAAGAAATATGTATACTAATGATAAATGCTACTTCATGTGAATCTACTATTGTGAATGAAAGTAAAACAGGCAATGCAATGCATATGAAAGTGTATTAGATGGAAATCAGATTGCAATTGACTAGTATAAACTGAAATGTTGTCAGTCACATAGTATATGATGCACAAGTTTGCAGGGAAGGGTGTATGCACCGGTTGCTGCAAATAACATGGTAGCAGCAGGGGTTAGTGAGCTGTTATAAAATGACCTCTGTAGTATTGGTGTTGAGCGTGTTTATACAGTAGAGCTGGGAATCAAATGGTGAAAAATGGAAGTGGGCGAAGATTGTAAAGTGAGTATAACACACAGGTGACTGTGATGTGTGATAAATGATGGGAGTGTTGAGGGCAACCAATATGACTTCAGATGATACAATTTCAAGTATGAGACCACCAAGCTTTGGGAGATCGACAAGCTCCAAAAGTGGTTTCCAGAAGTAGTCTGTATGTGACTCTTCATTCAATTTGCATCTAGCAGACAAGGAACTTTATAGAAAATTGTTAGACGATATGTCATCAGGAACTTCCTTCCCAGGATTAGCACTTTCAAGAATATCAATATGAAGATAGATAACACTTTATCTATGTCTTCAAACAGGTTTTCAAGAGCAGGATGAGTCTTATTTCCAGAATCATTACCTACCCGGTTGGGATGTCTCATTTTCACAAGGTTACAGCCTTGCAAAACTAATTTGCTGTGGACAGCAGAAGCACTGTTGCAGCCAACATTTCCAAAGGAAGCACAAGAGAACAGAGGGTTTTTTTTTGCACAGGTACGGGGATTTCAAACAATCACGTGACAACTTCACATAATGCAGCAAACCAAATTAATGTAGGGGATGCAGAGAATGTAGCAGCAACGTGATTCACACAGGAGAGTGAGACAGCATGAATAGATATGTGAAATGTGGATGAAAGCTGGTAGTAAAGGATTGCTACTGTGCATGAAAGAGTATCCCTTGTAATGGGAATAAAACCTGAGTTAATTCCTTTCTTCGGGTGAAAAGATGGTGAAAAGTTCATAGCGTGGCTCCATCTAATGGAACTGGAACAAGATAAACTACAACTCTGCAATGACATCATTTCTGGAAATCATTAATAACTTGACCTTAAGCAGATCTCACCATCGACAATACTTATCCAAGTAACATCCAGTGAAAACTTCATAATGTCGTCATTGTTAGGTGTTGATGCCAATGAGTGCCCAGATTTTTTTTTTTTTTACAGCAATGAAGATATAAGAGGTATGAAACATGGCCAGCACACAGTGAAGCACAAACAGACTCTGAATATTCTTATAACCAATAATCAAGATGAATGAGGAAGTAGACAGAGACTTATGCTACCCTAAATATGAGGTGCAAGCTATACAAAGACAATTAGGAATTGTAAGGTGATGTTGCAGAGAGATTAATATCAATCGACCACATATGATGCAATGTAACAGAACAACACAGGGAATGTAGATCGGGAAGTGATGACAATATGGCCTATATGATAAAACGTGATATATAAATATCCCCACACGCAGAAAATGTGGACCTGATGTTATGTTATTTCGATGCTAATACAAGGGTAAGGCTAAGGAGATGGCTGAGATGCAGGAGATTCAACTAACTTAGCCTGAGGTAAACTCTATTGAACAACTGTATCATGCGTTTCTGAATGCTCGACCAACAAACCCAAAGGGGTTATGTTGGTGACTTGGGTTTTTTTTTTTTGAATTGCGTGAGTAGACTCTTTTGTGAATCGATCACACAATGAGTACTGGTGTATTATCTAGGTTCATACCACAGATTGATACTCCAGACTCAGATTTATATCACTAACTGATTTTAGCAAATGGATTTTATTTATTCACTTCCACAGGGCGATCTTAGTGGATTTAACTCATTAAGGGATGAACGAAAATCTGTGGATTAGGGCTTTCAGTTGATACAGAGGGTGCTAGAATAAATAACATTTCAAATCGCAGATGGTAAAGGCACCGAGTGCATTGTATTGGAAAAATTCATGATATGAGATCAATAGATTAGGTAACCATAATCAAAAGAAGGGCGAGAGCCATGAACTTGATTGAAACCTTCTGCAAAATGAGCCCGATCTGATACTGGATCAGATCGGACATCGTTGCAGGGTCTATTTCGAAAAATGTAAAACAAAATGGAAACCAAACAGGTAGATAATTACGAAGAAAAAAAAAACATACATGGTGACACAAAGCATAACAGCAAAAATTACAGAAAATGCTCAAGCGAACTGTAATGAATATCAATATTAAGCAAATATCTAGTAGTAGCAACATCAACATAAATTTGAAGCATCATGGCCAACAAGAGCAAGAAATCAGACCTCAAAACAGATACTATACAGGAAATTTGACATTCAATAGAAAACCAAGATGAAGGTGAATTTTAGCGGCAAAATTGGGCTGGGGTTCAGACGAACCCTGTCAGATTATTAAATTCGACAACCTGAGTCCAAGATCGCAGCATAAATGGGGTAGAAAATAAAAATAAAAAAAATAAAAAGATGTTGGAACAATTGTTCCGTTGCTGTTGCACGAAAGGCAGACTAGTTTGCTAAAGGCAAATCACTGCTACCATGGTGCTTCAAATGGGGACAGAAAACAGGAAAATCGAAGGAAACAAAAGAGAGATGCGAAGCTGAGAGGTTCTTACCTTGTTTGCAGAGGATCCCGAGGGATGGAGAGAAGGGAAGCCTCTCTTTTGTTCTTCAGAGGGGTCTGCTTCTACTATTAAGGAAGGAATTCAGAGGAAAAAGGGAAGGTCACTCGATGGAAGAGATGGATGTAATCGGTCGATATGTTAAAAAAAAAGGATCTCCTCTTTACCTCTCGAGGCTTGCTCATATAGGGGGGAGAAGAAGCCCCCAGAAGAAATGGGAGGTTAGGGATCGACGGATGAGAGGGGGCAATGGCGGATGAAGCGCGATCTTCTGTCTTCCCTGCGGTTTCCCCTTTAACGAGAGATCGTTGGGTTCTTTAACAAATCAGATTCGGAAAGCTTCTGGAAATTTTCAAAAAGTGGTTTTTTTTCAAAAAGTTTTCCTAAAAAGAGGTTTTAAGCAAAAAGATGTTTTTCAAAAAGGGGTTTTTACACCATTCGTTTTGTATTTTTCTTTTCTATTTTTGATTTTTTGTTCTTTTCTTCATATTTTCATTTTTTGGTGTTTTTGAAATAAAAATTCTAAAATCTAAGGGAAACTATTTTTGTAATTTTTGGAGAAATATTTACAAAAGAGGGGTTTTTTGAGAATTCGGGTTTTTTTGAATTTTGGAAATTCCTTAGAAAACGGGCTTGGATCTAAGGTTTTGAGAAAGTATTTGAGTTTTGGATCTTGAATCGAGGAATATAGGGCAATGGATCCAAACGGGTACCGGATGGACTGTCTGAGCCTTTCAGAAATTATTTTTGATATTTTTGGAAATTTAATTTGAAAATTGGATAATAAGGCTTAGATTGGGATTTTGGCACTGGATCCTGGTCCGAAATTGAGTCAGATATGTAAAATGGATTTGATTTCAGTAAATACCAGAAATAAACTGGATTTTTGTTTTAAAATGACTTAATTTACTCAGAAAATGAGGGTTAGGGGCAAAAAGGGAATATTTATAAGATTTTAAAAAATTTGGGGTGTTCACATGCACATATAGCGCGGCGACAACAAAAAGGAAAGTGCAAGAAAGTAAAGAGGACAAGGATTGTGAAACCGCGTCCTTGAAGGTAAAGACATACATATATATATATATATATATATATATATATATATATATATATATATATATATATATATATATATATATATATATATATATATATATTACATATACATATATCATCCTCTTTTAGTTATCTTTTCTTATTTTAGCATTTATCCATTCATTGTCCTTTCACGCAAGAATCCCCTACCTTAAAGAGTTGCGGGTCCTCGTACGCCAGCGACGTAGGCAAACAAGAGCTCGAGCCACAAGGGCGAGCTAGATCCACCGTTCAACCTGCGATGCTTGGAACGTTAGTATATGCCGTAATATAAACAAGAAGCAACAAAGGCCGCAAGGCCTCTCGCAGCCTGCAGTGCCAGAGGCAGGGGCCTCAACTCTGTCTGGCAACAACAGCAGATGCAGGGAGCAGAAGCTCCCTGTCTGCCGACACAAGGAAAGGCAAGGGAGGGAGCAAAGGCTCCCCGCCACAACTGCCGCAACGAGGCAGGGGGGAACACCCCCTATCAGAACACGAGACAGGGGCGCAGCCCCCTGCTGGGAATGAAACAGGCAAGGGCTCCGACAGCAAGAACAAGGCAAGGGAGCAAAGCCCCTTGCCGGAGAACAAGCACAGTGTAGGGGGCAAGCCCCCTACTCGAAAGCATAAAGAAGACAGAGGGGCTTCACCTCCCCCGCTAGAAACTCAAAGGAGGCAAGGGAGGCCTCGCCCCCTGTCGGCAAAACATAGGAGGCAAGGGGCCTCACCCCCTCACAGCAAAACGCATAAGGCAGGGGGCCTCGCCCCCTGCCGGCAAAACGCAGGATGCAGGGGGACAGAACCCCCTGCCGAGAAGGAACAAGAGAGCAGGGGGGCTCCGCCCCCTGCTGGGACAACAAGAGCAGGGGGGGCTCGCCCCCTACCCAAAAGCACAAAAAGGGGAATGAAACCCCCTGCCGACAAGCGGCGACGACAGGGGGCTCAGTCTCCCTATCGACCGACTCAAAGAGGAAGGGGGGGGGGGGTTAACCCCCTGCCGACAGGGGGCTCAACCCCCCTGTCGACCGACTCCTCACAAAGAAGAAAAAGGAAAAGAGAAGGTTTTACCTCAGAAGATGGCAGCAACGAGGCAGTCAGAGGGGAATGAGGTCGTCGACAACTCTGATTGTCGACGACAGCACGAGAAAGACGAAAGGAGGGAAACCAACACGAAGGAGACTGACGTCGAGGGCTCTGGCGCAACCGACGGTTGGACGAGAAAGGCTCTCGGGTTCGTCGACGTCAGGAGGCCAAAGAAGAGAGGAGATGGTGATCGTTGGAAACCATGACAACCACAATAGAGAGGGAACAACGATGGTGGTGGTGGCGCTGTCGCCTGGCGGTAGCGCTCACCGATGACAGCGAATCGAGGGAGAGGAGAGGCCGCTGGCTGTGACTGCCAGCGACGGGGAGGTCGGCAGTGGGTTGAAAGCTTCGACGTTGAGGGCTCCAGCGTAGTCGATCGCCAGACAGGAGGTCGCCACTGATGTCGTAGGTGGCCGCCGAGGAAACAAGGTTGTTGAAGCTCAAAAGTCGGCGACGAGGTCTTCGACGATGACAGTCGCCAATCGTCAAAGATGCAAGGAGGTGGTCGAACTCGAAGGCTACTATTGGCTTCGATCATCGACGGGAGCAGAAAAAGGAGATCGGGGGCTCACCGGAGCTCGAAGGGGGGAGAATCGCTGGTCGTCGGAGCTCAGAGGCCATCGTCGGCACCGATCGCCGGCATCCTGCGACACAGAGGACGAAGAGGGGAGGATCGCTAGTCGTCGGGGAGGCTTGCCGGACTAAGAGAGGAGGCGAACAGGTGGCCGGCGGTGAGTCACCGGTGCTCGATGGCCGCAGGGAGGAGCGAGAGGAGAGAGAAGGGGCAAGGGTTTTGGACTCTTGCCCGAGACGCCTGCGTCTTTTAAAAGTTGCAGGTTCTCAAGGCTTCGAGAACCCAAGTCCGGGTTAGGCTCGAGTCCGGTTCAGACCCAAATCCGGGCCCGACACAGCGAACCAAACCCCTGACACGTGTCCGACACGTGCAGGGCACGTGTCTGACACGAGTCAGACACGGTTTTTTTTTGTTTACACGGGCGTTACACCTAGTGCCCTAAAGCCATCTAGTTTGCGAGCCATCAGCCTAAAGCTCGCTACAAGGATCCATTAGAAAACCTGGTTAGTAGAGATGTTGCTTAAACAAAGAGGAAAACTATATGTAACTATAAAAATCCAAGATGTAGTGACTCGAGTGACTAAGTCTGAGGGACACTTTGTGTCTACTGCCCAAAGGTTGTTTAACCTGGGAGTCACTGGCCTAAAGCTCGTTACATGGGCCATGAAATCTGAAAATTGACATAGTGCTCAATGAAATAAAAATAAAATAAAAAGAGCTTAAAGAAAAAAAAATATTGTTTGAATTTTTTTAATAAAACAATGCAAAAGTGTTTAGGTAATGATAAATAGAGGATGACAAGAGTAAGCAAGTTTTTCTAAAAATAAAACATAGCTAATCCAGAAATCTAAAGAGAGAGAATAAAATTTTTCTATTATGGAGGCATGAAGGATTCAATAAATGAAAAAAAATGTGAATATCTGAAATGTATTTGTTAAAAAGAGCTTTTTACTTTTATGATATTTGAGAAAATTGTGAAACACATGCATGACATAGATGTTTGTGGGTATCATCACTAGAAACCCTCACGAGACCTTACTCATCCACTGGGGCAACCCAGGGGTTTAAAGGGTTTGTTGTATATGCTAAATGCAATCGTGATTCCTACGAAAGTGAGTTAGACATTTTTGTTGTGGCATTTTCAAAATAAAGTTTTCACTTTAGTTTGGGAATTAGTGTTTGCTCGAAGACTAGCAAACAATAAGCTTAGGGGAGTTTGATAATGCATGAAAATATATTCATTTTTATTACACAAATCATGCATTTAGGTGCATTTTATTAGTTTACACTTCATGCTTATGATGTTTTAGGATTAGAGAAGTCATGGTTCAAATATTATAGAATTCAGAGTTAAAATGAGGAAATCAAGGCCATTTTACAATTCTGGACTGAATCCCAAGGCAATGTGGATCATGATCCAATCCAAAACTACCTTAATTGGACCTTGGATCCAATTCTAAAATGTCCAGCAAACATTTAAACCAAACCCATTTAAAAGTTTTAGAAAAATCCTCTTTGAAAATGACACCTAGCAATAATTTTGTTTTTAAGCCTTGTTTTGAATTTCGTAAAAAAATTAAACTTTAATTGTAATTTGTATTAAAACTAGTATAAATAATTCCTTCTCCTCTTTGCTTTTCAAAGCCTCCCTTGCTTCTTCTTTCTCTCCTTTCTACTTCTTCTTCTTCTTCTTCTTCCTTTCCCTTTCTTCTCTCTATTTTCAGCAATAGAGATTGCTTTGGAAATCACTTTGAAAGAGTGTTGGACACACTAGAATTGTTGGAGGCCATCCTTTTTTATCTCCATTTATCGAATTCATTGGATTTGATGATCTAGTGAGTTTTTCTTATCTCTCTCTCGTTGTGAATTAAAGTAGCTTAGGTGTTCTTGTTTTTTTCTTTCTTTGTTCCAATTTAATTATTCTGTAAATTTGAATTTCCTTGATTCAATTCAGTAATTAGATTAGTTAGATTTTAGATCTGATTTCATGAATTTCTAATTTCATCATTTGATCTAATGCAATAGGTCAAAGTGTGGAATTCTAGAATTTTGGAATTTCATTTTTTTTGATTTTTTGTGTCTTTTTGCTTTTAGTATATCCGGAGATTTCAAAATCCAAATCATGATTTACAAATTGGATCTGATTTATGCTTGAGTCTAGTTGCTCTCTGCAAAAATTCAAGACGATCAGAGTCCGATTAATGAGCTGTGCTGAGATTTTTTCGACTGTATATTCTGGCATCTCTATTTTCTATAATTTCTAATTCCTATATTTTTTTGTATTTTGTTTTGATTAGATCTGAAGTTTCTGAACTTTAAATCTAATTCTATAAATTGGATTGGATTCTTGAGTTTGTCTAATTTCTTATGTAAAATTTTCATCAAGATCCAATCTGATTTACTATTTTAATTACGTTAGAGATCAGAAGCTATCAGAAATCTTGATAGACAATTACAGGTTTTTGAAGTTGTTGTTCATTAGTAAATAAATCGAGTTCTACATTGAATTTTATAATTCTATAAATTGGATCCTCTTTATTTATGTATTGAAATTCTATCCGGAAAATTTGAGAAGAATTGGAATCTATTTACTATCTGATTTTGTAAAATTATAGAAACCTATTCTGACAGGATTTTTGGTAATAAATAGTGGCAGAATTATAAATTCGTGTAGTAATTCAAAGTAGCATAGAATTTTGTATTTTTGCATTTTTTTTTCTTATTTTTATGTAGGGGGTGACATCATTTGCTGATTCTATATTGTGAAGTGAAGTGTATATGAAGTCCAATTGAAGAAACAAAGGTGAAAGAGCTCCAATTTTAGCTTTTTAGCAATTTTTCAATTCTTAGTTAATTGAGGCATTTTTTGCAACATTCAAACCTTGTAATTAATTTCAATTTCAGCATTGTTTGGGTTTGTAATAACTCTTTAATATTTAGTTTGTAAGCACTCCTTATTAGTTTAATTTTTCCTTTTAAGGTAATAAATAATTCATATTTGGTGGAATACGAAGTTTATTTCAACCCGTTCCTTGTGTTCGACCCAGTTCTCACTACTTGTGAGAACTGGAATTTTAAATTTGGTAACCAACTTTCATAAACTCTTTTTCATAAAAACAACCTTTAAAAATATAATTCCAAAAAGGGTATACCAGTATTCATGGAGCAAACACTCTAGACACTCTATGCTACACCCTTCGAAGGCCAAACCTCCGCTCTTTGATGCATGAGAGTAAATTGTGAAGACACTCCATGCCCAACCTATTAGCTGTGCTTTGCTGAGAGAAGTCGACGCTTGGCAGCCCCTCCTCGAAGGACCATTAGTTGTTGAAGGACCAACTCATCTCGGATAAAAAATGCATTACTTCCTTGGCCCACGTTGCTACGATCCTTGGGCGATGAGTTGCTCGTGTTCATGTTGCTTTGCCCAACAAACCACTCACAAGTGCCAAATACTGGCCCTGCTAGAAGGACCAAACTACCTCCAACTTCAGAACTTCATAGCTGCTTGTCCACGTCGCATATCTTTATGGGTGATGATTCCCACACTATAGAGTGGCCTTGTCTTATCAAAAACTTCTTCGCAGCTTTAGTCTCCTCAAAATTCAAGAAGTATCGATGAGGACATCGAATTTTTCTAGTGGGAGAGAATATGCTATGTTGTTGCATTGCTAGGTCATGTCTGCTCATAGTCACGTTGCTTTGGTCAATGGACCACCTCGGGTGCCAAACACCCATTTTGCTAGGAGGATCAGACCACCTCCAACTCCAGAGCTTCATGGCGGCTTGTCCATGCCGTGTATATTTGTGGGTGATGATTCCTACACTCTATAGAGTGGCCTATCTTGATTATTATTAGAAACTCCATGGAAGCTTTAGAATATGCCATGTCGCTGCACTGCTAGGTCACGTCTGCTCGTGGTCGCGTTGCGCTGCTCAACGAGCCACCTTGGGTGACAAACACCCGCTCTGCTCAAGAGGATTGGACAACCTCAAACTTTGGAACTCCCTAGGTGGCTTCTCTACACCACATATCTTAATGGGTGATGATTCCCATATTACGCATCATGGGTGGCTTGCAAATGCCACATTCGAATGGATTGACATTGAGCTCTATCTCAGAATTCGACTATGCTCTATAGCCTTACACACAGACTCCTAAAGGATGCTTGCACGTTGAAAACCCTCACACTCCATTGGAGAAGTATCAACGAGGATGACAATTTGATCTAGTAAGAAAGAATGTGCCAAACTTTATTCATCACCAGCCAAAAGCGGTGCACGTGCATGTGTGGTGCAGTGGGGCTTATGGTGACGTGCATGTTGCTAAGTGGAAAGTCCATGCCTTGGCTATGGCATGCGATAGTGGCATGAGACAATGCTATACTGATTGTAAGCAACTCAACAAGCAAGTCTAAAGTGTGCAACTACTTCTCAAGTGCATCTGCTTAGCTCCATGCTCCATGCCACAGGGGTCTCTCCAGTCACCTGCAGCCATGTACCATGCTTCGTGGGTGCTACGCCACCCACGACCTGTCTCAACTTCAAGCCCACAAATAGAACACTATTATGCAGAATTCATGTACTTCGATCGAGTATTTTACCGCACAATCATATGTGGGGAACATGTCCATGAAGTCAGATCACAGAAAGGAGCAACTTCATCCGGAGGTGCCAGGCCAGAGCTTATGTGGGCCTGCCAGAACTTTGGGGCCGCACATCTCCTTGCACATTGAGAATTACAGAGCCAAGATCAAAATCTCACCCCACACATTCATATGTGATGAATACCTCGGTGTGGTCGTTTTGGCAAAATATGAAGTCTATGTTCAGGAACTCCATTAGAAACAAAAGCGATGTGTGTTAGCAAGGGATATTAGGGTTTCTCCTATTGGAGGGGGTCAGCGCCCATAACACCTATATAGGGAACCTTTATCTTGACTTGCATTGTTGCACTACTGTACAGTCCAGATTGGGCAATCCCTATATCTCGTGAGTAGCATATCGGAGTACATGGGGGTGCTCACGAGTATGCAAATTTCCCATGGGCATCAACAGGCATGCACGAGCCTATTCTAATCGCTCACTTTGCTGCCCAATCTTGCACCCTTGTGAGGGGCTCGATGAGTGCATGTTGAGCGACGGTGATTCCTCTTGGCTAGGGAGCTTCACTACGTCAAACTAGCAATTGGCTTAGGCTAGGGACTGAAAGGTCTTCTCCATTATAGTAGGAGGTTTTCCATAGGTGCCAAAATGCAATATACCCCGTGTTCAATGCATCTTTGGAACTCAATGCTTACTCTAAGGTCCAGGATGCTTATTCAGATGCTTAGTTGGCTATATCGACCATCGACTGCTTGTGCGCTCGTCATAGGAAGGCGACACACCTGTCTCTCATAGGCTTGAAGGCTCCTTGCACTGACAATTGGCATTGCCCCACTCTATTGACCCGTTCAACTCTGTCGATTCTGATATTTTACTGTGCTAATCGTGTATGAGATATGCATGACTCTAATCTTGCTTCCGCGAGGCTTACGTAGCTCCTCACTTAAAGCAAGCTGCGTGTTGTATGGCCCAGACAACCCGTTAATCTCCCTTTTCGCGTGAGTCAGTAAGACACGGAGAAAAAAGGTTGTGACAATGTGGCACTCATGTTTGGGTGGTGGCTGCCCTTGATGGGCCAGTTACATTACACTTGCTCTGAATCTGTCAGTTGCTTTATATGGTCCAAAAAAAGGTCTGTTTTAATAGATGAAAAAGGAATGCAAAAAACACTATTGGTTTTTCTTGTTTTTCATGTGGGTTTTTTTCGTCTCCTTCTCTTCTCTCTCACTGTTAATTAAGTTGTTTGCCATGAGTGGTTAGAATAGCACAAGGTATGAGCTTGGTTGTATCTCAAAAGCGAAGTTGTGCACAACCCTACTGCACTTTGGTTCATTCTCGGTGGGGCAACTATTACTTTTAAGAAAGGGCCTTGTTGCATGCGCCTCCAAGCATTGTTCCCATATATCAGATTAGAAAGGGTTTCAGATCTCCTACAATGGTTGTCATCTACATCGTGCAGAAGAATGCAAAAATTTCCAATATTTGCAGTTGAAGATTTTTTTGTTACGTGGATCTCCTAAGGTTGTTTGACGTGCAACTTAAAGTTTTATATCCAGCTGACCTTTATCTATACGCAGAAGGTTTGAGAAATATGATATTCTAGATGGGGGGACCCAAATAGTCCAAATGGAGCATGCAGAGTCGAGAGCAGGTTGTGTGTTCCCCCCGAAACACGGGGCTGCATGTTTGGGGATCCGAATGAGCGCCATGTTGGCGCTCATTCAGCTGTTCGGGTGTGTACGGAGGAATATTGAGGGTCCCAATATATTCCTCCGTACACGAAAGCTGAATGAGCACCAATGTGGCACTCATTCAGACCCCCTAACACGCGGGTCGCGTGTTGGGGGGGGGGGCATACAACCTGCCGCCTGCAGAGCCAGTAGATAAAGATTGTAATTTTGTTTAACATTTATTTTGAATTGTCGAAATCACACTTGACAAAGGAATGTGCCAAGTCTAAACACCCAGCAGCCGGACCTGCCTTACCCCTACTTCAACACAAAGCAAGACTCATTGTTTCAAGTCTCTCTCTCTCTCTCTCTCTCTCTCTCTCTCATGACGGTCAGTGATAACCGTGACACAAGTCGGGGCTCAAAGCGGAGCCAGGTTGTCCTAGCGGGCTCAAATCCTGAAGTGTTCGCTTGTACGAGCCAAGAGCCTAGCAAGGACGACATGTTGTGTGGAGGTCGAATAGTGTGACCAAAGAGCAACAAAAGCGAGCATACAATCCTTCGCCAACCCGTCACAGACCAAAACCATGATATGGTTCAAACGGATTTTTTGGATTCTTTCGTTGGGCTCGTTCTCAAAAATCCTATTTGCGAGCTTTGCTTTGTCATTCAAAGCATAATGACAAAGTTAAAAACCGCAAAATATCGACAGCCAAAAACTCACGAGAAATGGAAATCTTTTCTAAAATCTCATGTTTTTTGGCAAAATTCTTGGCAATAAAAAATAAATTTAAAATATAAAAAAATTTATAAATAAATATAAATAACAACATTTAAAAATAAAAGCACAGTTTTTTATAATAAATCACTGATAAAAACATAAATATCATGTGTGATATTTATATTTTTGACAAAAAAAAACATGAGAAATTGTCATTTTTAATTTTTTGGTAATTTTTGTGATATTTTCTCGAGATTTGTTACTATGATTCAAAGAATAAATCTGAAAATAGATTCACGGAAGGGGGTAACACGCAAAAAGAAATTAATAACATAAGACATATATAGAGGAACGCTTTAGTTAGATGGCATTAGGTCCCATACAAATGTAAAGTTGCAGTTGTTTGCTTAATCTAAATATATAGATGTGCGTATCATAGTTACTAAAACCAGACAATAATTTTATTTTCAAATGTGCCTTCAGATAAAGAAAAACAATGGCTTATATTGCACTATTGCACTAAATTAAACTTGCTAATAAAAGATTCTTCATTAAATCAGTTCGATTCAAAAGATGTTTTTAGTGAATAAGCAATAATAATAAGATTCATTGGTTTAAATAAAGCAAAATGGGCGTAATAGGACCTAATGAAAATGGCTTCCTAAGGAATCTACTGTACAGCCACACGCGCTCCTCGTGGAAAGGAACCTCTCTGGTGAAAAAACTAATTTTATTTTTATATTTTTGTGCATCTGCCTCTCTAGATGTGATCTACTTGTTAATTGGATAGGAACCGATCCTTAGATCATATTTTTCCAAAGTGTATATTGGAGCTTTCAAAGGAAAGGGTGGGGGAGGGGGAATCAAAAGCCTGCATTATACTGAATTTTTAACCCTCAAAAAATTATATTTCTACATTGAAAAATAAGATCTAACAGTTCCTACTAATTAGACCATGTTTAACAAGTCCATTGGGTCAAATTTAGTCAAAACGGCTTCCCCATATAAGTTCCAACTAGGAGGTTCCTTACCCACCAAGGTAGGAAATACTTTAATCCCTACTAATTGGATCGTATTGAACACATCCATTCGATCAAATTTGGTCAAAACTGCTTCCCTCTATAAGTTTCAACTAGGGGTTCCTTACCCACCAGGGTATGAATTATGAAATACTTTCTTTTATATATATATATATATAAATTAATGAAAAACTATGACCCCTACTGCGTGCTATGAGTTCAGATGACTTTCTTATAGTTGACCAATTCATTGTCAGATTTGGGAATATCAAAAAGAGGATCTGAAAGAGAGAAGCCAAGTGTCTCATTGATTGATTTATTGATGTCATGCCAATCAACTTGCAATTCGAGCGCACTCAGGCACTTGAACATAATCACATGGTTCTTTTCTCAAGCGTGCAACATGGAAGATGGGGAGATCATAGAGGAGAAGTCAAGACCTAACAAAAAGAAGTAAACCTAAAATGTTGTGAAATACTGAGATGGGAAACAAAACAGGATGTACCAGGTTTTTAGCACGTACAACCATCAAACCAGAGACCATAACAGGGCCCGATGAAACAGAAAGTATCATGGTATGTCATCCTTCGATGCTAGAGCAAGAACTAGCATTCAAGTCGATCTATTACGACCAATGTGTTTGTTCATATTTTCATTTTCGTTCTTCTTTTTCTATATACTCCCTCCTTGTTTAGGTTATCTAAGAAGTTATAAAGTATCTAATGACTCCTCTCCTATGACAGTGTCTAAATTATCAAGGGCCCGAGCTCCCATCCCATCCAATCTCCCATTGGACCAAGGCCTGCCATTACTTGTCCGGCTTTCTTTCTCTCTATGGCAAGGCATTGCACATATCCCTAAGTGGGGTTTGTTTCTTTCATTGCTCATGTAGCTTTGCAACTATTTTAGGTTTTTCTTATTGGAAGCGTTAGGTTTTGAGCTATTGAAATGCATTTTGTTGCATCAAAGTGGCGATCGTGAGATTTTTCATGAAAACTTGCAAGTCAAGTTTGGGGTAGGCAGGCGTATAAGTAGGGATGGCAGTGGACCGGGGGATAACGGGGCCCTGCCCCACCTCACCCCGTTTGGACCAAGGATGAAGGGCATGAAATGGGGATGGAGGCGGGGATGAAGGTTAAGATCTATCCCCGTGCGAGGATGGAGGCAGGGATGGACTTACACTTTTCCCCGCCCTGCCCCATCCCAATCCCCGCCTTTTCCAGCCCCACCCCATCCCCAATCCTTTAAAGAATGACTATAGACCGAGGGAAAATGGGACCCCGCCCCGCCTCACCCCGTTTGGACCGGGGATGGAGGACATGAACCGGAGATGGTGGCGGGGGTGGAGGTTAAAATCCATTCCCGTGCGGGGATGAAAGATTAGATTTTGAAACGGGGCGGGGGTGGAGACCTTGTCCACTGCCATCCCTACTTATAGAGAGGGTGGTGTATGTTCGCCCCCGATGATTCACTGAATCCCACGTCTGTGTTCGGGGGGTCGAATGAGCGCCACGTATTCATGCACATGGGGCTCGTATTCCCGTGTATGTTGACATAACTTTGCATCAGACTCTGGTGCTGTTGCAAAGACTTAATCACCCTTACTTGCTTTTCTTGCCCGGAAATGACGGTTCGAGGAAATGACAAAAATATCCTCCATTCAAAAGTTGTGAAACGACGGGTCGATAAAAAGACAAAAAAGTCCTCCATCCAGAAAGTTCGATGTTAACCATTTAAAGTGGAGACGTTTCCTATTCATTAAACTCCTGCGCCATTTGTTGTAACAGTTGCTCCCATTATCAACCAAAACTTTTCCTTCGTCTCCAGTCGAGCTTTCCGCCTTGTTTTTTATCCTGTTGTACAACACACTGTCGCCTTCTCGTGCCTGCCTTGCGTTACAAAACATTCCTTCCAGTGTCTTCTCTTCATTTTTGTTGTCGTTAGGCATCATGGTAGAAAGCAATGATTCACAAACATTTCTTCCAGTGCCATTAAGGCAGCGTGAGTAGCTTTTCATCTCATCATGCGATCGATGAAGAAGGCATGTCGTCTTGTGTGCCATTAAGGCATTGTTTGGTTATTGCAGGTAGAAATTGTTCTTACGAAGGTTGGAAACTTATCGATATTTGTAAGACGCTGGGACCTATTGACAAGAATGCTTGTTTGCAGATGCTAGGAAGGGCCTCTACCCCATCAGGTATCCTACATTCATTCATCCTTATCGATTTGTAATTAGTAATAGACTCCCATTTTTGTGAGATACATTTTTGTTAGTTAATATCGATTTGTTTGCTATTATGCTCAAGTTCTTCCTTATCGATTTGTAATTTATTGTGCGATATATTTATCGACCTTTTAGATAGTATGGTTTTGTATCGTCGTGTTGTAAGTTATTATGCTGAACTGCCGTATCGATTTTCAATATCTTACAAATCGCTATACATACATATCGTTTTGTAAGATACTATATTTCATGTAATATGTATTTGTAAGATATTTGTACACAGACTTTGAAAACATGTGGATGCAGAAACACATCGTTACACGCATGGCGGGGCGATTTTTGCATGCATATCGCTGCTCTCTCAGCGACTTCTACTGAACTCACTTTAGAGCCTCGTTGATATTATGAGAGCGTTATCGTCAACACACATGTACGACATGTGTATTTTATTGGCATGGTAAGCGATAAGTCGATGCTCAGTATAAGCAAACATCAAACTGCACTTGCTTTGATACTGTCATGCATTAAATCGTTGCTTTGACTTGCTTAACCCTAGTGGTATCCATTGTTATATGCATCCTGATTAAATCGTAGTAAACCTATGTCACTTGCTAACGCAAATTGATATATTGCTTACAAAACATTTCACTGTCTTATTGTATTTGTCGTTGTTGTTAGGCATTATCAAAGAAAGCAATGATGCACAAACATTCCAACCAGTGCCATTAAGGCAGCGTGAGTAGCTTTTCATCTCATCATGCGATCGATGAAGAAGGCATGTCGTCTTGTGTGCCATTAAGGCATTTTTTGGTTATTGCAGGTAGTTCTTGTTCTTACGAAGGTTGGAAACTTATCGATATTTGTAAGACGCTGGGACCTATTGACAAGAATGCTTGTTTGCAGATAATAGGAAGGGCCTCTACCCCATCAGGTATCCTACATTCATTCATCATATGCATTGTATCTCAAACCGCTGTATTAGTAACAGACTGACGTTTTGTTAGTTAATATCGATTTGTTTGCTATTTTGCTGCAAACAAAAATTGATATATTGCTTAAAACATTGTTGAGCTTATCATCAGGTTGTAATAAAGACGATGTAGCTGAATCATTCGAAAGATCTAGAGAATTGAATATCTATACTTATGACGCAACTGAAGAATTGAACATCTGCACTAACAATGCACATGAAAAGAAGGGTGCATGCATTAGACCCACTCTTGACTTGAATGTTCCAGTGAAAGAAATGCAATTCAATGATGAGGTAGACTACCATGACAATGCGCATAATAAAAGTGTAGGCCCCGGGAATGTACATAGAAGTACACTTGACTTGAATGTTCCAGGAGAAGAAATGCAATTCAATAATGAGGTAGATTTTGATGACAGTGCACATAATAAAAGTGTAGGCCCCGGGAATGTACACGGAAGTACACTTGACTTGAATGTTTCAGGAGAAGAAATGCAATTCAATAATGAGGTAGATTTTAATGTCAGTACATTTAATAATACCGTAGGAACTAGGAATGTACATGGAATTACACGTGACTATGTTCCTGTAGAAGGAATGCAGTTTAATAACGAGGAAGATGCATATAAATTTTACAATGATTATGCCTTAAAAGTTGGCTTCAGTGTGAGAAGGTTTTCTTGGTCAAAAAATGCACAGGGTGTCTTGGTTAGAAAAACATATGTCTGTTCCAAACAAAGTTGGAAGAAATCAATGAGAAATCCAACAAGGAGCATGCCAGAATCAAGATGTGGATGTCAGGCGAGATTGGTTTTGAGAAGACATCTGAATGGGAAATTTGTCTTGTGTACTTTAATCAGTGATCATAATCATGATTTATCTGCATCATTTATGACTGCTATGCTAAGGTCACATCGTAAAGTAACTGTAGTGCATGCTACAATGGCTGAAATAGCCGATAGCGCCGGCATTGCACCAAGGAAGACATACAATTTGTTTACCCGCATAGATGGTGGTCGCAAAAATGTGCCATTCACACCTTTGGATCTAAGAAACCACTTGAGAAGGAAGATGACAGATAACATGAAGAACGGAGAAATATGTTGTTTGGTTCGCTACTTACAGAATAAATCAAGCAATGATCATGGTTTCTTTAGTGCAATGCAAGTGAACGAAGATGGATATGCTGTGAATATGTTTTGGGCAGATTCAAAGTCTAGAGTAGATTATGAATGCTTCAATGATGTGCTTGTGTTTGATACTACAGTAAAGATTAATACCGAAGAGTGGTCATTTGCGCAGTTTGTGGGAGTGAACCATCACGCACAAAGTTGTATATTAGGCGGTGCTTTTGTGTATGACCAGACCAAGGAAAGCTTTGAGTGGTTGTTCAGAGTATTTACATAGGCAATGAACCAGAAGCATCTAGAAACTGTACTTACAGATGGTGATCACACAATTGCGGCTGCAGTGCTTCATGTGTGGCCGGATGCACATCATCGCCTATGTTTGTGGCATATCTTTCAAAATGCAGCAAAGAACATCGGACACATATCTAATCAGAATACAGGGTTTGACAAAACATTTACAAGGTGTGTACTTCATAGCGTAGACGAGGTCACTTTTAAGTCAGATTGGGACAAAATGATTAAGACATACGACCTTACTGACTGTCTGTGGTTACAAAATTTATATGCAGAAAAAGAGAAGTGGGCATTGGCATATGGAAGACAATACTTTTGTGCAGGTATGATAAGCACACAAAGAGCCGAATCTATGCTTGCCACCCTGAAGAAAACTCTGTATTCATGTTTAACAATGTTTCGTTTCATGGAACAATATGAATTATTTGTAGACGGTCTAAGACAGAATGAGCTTGAACAAGACGTGAAATGCTTCAATACACGACCTCAAACTTTTGGCATGAAAATATTGATGCGACCTGCAGCTCTGTATACACTAACTGTATTTGAATGGATCAAGAAAGAGGTGTTGCATGTCATGAATTGCAAAATAGAAGGACTCGTGTAAACCGAGAATATGCACAAATACCATATTTTTTGTCAGGGCGAAAAGCATGAGGAAAGGCAACAAGCACATGTCACGTACAATATTGACAACGGAAGGGTAGAATGTTTGTGCAAAATGTATCAATTCAAAGGCATTCTATGCTATCATGCATTAAAGGCACTCAATCAAGAGAAGATATAAGAAATACCTGAGTCTTACGTAATGCGAAGATGGACCAGACGCGTGAAGATTGAAATGCTCGTTATGAACAATGCGAGTAAATCTGGTGTTGACGAGAAGTGCCACATAGCCTCACGTTACCAACAACTGTGTAGGTCATTCATGCATGTTGCTGATTTGGCATCGAGAAGTGAAAAAGGCTATGCATGTGTGAGAAAAGCTGCAACGGAGTTACTTGAAAACGTGGAGTTAATTCACATTAAGTCCGTTGCAGCGAATGAATACCAGCCGAAGATAATGGGATCGAAAAGCGTAGGTCAAAATCATGTTTCGCTTGACACTCCTGAGAAGTTGCACCGAAGCGTAAACATTATCTTCAACAAGTCAGTAGTGAACGTTGTTGATTATGATGAACATATTCATAAAGCGAAGGGTATCAAAAGAAAACCTGCCTCTGATCGCAGTCGTCGGAGGGCAAAGGGTGCAATAGAATTTGTTGGCAAGAAGAGGATTAAGAAACAACCTACCTGTAATAAAAAACATCAAGGCCCTTGCAATGAACAAGTATGTAAAACATTATATTGCTTCCCATTGCGTGAAGCTTGTCAAATAGCTAACTCGCGTAATGTCTATCATGCAGCAATACCATGCAGAAGTACCACCAAACGTTCAAACCTACATTCCTCCCGACCAGATTTCTGGCAACGATCGCTACAGTTTTACAAGTCTTTTGGTATGTAATCAATGTTGCGAGGAGGTATGCATTTCTTGTGAAACTTAATTCAGTGTCTAATATTTTCTCTTTCATGACAGGCTCTGATGCATTCGACAGATAGGTATGGGACACAGGAATCTCGTGTGGGCTATTAATTTAGTTGTCATGCCTCTTTGCATGCCCCGATCTCCACAATGCCGGATTTGTTTTTGAGTTTATAGTCATTTGTCACTGACGACTTGCGGTCCGTGGTTGGATTTGCTTAAATCGATAGATAGCGATTTTTTGCTTCTGCAGGAAGTCGATTGATGACATCACTGTATGGCGATTTGTGATTATCGTTGATTAGCGATATGTGGCATCGCAGCATAGTGATTTGAGTGTATTGTTCGAATGTCATCAAAGCGGGATGACAAAGGTTGTTCAAGTAAGCTTTTTTTGGCCAATGAGCAAGGTTGCGCTTCATTTTATGATCTAAGTATGCTATCACCTGCGCGGTTGAAAGCCTACTTGGATCATAAAATGAAGCGCAACCTTGGTCAATGCCCCAAAAAAGCTTACTTGAACAACCTTTGTCATCGCGCTTAGATCGACAGTCGAACAATACCCTCAAATCGCTATGCTGCGATGCCACATATCGCTAATCAATGATAACCACAAATCGCCATACAGTGATGTCATCAATCGACTTCCTGCAGAAGCAAAAAAT
This sequence comes from Nuphar pumila, assembly GCF_984573655.1. Taxonomy (NCBI): domain Eukaryota; kingdom Viridiplantae; phylum Streptophyta; class Magnoliopsida; order Nymphaeales; family Nymphaeaceae; genus Nuphar; species Nuphar pumila. The sequence continues at coordinate 79,443,589 of NC_143258.1, forward strand.
CGCTATCTATCGATTTAAGCAAATCCAACCACGGACCGCAAGTCGTCAGTGACAAATGACTATAAACTCAAAAACAAATCCGGCATTGTGAAGATCGGGGCATGCAAAGAGGCATGACAACTAAATTAATAGCCCACACGAGATTCCTGTGACACCTCCAATTGCCTTTTGAAATCATTATTGTTATCCTGTGAAAAGTTGTATCCATATATTATAAATAAAATGCTACTCAATGTGTCTTTTCTCTTCCTCACTTCATTTCTTAAGAGGTAAGTCAACTTCTTCATCTGGTACAGGGGGAACTTTGTTCGCTTTAACAGTGGAAGTGCAAGTGTGAGTGGTACTCCACAATTTCTCACAATCGCTATGTAGTTCAACCCGTGGTTTTTTTTTTAGATCCGTGGGGTTATTATCAACAAACGCTCATTATCAATTTATACTAGTATCATTTAACACCGCAAATCGGCATTGACTGACACGTTTACAAAAGTCGAGTATTGCTGCACAAATCGCTATTCAACGATAACCACAAATCGCCATGCAGCGAATATGAAGTCAAATTACTCAGTTACAACGGATAACAAAAAATGTTTGATTTGTCGTATAGTATTCATTGATCATGTTGGTTGAGCAGTACATCTTTTAGGTCATAAATAATCGCACAAGTACTAAAAGTTGTGTTTGTCTTCTACTTCGTGAACCAGCAACAATCAAACCGACGGTTCCTTCATAAACCTGGAGATCCGTCCTCCAACATACAAAGTTGTGGTCGGTGACGCAGACGAAGACAGCTACACGACCAACAATGGCGAATCACGGGTATATTGTCTACATATCGTCTACATTTTCATCAAAATCCGTCTGTTTCATGCTGTTTTTTGCGATTTGTGTTTTGTGTACTGTATAATGTAATTTCAATATCGTTCGTTGCAATGTCCGCATTATGAAAAAAGTATAAATGGATACGACAACTGCGTCAAAGCCGCCTATATGCAGGAATTATCGATTTGTAGGTTCCTTATTCGCGAAGCAAAGTGGAAGTGTGTGTTGTATCATTCAAATATTAATGAAACGTCCTATCACCCTCCGTCAGTTTTCAAGTATATACGTCAGTTTCATTAAACCAAAAGCAAATCTTCAGTAAAAATGCACTCCGCATTAATGAAATTGAACAATGTGGGGGCTATTCCAAATATTAATCAATGCGATTGGACCGAATTTTTCGATCTCAAATAAATCTACAAGTACGTCCACACGCGTCCCAAGAAATCGCCTTAGGCGTACATTAACGTAGGTTCAGCAATACAGCAATTTCTGAGAACAAACCTTTCTTATTGATAAGTTCACTGAATGCGATTTTTAGAAATATCTTTCTCCGTACAGTATTTTTCATTACTGAAGAACAACTTCTACCAGCATTGGTTATGCGTATACGACACAAAACTATTTCTGATTACGATTTATATTTCGTAGAACACCTGTCACCGGAACGGCGGCTCCGCTGAGACCTCCTCGCTAGGGAGAGGAAGACGACGTGGTGGAGCTTCTGTTGGCCATCCTCAGCGCGACTGCACCGACTGGGTTGCTGTCGAGGAGGAGGGCGAGAACGGTGATGACGGAGCTCGTTAGGTTGTACAGACAGAACAATCGATATGTTTCACTTCACATATTTTGTCTGCCGTTCTTTTTAAACTCAATCAATTGTTCGCATATTTCGTCGCGTATTTCCGGCATAATATCCTGCAACAAAACATGTAATGTGAAACAAATATATAACAAGAATAAACAATAACATCGGATACAAAGCTCATACAGCGTGGAAAGGAACTTCTATTCCATTGTATATTGCTTCAATATGCTTCATTACGAATATGCCACAATCGACCCCATTACTTTGTAAAGGAGCATCGTCAGCACAGAGCAACATCCACTCGGCAATGTCGACACCCATAGCCTCGTTAAGGAATCCCGCCTGTGATAAAGGGATAATATATTACACTCCGGTCCACCTCGAATAGCTACGATTCACCTATGACCACAATCTTACCAAATGCATAGCGTCGCGTTCTACGCCACTGTGGCAGTCCAATGAGTTGTAGCACCATAGTTGTTTTTCCAGAAAATTCATGTCGTATAGGACCCAAAGGTCAGGATTTTCCAGAGTGTAGTAAGTAAAATCTGCGAATCGAAAAAATAATTTCTTATTCCAGAGACATATCGTGATGGGGATGTTACGACTAAACCTTGGAGAAGAGGTTTGTTCACTTACCTTTCCGAATTTTGAAATGTCTAGGCACTCATCATCGTTGTTCCAACAAGGTAGTGCATCTTTGAATCCAATGTTGTATGGCTTTTGCCGGACGTACATCTGTTGCACGAAATAGTAAGATTTAACCACCAAGAAACGTGAGTACGTAATAAAAACAAACAAAACAACAGCGGAACAGCCATACCATGAAATAAGGGCTGATGATGCATACTGTATTGCTCGTTGGCTTGCTCTGGATGTAATTGACAAAATCACACATTGTCTGGTTGCACAAATTTACGAACTTCAAAACATACAAACCGGAACGACCTAGAAATTGATATTAGTTAAATACTTACAAAATTACTGATAGTATTCCCAACTGCAAATTCATCTTGCATCTGCTCGATGTCATCTACGCACTCGTCAGGGCGTTGCCGCCCAACCTTGCCTGTGGATGTTGAACTGAGTGCACCATGAGCGTTGTATTCAGGATTCGACATTGAAATTATTGTCTACAGTAAACAACAATAGTCCAAATACGACATGAAAAGGCAAATGTTGACTAAACCGCTCAGGCATTTCAAAAAATATACGTCTTAAGCGCTAATGCTGGTACTGTGGATGTGGTTGTCTTCTTCTTCGGCGCCGTGCCTGGCCCTTTTGCTCCCATCGTCCTCTCCGTTGCCACCGTGCCTGGTCGTTTTGCTCCCATCGTCCTCTCCGTTGCAGCCGTGCCTGGTCGTTTTGCTTCCATCGTCCTCTCCGTTGCCGCCATGCCTGGTCGTTTTGCTTCCATCGTCCTCTCTGTTGCCCCCGTGCCCGGTCGTAGTGCTCCCATCGTCTTTGGCGCAGTGTCGGGTCGTATTGCCCCCGTAGTCCTTTCCTTGGACGTCATGGTTGGTCGTACTGCTCCGATTGTCCCCTTCTTCGACGCCATGCCTGAACGGAGATATCGATGGCACCTTTGCAACGCAGATACGAAAACGCCGTCCTCAGTCTAATACAAAGGTAAAGTGCTTTAACGTCCCACCCTTTTCCGAAAACACCCCGCTAATTAAATGATTGCGTTTTAAATAAATAAAAATGCGTCTTTTTGCATGCCACCCTTTTTTCGATAGCCGCCGCCAAATTAAATGATTGCGTTCGAAGTATTTAAAAATACGTCTTTCCACAAACCACCCTTTTTCGATAGAAATAATTAAAAATACGTCGTCTCACATGCCGGACTTTTTCGGAAACACCCCGGAAATTAAATTATTCACTTTTAAATAATTAAAAACCCATCGTTTGTCGGTCGCATTATAACAAGCTTTCAGGTATGAATAATCTTTCACGATTATTCTATTGATTATCGTATATATATACATCGATATATTCATGCAACATACTTTCCTCAGCGATTTTTTAACAACAAACCCTTTTCTTATCGCTATTGACTGTTATCATTTACGCCGCCAGAACTCGTTAAATTATTGTTCACGGCTTACATCACCAATCCTTTTTGCGATATTCTTTCGAGGCGGAGACAAATACAACGATTGCTAAACAGAAATGATATATCTTAGCGATGCCAGAGAGGTTAGGCAATGCCACAATTTTTGAACAAACATTTATTTTCTATTAAAGTTTATTTATTACCGAGATCCACAAACGAAAAGATGTAATAATAAAGAATTAAACAATAAAAGAATGTCACGTTACTACAACTCATTATACAATTACAACAAAAAACCTAGGGTGATAAAAATGAAAATCTAGGATTTATTCCGAGGCACTTGACGAATCAGATGAAATATCATAGACTTGTCTCTCACTTTTTATTTGTGCACTGTCTATCCTGCGTGGCATCTTCGTTGCGAGACCTTTATTAAGAAAACTGGTCATCATCTCTACCACTGAGTTCAATTGAATCCCCATAGTGCTTACTTCTGCCCTTAATTTCTTATTCTCCCTCTCCATAACTTCGAACCTTGCGGCAGAGACAATGTTCTCTTTTAGAGCAAGTGTTCGCTCTTCCTCGCGCTTTGTTACTCAGGGACTAGTCGTAGTAACCGGAGAGAGACAACGTTTTGGTTGTAGAGGCTGGGCTGCAACATGAGAAGGGGCAGTTGGGAGGCATGGGTTCACAATTTTTTCAATCTTCAGATTTCGCCGCATTGGTTCCCAATACCTTTTGAAATAGAAGGGATCAAATTGTCGTCCTTCATGATCATACGATACGACAGGGAAACCACCTGAGTTCCAATTTAATAATTCGTCCCTGTAGCGATCGGGCCAATTCACGTTCCTGCCCCCACCACTATTCATCTTCCTTCTCACTTTCAAAGGCTTATTTGGGATAGACTGCCCCAAGCCAGATTGTAGGAGAACTCGACTACCTTGCTGCAACTCGGCTTCAAAATTGCAGAATAGCCACAAATCGCGGTCAGACAATCTAGCAGCCTCCGCAACAACGTCTTCATCATCGTCCTCCCCATCTCCATAAGGTCTCCACAAAACCTGTACATTGGTAATTCTTTTTAATAACGAATGACAAATATATTAAAATTTATTTACGCATGATATGGCAACAACGATATGTACTACGGAAGACAATCCTGCAGCGATGAATACTTAAGAATGTTGAACATTACAACGATTTATAATACTCAATGGTAAATGCTGACACGATTGTAAATAATTTTAGAACGTTTACCTCGTTTAGTTGCAACCCATCTAAAATGGACTTAGCATTATAAACTGTGACGTTTATTCTAGCCCAGCGACCGATCTTTGGAAAACCACAAATCGGAGGGCCACAACGTGGATGCAATGGGATAATATGTTCCAACGCCCAGGCCTAACAAAAACAATATTATTAGTAACACCACAACCTGCAATGAGATTGTTCTACAATTACTAAGTATGTAATCAACAAATACCTGAACAAATGGCCAAAATCCACCAACTGTTTTCGTACCGTTACTCGCACGGTGGAGTTGACTGTACAAGTGTGCGAGTATAGCGGCACCTCAGGCATAGTTGTCGACTTCGTCTAAGTCTGCCAGGTACTGCAGCCACATGGAACTTATTCTTGAACCAGAACAATCGGAAAATAATGTAAGACCAAAAAAATATAGAAGGAAGTCGCGCAACTCTTGGTCAGCTATTTCAGATGCACAAGTAGCGGAGTGGCCTTCACATTTATTACGAAAAATTAAGACCTTCATTGATGTGAAATTTATTCCACCATAAATACATTGACTTCATTCGTCCATCGACATTCTTAACAGGGCCGTGCATTTCTCCCTTGCGTTATAGTTTGAATGCCGTAACAGGACAGCACTGCCATCGCACTTAAGGCCAGTGATCCTCGCCACATCTTCTAGAGTCATGGTGATCTCAAAAGAATCAAACTGGAATGTGTTCGTCTTATCATTCCATTTATTTACCAGGTGGGTCATGGTATTCCAGCAAGTTTCAAAATATTGTTGGTCCAAAAGGCCACCGAAGTGCATATTTCGTAATCAGTCCTTCTGATATGCACTCAGCTGACCATACCACGACAGAACTATAGGCCATTGACACCGACCTCCGAGCTTTTCACCTGGTGCTCTACTTCTCCTGTGAACTCTTTGTAACACAAAATAACATATTATTCCTACCAATTGTAATTTAGTTCCATTTGTACTTATAAATACTATTTTACTAACCGCTATAAATAATATTGGTTGCAGACAGACTATCACAGTAATCGCTATACATATTAATACCTAACACAGTAATCGTTATACCAAAATCGCTAAACATGTTATTAAATCTTCACAGATAGAACGTATATATTTACCTTGGTCGCTATTTTCTCCTGTTTTCCATCCAACCTGGGACTTTCTGGTGGGTCCACTGCCTCCAATTGCCTTTCAATCTCCATCTTTACTGGCTCCACCATCACATGCCTTTCTCTCGCCTTCCTTTTCCAGCCCTCATTCTCCATCCTTTCTCTATCCTTCCTTTTCTCATCCTCCTTCTCCTTCCTTTCTCTCTCCCTTTTCTCCTCCTCCTTCTTCTGCTTCCTTTCTCTCTCCCTATTCTCCTCCTCCTTCCTTTTTCTCTCCCTTTTCTCCTCTTCCTTCCTCTGCTTCCTTTATCTTTCCCTTTTCTCCTCCTCCTTCTGCTTCCTTTCTCTCTCCCTATTCTCCTCCTCCTTCTTCTCTCTCCCTTTTCTCCTATTCCTTCCTCTGCTTCTTTTCTCTCTCCCTTTTCTCCTCCTGCATCCTTTCTCTCTCCTTTTTCGCCTCCTCCTCATTCTCCTTCCTTTCTCTCTGCTTTTTCTCCTCATCCTTCTGCTTCCTTTCTCTCTCCCTTTTCGCCTCTTCCTCCTGCTTCTTTCTTAACCTTTCCTGCAATTCCTCCTCCTGCTTCTTCCTTTCCCTTTCCTTTTCTTCATCCTCCTTCTCCTTCCGCCGCCTTTCTTTCTCTTCCAGTTCTTGTTTCCTTCTTTCCTGGAATTCTTCCTCCTGCTTCTTCCTTTCTCTTTCCTTTTCTTCTTCCTCCTTCTTCTCCTTCCGTTGCCTTTCCTTCTTTTCCTCATTCTCCTTCTCCTGCCTTTGCATTTCCTTAGCTTGCTCAAACTCCTTCTCCCTCATTCGCCTTTCCTTTTCTTCCTTACACTGAGGAATATTATGTTCCTTCTCTTCCTCCTCCTTATTCATTTGCCTTCACCTCTCCTCCTCCTTCTTCAGTAGCGATGCCTTGTTAAACATTGCACTGCGCTCCAAGTCTCTCCTCTTACATTGTGCCGCAGTTTCATCCACTAAATATCTAACATAACTTTGAAACTCCTCCGCATTCTTCTTCATCTTTTCCCTCTCTCGTGCGTCAATCCTCCGCCTTCTATTTATATTCTCATCAATATTTCTTGCCTTTGCCTTCAATTCGTAATCCTTGTTCTGCATCTTTCGTAATTCAGAGTTCTTTCTTTGGTCCGCAGCCTCGATATCTGATGGATAATCCTCCGCATAATACGATTCCAAGGCTTTTTCCCTGTCTTCATCGTTCTCAATCTTAAGTATATTTTGGTATCTTTCAAAAACCTTAGATAGATGGGACTGGCGGATCACTTCTTTAATAGACAACCCATAAAACGATGAGGTATCTCTAATCTGATGAGGCACAGACATTGCTAACCTGCACAACACATTACATGATCATCATGATTAGAAATCGTCGGAATATTTGGGTTCATAAAAAACAAATCGTTGTATAAGAAGCAATTTTCAGATTGAAGAAAGAAACCTTACACGAAACTCACCGAAACAATGGGAATTTGGATATTCCAACTGTAGAGTAAGCAGTGGTAACAACTAATACGCAACAGAAGGTGGTTATTATGTTGCGGTTGCGCGTAAGACGGAAACAGATGCTCTGAAACAAAGGGAAAAGATGCTCCGACGACTCCAGATGAAAGCAAAGAATCTCCGGTAGAGTGCTTAGAGCGAGAATGGATTGTTTTAAACTATTTGAATCCTACAACATAACGCTTGCTACATACGCAAACTCTGCGGAACGTTTTGGCGCGATAACGATGGAGGGCAGTTTTGTCCTTTTCACGAACCGACGGTTCAGTTTTCTAGAAAGAGGGCATTTATGTCCGTTTGAGGAAGATGAAGCGAATGGTGGTAAAGGATACTTAAGTCTTTGTTGCGGCACCAAATTACGATGCAGTATGATGCGGACAGTCATCGGGATCCATGCTGGTCTGGATCTTATACGTGGCGCTATTTGGAACCCCCGAACATGAGATCTCAGTACCGACTCTGTTCGGGGGGAGAACATATAACCTGCTTTTCTACTTATAAGTATTCAGACTATAATAGTTCTGGTGGACTGTCAGTCACTTTTGACAGATATTATTCCAGATGATCTAGAGTATTTGGGTCAATCACACCAGGACCCAATAGACAAAAACCTTTTCTTCTTTTTGTACTTGTAAAGGTAGATTGATGAGTTTTCTTCCAACAATTAAAGTCATAAAGCTTCACTTTGTGAGTGCTTTAAGAGTCTCTTTCATCGCAATCTTCCTCGTTCAAGAACTATTTTCACGATCAAACTACGAAATAAACTAACCTAACCAACCACAAGGAAAAAGCAAGGAAAACAACATTACAAGACCAGAATGACACAACAATACCCTTTCACTCTCGATACACACAATGTTGGTATGATATTTGAAAAAGCTCTTCTATCGAGTGGTGCAGGCCAACAGTGGGTCGGTCCACAACGGAAACCCAAAAAAAACCTATTCAAATGCAAAAGCTTCTTCAAAACTAGAATGTTGAAACAGATAGATTCTGTTCTCACTGGATTTCCAACTAGAAGAACTCAAAATCAAAGAAAACACACAATAAAAGAAAGATGTGTGACAGAACAATCTTTCCAATGCACCAAGAAATGGAATTTTTTGATACTAGAGTACCGAGTTGATTTTTCGATCGGCACTGAATGATGAAGCAAGAACAGTCACGGTGCAGAAAATCAACATTCTGTCACGACCAGTTTAGGAGACAGTATAATCTGAATCCGCAAGTACTTTAAACACAAAAGTTGTCAGAATTTTTTACAGTTTTTCAACTAACCAAAACACATAATTTTTCAATTATGAACGAAAGAGTTATGTCTAAAATACTACAGGTGGGTTAGATTAGGCCAGAACTCCGAAAGACAAATACACATCAACACAAGCACAAGTTCACGTCTATGTTTGATAATAGAGAGTACCGAATCACATGACAATCAAAACATGAAAGTTGTCAAATTGCTTGACAGCTTTTCAATAAGTCTAAGAGCTCTGTAAACTGACCAATATCCACCAGAGAGATATGACATGTTTACTGAGAACAGGTCAAACTAACAATAATACGAAGTGTAAGCAACAATCATACGTCACAACATTTAGGTCCTGTTTTAATTTTCTTTCAAGTTTAAAGTTTAACTTGCAATCGCAAACACGTCTAAAAAGTTGGATTCTCCAATGTTTAATATTCCTTTCTCAAATACCCAACTCTGATTAGATAAACAATCACACCATGAATAAGATATATCATTCAATATACAATAACATGCATGCAATTGTTAGGAAAGTTTTAAAATTGATGATTTCTTTCCACCAAAAGTGTTTTAAAAAGTTTAGTCCCATATCTAAGAGAAATCAGTTTTTCTAGTTGTTTAAATACAGACTTTGTTCTCTATTCTTTACTTTGGTAAGCCTTGTGTCCATGGGTGGCTTGCGGACGTTGCAACAACGGACGCGTCGTTCGCGCGTGCGCAAGGGCGCTTGTGGCGTTTTGATGGCGCACTTTGCACTTCGCACGCTCGCAGCGGTGCGAGGTGCATATGAGGCGCAAATATCCGTTTTGATTTTTTCGGTTTTGAGATATCTGGCCGTTTGAAAAGTTTTAATATCATTTATATTAGTTTAAGGCGCTTTGTGACTGTTGGACGGTTTTGGAGGCCTTTGATTAACAGTCAAAGGTGGGTGACCGTTCAGGTATCTTTTCGTCCTATTTTCAAACCGTCAGATTTATGGCCATTAATCTCATTTATCGCAAAACGTTTTGGCCTGTCTAAAAGTCTATAAATTCTTCTATTTTCGTCTTTTGAAGATGATCAGAATCTCCGACTCTCCGATTTTCTCCTTTCTTTCTTCTCGGTTTGGCTTGCAGAGTTCATGTGTGGTAGAGGTCATCTGTTCTTGCGAAGCAGTGACACTCTTGAGGTTCAAGCCTAGTTATATCCTGGGAACTCAGTCATAACAAAACCCTTTTTCGCATCTTCGAAATTTCCAGAGTGAGGCGATTGAAGTTCTAAAGATAGCGATCTTAAGAACGTGCCTCTAGGCTTGAAATCTCTTTTCAGAAATCCAATTTTCACCAGGTTGGAATAACAATTTTAGAACTTCATTATGGCCTCTGGTTCGACATCCAACTCCATCAATCTGCTTAGCCGTGACCTTGAAAAACTCGATCGATTTGATGGGTCAAACTTCAAGCGGTGGCAATCAAAGGTATCATTCTTGTTGTCCGAGCTGCATATCGACTATGTCCTCAAAAAGCCCTGTCCCACTGTCGTTGCTGGAGAAGTTGAGCCAGAAGAACAGAAGAAAGAGCGAGAGAAGTGGCATACTGACAACTACAGATGCAAAGGGCATATCCTGAACACTTTAGCCGATTCACTCTTTGACCTGTATTCACCATTGGAGTCGGCTGGAGAGTTGTGGAATGCTCTCGAGATCAAGTACAATGCAGAAGATGCTGGTAACAAAAGGTTTATCGTAGATCAGTATGTTAATTTTTCTATTGTTGATGATAAGCCGATACTTGCTCAAATTCATGAGATGCAAATACTGGCCTATAAGATCAAAGGAGAATGTATGAATCTTGATGATGACTTCCAAGTTGCTGTCATCATTGGGAAGCTGCCAGATTCCTGGAAAGAATATAGGAATCACCTAAAACATAAAAATGAGAAAATCACTTTAGATGGCCTTCTTAAGGACATCCGAATTGAGGAAGAGACTCGTCTTCGTGACAAAAAGAATTCGAGTCCTAAAGAAGGTTATCCTAAAGTGAATTTTGTTAGTAACAAGGGTGGCAAAATCAAGAAAACCCAGAAAATCAAAAAGAATTTTGTGAAAGGGAAAAAGCCAACTGATAAAAAGAAAATTACTTGCTATGTTTGTGGCAAGTTTGGCCATTTTGCTAGAGAATGCAGAGAACGAAAGAGGATTGGTTCTAAGCCAAATGAGTCAGAAGAAAGGCTTGTTGATGTAATCTCTGAAACCTTTATGGTGGCTGCAAATAAGGACTGATACCTGGATACTGGAAGCACTGTTCATGTGGCAAACGACAGGAACTTGTTCAAGTCGTATGAAGTAGTGGGGGAGGGATGCAATCTCTTTATGGGAAACTCTTCCTCAACTAAAGTGCTGAGAAAAGGGAGTGTGGAAATTAAGTTCACCTCCGGGAAAGTCCTAACACTTGAAAATGTCCACTATGCTCCAGAAGTTCGAAAAAATTTAATCTCTGCAGATCTACTGTCACGAAATGGCTTTAAGATTGTTATTGAGTCTGGGATTGTAACTGTGACCAAAGGAAAAATCTTTGTAGGAAAAGGGTTTGCCACTGGTGGTATGTTCAAGATGAGCATAAATGAAGCTACTACTTCTGTTTATATGGTTGACTCCTATTTTCTTTTTCATTCAAGATTAGGACATATAAATTCTCGTTGCATTCATAATATGAATAACTTTGGTCTTCTTCCTTGTCATGTTAGAATAAAACATAAACATAAGTGTGAGACATGCATTCAAACTAAGTTAACTAGACTCCCATTTCCTAATGTAGAAAAGAATTATAAATTGCTTGAATTAGTGCATTCTGATGTGTGTACGATGAATAATGTTTTAAGTCGTGGTGGCAATAGGTATTTCATTACCTTTATAGATGATTACTCAAAATTTTGTTATGTTTATTTGATAAAACATAAATCTAAAGCTTTTTCCAAATTTCTTCTTTATCTTGCTGAAGTACAAAATACGTTTAAAACAAATATTGTACATTTAAGAACAGATAGAGGAGGTGAATACTTAGGAGAAGAATTTGATAAATTCTTTGGAGATAATGGCATTATCCATCAAACTTCAGCACCTAGAACTTCTGAACAAAATGGCGTAGCAGAAAGGAAAAACAGAACACTTGTAGAAATGATGAATGCTATGCTTCTTAATACGGGTTTGCATTCCAACTTATGGGGAGAGGCTATACTTTCTGCTTGTTATATTCTTAATCGAGTTCCTTATTCCAAATCTGATAAATCACCTTATGAATTGTGTTTTGGTAAGAAACCTAATCTTAGTTATTTTTGTGTTTGGGGTTGTTTAGCATATGTTAAAATTCCAGAAAATAAAAGGAAGAAGGTTGGACCTAAAGCATTTAAATGTGCATTTGTTGGGTATGCTGAACATAGTAAAGCATATAGATTTTTGGACATTGTTAATGATGTTATTGTAGAATCTAGAGATGCATCTTTCATAGAACATAAAAATGCATTTGATTCTCTTCTTGATGGCAGTCGGATTATAGTAGATGAACTTCCTGTAAATGACATGATTGAATATTCTAATGAATGTGTTGATGAACCAGAAACTGAAGTTAGACTCAGTAAACGCATTAGAAAACCAACTAATTTTGGTTCTTACTTTTATACATTTCTAATTTAGAATGATCCTGTGTCTTTTCAAGAGGCTATGTCTTCTCAAGATGCTGCCTTTTGGAGAGAAGCTATTAATGATGAAATAGAATCAATTATGTCTAATAATGTTTGGAAATTAGTGGATTTACCTGTTGGTTGTAAAACTATTGGCTGCAAATGGATTTTCAAAAAGAAATTAAAAGCTGATGGTTCAATCGATAAATTTAAAGCACGTTTGGTTGCAAAAGGCTTTAAACAAAAAGAAGGTATTGATTATTTTGATACTTTTGCTCCTGTAACCAGAATATCTACTATTAGAATTCTGATTGCCATGACTGCCATATATAAGCTTCAAATCCATCAAATGGACGTGAAAACGGCCTTTTTAAATGGAGAATTAGATGAAGAGATATATATGGAGCAACCTGAAGGTTTTGTAGTGCTAGGGCAAGAGCGCAAAGTTTGCAAACTTGATAAATCCTTAAATGGGTTAAAGCAAGCCCCTAAGCAATGGCATGAAAAATTTGATAGTTCTCTGGTGCATAATGGTTTTAAAATTCATGATGCGGACAAATGTGTCTACAGTAAAGTAGATAGTAGCTCAATTATTATTATTTGTTTATATGTTGAGGATATGCTTATTTTGGGTAACAATAGTGAATGCATAAATCAAACAAAAAGATTTTTATCTTCCTTGTTTTGTATGAAAGACTTGGGGGTTGCAGATGTTATTTTAGGAATCAAAATTATAAGAAATAAAAATGGCATTGTATTATGTCAATCACATTATATTGAGAAAATTCTTACAAAGTATGGATATCTTAATAGTTCACCAGCATGCACCCCATATGATCCAAATATGAAATTGACTCCTAATGATGGTGCTAGTGTTCAACAATTAAAATATACCAGTGTTGTAGGTAGCCTTATGTATGCAATGAACTGCACAAGGCCTGACATTGCCTATGCAATGAGTAAAGTGTGTAGATACACTAATAATCCTGATCATCAATACTGGAATGCAGTGAACAGGATTCTTAGATATCTAAAGCATACTTTAGACTATGGAATTCACTATACCGAGTTTCCTGCTGTTATTGAAGGGTATAGTGATGCAAGTTGGAATACTGACTTTGAAGATTCCAAGTCTACAAGTGGTTGAGTTTTTACCCTTGGAGGAGGAGCAGTTGCATGGGGGTCTAAGAAACAGACTTGTATAACTCATTCTACAATGGAATATGAGTTTATTGCTTTGGCATCTGCTTGTAGAAAAGCTGAATGGCTTAAGAATATGCTAGTGGATATTCCACTAGGTGAGAAGCCTATACCTGCTATTTCAATGTTTTGTGATAGCCAATCAGCTATATGTAAAACAGGTAATATGAAATACAATGGGAAGTCTAGACATATTAGTCTAAGACACAGTTTTATAAGACAAATGATTGATGACAATATTATTTCATTGAAATATGTGAAGTCATGTCAAAATTTGGCAGATCCATTTACGAAAGGCCTTTCGAGAGATGTCATCAATACAACTTCGAGGGGAATGGGAATTAAGCCAATTAAGTCATCACCTAAGGATACCCAACCTAGAGCGCTGGAGATCCCACATGCATAGGTTCAATGGGAAACGAATTGGTGAATGACAGATATTGAGCATATTTATGTAAGCCCATTACTGATGTGTGCTCATGAGCTGTAACTAACATGAGGGTTGAGCTAATAGCTCTTAATGAGTTTGTAGGCCTTAAGGCTAAGGTGTGTGTTACAGTCCACCTAGACAAACTCACCTATATGAGTGTAGAAATGTGAGCTGTTTCTTATGAGAATTGGGCAATTCTCTAGAGCACTCATGAATCCAGGAAAGCACAAGGCTCTAAATGTGCCAACATGAAATCCACACAATCAAACTTTTGGAAACTTATGTATGATTGAAAACTCCGTTAACAATATAAGGAGCTAAGTTCAAGGTAAGTCCACTTAGCACCTTGGTTAATTTAGGTTTTTTTTCAAATAGTGGGGGTTCAAGTCATGCAGACACTCTCACTGATGCATAAGTTTCTATGCAAGCCAAATATATTTTAAAACTAGTGGGGGATTGTTAAGAAAGTTTTAAAATTGATGATTTCTTTCCACCAAAAGTGTTTTAAAAAGTTTAGTCCCATATCTAAGAGAAATCAGTTTTTCTAGTTGTTTAAATACGTACTTTGTTCTCTATTCTTTACTTTGGTAAGCCTTGTGTCCATGGGTGGCTTGCGGACGTTGCTGCGCATCGTGCAGCAACGGACGCGCCGTTCGCGCGCGCGCGTGCGTGCGCAAGGGCACTTGAGCACAATGTGGCATTTTGATGGCGCACTTTGCACTTCGCACGCTGGCAGCGGTGCGAGGTGCATATGAGACGCAAATATCCGTTTTGATTTTTTCGGTTTTGAGATATCTGGCCGGTTGAAAAGTTTTAATATCATTTATATTGAGTTTAAGGCGCTTTGTGACTGTTGGGCGGTTTTGGAGGCCTTTGATTAACAGTCAAAGGTGGGTGACCATTCAGGTATCTTTTCGTCCTATTTTCAAACCGTCAGATTTATGGCCATTAATCTCATTTATCGCAAAATGTTTTGGCCTGTCTAAAAGTCTATAAATTATTCTATTTTCGTCTTTTGAAGATGATGAGAATCTCTGACTCTCCAGTTTTCTCCTTTCTTTCTTCTCTGTTTGGCTTGCAGAGTTCATGTGTGGTAGAGGTCATCTGTTCTTGCGAAGCAGTGACTCTCTTGAGGTTCAAGCCTAGTTGTATCCTGGGAACTCAGTCGTAACAAAACCCTTTTTCGTATCTTCGAAATTTCTGAAGTGGGGCGATTGAAGTTCTAAAGATAGCGATCTTAAGAACTGCCTCTAGGCTTGAAATCTCTTTTCAGAAATCCAATTTTCACCAGGTTGGAATAACAATTTTAGAACTTCATTATGGCCTCTGGTTCGACATCCAACTCCATCAATCTGCTTAGCCGTGACCTTGAAAAACTCGATCGATTTGATGGGTCAAACTTCAAGCGGTGGCAATCAAAGGTATCGTTCTTGTTGTCCGAGCTGCATATCGACTATGTCCTCAAAAAGCCCTGTCCCACTGTCGTTGCTGGAGAAGTTGAGACAGAAGAACAGAAGAAAGAGCGAGAGAAGTTGCATACTGACAACTACAGATGCAAAGGGCATATCCTGAACACTTTAGCCGATTCACTCTTTGACCTGTATTCACCATTGGAGTCGGCTGGAGAGTTGTGGAATGCTCTCGAGATCAAGTACAATGCAGAAGATGCTGGTAACAAAAGGTTTATCGTAGATCAGTATGTTAATTTTTCTATTGTTGATGATAAGCCGATACTTGCTCAAATTCATGAGATGCAAATACTGGCCTATAAGATCAAAGGAGAATGTATGTATCTTGATAATGACTTTCAAGTTGCTGTCATCATTGGGAAGCTGCCAGATTCCTGGAAAGAATATATGAATCACCTAAAACATAAAAATGAGAAAATCACTTTAGATGGCCTTCTTAAGGACATCCGAATTGAGGAAGAGACTCGTCTTCGTGACAAAAAGAATTCGAGTCCTAAAGAAGGTTATCCTAAAGTGAATTTTGTTAGTAACAAGGGTGGCAAAATCAAGAAAACCCAGAAAATCAAAAAGAATTTTGTGAAAGGGAAAAAGCCAACTGATAAAAAGAAAATTACTTGCTATGTTTGTGGCAAGTTTGGCCATTTTGCTAGAGAATGCAGAGAACGAAAGAGGATTGGTTCTAAGCCAAATGAGTCAGAAGAAAGGCTTGTTGATGTAATCTCTGAAACCTTTATGGTGGCTGCAAATAAGGACTGATACCTGGATACTGGAAGCACTGTTCATGTGGCAAACGACAGGAACTTGTTCAAGTCGTATGAAGTAGTAGGGGAGGGATGCAATCTCTTTATGGGAAACTCTTCCTCAACTAAAGTGCTGGGAAAAGGGAGTGTGGAAATTAAGTTCACCTCCGGGAAAGTCCTAACACTTGAAAATGTCCACTATGCTCCAGAAGTTCGAAAAAATTTAATCTCTGCAGATCTACTGTCACGAAATGGCTTTAAGATTGTTATTGAGTCTGGGATTGTAACTGTGACCAAAGGAAAAATCTTTGTAGGAAAAGGGTTTGCCACTGGTGGTATGTTCAAGATGAGCATAAATGAAGCTACTACTTCTGTTTATATGGTTGACTCCTATTTTCTTTTCCATTCAAGATTAAGACATAAATTCTCGTTGCATTCATAATATGAATAACTTTGGTCTTCTTCCTTGTCATGTTAGAATAGAACATAAACATAAGTGTGAGACATGCATTCAAACTAAGTTAACTAGACTCCCGTTTCCTAGTGTAGAAAAGAATTATAAATTGCTTGAATTAGTGCATTCTGATGTGTGTACGATGGATAATGTTTTAAGTCGTGGTGGCAATAGGTATTTCATTACCTTTATAGATGATTACTCAAAATTTTGTTATGTTTATTTGATAAAACCTAAATCTAAAGCTTTTTCCAAATTTCTTCTTTATCTTGCTGAAGTACAAAATAGGTTTAAAACAAATATTGTACATTTAAGAACAGATAGAGGAGGTGAATACTTAGGAGAAGAATTTGATAAATTCTGTGGAGATGATGGCATTATCTATCAAACTTCAGCACCTAGAACTTCTGAACAAAATGGAGTAGCAGAAAGGAAAAACAGAACACTTGTAGAAATGATGAATGCTATGCTTCTTAATACGGGTTTGCATTCCAACTTATGGGGAGAGGCTATACTTTCTGCTTGTTATATTCTTAATCGAGTTCCTTATTCCAAATCTGATAAATCACCTTATGAATTGTGTTTTGGTAAGAAACCTAATCTTAGTTATTTTTGTGTTTGGAGTTGTTTAGCATATGTTAAAATTCCAGAAAATAAAAGGAAGAAGGTTGGACCTAAAGCATTTAAATGTGCATTTGTTGGGTATGCTGAACATAGTAAAGCATATAGATTTTTGGACATTGTTAATGATGTTATTGTAGAATCTAGAGATGCATCTTTCATAGAACATAAAAATGCATTTGATTCTCTTCTTGATGGCAGTCGGATTATAGTAGATGAACTTCCTGTAAATGACATGATTAAATATTCTAATGAATGTGTTGATGAACCAGAAACTGAAGTTAGACTCAGTAAACGCATTAGAAAACCAACTAATTTTGGTTCTTACTTTTATACATTTCTAATTGAGAATGATCCTGTGTCTTTTCAAGAGGCTATGTCTTCTCAAGATGCTGCCTTTTGGAGAGAAGCTATTAATGATGAAATAGAATCAATTATGTCTAATAATGTTTGGAAATTAGTGGATTTACCTGTTGGTTGCAAAACTATTGGCTGCAAATGGATTTTCAAAAAGAAATTAAAAGCTGATGGTTCAATCGATAAATTTAAAGCACGTTTGGTTGCAAAAGGCTTTAAACAAAAAGAAGGTATTGATTATTTTGATACTTTTGCTCCTGTAACCAGAATATCTACTATTAGAATTCTGATTGCCATGACTGCCATATATAAGCTTCAAATCCATCAAATGGACGTGAAAACGGCCTTTTTGAATGGAGAATTAGATGAAGAGATATATATGTAGCAACCTGAAGGTTTTGTAGTGCTAGGGCAAGAGCGCAAAGTTTGCAAACTTGAGAAATCCTTATATGGGTTAAAGCAGGCCCCTAAGCAATGGCATGAAAATTTTGATAGTTCTCTGGTGCATAATGGTTTTAAAATTCATGATGCGGACAAATGTGTCTACAGTAAAGTAGATAGTAGCTCAATTATTATTATTTGTTTATATGTTGATGATATGCTTATTTTGGGTAACAATAGTGAATGCATAAATCAAACAAAAAGATTTTTATCTTCCTTGTTTTGTATGAAAGACTTGGTGTTGCAGATGTTATTTTAGGAATCAAAATTATAAGAAATAAAAATGGCATTGTATTATGTCAATCACATTATATTGAGAAAATTCTTACAAAGTATGGATATCTTAATAGTTCACCAGCATGCACCCCATATGATCCAAATATGAAATTGACTCCTAATGATGGTGCTAGTGTTCAACAATTAAAATATGCCAGTGTTGTAGGTAGCCTTATGTATGCAATGAACTGCACAAGGCCTGACATTGCCTATGCAATGAGTAAAGTGTGTAGATACACTAATAATCCTGGTCATCAACACTGGAATGCAGTGAACAGGATTCTTAGATATCTAAAGCATACTTTAGACTATGGAATTCACTATACCGAGTTTCCTGCTGTTATTGAAGGGTATAGTGATGCAAGTTGGAATACTGACTTTGAAGATTCCAAGTCTACGAGTGGTTGGGTTTTTACCCTTGGAGGAGGAGCAGTTGCATGGGGGTCTAAGAAACAGACTTGTATAACTCATTCTACAATGGAATATGAGTTTATTGCTTTGGCATCTGCTTGTAGAAAAGCTGAATGGCTTAAGAATATGCTAGTGGATATTCCACTAGGTGAGAAGCCTATACCTGCTATTTCAATGTTTTGTGATAGCCAATCAGCTATATGTAAAGCAGGTAATATGAAATACAATGGGAAGTCTAGACATATTAGTCTAAGACACAGTTTTATAAGACAAATGATTGATGACAATATTATTTCATTGAAATATGTGAAGTCATGTCAAAATTTGGCAGATCCATTTACGAAAGGCCTTTCGAGAGATGTCATCAATACAACTTCGAGGGGAATGGGAATTAAGCCAATTAAGTCATCACCTAAGGATACCCAACCTAGAGCGCTGGAGATCCCACATGCATAGGTTCAATGGGAAACGAATTGGTGAATGACAGATATTGAGCATATTTATGTAAGCCCATTACTGATGTGTGCTCATGAGCTGTAACTAACATGAGGGTTGAGCTAATAGCTCTTAATGAGTTTGTAGGCCTTAAGGCTAAGGTGTGTGTTACAGTACACCTAGACAAACTCACCTATATGAGTGTAGAAATGTGAGCCGTTTCTTATGAGAATTGGGCAATTCTCTAGAGCACTCATGAATCCAGGAAAGCACAAGGCTCTAAATGTGCCAACATGAAATCCACACAATCAAACTTTTGGAAACTTATGTATGATTGAAAACTCCGTTAACAATATAAGGAGCTAAGTTCAAGGTAAGTCCACTTAGCACCTTGGTTAATTTAGGTTTTTTTTCAAATAGTGGGGGTTCAAGTCATGCAGACACTCTCACTGATGCATAAGTTTCTATGCAAGCCCAATATATTTTAAAACTAGTGGGGGATTGTTAGGAAAGTTTTAAAATTGATGATTTCTTTCCACCAAAAGTGTTTTAAAAAGTTTAGTCCCATATCTAAGAGAAATCAGTTTTTCTAGTTGTTTAAATACATACTTTGTTCTCTATTCTTTACTTTGGTAAGCCTTGTGTCTATGGGTGGCTTGCGAACGTTGCTGCGCATCGTGCAGCAACGGACGCGCCGTTCGCGCGTGCGTGCGTGCCCAAGGGCACTTGAGGCGCAATGTGGCGTTTTGATGGCGTTTTGATGGTGCACTTTGCACTTCGCACGCTCACAGCGATGCGAGGTGCATATGAGGCGCAAATATCCGTTTTGATTTTTTCGGTTTTGAGATATCTGGCCGTTTGAAAAGTTTTAATATCATTTATATTGAGTTTAAGGCGCTTTGTGAATGTTGGACGGTTTTGGAGGCCTTTGATTAACAGTCAAAGGTGGGTGATCGTTCAGGTATCTTTTCGTCCTATTTTCAAACCGTCAGATTTATGGCCATTAATCTCATTTATCGCAAAACGTTTTGGCCTGTCTAAAAGTCTATAAATTCTTCTATTTTCGTCTTTTGAAGATGATCAGAATCTCCGACTCTCCGGTTTTCTCCTTTCTTTCTTCTCGGTTTGGCTTGCAGAGTTCATGTGTGGTAGAGGTCATCTGTTCTTGCGAAGCAGTGACACTCTTGAGGTTCAAGCCTAGTTATATCCTGGGAACTCAGTCATAACAAAACCCTTTTTCGCATCTTCGAAATTTCCAGAGTGAGGCGATTGAAGTTCTAAAGATAGCGATCTTAAGAACGTGCCTCTAGGCTTGAAATCTCTTTTCAGAAATCCAATTTTCACCAGGTTGGAATAACAATTTTAGAACTTCATTATGGCCTCTGGTTCGACATCCAACTCCATCAATCTGCTTAGCCGTGACCTTGAAAAACTCGATCGATTTGATGGGTCAAACTTCAAGCGGTGGCAATCAAAGGTATCATTCTTGTTGTCCGAGCTGCATATCGACTATGTCCTCAAAAAGCCCTGTCCCACTGTCGTTGCTGGAGAAGTTGAGCCAGAAGAACAGAAGAAAGAGCGAGAGAAGTGGCATACTGACAACTACAGATGCAAAGGGCATATCCTGAACACTTTAGCCGATTCACTCTTTGACCTGTATTCACCATTGGAGTCGGCTGGAGAGTTGTGGAATGCTCTCGAGATCAAGTACAATGCAGAAGATGCTGGTAACAAAAGGTTTATCGTAGATCAGTATGTTAATTTTTCTATTGTTGATGATAAGCCGATACTTGCTCAAATTCATGAGATGCAAATACTGGCCTATAAGATCAAAGGAGAATGTATGTATCTTGATGATGACTTCCAAGTTGCTGTCATCATTGGGAAGCTGCCAGATTCCTGGAAAGAATATAGGAATCACCTAAAACATAAAAATGAGAAAATCACTTTAGATGGCCTTCTTAAGGACATCCGAATTGAGGAAGAGACTCGTCTTCGTGACAAAAAGAATTCGAGTCCTAAAGAAGGTTATCCTAAAGTGAATTTTGTTAGTAACAAGGGTGGCAAAATCAAGAAAACCCAGAAAATCAAAAAGAATTTTGTGAAAGGGAAAAAGCCAACTGATAAAAAGAAAATTACTTGCTATGTTTGTGGCAAGTTTGGCCATTTTGCTAGAGAATGCAGAGAACGAAAGAGGATTGGTTCTAAGCCAAATGAGTCAGAAGAAAGGCTTGTTGATGTAATCTCTGAAACCTTTATGGTGGCTGCAAATAAGGACTGATACCTGGATACTGGAAGCACTGTTCATGTGGCAAACGACAGGAACTTGTTCAAGTCGTATGAAGTAGTGGGGGAGGGATGCAATCTCTTTATGGGAAACTCTTCCTCAACTAAAGTGCTGAGAAAAGGGAGTGTGGAAATTAAGTTCACCTCCGGGAAAGTCCTAACACTTGAAAATGTCCACTATGCTCCAGAAGTTCGAAAAAATTTAATCTCTGCAGATCTACTGTCACGAAATGGCTTTAAGATTGTTATTGAGTCTGGGATTGTAACTGTGACCAAAGGAAAAATTTTTGTAGGAAAAGGGTTTGCCACTGGTGGTATGTTCAAGATGAGCATAAATGAAGCTACTACTTCTGTTTATATGGTTGACTCCTATTTTCTTTTTCATTCAAGATTAGGACATATAAATTCTCGTTGCATTCATAATATGAATAACTTTGGTCTTCTTCCTTGTCATGTTAGAATAAAACATAAACATAAGTGTGAGACATGCATTCAAACTAAGTTAACTAGACTCCCGTTTCCTAATGTAGAAAAGAATTATAAATTGCTTGAATTAGTGCATTCTGATGTGTGTACGATGGATAATGTTTTAAGTCGTGGTGGCAATAGGTATTTCATTACCTTTATAGATGATTACTCAAAATTTTGTTATGTTTATTTGATAAAACATAAATCTAAAGCTTTTTCCAAATTTCTTCTTTATCTTGCTGAAGTACAAAATACGTTTAAAACAAATATTGTACATTTAAGAACAGATAGAGGAGGTGAATACTTAGGAGAAGAATTTGATAAATTCTTTGGAGATAATGGCATTATCCATCAAACTTCAGCACCTAGAACTTCTGAACAAAATGGCGTAGCAGAAAGGAAAAACAGAACACTTGTAGAAATGATGAATGCTATGCTTCTTAATACGGGTTTGCATTCCAACTTATGGGGAGAGGCTATACTTTCTGCTTGTTATATTCTTAATCGAGTTCCTTATTCCAAATCTGATAAATCACCTTATGAATTGTGTTTTGGTAAGAAACCTACTCTTAGTTATTTTTGTGTTTGGGGTTGTTTAGCATATGTTAAAATTCCAGAAAATAAAAGGAAGAAGGTTGGACCTAAAGCATTTAAATGTGCATTTGTTGGGTATGCTGAACATAGTAAAGCATATAGATTTTTGGACATTGTTAATGATGTTATTGTAGAATCTAGAGATGCATCTTTCATAGAACATAAAAATGCATTTGATTCTCTTCTTGATGGCAGTCGGATTATAGTAGATGAACTTCCTGTAAATGACATGATTGAATATTCTAATGAATGTGTTGATGAACCAGAAACTGAAGTTAGACTCAGTAAACGCATTAGAAAACCAACTAATTTTGGTTCTTACTTTTATACATTTCTAATTGAGAATGATCCTGTGTCTTTTCAAGAGGCTATGTCTTCTCAAGATGCTGCCTTTTGGAGAGAAGCTATTAATGATGAAATAGAATCAATTATGTCTAATAATGTTTGGAAATTAGTGGATTTACCTGTTGGTTGTAAAACTATTGGCTGCAAATGGATTTTCAAAAAGAAATTAAAAGCTGATGGTTCAATCGATAAATTTAAAGCACGTTTGGTTGCAAAAGGCTTTAAACAAAAAGAAGGTATTGATTATTTTGATACTTTTGCTCCTGTAACCAGAATATCTACTATTAGAATTCTGATTGCCATGACTGCCATATATAAGCTTCAAATCCATCAAATGGACGTGAAAACGGCCTTTTTAAATGGAGAATTAGATGAAGAGATATATATGGAGCAACCTGAAGGTTTTGTAGTGCTAGGGCAAGAGCGCAAAGTTTGCAAACTTGATAAATCCTTAAATGGGTTAAAGCAAGCCCCTAAGCAATGGCATGAAAAATTTGATAGTTCTCTGGTGCATAATGGTTTTAAAATTCATGATGCGGACAAATGTGTCTACAGTAAAGTAGATAGTAGCTCAATTATTATTATTTGTTTATATGTTGAGGATATGCTTATTTTGGGTAACAATAGTGAATGCATAAATCAAACAAAAAGATTTTTATCTTTCTTGTTTTGTATGAAAGACTTGGGGGTTGCAGATGTTATTTTAGGAATCAAAATTATAAGAAATAAAAATGGCATTGTATTATGTCAATCACATTATATTGAGAAAATTCTTACAAAGTATGGATATCTTAATAGTTCACCAGCATGCACCCCATATGATCCAAATATGAAATTGACTCCTAATGATGGTGCTAGTGTTCAACAATTAAAATATACCAGTGTTGTAGGTAGCCTTTTGTATGCAATGAACTGCACAAGGCCTGACATTGCCTATGCAATGAGTAAAGTGTGTAGATACACTAATAATCCTGGTCATCAACACTGGAATGCAGTGAACAGGATTCTTAGATATCTAAAGCATACTTTAGACTATGGAATTCACTATACCGAGTTTCCTGCTGTTATTGAAGGGTATAGTGATGCAAGTTGGAATACTGACTTTGAAGATTCCAAGTCTACAAGTGGTTGAGTTTTTACCCTTGGAGGAGGAGCAGTTGCATGGGGGTCTAAGAAACAGACTTGTATAACTCATTCTACAATGGAATATGAGTTTATTGCTTTGGCATCTGCTTGTAGAAAAGCTGAATGGCTTAAGAATATGCTAGTGGATATTCCACTAGGTGAGAAGCCTATACCTGCTATTTCAATGTTTTGTGATAGCCAATCAGCTATATGTAAAACAGGTAATATGAAATACAATGGGAAGTCTAGACATATTAGTCTAAGACACAGTTTTATAAGACAAATGATTGATGACAATATTATTTCATTGAAATATGTGAAGTCATGTCAAAATTTGGCAGATCCATTTACGAAAGGCCTTTCGAGAGATGTCATCAATACAACTTCGAGGGGAATGGGAATTAAGCCAATTAAGTCATCACCTAAGGATACCCAACCTAGAGCGCTGGAGATCCCACATGCATAGGTTCAATGGGAAACGAATTGGTGAATGACAGATATTGAGCATATTTATGTAAGCCCATTACTGATGTGTGCTCATGAGCTGTAACTAACATGAGGGTTGAGCTAATAGCTCTTAAAGAGTTTGTAGGCCTTAAGGCTAAGGTGTGTGTTACAGTACACCTAGACAAACTCACCTATATGAGTGTAGAAATGTGAGCTGTTTCTTATGAGAATTGGGCAATTCTCTAGAGCACTCATGAATCCAGGAAAGCACAAGGCTCTAAATGTGCCAACATGAAATCCACACAATCAAACTTTTGGAAACTTATGTATGATTGAAAACTCCGTTAACAATATAAGGAGCTAAGTTCAAGGTAAGTCCACTTAGCACCTTGGTTAATTTAGGTTTTTTTTCAAATAGTGGGGGTTCAAGTCATGCAGACACTCTCACTGATGCATAAGTTTCTATGCAAGCCAAATATATTTTAAAACTAGTGGGGGATTGTTAAGAAAGTTTTAAAATTGATGATTTCTTTCCACCAAAAGTGTTTTAAAAAGTTTAGTCCCATATCTAAGAGAAATCAGTTTTTCTAGTTGTTTAAATACGTACTTTGTTCTCTATTCTTTACTTTGGTAAGCCTTGTGTCCATGGGTGGCTTGCGGACGTTGCTGCGCATCGTGCAGCAACGGACGCGCCGTTCGCGCGCGCGCGTGCGTGCGCAAGGGCACTTGAGCACAATGTGGCATTTTGATGGCGCACTTTGCACTTCGCACGCTGGCAGCGGTGCGAGGTGCATATGAGACGCAAATATCCGTTTTGATTTTTTCGGTTTTGAGATATCTGGCCGTTTGAAAAGTTTTAATATCATTTATATTGAGTTTAAGGCGCTTTGTGACTGTTGGGCGGTTTTGGAGGCCTTTGATTAACAGTCAAAGGTGGGTGACCATTCAGGTATCTTTTCGTCCTATTTTCAAACCGTCAGATTTATGGCCATTAATCTCATTTATCGCAAAATGTTTTGGCCTGTCTAAAAGTCTATAAATTATTCTATTTTCGTCTTTTGAAGATGATGAGAATCTCTGACTCTCCAGTTTTCTCCTTTCTTTCTTCTCTGTTTGGCTTGCAGAGTTCATGTGTGGTAGAGGTCATCTGTTCTTGCGAAGCAGTGACTCTCTTGAGGTTCAAGCCTAGTTGTATCCTGGGAACTCAGTCGTAACAAAACCCTTTTTCGTATCTTCGAAATTTCTGAAGTGGGGCGATTGAAGTTCTAAAGATAGCGATCTTAAGAACTGCCTCTAGGCTTGAAATCTCTTTTCAGAAATCCAATTTTCACCAGGTTGGAATAACAATTTTAGAACTTCATTATGGCCTCTGGTTCGACATCCAACTCCATCAATCTGCTTAGCCGTGACCTTGAAAAACTCGATCGATTTGATGGGTCAAACTTCAAGCGGTGGCAATCAAAGGTATCGTTCTTGTTGTCCGAGCTGCATATCGACTATGTCCTCAAAAAGCCCTGTCCCACTGTCGTTGCTGGAGAAGTTGAGACAGAAGAACAGAAGAAAGAGCGAGAGAAGTTGCATACTGACAACTACAGATGCAAAGGGCATATCCTGAACACTTTAGCCGATTCACTCTTTGACCTGTATTCACCATTGGAGTCGGCTGGAGAGTTGTGGAATGCTCTCGAGATCAAGTACAATGCAGAAGATGCTGGTAACAAAAGGTTTATCGTAGATCAGTATGTTAATTTTTCTATTGTTGATGATAAGCCGATACTTGCTCAAATTCATGAGATGCAAATACTGGCCTATAAGATCAAAGGAGAATGTATGTATCTTGATAATGACTTTCAAGTTGCTGTCATCATTGGGAAGCTGCCAGATTCCTGGAAAGAATATATGAATCACCTAAAACATAAAAATGAGAAAATCACTTTAGATGGCCTTCTTAAGGACATCCGAATTGAGGAAGAGACTCGTCTTCGTGACAAAAAGAATTCGAGTCCTAAAGAAGGTTATCCTAAAGTGAATTTTGTTAGTAACAAGGGTGGCAAAATCAAGAAAACCCAGAAAATCAAAAAGAATTTTGTGAAAGGGAAAAAGCCAACTGATAAAAAGAAAATTACTTGCTATGTTTGTGGCAAGTTTGGCCATTTTGCTAGAGAATGCAGAGAACGAAAGAGGATTGGTTCTAAGCCAAATGAGTCAGAAGAAAGGCTTGTTGATGTAATCTCTGAAACCTTTATGGTGGCTGCAAATAAGGACTGATACCTGGATACTGGAAGCACTGTTCATGTGGCAAACGACAGGAACTTGTTCAAGTCGTATGAAGTAGTAGGGGAGGGATGCAATCTCTTTATGGGAAACTCTTCCTCAACTAAAGTGCTAGGAAAAGGGAGTGTGGAAATTAAGTTCACCTTCGGGAAAGTCCTAACACTTGAAAATGTCCACTATGCTCCAGAAGTTCGAAAAAATTTAATCTCTGCAGATCTACTGTCACGAAATGGCTTTAAGATTGTTATTGAGTCTGGGATTGTAACTGTGACCAAAGGAAAAATCTTTGTAGGAAAAGGGTTTGCCACTGGTGGTATGTTCAAGATGAGCATAAATGAAGCTACTACTTCTGTTTATATGGTTGACTCCTATTTTCTTTTCCATTCAAGATTAAGACATAAATTCTCGTTGCATTCATAATATGAATAACTTTGGTCTTCTTCCTTGTCATGTTAGAATAGAACATAAACATAAGTGTGAGACATGCATTCAAACTAAGTTAACTAGACTCCCGTTTCCTAGTGTAGAAAAGAATTATAAATTGCTTGAATTAGTGCATTCTGATGTGTGTACGATGGATAATGTTTTAAGTCGTGGTGGCAATAGGTATTTCATTACCTTTATAGATGATTACTCAAAATTTTGTTATGTTTATTTGATAAAACCTAAATCTAAAGCTTTTTCCAAATTTCTTCTTTATCTTGCTGAAGTACAAAATAGGTTTAAAACAAATATTGTACATTTAAGAACAGATAGAGGAGGTGAATACTTAGGAGAAGAATTTGATAAATTCTGTGGAGATGATGGCATTATCTATCAAACTTCAGCACCTAGAACTTCTGAACAAAATGGAGTAGCAGAAAGGAAAAACAGAACACTTGTAGAAATGATGAATGCTATGCTTCTTAATACGGGTTTGCATTCCAACTTATGGGGAGAGGCTATACTTTCTGCTTGTTATATTCTTAATCGAGTTCCTTATTCCAAATCTGATAAATCACCTTATGAATTGTGTTTTGGTAAGAAACCTAATCTTAGTTTTTTTTGTGTTTGGAGTTGTTTAGCATATGTTAAAATTCCAGAAAATAAAAGGAAGAAGGTTGGACCTAAAGCATTTAAATGTGCATTTGTTGGGTATGCTGAACATAGTAAAGCATATAGATTTTTGGACATTGTTAATGATGTTATTGTAGAATCTAGAGATGCATCTTTCATAGAACATAAAAATGCATTTGATTCTCTTCTTGATGGCAGTCGGATTATAGTAGATGAACTTCCTGTAAATGACATGATTAAATATTCTAATGAATGTGTTGATGAACCAGAAACTGAAGTTAGACTCAGTAAACGCATTAGAAAACCAACTAATTTTGGTTCTTACTTTTATACATTTCTAATTGAGAATGATCCTGTGTCTTTTCAAGAGGCTATGTCTTCTCAAGATGCTGCCTTTTGGAGAGAAGCTATTAATGATGAAATAGAATCAATTATGTCTAATAATGTTTGGAAATTAGTGGATTTACCTGTTGGTTGCAAAACTATTGGCTGCAAATGGATTTTCAAAAAGAAATTAAAAGCTGATGGTTCAATCGATAAATTTAAAGCACGTTTGGTTGCAAAAGGCTTTAAACAAAAAGAAGGTATTGATTATTTTGATACTTTTGCTCCTGTAACCAGAATATCTACTATTAGAATTCTGATTGCCATGACTGCCATATATAAGCTTCAAATCCATCAAATGGACGTGAAAACGACCTTTTTGAATGGAGAATTAGATGAAGAGATATATATGTAGCAACCTGAAGGTTTTGTAGTGCTAGGGCAAGAGCGCAAAGTTTGCAAACTTGAGAAATCCTTATATGGGTTAAAGCAGGCCCCTAAGCAATGGCATGAAAATTTTGATAGTTCTCTGGTGCATAATGGTTTTAAAATTCATGATGCGGACAAATGTGTCTACAGTAAAGTAGATAGTAGCTCAATTATTATTATTTGTTTATATGTTGATGATATGCTTATTTTGGGTAACAATAGTGAATGCATAAATCAAACAAAAAGATTTTTATCTTCCTTGTTTTGTATGAAAGACTTGGTGTTGCAGATGTTATTTTAGGAATCAAAATTATAAGAAATAAAAATGGCATTGTATTATGTCAATCACATTATATTGAGAAAATTCTTACAAAGTATGGATATCTTAATAGTTCACCAGCATGCACCCCATATGATCCAAATATGAAATTGACTCCTAATGATGGTGCTAGTGTTCAACAATTAAAATATGCCAGTGTTGTAGGTAGCCTTATGTATGCAATGAACTGCACAAGGCCTGACATTGCCTATGCAATGAGTAAAGTGTGTAGATACACTAATAATCCTGGTCATCAACACTGGAATGCAGTGAACAGGATTCTTAGATATCTAAAGCATACTTTAGACTATGGAATTCACTATACCGAGTTTCCTGCTGTTATTGAAGGGTATAGTGATGCAAGTTGGAATACTGACTTTGAAGATTCCAAGTCTACGAGTGGTTGGGTTTTTACCCTTGGAGGAGGAGCAGTTGCATGGGGGTCTAAGAAACAGACTTGTATAACTCATTCTACAATGGAATATGAGTTTATTGCTTTGGCATCTGCTTGTAGAAAAGCTGAATGGCTTAAGAATATGCTAGTGGATATTCCACTAGGTGAGAAGCCTATACCTGCTATTTCAATGTTTTGTGATAGCCAATCAGCTATATGTAAAGCAGGTAATATGAAATACAATGGGAAGTCTAGACATATTAGTCTAAGACACAGTTTTATAAGACAAATGATTGATGACAATATTATTTCATTGAAATATGTGAAGTCATGTCAAAATTTGGCAGATCCATTTACGAAAGGCCTTTCGAGAGATGTCATCAATACAACTTCGAGGGGAATGGGAATTAAGCCAATTAAGTCATCACCTAAGGATACCCAACCTAGAGCGCTGGAGATCCCACATGCATAGGTTCAATGGGAAACGAATTGGTGAATGACAGATATTGAGCATATTTATGTAAGCCCATTACTGATGTGTGCTCATGAGCTGTAACTAACATGAGGGTTGAGCTAATAGCTCTTAATGAGTTTGTAGGCCTTAAGGCTAAGGTGTGTGTTACAGTACACCTAGACAAACTCACCTATATGAGTGTAGAAATGTGAGCCGTTTCTTATGAGAATTGGGCAATTCTCTAGAGCACTCATGAATCCAGGAAAGCACAAGGCTCTAAATGTGCCAACATGAAATCCACACAATCAAACTTTTGGAAACTTATGTATGATTGAAAACTCCGTTAACAATATAAGGAGCTAAGTTCAAGGTAAGTCCACTTAGCACCTTGGTTAATTTAGGTTTTTTTTCAAATAGTGGGGGTTCAAGTCATGCAGACACTCTCACTGATGCATAAGTTTCTATGCAAGCCAAATATATTTTAAAACTAGTGGGGGATTGTTAGGAAAGTTTTAAAATTGATGATTTCTTTCCACCAAAAGTGTTTTAAAAAGTTTAGTCCCATATCTAAGAGAAATCAGTTTTTCTAGTTGTTTAAATACATACTTTGTTCTCTATTCTTTACTTTGGTAAGCCTTGTGTCTATGGGTGGCTTGCGAACGTTGCTGCGCATCGTGCAGCAACGGACGCGCCGTTCGCGCGTGCGTGCGTGCCCAAGGGCACTTGAGGCGCAATGTGGCGTTTTGATGGCGTTTTGATGGTGCACTTTGCACTTCGCACGCTCACAGCGATGCGAGGTGCATATGAGGCGCAAATATCCGTTTTGATTTTTTCGGTTTTGAGATATCTGGCCGTTTGAAAAGTTTTAATATCATTTATATTGAGTTTAAGGCGCTTTGTGACTGTTGGACGGTTTTGGAGGCCTTTGATTAACAGTCAAAGGTGGGTGACCGTTCAGGTATCTTTTCGTCCTATTTTCAAACCGTCAGATTTATGGCCATTAATCTCATTTATCGCAAAACATTTTGGCCTCTCTAAAAGTCTATAAATTCTTCTATTTTCGTCTTTTGAAGATGATCAGAATCTCTGACTCTCCAGCTTTCTCCTTTCTTTCTTCTCGGTTTGGCTTGCAGAGTTCATGTGTGGTAGAGGTCATCTGTTCTTGCGAAGCAGTGACTCTCTTGAGGTTCAAGCCTAGTTGTATCCTGGGAACTCAATCGTAACAAAACCTTTTTTTGCATCTTCGGAATTTCCGGAGTGGGGCGATTGAAGTTCTAAAGATAGCGATCTTAAGAACGTGCCTCTAGGCTTGAAATCTCTTTTCAGAAATCCAATTTTCACCAGGTTGGAATAACAGCAACTTCACAAAAATCAAATCTTTTCAAAAAAATGAAATCAAGATTCAAGTTTAGCAAACATCAAATCAGAAATATCACAGTGACTAAAACACTTAAGAATCACAATCACCACAGCAATAGTTTACCAACTAATCAAGTTTTCTAGCCAAAAAGAATTTGACAAGGGTTGGTCCATTCAAACGAGCACTTCGGGTTCAACGGCAACAGAATAGCAATGATGCAGTCCACGACTACCACCAAGTATCTCCAACAGCACGGTAGCTCACAAACAGTAACAAATGGATCACTCGAACAACAGCCACAACACTCTACAAATAGTAGAAATAGGTTCCACTCTGATACTCTCGAACAAGGTTGACACGAACCACCTTCACACCAACAATGGCAGCAAGAACACGAACCAGCTTCACATGAACAATATGAACTTGGTAGCAAGAGCACGACCAGCAGGAACTCAGCAATACTAACCCGGCACAACAATGGTTTATAGCAGCAAAAACTCGGCAGCAATGGTTTCAAATGGCCACCACTAGAGTCGACATCCAATGGTGCACACGGCTAGGGTGAGAACTCGAATTTTCTTTTTCTTCTCTTTTAAAAAATTTTCAGATGACAAAAAAAAAACTTCCCACCATTCATACAGATGAGAACTTATAGGTATTCAAATTCAGCACTTTCCAAAGTTCTAAAAAATAGAGCTAGGTTTAATGAGCTCTATTTTTGAGGGGGGGCTTTTAAGAAGGCTTACCACTTCTC
This sequence comes from Nuphar pumila, assembly GCF_984573655.1. NCBI lineage: Eukaryota > Viridiplantae > Streptophyta > Magnoliopsida > Nymphaeales > Nymphaeaceae > Nuphar > Nuphar pumila. The sequence goes on from NC_143258.1 coordinate 79,475,545, forward strand.
AAGACTATTTAAAAAATAGTCATGGAGAAGTCAAACCATCCCCAACGTTTTTTTTAAAGAAGTTCATAACCCTTTACACGATTTTTCTAGAGGGATTAAAGTGTGGATTAGATCCACATTAGCCCAATTAAACCATTCTCTCAAAATGGGCCAATGAAGATCCAACTTAGGATTTTGGATCTCTCTCAAGATCCAAGCTTGAGAATTGGATCTTTCTCAAAAGAATAGACCCAAGGTCCATATCCATAGCTGGATAAAAACAAAAAAACTACCCTATTACCTTATACACCCTCTAGTGCCACAAAAAGATCTTAACGAGCACTAGCACTATCTGGATCCGTAGAATCCGATACCTATAAAAAAAATTTACAAAATATTTTAAAGGTAATTCTAAAAATCACAAAAATGAAATCACAAAACCAAATGAATTTTCTAAGATGAATAACACAAAAATCTCAAAAAAATGAAAATAAGTAAAAGACCAAAATACCCTTAAGATCAATTTGGACCCAACGGGTTGAATTTGACTTGGATATTCTATGGTATGACTTTTCAGATCAGGTCTTCAAAGGTGGATCGCCCTTCTGCTCCTTGCTAATGTCTGAATGTCTTGAAGGCTCTGCACCATCGAGCTCTCCATTACTCGTTGTTAGGGCACTATAATAACAACTGACCACTAATAGAGAGAATAGGCCCTACCTTATCCACTTGCATATTTTCACCTCCACGGCTAGAGCGCGTGAGAGAGCTCCCTTAGATTCACCTCATCGCATGCCCACCTGAAGATCTGATTACTATTGTAGCAACCAAGCCTGGCTCAGGCCTCGGATTGGGGTATCTATTATTTGTCGGCAGTCTGGCCAGGGCCTCAATTTGTTTGTTTCACGGACTTTCTATTCCATGCATTTCACGTTCATCTGTCTCTCAAAAAGTTTTGCTTTCCTTTTGGTCTTCTACCCTAAATCTACGAGGGTTTGCTAGTGTGTATATATATATATATATATATATATATATATATATATATATATATATATATATATATATATATATATATATGTGCTTCAAGAGTGGTATTGTACCATCCTAACTAAGGGTGGTACATACTTGATTTACATAGATTTAAGTTTCAAACACAAAATCTAACCTTTAGATGGTGTTTAGCATGGCTTATTTATTATTTTCATGCGTTAAATTTGACTCAAATGTGACGTTTTATACCATTTTTAAACTATCCTTATTTTCATGAATTGTGAGTCATCCATTTTTTATCATCTAAAAAATGAATCTGATGGTGTATTGGACATGATAAAACCTTTTAATATATTAAATAAACCATGCTAAACACATGTACAATTTGATTTACCATTTAGTGGCGAGATTCATACAAACAAAAAGTATGTACTATCATAAGGTATCATTGTACAGAACCAGCATCTCTCTCTCTCTCTCTCTCTCTCTCTCTCTCTCTCTCTCTCTCTCTCTCTCTCTCTCTATACATTGGATAGAAATGAATGGAGGAGAAGGATTCATGTGGAAGACCCAGAATGATTTTCTTTGTTGGTTCATATCGCCGACCCCAATTGTTTTGGGATGAAGGCGTAGTTGTTGTTGTTTGTTGTTGTATATATATATATATATATATATATATATATATATTATATATATATATATATATATATATAGAGAGAGAGAGAGAGATGGCATGAAGAGAAGGTGCAATAAATCTCAAGTGTCATATTGTCAAGATTGACGGTTTTATGTGTATGGCTCATACATTGTTCGGGGCCAAACACTTATAAAGTATTCAGCCCTTTTAAGAGGGGGTGGAGGTGCCCGCTTTTTATTAGGGACCCACCATTACGTGGCTCTCCCTAATTGGTCTGAATACTTGTAAGTGTTTGGACCCAAACATTAGATCTGCTTCGTGGCCAATGCATCAAAATAGAAGAATCATATGACAAAAGCGTTAAAAAGAAAAAAGCAAGAAAATTAAACTTTCGAAGAGCCAAAGGAAAAGTGTGTAGAAGAATTGAGATTATAAAAGTTCTTTCAGGAATTTTAGAGTGTGAAATTAAAATTTAGTCAAAAAGAAGGAATAGTGCAAGCCTAACCTAGTAGCATAAAACACAAACTTGGGAATTAGTATTTCACTATACATTGGTGGGGCTTTCCCAACCGAAGTTTGTTTTGCATAATGAAAAGGAAAAGCAGGAAAAAAGGGACCAAATTTCCAGAAGTTAGGACATGCACCACATATAATATAGCCGCTTCTGATTGAAAGGGTTAGTTATTAATTTAGACTTTGGGCAGGTGCCCTTTTACTTGGGGGTGCTTAGAGGGCCGGGGAGAAAGACCGTCATTGCGATTGATACTATTTTCACTGTCGACAGCCAGTGAAAATAGTTTCACTGTCGATTTTATTTCGCCAGTGAACCCATTTTCATTGGCACAGACCAGCGCCAGTGAAAAGTTTTTCCCTGGCACAATGACTGCCAGTGATACATTTTCACTGGCACAAAACTGCGCCAGTGATAATATTTTCACTGGCGCAACAACTGCATCAGTGAAACTTTTAAAATGGGCTACTGAAAATCTTAAGCATAAATTCTTGAACAACTCTAAATCCTTGAATGATTAAAAGCATTAAAGAACAAATCATTGGCTTAAAATTCTAGAACGATTTCCATCAAATAACAAAATTAAGCATGCCATTGGATTGAGGTAAAAGCATTCACTTATGTGTGTCATACCTCGAGTTGTCGAGGAAGTGAGAGCGTGAAAGCGATATAGGAAGCGAAAGCGGTAAGCGAGGTACTTTCAAAATTTTAAGAAGTGAAAAGTGTAGGATGACTTAGAAGTGAACTAGGAATCATCTCAAAAGCAACCTAGGAAGCGAACCAGAAGCGACCTTGGAAACAAATCGAAAGCGACTTAGGATTCGAGTGGGAAGCAAATAGGAATTGAAAGGAAAGCAAATATATAATTATATATTTTTAATTTATCAAAAAATAAGATTTATGTTATCATTGACAAAATAAAACATGAGCATCTAAAAATTCAATCATATATGCAAAATTCAACCATTTAACAAATACATTTATTGCAAGTATTTAATAAATAATAAATGAAGTAAAATTTAGAATTTCATATTCATGTTGCAACTATTTTAAAAATGCATCACGTTGTAAGCATTTAATAAATAATAGTAATACATCAAAAAGATCCATAATTCATAATTTCATATTCTGGTTGCAACTATTTAACAAATGCATCATGTTGCAACTTTCAAGCATTTAATAAATAATACATCAAGAAAAAATCATAATTCAAATTTTTGTTGCAACCATTTAATAAATGCATGCAAGCATTTAATAAATAATACATTAAAAAAATTAATAAATTTGATTAAGAAGCGTACCTTCTTTAACGAAAGAATCAAATGACTTGTTATTTGATGTTGTGAATCTTGTGATTTTTGCAACATAGAAAATGAGAAATCAATAAACTCAAAGATTACATAGAGATATGGTTAAATTTTTTAAGTACACAAAATAAATTACATATTTAAGCACTAAAAAAGTAAAAATATAATTTAATTTCATGTATTTTAAAGTTGAATTGAAGTATAAATTATAAGCTATAAAGTTTTAAACTTTAAACTTAAAATTAACATAATCCACTATTTCACTTAATCGTGCAAGCTTCAAAACAAAAAGTATATATCACTAAAATCAAACCAACAAAATATTACAAAACTATGACAAAAAAAAGAAACCTAAAAGTTTCTAAGTTGGTCTACTCCAAATATATCCTCTAAAGAATAATTAAGAATTCAAGAGTTCATTTCATTGTCAACAATCAATAATCTGTCATCTTTCTCTTCTCCTTCAAGACAATAATAGATCGAGAAGAACTTCCTGCATCATCACATCCTTTTTGCCCCCCACTACCATGCCTTATGTTCCTTCCTTCATTTCCTATAATGAATATGTTAAAAAATTAAAATGTTCAAAAACCTTAATATAAAATATAAAATATAATATATATATAAAATAAAGTAAAAATAAAAAATATAAGATACATAATGCGTACCTTGCCTAGGTTTTCTGCTAAAATCCAACTTTGGGGAACTGATGGTCGCTTTTGTATATCTGCACTTGTTCTACTGGCTCTGTTGGATTGATTTGTATTATCTTCAACCTCATTTGTATGTATGATTATTGAAGGCAATGGAGTTCTTGGTTGTGCTTCTTTTTTTTATTTAGAAATAGTGTTTGATTGTTGTGCACTATCATCCAAATCTCTCTAATGCATGTCCCTTAATCTCAACATATTTTCTTCTATAATAGGAAGTTCCAGATGGATATCTTACTTTTTTACTAGATCCTTTTTTCTAGCGATTATTACACCTTTTTATAACAAAAATATAAAATATGAATGCTAACAAATAATCAATGATAGATAAATATTTTATAATATATCAAAACAAAAGTACAAAACATAAAACACCTTAATTATACTTGTCAATCAATCTAAGATTCGAATGAATATACACTAAGGTATCAACACGATCTTCATTGAGCCTATTTCTTTTAACATTATAAATATAACTATAGGTGCTCTATACTTTTTCTGTAGAAGATGTGCTAATAGGTTTAGATAAAACCTTAATGGTTAATGCTCCCAACTTGGATGTATCCCCACTATAAAAATGCCACCAATTAAGAACCATCATTGTAGGATTCAAGGTATCTATTCTTGCTGCATTCCAACTAAATCTTTCACTTCTTGATGCAAAAGCCACAAGTGGTGACCAATAAAGTGTAGAGAGATCTTCATTTTCAGCAAGTATGATTTCAAGCACGAGCATTTCACCATATAAGATATCATTGTCTTTTTTTGTAGAAAAAAATATTTAATTATAACAAGAAAATGCAAATGAAATAATAAAATAATTAAACTTAATTTTATTAAATAGATAGAATAAAATTTTTGCCAGGAGAAACTCATTTGACTCCTCCTAGTATTGAGATTTTGAGATACTCTGACTCATAATATTTTGGAGTAAGCATGTAGGCTCGACTATGGAGGAGCATATTCATTCTATCCCATCTATTTGAGACAATCTTATAAATCTTTTTATACAAATCTAATTGTCTTTGATTTCTTCCAACATGTTGTTCATGCCTTCATATACTTCACCAATTATAAGGCCTTCCTTATCACAAAATTTGATCTTATAGATGAGTTTTGTAATCATTAATGCTAAACGAACAGAATCCCAATATTCTTCATCAAGAACAATTTTTTCTATTGTAACAACTCTCATTTTCATAATCTCATCAGTGCATGATTGCTTTCACTCACTTCCTTTATCTGATATGACTGTAAGCCTCATGCTCTCCCTCACATCAAGCAAGCAATTCAGAGTAGTATAATGTGAAGCAAACCTTGTTTTTGCAATATTTTTGAGCTCCAATTTTTTATTATTTCTAACGATTGCTAATGCTTTCGAATGATTGGTGATATATTTTATAATTTCTTTACTTTGCAAATATGTCTCTTCCAACCACTAAAACTCATGTGCCAAATATTTGAAAATCAAATTAAGGGTGTGCACAATACAAAGTGACCAAAAAATTACTTATACGTTTGTTTCAATTCTTTACCAGCTAACTTGTAATTTATTGTATTGTTTATAATCACTTGCACTATATTAGAAGGCTCTACAATTTTAAATTTAGTCTTTAAAAACTCAACAATATTTACAACCGACTATTGCACATTAGAAAAGTCACTCGCATATAAGAACATCAAGTCAAAACAATTTGATGCAAATATATTTATCAGGTATTTGTTCTTTATATTTCTCCAACCATCTGAGACAATGAAAACTCCAAACTTCTCAAACTTTTCTCAAAATTTACTCAACTCTCTGTAAACATACTCTTTTTCACTGTCAAGCAACGTTGTTCAAGTTTTTTAATATGATGGGGGTTTATATCCAGGTACTTTACTAACTGCGGATGTCATTTCTTCTCAATACGGTGACCGAAGTACATTAAAATGTACGCTATTTGCACAAAAAAACCTAATAATTTTGTCATCTACATCATCTTTTTCTATATTTTTTAAAGGTTTCACAAATATCAATTGTGCTTCGGCTTCCACTACAGGCAAAAGAAGATGTAGTCATACTACTATGCTTCAGTTTATCAATTCTTATTCTTTTTAACTCAAATGCACTTTATGATACTTTCACTCATCGAACTTGCCTCTTAATTTTTTTTTGCCAACTTTACATTTTTTGCAAATATAGGACAAAAGGCAATCCCAACACTTTATCCCTTTGGAGCTCTCATGAGATGTGCAAAAACTCGAGTATATGACCCATGATAAATATTTTTGCAGTGCTTGCACATAAAAACCTGAGTTCCATCTTGCTTTCCTTACCTACTTTTCTTTTGTTTCAATACATGATGCCATATCACTGTTGTTTTATGCATGCTAGGTGATTTTACTTTTGGGTCATCTTCATCATAGTACTCATCTAAGTCATTCTTTTTTATCTTCCTCATTAAAACAAATTTTTTTTCTTCCTCAAACTGATATAGACAATCAGACTCTTTACCCTTTTTGGCATTGTCATTCCCAACAACACTAGACAATTCATGCTCTAAATTACAAAAAAAATCATCCTCGTCATCATAATTGTTGAGATCATAGTTTGTGATGGTCATTAGGAAAGAAAATTACAAACAAATATACCTGCATCATAAAAGTATATGCGTTGGTCTAACTCAAACACTTTAAAAAAGCTATTACGAATTTTTGATCTATAGATAACAAGATTTTTTTTAATCGGCATATATATATATATATATGATAAGGGCAGACTTGCAAAAAATCACTGCACATACACACTATGATAGGGTAGACCTGCGCCTATGCAGTTTGCATATGAAACACAGCCTGCATATGGTGTTGTCTGTATATATATATATATATGTGTGTGTGTGTGTGTGTGTGTGTGTGTGTGTGTTTTATCACAAAGTCTGTACGCAGACTTGAGCCTATGCAATCTGCGTATGAAACTCAGACGGCATATGGTGTTAGCTGCCATAAGCATTATATTGCCAAACCTCTGTCCAGGCCATCGACTCTGAACTCATGCGGGTTCAGACCATGGTCTGAACGGACCAATTGTACAAAAAAAATGTTTAGCACTCAGTTGGGGTAAGCCCACTGAATTTGGTTCAGGCCTTGGTCTGAACTCATAAGGGTTCAAACCTTGGTCTGAACACACCCCACAAGGTGACCGGATCACGCCTAAGGTGCTCACAAATTTTGACAGACCTGAATAGGTCTCACATTAGAAAAAAAATAATTGAAAACCCAAGATAGACCATGAATAGGTCTCAATGTTAGAAAAGAATAATATTAAATGAAAACCTTGATAGACCTTGAATGGATCTCAAAGTTTTTTTTTTCTCAAAACTAATTCAATATCAGACCTTGGGTTGGTTTCACGTGCTTGAAAATAGATCAATAACGTTAAAAAAAAACTAACGTGATGAACTAAAACTGCAGTTGTACCCATCACCTTACCTTACAAAAATAAAGAAAAAGAATAATGCTCACATGCTTGAGCAAACAATGTTGTTTCATAAAATGATTACATGCCTAGACAAACACTGTTGTTTCATAAAATGATCACGCTTAAACAAACTTTGTTGTTTCAAAATTAACCATTATGCATATAAAATCTTTCTCAAAACAAAAATGAAACATGCTGAAACCAACCTTTAGTTTTTCTGAAAACATGTTGCTCCAAACTTGGCTGGGGAGAGTGGGTATTCCTGGAAGTCCTGGAGGTCGCTCTTTCCCATGGCCGAGTGAGTCATGAGATGGAGAGATAGAGAGAGTGAGAGGAGAGTAACATACCTGAAGATCCTCATTGCCAGTCGGTGGAGGGCGTCGGACATCGGTGGAGGTCACCATACGTCGGTGGCCGAAATCTTGAGAGAGAGAGGGAGTCGTCTGATGCAATGGTTAAAAAAAAACTTAAGCCCTTTCAAGTTTTGTTTTTTCATGATTTTTTAAAATCTCCATTTTGCCCTTATTAAGAAAACTTTTTCTTTTAATTTTTTTGGTAAAAAAGTCAAAAAAGGGAAAACTTGTTCATTAAGAAAATTACCCCCTTTAAAGGGAAACATGCTTCCTAATTTAATTGTGTGCTTCCCCACATGCTTCGGAAGTGCCGCGTTTTGAGCTTCTGAAGCGCGTCTCGGGGAAACACGCTTCCCCTGATGTATAGGCGCTTCCGGTAACTCTGGTCATACCACCTACCTCCACAATAAAATCACATTTGCCTGTGAAAATAAAATAAAACTCTCCATCAATCAGAAAGATACCTGGAAAAACTGCCTTTGCTAAAAAAAACAAATTCTTTTATCATATGTTTCTGTATTTTCAAGCTCAAAGAAATGCTTTTCTCCAATCTAAAAATGCCCTAAACCGAGTTTAACTAGTGACTTAATAATCTAGCAAAACAGTGTATTCAAGTCATAAACCTTCTCATAGCAGCATTTCAAATAAAGCATTTTGTTATATTTTTGAGGTATAGTGGCTCGAAGAATCAAACATAATCTGCAATCATATCCACAAAAGAAACAGAAAGAGACTGGCAACAATTCATGTATCAGTTCTTAAAATTTGTTCAATGTCTTCTCTTATTGAGAGTCAATGAATCAAATGAATCAAATACAAACAAATACATGCATTTAACTAGATTCCACTATATCTGAGAAAGGCTGGCAATTCAATGGATCAAAAGGTGTCTCTCTCTTTGAGTGGCAGAGGTCATACCAGAGCTATATTACATGTGCACAGGAGATCTTTTCTAAACACATTCATAAATATCACTTGCTTACTGGTTTCTTGGGGTACTCCCTTGCGCCAAATATGGTAGAGATCTGATTGACATTTGTACTGCCCATGTCAATCAATCTGTAAAGAGAAATGCAGACATCATCAACTTATATGTGATTAGCTTATGAATAAGTTTGTGCATTTAAACTCTAATGGGTCCAGCATGAATCTTCAGATAATTAAAGTTTCATTACCGCTTGCTCAAAGTCTCCTGACATGACCATTTACAACTCACACTGCTCCTCTGCAATTCCAAGTGCCTTGCAAACCTCACTCCTGCAGTTAGCCAGAGTCTGCTCCCCATAATGCATAGAAAATAGAGCATGATAAGAAACAGTTGCCAGAAAAGAAATCAATGACCAAAATTATGTAATGAATATCATAAATCGTCACCCTAAAATTTTCTGGGGTCAATGAGTAGTCAAGCATCCCAATTGTCAGTAGAAATCAATGACCAGAATTATGTAATGAATATCTTAAATCCCATTGTTGCGCCAGTGAAACTTTTATTTTTTTTTTCAAATTATATTTCGATATCAAATTATATTTCTGTACCAAGTCCACCACTGTATGTTGTCATATCACAAAAAAGCTCTCCTAAATTGACATGATAAAAGCAAATCCTGAGAGATGTTCAATGTCTTGACTCTTGATTAAAACAAGACGTACATTTAGAAGGGGGTGGGGGTGAAGGGGTGTTGGATAAAACTAGCTCATAGATTGAGCATCATTTGAAACATGAGCAAGTTATTTTACCTGTCGTACAAGGTGCCCGTTAAACTGAGGATAATTTGGGCAGATGGTTCCTTTTTCCGAGTCCCCCATCACTCGCAGATTCAGAGATCTAGTAGTGTACTGGCAAAGTTCATCGTCACACTCGGAAACACTACTCAAGTTAGGCATTTAATTAAAAGCTAGTTGATCATGAATATATTACGCGGTTGGAGCAATTTTAGGTCAGAAGATTGAGAAACAATCTCATGTTATTCATTATGCTAGTAGGACTCTTTCTGACATACAAATGCATTATACTACCACTGAGAAGGAGTTACTAGCCGTTGTGTTTGCACTTGAGAAGTTTCAATCATATTTGTTAGGCTCCAAAGTTATTATTTACTCAGACCATGCTGCATTAAGATATTTGATGAGTAAAAAGGATGCAAACCCGCGTCTCATTCGTTGGATTCTTCTGCTACAAGAATTTGATCTCGAGATTCGAGATAAGAGAGGATGTGAGAACCTTGTAGCAGATTATCTGTCCAGACTGACTATAGATTCATCTATTGATCAATGATAGATTGTTGATTCTTTTTCGGATGAGCAGTTATTTCATGTCAAGCGTTTACCCTGGTTCGCGAATATCATAAACTTACTGGTTACTAAAGAGTATCCTGCGCATTGGAATCAGAATGAGAGATAGATTTTTTGCGCAAGTGAAGCATTATTTTTGGGAGGAACCCGAATTGTTTAGATCATGCCCGGACCAGATGATTCGGAGATGTGTGCCCGAAGAAGAGTATCATTCCATTTTATCTTTTTGTCATTCTTTAGCTTGTGGAGGTCATTTTTCTAGTCGAAAGACCGCCGCAAAGGTCCTTCAGTCTGGATTTTGGTGGCCCACACTTCATAGAGATGCTCACGAATTCTGTAGGAAGTGTTTGTGATGTCAGCAAACAGGTCGTATTACCAAGCGCGACATGATGTCTCTTTTACCTATTCTGATTGTGGAGATTTTTGATGTTTGGGGCATTGATTTCATGGGTCCTTTTCCGCCATCGTTTGGATTTACATATATTTTAGTGGCGGTTGATTATGTTTCAAAATGGGTCGAGGCCGTGGCCACCCGGACCAATGATCATAAAGAGGTGCTTCGATTTATCAAGCACAACATTTTTAGTCGGTTCGGAGTTCCTAAAGCGATTATCAGTGATGGTGGTACACACTTTCGTAATGTGCAAGTAGCTTCCTTACTTAGGAAATATTCTGTGCATCATCGGATTGCTACACCTTACCACCTGCAGACCAGTGGCCAAGTTGATGTCTCTAACAGGGAGATCAAGAGGATTCTTGAAAAGACAGTCAGACCAGACCGCAAGGATTGGTCTCAGCGCCTTGATGACGCCCTATGGGCTTATAGGACTGCTTTCAAGACCCTGATTGGTATGTCACCGTTTCGATTAGTTTTCGGGAAACCTTGCCATCTTCCTGTTGAGTTAGAGCATAGAGCATATTGGGCTATTAAAAAAATCAATTTCAATATGACCCAAGCTGGAGTCGAGAAAAAATTACAGTTGAGTGAGTTAGAGGAATTGCGTAATGAGGCCTATGAGAGTGAAAAGATTTACAAGGCTCGAACTAAGCATTTTCATGATCGATATATTGTTAGGAAACAGTTTGAACCGGGGCAAAAAGTATGGCTTTATCATTCCCGTCTTCATCTTTTTCCAGGCAAGTTGAAGTCAAGATGGAATGGTCCATTTGTTGTGCATAGGGTGTTTTCACATGGAGCGATAGATCTTTTTGACCCTCACACGGATGCCATTTTTAAAGTAAATGGGCAACGACTGAAGCCTTATATCCCAGATATTGTGATAGGACAAGACATTGAGGATGTTGATCTTTTAGAAGTTTAGGGCTCACACATGTTTGTATATATTTTTAGATTTTGTAAATATTCATAGAAAATCATTTTTTAGTTTACTCTCATATAGTTCATGTGTATAATGCATAGATCATGTTCAGTGTAGGCATACTTCCACATTTTAGATTTCATTGAGTTTACTTTCTTTCCCTTATTGATTTTGTCTCATGTGCATTCACTTAGTTTCATATAAGCATGGGGGAGTGCCACTGAGACAGTGTCATATAAGCATGGGGGAGGGTGTAGTAGCTCACCAGAATATTTTTGTCTACGTTCTTGCATATGTTTACACATCTCTCATGAAAAGTAGATTTTTAAAGAAAGAGTTTGAACTTATATGAATGTTATTTCAAATATGATATTTTTAGAGGATTTGTAAGCCCCACGATTTTTTTTCTGACATGGATCTAAAAATTATGGTTGTTTATGCGAATTTCAAAGAAATGATGATAAATACATGTTAGAATTTATTTTGAATCATAAATATGAATATGCACAGTTCTATTTTTGAAAAACTAAGTAAATGAACAAAAGCAGCTCAAAAAGTGAAAAAAGAAGCATGTGTTAGGTTGTTTGGATAATTCCACAATCCTTAGTAGATGGAACTTAGATGTAAGTTGAAACTTTTATAATTCCACTTTGAAAAAGAGAGTGGAAAACTTCGTGATCCTAAGTAGCTGAGAACAGATACAAGTTGAAATGTTTGATTCTCACGTTGCAAAGGTGAATGAAGGAAGTCACTTTTATGTCTTAGTTGATATCTTTTGGTATGCATTGAAAAAGTATAGAAGATATTGACATTGCACAAGGCATAAAAGCAGACCACACGCAAGCTATAAGAGAAGAATGAATACGCAAAAAGAAAAAGCGTGAAAAAAAAATCAAGAAAAGAGCTTAAAAAGAAAGAAAAGTTCAGTGCTTAGAAGAGTGATTGAGAAAACCTGTGCAGAAAACATATGAGTGAGGATAAGTAAATAATAACTTGTTTTTATTGGATTTTCCAAGAATAAAACATAAATAATTGTGATATTTAGAAAAGTGAAAGAAATTCTTTTTCTGTGGTGGTATATAAAAGAATCTAATTATATTGTGATTTTGAAATAACAGGAAATATTTGTGAAAATAAAGTCTTTGATTATCTATTGCTTATGAGGATGTGTAATATTATGCATACATGACAGAGATGTTTGTAGGTAGCATCACTGCAAACCCTCACGAGACCTTACTCGTCCACTGGGGTAACTTAGGGGTTGAAAGGGCTTGTTGCATGAGCTAAATGCAACTGTGATTCCTACGAAAGTGAGTTAGGTGATAGTTTTCTTTTCATGCATTTGTCTAGTTTGCTCGAGGACTAGCAAAACATAAGCATGAGGGTATTTGATCATGCATATATTTCAAGGTGAATTAACATTAAAATATGCATGATTTTATGAAAAAAATGTTATAAAAACCCAAGTTTATGCTAGTTTTCGTTAAATGAGCTAAAATGATTTCAAAACAGAAAATGTATGAAAAATAGCTTTATTTGTATATTTTAGTACATATTTTAATGTTTGATATTAACATAGTAGTTTAGTTTTAGTTTTCAATAAAAATAAAAATTAAAATAAAAAATAAAAAATGGAGAAAAAATAGTTTTTAAATCATTTTAGTTGTTTGTTTTTTTTTAGAAAAGAAGAAAAAAGTAAATATAAATATAAATAGTTAGAATAGTTTTATTTTGAGTTTCTTTGTAAATAAATAAGTTTTGTTTTTAACTTTTGAAAATTTTCTAATAAACCGGTTTACACGGTTTCTGATTTTTAAAACTGAAAAAAAAAAATCTGTTACAAACCGGTTCAAGCTGGTTTGGGGTTTTTAAAAACCACGAATGAAAATTTTTCACTTGTCTCACCATTTGGCGCCAAACCCTCCCTTTCCCCCTCTGGTTCTTCTCTTTCCCCCCTTCTCCATTGCCGGATTTCCCTTTTCCCTTTCTTTTCCCTCTCTTTTCTCTCTTTTCTCTGTCTTCTCCTTCTCCCTCCTTCTCTTCTTCCTCAATCCGGTGGAGAGATGCTCAGTCTGGCGGCGGCGTGAGTGGTGGAGGCCATTTCTCCTCTAACCCCTCTGGTACGGTAAGTTCTGCAACTTCATCTACTACTTCTTCTTCTTCTTCTTTTTCAACTTTTTCATTCTTCTTTTTCGTTGTCTCTTCAATTTGTTGTGTCTTGTTTCAGAAAATCGGAAAAAATGTAATTCATATTCGTTTCCCTGTTTTGTTTTCTCGTTATCTTTTCAATCGATGTTTTGTTATTTCTGAAAAAAATGAAAAGAAAGAAAAAAATAGATAGTTACTATTTCATTTTTTTTTCATCGCCCGATCTGCTATTTCGTTGAGTCTTTCTTTAGATTTCGTTTGTAATGTTGTTAATTCATTTTTTAGCAGGTAAGTTTCGTAAGTTTTTTATTTCCTGTTTTTGCATTTTGCTTGAGGCATCACATAGATTTTCTGGTTTTGCATTAATCGTGTTTTCTGTGTAATGTTCTGTTTTGTTTCTTTTTCAAATCAGTTTCATGTCTTTCAATTTAGTCATGTGTCAAAGAATTTCTTGTTTTCCTCATATGTAATTTCTTGTTCATTTTACTGTTTTACATTAGGTAGTTCATGCTTTGCATTCATCGAATTAAATTCTGAATTTTCTGTTTCAAAGTCAGTCATTCCCTGTTGATTCATTTAGTTTGGTTTCTAGTTATTTGATTCACATTAGCTTTTACTTTCATATTTTGAAAATTCAATCATTTTTTTGTTCTTGTTTCATTCAATTTCTTATTGCAGTTATTTGTTTTGTTATTTTGTTTTTGAATGTTTTGTTTCTAATCTTTCATTTTCTGTTTTTTTTTATCGTTAACTTGTTGTTTACAAATTACTTTCTGTTTTTCACATTATGCATTTCCTGTATTTTTTTTACATTTTGAGTTTCTTTTGTTTTACTTTCTGAATTTCATTTTCTGATTTTTCTGTTTTTTTTTCTCATTCAGTCATTTCCTGTTTTTCTCAATAATGAATTCATGTTTGTTCATCGTAACATTCCAGTTTTGTAGCATTTAATTCCTGTTTTTTTTCTTTTCAATTTTATTTTCCTGATTTTTGTTACAAGTTCATTTTTCTGTTTTCCTGTATTTCAATTTCCAATTGTGTTTTTCTCGTTATTTTCTTGTTTCATTTTTCTGTGTTTGCTTTTGATCATTGCATTTCATGTTTAGATAATTCCTTGTCTGCATTTCTTGTTTTGCTAATTTTTGTTAATCTGTTAGTTTTTCATTCTTGTAAAAGTTTTGTTTAGTCTTTTTGCTTCATTTGCATAAGTGTTTGTGTTTCCCTAATTAGCTTCAATATTCATTGCAGTACATTACTTGCACATTTTATTTCATCGCATTTCATCATTAGATATATCATCATCAGTTTAGTTGTTTTTTGCATTGCATTGCATCTAGGTTCTTGAGTTGATTACATATAGTATAGTTGCTTTATAAAGTTTCATCATATCTTAGATCTTTGGTCAGTTCTAGATTTACATTGTTCATAATACACTTGTTAGTATCTTGTATTGCTCGTGTTCATTTGAATTGTGCAGAATAGCATAGGAGTGGAGCGGAAGCGATTGCGTGACACAAAAGTGCAAGAGTAGAAGCTTCTTTTTTACTTTTTAGTTTAGAATTAGGAATTTAATTGGGTTTGTATATATTGCAGTTTACGCCCTTTGCGAAGGGTATTCATTTGTTGTAATAGATAGTTGTTTTTACTTTACTCAAACATTTTACATTTTAATAATACGGCAATAAAGAATAGTTTAGATTTGTGTGTTTAAATACAAAATATTCTCGTTCCCTGAGTTCGACCCGGTCTCATCCACTAGTGAGAACCGGTTTTTATTATTTGATGTCTGGTTTTCACATGTTTTACATTTAAAAATCTTTTCAAAATTACAACGATTTCAAAATAGACATCACTAGTCCCATGGAAATGACTTTTACACACGTCTCGGACAAAACTTTCGGAATAGGACAGTTGCAGTGCAGAGCTCTACTGAGTGGAAAATGCATCGAGTGTAGGAACGCGTGCATTGCCTTGATCGATAATGTGCGGTGGTAGCATGGCATGTGGTAGACAACAATATCGTTGTTAGTGTATCATTGTATGGCAACATAGACGTGGAGCGTTGTTTGGTTAAGCAGTGCCAGCAGATCAAAGGATATTGCCTTTGGAGAATTAATTAAGGACCTCTCAGCTTGCAGGAGTTTCCCATGCATAGCGGTTGTTCACACGGGGGTGCGTATAGGTTAGTACTAATTCTCCCAAGAATCACCTTAGGTGATTCCAACCGAATATGGTGACTCTGGGCTAGGTGAGTGAATGTCTAGGTGCCGACGAATGAGTCTGAGTGGTGCTCTTCGTTATGGTGTTCAATCATCAACTACTCTTGGGACTGATGGCCACAAGGTCTTGTTCTTTAGGTGGTGAGGTTTTGCTATAGCGTGCGTATGGAGTCACAATACGCTCTATGGCACGCAAGGCTAAGGCAAGTTTGTGCCTCTTTCGAAAGTGATAGCTGGTATGGGATGGTTATGCACTAAGTGACATGGACTAGATGAAATTTGCATTTGAAAATGCGCTTGACCAGCTTTCACTAAGCAGTTGCGCACGAGGTGGCATGCAAGAACAATGAAAATGATTCAGCATATGAAAAAGTGCTGGTGTTTGGCCTTTGGCCATTAAGCTGGCAAGACTGGGCAGTCTGGCGCCATTGCGGGTTTGCGAAAGATTCTATGCCCGTGACAAAGCGATAGGAATGCTTGCGGCAGTAAGGAAGGCCCGTCGTGCCGCATTGGCCTATTGAAAAAGTAGGCCCGTGACACATGCAATATTTATTGTTAGTAGAATCTTATATTCAAAGTATGTAAAACCCGCACCAAGCCAAGCTGAGTGGGCTCGAGCCCACCAAGCTCGGCTAGGTAAAAAACAAAATAAAAAAATATTAAATTAATATATATATATATATATATAAATTATAGATAAACAGCTCCTTAATGGGATAGTGGGGAGTGGCTCCCTACGTATGTAGGGGAGATCGTGGAGGATTCCCATGATAGCCAAGGGGTTTCTATTTAAGAAACCCAACAACTCGTACTTTCACTAGACTTTAAGAGAGAAAGAGAGGGAAAGAGAGATAACTTAAAGGAGATCAAGAGAGCTGACCAAAGGGGAGTTGATCGGGAGGTAATTGTTCTTCCCCTTGCTCATTTTTATGAAAAAGAGGGAGAGACGACACTTGTAACGCCTCAGATTTCGAAAACAAAGCTAAGTTGAAAATTTCATGATTTTTTTTTTTGCAGGGAAACTTAGAAAAGATTTTAGCAGCGGAAATAGACGATAATGAGTCATCGGTTTTAGAAAACTTTGGGCAAGTCACAGGTATGTGGCCAAGTACTTATTGACCACCAAGGTGTTCCATTTATAAAAACCACAAGTTTATTACAAATATCACTACTTGGGAAATCAATATTTAGTTTTATAAAGGAAGTAGTACAACACTGTCTAGAGAAACCCTAGAACTCGATGTTGCCTTGCTCCGCATATCGCAATGCAGGTTCAACACCTGAATTTTTCATTAAACAGGGTCAGAACCACTGCTGGTGTAACGCCTCATTTATTTTTTTGTTTGAAAATTTAATAGAATTTTTTTTTGAAAGGCATTCAACTAGATAAATGGGAAGTTACATAGAACTTAAATCTTATTCCACCACATCAAAGTTTATTACATCATGTCCAAATATCCATAAAACATCAAGCAGAAAAGTAGCAGTGCCATGACCGCCCCGATGAAGCCGCCGCCCTCACTCTGATAGTTTATTTATAGCTTCACCTGAAAAGAGTAAACCACAAAGGAATCAGACTACCACTGTCTGAGTAAGTGATACAATCCTAAATACATATGTGCAGTGTCATGTGAACAGGTATGTGTGAGCTATGATTTGACAGAGATTTAATACTTATGTAAAAGGACTTTACTTCCTGGTTTGATCATGTCTGATATGATTTCTGAATAAGTGATCATATGATTTCAGTTTCTAAGTTTTGTTCGACTTGAGCTTCTACCCTATCATTATTCATTATCACCTTTATTAATATTGTTATTCACTTCATTATTTACCCTGTGGGTACGCACAGGCATTCGACATCGTAGCGAACCGAGATTATATAGGGGTTCATTATTTATAACTCGTATAACTAGCTGTACAGATACCCAAAAAGGGCATGGTGCTCGACCGAGAGAGATCCCCAATTGGCAAGAACTAACATTAGATGCACCCTTAACTCTTCTGCAGAAGACTCAGACCTACCACCTAGGACTCATTGGTGGTCTTGGTCCCCTAACTTCGAGGACTGGGGACCGGGTGAGACGCCTCGCTCTCACAACACAAGAATGTCCCACAGAGTGTGTACCACCCACTCTATCCAAAGTGGACCATGGGTCTGGTAACATACGTTGCGATCCAGTGTACCCAGAACCCAGAAATCTAGTAACATACACTATCGTGGTGTACCCAGAAACCCGATGAAAACCAATAACATATACCCTTTCTGGTATACCCGGTTCTCATCCAATATTTCTTTATTTATTATTGATTTCTTTATTGGTTCATAGGAATGACCAAGCATCCCACAACCCACCGTAGGGGTCACGAAAACCAAAACATGGTCGTGGTCGTCAATGTTCCTCCATGGTGTGAGTTGGTGCATAATCAACCTATTTAATTATGTTTATGCGAGTATCGCCACAAGGCAATTACATGCCTTTCACATCTTAAGTTAAAGACCAATCCCAGGTACTGCTCTTTTCTTTTCTTTTCCTTTTTTTTTCTTGCAACAGGTGGCCACCACTGTGGCACTCCCATAAGGGTAAGAACATTCCCGCGAGTCAGTGGGTTCGATCCAGTATGTTCATCACAATACCCCCAAAACCACCACACTAGCCACACAAAAAAAATTCTGCATGGACCCGTTTATAAGAGGCAAATGGCTAGCAAGGCCACATTCGGTCCTACATAGGCCGAATTCTTCTCTGCAGCACAAACATCCTGTTACCTTTTCCATCCCATGGTCGTGACCTTCAGCTCACCCCCTATTAGGCTTGTTCAGGTCTCAGCCAGTCAGCCCGTCAGACCATCGTTGCCACCATGTACTAGGGTGCGCAGACTGGGTGAGCAGCGTCCCAACTAGAGATAGTAGGGACTCGTGTGCGTCTACCCAGCATACCTACCAGTGCCCCACTCACATTATATAACATTATATATTATATATTATATTATATATATATATATATATTTTATTTATGCATTTTTAGCTAACCAAATATCAAGTTCTTTGGGAAAGGTTCAGCCTGGCTGCCATGGTGTAAACACCCCAAATTTTCACTCACCTTCTTGATATCGCCCTCAATCACCACATTTCCATTCTCCGGAATCAATGAAGGGAAAAATGGTCATTTTCTGAGTTAGACCTTGCAGAAAGTTCTAAATTTCACTCTTGAGCCTCAAAATTTCTATATTTATGTTCAGAGACATCTTCAAATTGCAAAATTTCAAAATCCTCTTTCTGGACAAAAAGTTAGAATTTCCGAGTCTAAGCTCAGAGTGACATTTCACTGAAACATGTTTTTGCATTGCATTGCATGAACACTTTGCATCATTTCACTGCATAGCATGTCACTTTGAGATCCAGAACTCCTGATTTTCAAAATTGTCCATCCAGATTTGATTTTTTTAACTTTTTCAAATTGATTTTTAAAACCCTGGGTATTCAAAATTACCAAATTTTCCCATTTTACCCCCAGGACTTTGAATTACAAAAATTTTCTGAAGAAAAACAATCTGGATATTTGGATATTGATTTTAAAGATTTTATCTCAAAACTTTTTGCAAAAAGGATTTTAAATATTTTTACAAATTTTGTTTTTACATTTATCCATATTTTTGCCTTGAAAACAAATTTTCCAAATTCTTGAAAAACAAATAATATTTTATCTTGTATTTTCAAATAAATGGAGCGGGACCCGCCTTTGAACTAGCATCATACTCAGATTCCCAGGTAAGTTTCTTACTTTCAAGCAGGACCCACCCGGAGATGGCACCAATTTTGTAAATTCCTCTTCTTTTTATTTTCTTATTTTTATTTTTATTTTTTTTATTTTTTTATGTTCTAAAATAGTGGGCCCACACACTTGCGGCACTCCACTTGAAAATAAAAGATTTGGTAAAACAAAATAAAACTTTATTTTTAAAAAATTGGCTGAGGTGGCATCTCCCATTTAATTTTATTCTTTTTATTTACTATTCATTTTTTTTTTAAGAAACAGCCCCAAAACGGCGCCACAACCAAACTTTCCAAAAAAAAAATCATTTTTTACCTAAAACTTAGGTAAATGAACCCAAAATGGTTTTAAAAACCTAAGATTTCGTCCACCTTCAAAACGGCGAGTTTACAAAATTGGGTTACAAAATTTTCAAAAATTTTCAAAAAAAAAAAATACAGGAAGCGCCCTTTTGAAAACGGCTACCTTCAATGCTACGGTTTTAAAAAAAAATTCAAGAGGAGTATAACGGATTTTCAAAATGGAAAGGAGGCTGCGATCTTTGAAAAGGAAGGAAAATCTTTAAAAAGGGGCCTGGGCCGATTGAGAGGAAAAAAGGAAAAATTTGCGCTTTTTTTCTTTTTGGGGTTTTGTTGGGTTTTTGCAGGAGCTTTCTTCCCAGCAGCAAAAGACGCAGGGATTCAACCTCTGCACCTTTTTCAACTTCCTACTTATCTTCAGCCACTACAGCCCAGCCGCAGGGGGTCATCCACCTCCAAGCTGCAGGAAACTCCATTCAGCCGATTACCCATTTTCCTTCAGCCCATCTTCAAGCCAGCCGCACATCCTTCAGCATAGCGTGTGGATCCCCTCACCAGCCATTCATTTCCCCATTTGCCTTCAGCCAACCCAATGTTTGCATCTATTTCCTCCATCCCCACGTTGTCACCCACTTCAGCCCCAACAACGAAGGAGTTTCTTTCTCCCACAGCTGCTGCCCATTCCCCACTCTGCTTCAGCCCAACCAACGCCTTCAGTCCAGCCACGACAGCAGCCCAACCAACGTCTTCAGTCCAGCCACAATAGGAAAGCCCAGCCAGCAGAAGACGTGGTCTTCATCTTCTTCAGCACGCCAGCTGCAGGAAATCGCCCCTTCTTTGCTGGTGTAGAAGATCCACAACCCGGTAAAACTGGTATATGTCTGGTCTGTGTGATGTAACCAAATGGTTAATACTAATCTATGACTGACAGTCCATTTGAACAATGTTCCTTGGCATTTATAAGTCCTGCAGCAAGCATAGATTCCAACATAGCATATTATGAATTGGTCATTATACTCACAGTGGGTTTTACTTTTTTTTTTTTTTTTAGGACATCAGCATTTGCCCTTATGTATTGCTCACCTGTGTATAGTTCATTCTGTCATACGTTGTAGGCTCTGCATTTTGAGTTTAGTTACTAACCCATTCATAGCATATAGAAATCAGATTTTTATATTAATTACCATAAGATATTTAGCCATGTTATCATCAATAATCTGTACTATTGCTATATACCTATCATGATTCATCCTTTTATTATTTGTACATACTCTATATTATTATTGTAATATATTGTTAAGGTCCCTTATACATGGCCTCTGTATATTCTTATATCTATAATTTGCTTTAATACTCCATACCATCTCTTATATCTTAACATTAGCAATACTGGTATCTTCACATTACTGTTAGCACCATTGTTCAAGCCTCTCCATTAGGTAGTGCATCTGTTATCAGATGATGATAGCTGGACATCTACTGAAATTCCTGTTAGAGTTGGCAGCAACCACAGGCCTTCATATGTTCAACAATCTGCTGCCTCAACTGCAACCTATATGCTGCCAAGTATATCAAACAGCCTTAACATGGCTGAAGCATTAGTTCAATTTCCTGCGCATGCTTGTACCACTACACAGTTGTAAATTGAAATTCATAGATCACATTATCGTTTTAACTTGACCTTTTGCTACAGCTATTCCTATTAACATATGTATTAGTTGAATTATATTATCATTATGACTATGCATTCATAGTATAAAATTTCTGTAGGTTAGAACACCTCAATTTTATATAGGCATTGGTCCACTAATCTATCCACTGCGTGCATCCCATCTTCATATTTTCTTATATATTCCAACCCTATTGAACTATTCCACAGCATCTTCGCATCTCCATTATGCTTTCATGATATCCTTGAAACATCCCATATTGCTTCCACAGTGCATTTCCAGTATATTATGTATGTTATATATTTATCATCTCTTTTCTGCAGGTACCCAGTCTTGATAATCAGCCACCTTCATGAACGGATATATCCATATTCGTTCATGATCTCTATACCATCTTTTGCATACTTCATTATTGATATATAGGGAAGCTCCATACCCAATTTTGTTGTGAAATATGTTGTATTTGGGAAATATGACTGTGTAAAATCCCTTACAGAAAATGTATATACATATATTTTCTGGTTTTACCCATTATGTGGAATTTCCATCAAACATATATGTCTTCTCATTATATGTATATATACATCTATATATATATATATATCTAGGTATATCAACCTATATGTATACGTATATATGTATATATATGTATATATATATATACATAGATATATACTTATATATATATATATCCCTCCATGTGTCCTTATTTCCATATATGAGCATTCATGTATATATTTTCTCATATAGTTATACTTTCATTGTTACATGACATTTAGCACCTATTTTAGCATTTTGATATATGTATATGTCCCTTCGTTATATATATTATATATATATATGTTCATTTTCTTGGTTATTTTGTACTAACTCTCATTTTGCAGGAAAAATTAGAAGATGCAGATTCCTTGGATCCATTTCAATTTTCTTTTACTTTATGTTATGAAATGTAATAATCCAATGTAAACCTTGGAATAAGATTTACTTTTACTGCTTAGATTAGGCCGCATCTCATATAGTTTGATTTCAGTAATATCCTGATTTTATGATGCATCTATCTCAATTTTCCAAATTCACCGTGGATGAACACGAATGGCACGTGCACCAACTCTTAGAGAGTTGATGAACTTGGTGGAGTCCATATTTACGGCCCTAGTCGGAATATGGACGAGACCCAGATCCATCATCTCTCTACCAGTCACATTGAGCCTACACTCTTAGGCTATCTTGAAAATGCACCTCATATTTCCAATGTTTTTCAAAATATTGTAAATTAATTCAAATAAACCCTGAATATATTCATGGCCACAGTCAGAATATATGAAGGATTTACTTTGGCTTAATCCACATTTTTCCAATAAAATTTTCAGAAATCTTTTCAAAAGTGCATTCATTCATTCATATCATCTGCATCATTTGTTTTTCTCATGAGTTTCTCAAAAGATTTTCACTTCATGGAATCGATTTTCTCAAGAAACTATGATGATATTCGAAGTTGGATTTTCCAAAATCAAAGTTTTTCCTATGATTTTCCTTGGAATTTTATTTTCTTAAGGTTCTTTTCAAAAGGAATTTCTCATTTTTCTCAAAAATCCAAGTTGATTTTCCAACATTTCAAAAGACAAGATTCTCAGGAATTCAATTTCCTAAGTTTTGAATTTCCTTCTCCAATGAATTTTTCCTACAAAATTTTCTATCGTTTTCTTAAGAAAATTCTCAAAAATCCGAGTTTTTCTGACAAATGCTTCCCTTTTCAAATATTCATCTTTCTCAAGAATTCCTTATCTTTTCCCGAGATTCTCATTTCTTCATGATATTCCAAGTCTTTCTAAACTCTCTTAAAATTTTCCTGAGATTCCTATTTCCTCATGGTTTTCCCAATCTTTCTCAACTTTCTCAAGATTTTCCTGAGATTCCCATTTCTTCATGATTTTTCTAAGTCTTTCTAAGCTTTCTCAAGATTTTTCTAAGATTCTCATTTCTTCATGATTTTCTGGATTTTATAAACTTTCTCAAGATTTTCTCGAGATTCTCATTTCTTCAGGATTTTAAAGTTTTTATAAACTTTCTCAAGATTTTCTCGCGATTCTCACTTTTCCAAGATTTTCCAACTCTTTATAAACTTTCTCGAGATTTCAAACCTTCTTCGTCTGAGTTTTCCTGAGAGATTGAGTTCCATCTTTTTCCTGAGAAACGCTTTTCAACCCCAAATGTTTTCTAAGCATACATCATAGCTTTCCCACCCATATTTTACCAAATCTCATAGCACATGTCTGAATTCTCTGCGCATTTAGGATAGAACACCATTTCGATGATTTTACTAAGTCAAGCATAATTTTGGTCCTTGGTTCGATTACCCCTGTTAAAGGCGGCAGAAACGGTCGAACCTCGTACCGATAGGTCGAGCCCCATCCCGTGGATTTTCCCGCAAATTTTAAAACGGAGGCGAGTATTTCAAAACAATTTCCAAAATCCGGTCAAGTTTGAAGCGCGAAAGCATTTCCCCCTCTCTTCCGCAAGGAAGGGAAGACGGGAAAAATTTTGCGACGAGAACAGGTTTGGCGACCGTGATGGGACCTGTCCTTGTCTGACCTAAATTATGCTTGACTTAGTTCAATTATTGAAATTATGTTCACAAAATGTCAGCTCTTTACTTTCAATATCATGTGAGCCTAGGAGCCTAGATTCTGACCTAGCTGACATTGACTGCATATAGACTAGGCATGGTTTGGTAGGACCAGATTGAGGAAAAATTTTCATGCTCACATAGACTTAGGTCTAAATACAACTCTCCTCAATTTAGGATCTGAATGCAAACAATGTATGCTTCTTCAAAGTTTTCAAAATCTATCTCTCTAGGACTTAGAGCCCTCTATTTCTTGCATGTGATCATTTTTCAAAATCTCCAATTACCTATCATTACCCGGTCTTCACGTTGTTGGGCTCTCTTCCAGAACCATAGTTCGGGATAGAGCCTCACAACTGAGCCAACTATTTGGGTTAACACCCCCCTACCACGTACCGCGGGCCACAGTCCGAAGTATATCGGTAGGCGCTCAAGGATGTTGGAAAACCTTACCTTAGAACCGGAGTTGAACTTCTATGCCACGTACCTCGGATTTCGGTTCGAGTATATCGGCATAACTGGATTGGACAAAGATGATCTGAACCTAGAGTTAGGATTAGGGTCCTACAACTGTTTTCAAATTGATGCATCTAGAGTCAGCCTTTTAGGGAGTGCTGAATGTGCATAAATGTTTGTGCAGGATGTGATTATATGTGTGATTTCCTCAATTCTTTATATTTCTCAATGTTTTCCAACTTATTAGGCCTTTTTCAAATATCCTTATTTTGCGCGAGATATTTTTCTCAAACCCTGGATGATTTTCTCAAATATCCCATTTCCTTCAAAACTCCAGGTGATTTTACATTCTACCTTTCTACTGGATCTCGAATTTCTAGCTGCATTTTTATCCTGCCTGCAAATTTTTTTCAAAATTTCTCACATTTTCCTAAGTCTCATTCTGAGTCTTTCTCTGTTTTCAGTTCGATGGCATCCAGTCAAGCCGATCCTATCTTTCCTGAAGGTCACATCTCCTTCGAGGTGCGACAAGGTCGTCCTGAACATCGAGCCCTTAGCACCGGAACTTTCATCCCCCGGTGGTATTATTCCTGGCTAAAAAGCTTTTCCCGAATGTTCCCGGACCATTTGAGCGAGTGCGGATTAGAACTGGTGTCAGCAGTTGGGAAGCAGACCATTAACGGCAACTTGATCCATGCAATGGCAGAACGATGGAATCCTCGAACATGTACCTTCTGGTTCCCATGGGGAGAGATGACCGTTTTAGTGGATGAATTTTCAGAAATCATGGGATTACCAGAACCAGCCGGTCAGCCAAGTGATCCATTAGAACATCAATTCCTGATCAATGTCAAGGGTTTGGACCCCCGAGACTCCTTAGCTCGTATGACAGGCCGCCGATCCTGGCCTTTAATCCAGTTGGAAGGGAATGAATATGTCGATTTGCTCGAGTTGTACCGCCAGTACGGGACCTTCGTCGAAGTCAGCTCGCTATCAAGAAAAGCCAAAGAAAGGATTCAGAATGCAATGGTTCTGTGCACCGTAGGATTATCCCTCTTCCCAGATGGACAAAACTACATGAACATCAGAATAATTCAGCTCATGAGAAGATGGGGAAGTCGACAGACTAATCGCCTCTCCATAGCCATGGCAGCGCTCGCCTTCCTATATCGAGGTCTGACTCGATTCTCACTTGGAGAATCCATCTTAGTTGAAGGACGCATCTACGCGCTTCAATCCTGGTTCTTTCAGCATGTTCCAGCCCGAGCAAGCTCTTTCAGATATAATGGTCAAGAACTTCTTCCAGTGTCGCAGTACCGGTCTATGATCAACAACATTCAAGAGGATGACGTAGTTTGGGACTATTTTGATCGGCAATTATCTCCTCCCAGATACACCTATGCTTATGGCAAGAGGTTCAAGTTACTGGGCCCATTCTTCTGCACTTACTACCAACCAGAGAGGTGTGTCCGGCAGTTCTCCCAGAGACAGCAGTACGTCGAAGCCCGATTGTTATCAGGTGTTATGGTAGAGTTTGATCTCACTTCCGCGCAATGGTCCGGGGCATATCATTCTGCCCGCTACGGCTGGGATTCCTTTGTCTCTCTTAAAATTTTCCTTGGTCCTAGAGTGTCTGCTGATTATCGTGAATGGTGGCAAATTGTTTGTCCTCCACCTCTTTGTCAAGATCAATAAAATCATGTTTTCTCATTTTAATAAAATTCTCTCTTTTTCTATTATAGCTTGATGACCTCGCTTAGGTAACAAGGCATATTTTCGTTGCTTGTTTCTCGTGCTAAGAATTGACAACACAATTGTCGTGATTCTCGCAACGACTCAGTCCCTAGTAATGGGACATCTTCTTCGAATAGTCTATCATATTTTTCAATAAATATTTCTTCCAAAAGCCAATTCCTTCATAATCTAATCAGGTCTTTGCCCTGCCGAGAGCATCCGCAGCAAAATCTGAGAGCATCCATATCATTTGATGGTTGAGACAAGATCAGGCAAAAGAACAACGGTATCGCAGTACTCGTCAGACTCAGAAGAAGAGATGGGCTCTCCCCGATCCGAGAAGAGTCAAGATCAGCAACAAGAGGATGACGGCATAGACCCTCAAATGTACGCCATGTTCCGAAAGATGATGAATAAAATGATGAGTGAACAGGCTGGGACTAGTGCAGAAAAAAAACAATTCAGAGAAAAGTTCCACGGGCACAAGAATAAGAAGGCTCCCAAAAAGCAGATTCAATCAAAAGAAATCTCAGATGAATCTGAATCAACTGAAGACACTGAGGAAGAATATGAGGTGCCTCCGGCATTTCAGAAACGTGGCCGAGAACAAAGGAGGAGCCGCAAAGCAAAGAATCAAATTACAGAGGAACCCCTGCAGTCGCAATTCAGGGAAATGGCCCGAGTTGTTAAGGATCTCCAAGCCCGTGACAAGGGCAAGAAAGTCTTTACCAGTGAAGACTTCTATGACGGCCTCGAAGGGGATGATGATCTCGAAAACCTTCCCCGAAAAGTCATCAAGTTCGACGGCTCTGGCGATCCGAAAGCCCATCTCGCCACTTTCTTCGCAGAGTGTTCAAGATTCAAGAGAGATAACAGAGCACTGTTCCTGTGTTTCCCTCGCAGCTTGGAAGGAGTTGCAGCTAAATGGTATGCTGAACACATCAATCCCATCGAGCTTAAGGAGTTCGATAAAGTGGTAAATTTATTTATTGAACGCTTTTTGTTCAATACAGAAGCGCTCCCGACATTAAGTCATCTCTGCAGTCTGAGGCAGAATGAGAATGAAAAAGCACGGGACTTCATTCACAGATGGAAGTCAGCCTGTAATAAGATGAGAGATCCTATCTCGGAAAGGCACGCCCTGTCCCTAATCCTCAATAACTTTTCGCAGCCATTAAGAGGATTAATCTCTACTACACCGTCCCGGACTTTCATTGAATTAACTGAACGAGCCGAATGGCTCGAACTGAGTGTGGAAAATGGAGTCTATGAAGGCTTTACTTTTTCCAAGAGTAACCCTCAAGGTGAGCAGAAGAAGAAAGCTCACTTCACCTTATCTGCCAACAACAACAACAACAACAACAATAGCCGAAATCAGTACAAAGGGCAGAAGAAAGATTACTGCTACAGTACAGGCAATTCCAACAATAAAGGAGATCAGAAAACAAAGTCGGCTCCTCAATACAGCAAGCCCTCTCAGCAAGACCAAGGGCCGAAACTGCGCGAAAAAGTTAAACATGAAGGATGGAGCTATGATCGAAAATTCACTCCTCTCGACCAATCACTCGAAGATGTGCTCGAGTATATGCTGTCGAAAGAAATGGTCAAGCTGCCTAGACTGGCTGATCCCCGTGTGCCTATGGGGAAATGGAAGGATCAATTCTGCAAGTTCCACAGAACAGTGGGACATAGCACTGAGAACTGTTTCGTTCTCAAGAACATTGTGCAGGATCTTATCGATAAAAATCTATTGGTAGAAGGAGAAGAAGAAGAAAAAATGGACATTCTTAAGCAGCCTTTTCCTTCACACACCATAGCAGTAGTATCTGCCCAACCATTCCTGCCACATGAGCACATCAAGCCATGTTCTGCACAAGATCTTCAAGTTCAACATCAGGTATCAGTGCTTCGACAAGCAACTCCTGATTCTAAGAAGATGGATCTAATCTCAGCATTGGGTAAGATGTAAATTCAGTCCCCAAGTCAAAGGGACTTCCTGATTTTCTCAATCAAATCATCAAGCCCAAGCCGGGGAATTCAAGTCAGAAGCCTCTGACCACTCTGTCCAATGTTTCCATTTTTGACTTGGCCAAAAGTTCCTGCAAGCATCAGCAAGTACTGGACGATCTGCTCAGAAAAATCAAAGTTAAGCCCAGTATTACTCCTGAAGACATGGCACAAATTGTGAATTCAGCTATGACTAATGCGCCGATTACTTTCTCGGATGAGGACCTTCCAAAGCCTCATTCCTTTCACAATAATGCTCTTTACATCGTCGTTCAGGTAAGGGGAATGACAGTACCCCATGTACTAGTTGATGGAGGCAGCAGCCTCAACATATGTCCCAAAATGACCGCAAAGGCGCTAGGCATTAAGGAAAAAGAATACATTCCAGATCCTATCACCATCTATGGGTTTGACAACCATGGTCAGACGGCAAAAGGCAAGATATTCCTGGAAGTATTCATTAATTATTCGGTACATTCAGTGCTTTTTCATGTGGTCAATGTGCCACCCACCTACAATTTGCTGCTTGGAAGGACATGGATTCATAATGCAAATGCAGTACCTTCCACCTTACATCAATGCGTAAAATGGTCAAAAGGTGGAATGATTACAATAGTGCTCGGAGAGGACCCGGAAGAAAGGCTCCCACAGCCTATGATACCTCGACCATCATTTACTGCAGATATTCCTAGCATCAGAGAGAATGAAGAAATCAGTCTCAAAGAAAGTCAGGAGATACTCCAGGCAACATCAGAAATATCCCTGCACACTGTAGCTATGACCCGATGGAAAGGTCCCAAGTTTTTCAGGATTGGAGGTCGTGTCAGCTACGACACTGTCAAAGATCATCCATTGTTTCCACAATTCATGAAAGTAAGAAAGGGATTCGATTTACTTCTGAAGCATGGTTATCAACCCTTTAAAGGACTGGGCAAAAATGAAGATGGTCGTGCCGAGCCAATGATCCAAAAGCACCTTCCCTACAAGGCATGATTAGGGTTTTCCGGCGGGAGCTCACCAAAAAAGACTGTTTTTGTTAGAGGGGCACATTGAGAATCGTTGTTGCATTTCCTTTCTATTCCTTCCAAAATAAATGTCTCAATGTCTTTTATCAATTGAAATCAATAAAATGTCAAGTTTCTTTGTCTATCTGGATGCCATCTGCCTCTTTTGTCTCTACATTCTCATTTTATAACTCAATGTCATTTCATGCATAATTCTTGCTAAATGATTGTTTGTCGTATGATGGATGATTTTCCTAAATCCAATTTCTTATCTAAAATTTCAGAAATGTCTTCCCGAGCAATCAAGAAACTCGTTATCAATCCCAAGGCTTTCCAGAAATCGACATCAATTCACCGAGTCAAAGCAAGCACAGGAGATAGCAAGGTTGCAAAGCAGTTAGATGATTATGCAGAATTTGATCAATCTCTTCAGGAATTACCAGAATTCGCCTCAGTTCAGAAGCAAGATGAACCATCCGCTCTAGTACAAGATCCTACTGAAGATGTCAATATCGGCTCAGAGGAAGAACCCAAGATTCTCAAGATCGGTACCAGTCTAAGTCCGAAAGAGAAAGAAAGGCTTACAAAGTTCCTCAAGCAACATGAAGAAGTGTTCGCGTGGACATATGAAGATATGCCGGGTTTAGATCCCAAATTGGTCGAACACCGACTCGTTTTGAAGCCAGATGTAAAGCCAGTTAAGCAAAAACTGAGAAAAATGGATCCTAGAATAGAGCAACAAGTCAAAGAAGGACTTGAAGATCTGCTCAAAGCAGGATTTATTCAAACTATTGACTACCCAGACTGGTTAGCCAATATCGTCATTGTCCCAAAGAAAAGTGGCAAAGTCAGGATTTGCATAGACTTCAGAGACCTCAACAAGGCAACTCCGAAGGATGACTATCCACTGCCAAGCATTGATCTGCTGATTGACAGCACAGCAGGACAGGCCATGTTCTCCTTCATGGATGAATATTCCGGCTACAACCAGATTAAGTTGGCTGCCCGCGATCAATCAAAAACTTCCTTTACTACACCTTGGGGCACTTTTTGCTATACAGTTATGTCTTTTGGGCTCAAGAATGCTGGAGCAACATATCAACGGGCGATGGCCGTTATCTTTCATGATCAAATGCGCAAAATCATGGATGCGTATGTTGACGATATTCTTGTGAAATCTAAAGAGGGAGAGGATCACCTCGAAGCACTTGATCAAGTCTTTAAAAGACTTATTCTTTACAAGTTAAGGCTTAACCCACAAAAGTGTGTCTTTGGAGTCGAATCAGGCAAACTGTTGGGTTTTCTGGTCAGTAAAAAAGGAATTGAAGTTGACCCAGCCAAAGCCAAGGCTATCATTGATATGCCACCCCCGAAAAATCTCAAAGAGTTGCGTAGCCTTCAGGGACGCATGCAATCAATTCGACGATTTATTTCCAACTTGGCGATGAGATGTGAACCTTTCAACCACCTGCTCAGAAAAGGAGTAAAGTTCGAATGGGGACCAGAGTGTCAGCTATCGTTCGATCGGATCAAGAAGTATCTTCTCAATCCTCCAATCCTGAAGCTGTCAGAATTGGGAAAACCTCTTCTGTTATACATTTCAGTCAATCAAGTCGCATGTGACGGATTCTTGGCCCAATACAAAGAAGGCAGCCTGATAGAACATGCCATCTATTATGTGAGTAAGACTTTCATAGATTATGAAAAAAAATACTCTCAAATAGAGAAGACCTGCCTAGCTCTGGTATGGATGTGTCAGAAGCTAAGACACTACCTGCTAGCATCAGAAGTCAAAATCTTGTCTAAACTCAATCCTCTCAAGTATATTTTAGAGCAGCCTTTCCTCAGCGGACGAGTCGCAAAATGGCAAGTCTTATTGATGCAGTATGACTTAGAATATGTCTCGCAGCAATCAATCAAAGGCCAAGCAATTGCAGACCAATTGGCGGATTTTCCTCTGGCAGAAGAAGTGAAAGCTGAAGATGATTTCCCTGATGAGCAGATTTGCAATATCCAGCAATTTCCAGTATGGAATCTATTTTTCAATGGTTCTAAGAATATGGCCGGAATAGGCATCAGAATTTTATTAATCACTCCTGAGAAGGAGATGATTCCATTTTCCCTCAAGTTAGATTTTCAATGCACTCATAATATGGCTGAATATGAAGTCCTGATTCAAGGTCTAAAGATTCTACTAGACTTCAATGTCAAGAGAGTACATGCCTACGGTGACTCATTACTCGTTGTCAATCAAGTTCGAGCCGAATGGCAAGTGAAAGATCAGAAGTTATTTCCCTATCAGAAAATTGTTTCAGCTCTTGTCAGCAAGTTTGAAGAATTTCAGTTATTCCACATCAAAAGAGATTTTAATCAAGTGGCTGATAGTCTAGCCAGTTTAGGCTCTATTATGGCATTCAGAAATGGAGAATTTTGTCGCTCTTTTGAAATTGGTCGACTTGACCAACCTGCTTTCCTTCCAGCGGAACAAGTAAACCAGGCTGAGCAAAGGAAGAAACCTTGGTATTACAACATAGAAATCGGCGAATTTCCTCCAGAACTCTCAAAGAAAGAGCAGCGAGCAATCCAGCGTATGTCTACTCGATACTTCATTTTGGCCAATGTCCTCTATCGTCGTGGATTCAGTTCAGAGTATTCCAGATGTTTAGATGAAGACGAAGCCAAAGAAGTCGTGCGAGAAGCACACGAAGGCATTTGTGGTGGCCACGTCGGCTACCAAACCCTTGTCAAGCAAATCATAAGAGCAGGGTACTATTGGAAGACTATGCGCAACAAGACTGTTATCATTATGTGAAGACGTGTGTACAATGTCAGATACATGCACCTTCCATCCATGCTCCAGCAACTTATTTACAGTCGGTTGTTTCTCCATGGCCGTTCTCCATGTGGGCCTTCGATGTCGTAGGTCCCATCACTCCTTCAGCTTCAAATGGCCATAAATATTTCCTCGCTGCAACAGAATATTTCACCAAGTGGGTAGAAGCTATCACTCTTCGCACAGTAGAAGGCCGACATGTGGTCTCTTTTATTCACAAGAGCATCCTTTGTCGTTTCGGCATCCCGCATGACATTATATCAGATAATGGTAGTCATTTCAAGAATGAAAGAATGAAGACATTCTGTTCAAAGTTCAAGATTTATCATCATTTCTCTGCCCCATATTATCCTCAAGGGAATGGTCAGGCGGAGGCCACCAACAAGATCTTAATTCGTATCTTAGAGCGAACTGTGGAAACAGGCCGTGACTGGCATGAGAAGATCCACGATGCACTATGGGCCTACCGGACCACTATTTGCACCCCAACGAATGCTACTCCATCAGAATTGGTCTATGGAACAGAAGTAGTATTGCCACTACATGTTCAGAAGCCCGCTTTGAAATTTGCATCGCTTCTGCAATTACCCCTTGATCGATATCAGCAGCAGCGATTGGTACAGTTAGACTTACTCGACGAGAGAAGGCTGAAAGCAGCAGAACATGCTCAATCCTATCGCCAGAGAGTAGCCAGGCAGTATGCGAAGTCTGTCATCGAAAGAAGGTTCAAAGTCAATGATTTAGTACTTCGATCCATGGCTTATCTCAAGCATCATACCGGCGGGAAATGGTCGCCAAATTGGGAAGGCCCATATGTCGTCAAAGAAGCATTACCCCGAAACTCATATCGGCTCATCAACGCCGATGGGGTAGAATTGCCAGATCCCATTAATGCTCGACACTTGAAAAAGTTCTACACTTGAAACATTTAGTCTCCTCTTGTAATCTGCCCGTTTTCTTCAAATAATGATTCAACTTTCCTAGTTACACTGGGGCATTTTAAAATTTTGTTCTGTATGCAGGCAGGATAAACAAATTCCTCATTTCACGCACTTGTGCATTCATGTGCATCAATTCATATTCATTTGCATTCAACTACATTAACAACAAGCCCAGTCAGTATTGGGATTTCAATAAACAGTCCCATCACAATTTCTAATGATTCAAAATTTGAAGGTAATTACCAATACTGAACTAAAACCTAGTGCTCGAACTAGTATTGTTTCAAAATCCAATGTTTAAACTGGTACATTTTCAAAATCCCAAACTTTCAAAAAACCGAGTTCCAACTCGGGTTTTATTTCACATCACTTTCTTTTGTTGATCCGGGTTCCGACTCGTGATCTCTATATTTTATTCGAGCTCTGACTCGAACTCATCATCCTCCTTTGATCAATCCAAGTCATTTCAACCATCACGGTCTGTCAATTGCTCAAATTTGACATTTACCCACTGAATTCCAATTTAAATCTTCAAATCAGGCAAGTCTCCAATTTCGACCTCTAGGTCACCCAATTTTCAATTCTCAATTTCAAAATACCAATTTCTAATTTTTGACCTTCGGGTCAATCAATTTCCTACCTTCAACCTTCGGGTCAATCAATTTTTGACCTTTTGGGTCGCCCAATGTCCGAAATTTCGACCTTTCGGTCAACCAATTCCAAATTTTCGACCTTCGGGTCAATCAATTCTCAATTTCGACCGTTAGGTCATTCAATTATTCAATTTTGACCTCTGGGGTCACCCAATTTCCAATTTCAATTCTCAATTCTCAATTCTCAATTTTGACCTCCAGGTCATTTATTTTTCGACCTTCGGGTCACTCAATTCTCAATTCCGACCTTCGGGTCACTCAATTTCGACCTTTTGGATCTATCAATTCCCAATTTTGACCGTTAGGTCATTCAAATTTCGACCTCCGGGTCATCCAATTTCCAAACAATCAATTTTCCAATGTCCAATTTCGACCTTTGCGTCAATCAATTTCAATATCCAATTTCAATCATTTTTTCTTGCGAGAGACCCTTCTAGGGAGAGTTCAAGGGAGCTCGTTCTTTTTGCATGCTATCCAATTCGTTCACTTAGCCCCTTTTCAGGGAGAGTTTGAAGGGACTCGCGTCTTTGTGAACCGTTTGCAAAACAATTTCCAATTTCACACGAGAAACCCTTTCAAAGGGAGAGGCTCGACGGAGACTCGCTTTTCTTGTGACCCCCCAATTTCATACTAGGCCATTTTCGTCATGAAAGACCCTCTTTGCAGGGAGAGTGTGATGAACTTGTTCCTTTCATGACCCAATTTTCAGATCTCACTATTATCGGCCCCCTTTCCATAAGAGAAGCCTAATATTAGGGAGCTTTGACGAAAGCTCAATTTCTCTTCGAAAGTTCGTTTTGCAAACACCTCCTCTTCAGGGAAGAGAGGAGTATTTCCCAATTCCCATTCAGGTAAGGGCTAAGCCTGAGTCTCTCTTTTGGGGAAAAAGAGAGAAGAATTTTCGTCACGGATGTGTTGAGCCGGATTTCAAATACTCATTTTCACCAAGGATTTCAAGAAAATTTTGTCAATTTGTCAAATCAATTATTTGTTGATTTCAGAATCTTTACGGCACAAATCTTTATTTCAGTTTGCCTTTAGCATTACTTCCAAAAGAGTGAAGCTTTTGCGAGAAGAGATTCAAAACTCAAATTCTTTCTATTGGCCAACCAAAAGGATGAAGGATAAGTCCTCGATATGGCCAGAAAAGAAGATTCAATGCTATCGAAAAGCCGTAGATGATCGATATTGATCGCAGTCAATGGAGCATCTTTAAAGGCTATTCTTGTAAGGACGAGGCAGTGGAAATATCCTGAGCGCTAGAAAAGAGAGCATTTACCCAAGCCTTGTCTCCTCCAAATCACCTAAGCTGCAATTAAATATCCACAAAAGGGATCTCTCACCTGTCGTCAAGATGAAGGCGAATTAGGCGAATAGACCCCCAGGGCCAAAGAAGATTCGAAACATCTCCAAGATGAAGGAGTTTGTGACAGATCCTTCCAGGGAAAGTCCAAAGCATTGTCAAGATGAAGGCAGATGCGATTGACCTCTCGACAATCCCTAAAAGATATTTAATTTCAGCTATCGCCCAAAGATCTCCAAACCCATCATCCAAGAAGGATCGAAACATCTCCAAGTTGAAGGAGTTTGTGACGTACCCTTCCCAAAAGAGAGAAAGAGAGGAAAAAGAAAGAGAGAAAGAGTCAGAACATCTCCAAAATAAAGGAGAATGTAGCAAAAACCCAGAGAGCCAAAAGAGCGCAGAAAGATTATCATGAGAGAAGCCCTCAGGATATCAAACTGCCAGATCTATCAAGAATTCTCTTTAATCTTGTAAAATTCTATTATCAATACTCTTTCATCAATTGCTTTCATAAATATCAAATTCTCTTTCCTGCTCATATCAAGGAAATTGATAACTTCTTTGAAGAAGGTCAATTGCAAGCAATTTGGATTTCAAGTCTCGATTCTACGAAGTGAACCTTGTTTGGAGGTAATGCTTTAGGTAGAAAAGAAGGAATGTCTTTGCAACAATGTGCAACATTTTCAAAATTTTTGAATCAACAGCAAAATTTCCAACATTTTGACAATATTTTCTAACTATCTTGACATGAAGTGAGAGCTTGATGTCCATTTTTGATACATCCTGACACCAATTTTAAATCCCTCCTAAGGACTTGATTCCTTCCCTTCTTTGAGAGCATGAACTCTCAGATTGCACACTTCCCTGTGTCCCCACTGTCCCACCATAGACAGTCCCATTTCGGTTCGAGGTCGAACCACCAATCATTTTCTCGCAAGAGGCAATTTCAAAAGCTGATTTTAGTCTTAGCAATGAGACGTCCAAGACCAACCCCTTTTCAAGCTTTAGGGACCCCAATTCCCTTCCTTTTGCAAAACCTGTAGGATTTATTGTGCAAAATCCGAAGGTTCTATCATACCAATTCATCTTTCGCCCGATCAGGATAAGGGTATAAACCTGAGCCTCCTTCAATGAGGTATTCCATTTTTCTGCCCGATCAGGATAAGGGTATAAACCTGAGCCTCATTCAAAGAGGTATTCCCTCTTCCGCCCGATCAGGATAAGGGTACAAACCTGAGTCTCATTCAAAGAGGCATTCCATTTTTCACCCGGTCAGGTTAAGGGTACAAACCTGAATCTCATTTTGATGAGATATTTTCATTCCCCAATTAGGTCAAAGGGTTAAAACCTGAGCTTCGTTCCATACGGAGCATTTTCTGTCCCATCCAGGTTAAGGGCAAAAACCTGAACTTCGCTCTCACTGAGCGAATTTATTTTCTCTTTATTCTCCATTTCATATCTACCATCTTTTTCGGGCTAACTTCTTCATACCCAGTCAGATCCTTCTAACTGGGGCATTTTTTTCTTTTATATATAGCCCAAATTTGGTGTGTTTTCTTTGCCACTAAGCTCGACCATAGGCCGGCTTAGTAGCAAAGAGGGGCATCTGTAAACACCCCAAATTTTCACTCACCTTCTTGATATCGCCCTCAATCACCATATTTCCATTCTCCGGAATCAATGAAGGGCAAAATGGTCATTTTCTGAGTTAGACCTTGCAGAAAGTTCTAAATTTCACTCTTGAGCCTCAAAATTTCTATATTTATGTTCAGAGACATCTTCAAATTGCAAAATTTCAAAATCCTCTTTCTGGACAAAAAGTTAGAATTTCCGAGTCTAAGCTCAGAGTGACATTTCACTGAAACATGTTTTTGCATTGCATTGCATGAACACTTTGCATCATTTCACTGCATAGCATGTCACTTTGAGATCCAGAACTCCTGATTTTCAAAATTGTCCATCCAGATTTGATTTTTTTAACTTTTTCAAATTGATTTTTAAAACCCTGGGTATTCAAAATTACCAAATTTTCCCATTTTACCCCCAGGACTTTGAATTACAAAAATTTTCTGAAGAAAAACAATCTGGATATTTGGATATTGATTTTAAAGATTTTATCTCAAAACTTTTTGCAAAAAGGATTTTAAATATTTTTACAAATTTTGTTTTTACATTTATCCATATTTTTGCCTTGAAAACCAATTTTCCAAATTCTTGAAAAACAAATAATATTTTATCTTGTATTTTCAAATAAATGGAGCGGGACCCGCCTTTGAACTAGCATCATACTCAGATTCCCAGGTAAGTTTCTTACTTTCAAGCAGGACCCACCCGGAGATGGCACCAATTTTGTAAATTCCTCTTCTTTTTATTTTCTTATTTTTATTTTTATTTTTTTTATTTTTATTTTTTTTATTTTTTTATGTTCTAAAATAGTGGGCCCACACACTTGCGGCACTCCACTTGAAAATAAAATATTTGGTAAAACAAAATAAAACTTTATTTTTAAAAAATTGGCTGAGGTGGCATCTCCCATTTAATTTTATTCTTTTTATTTACTATTCATTTTTTTTTTAAGAAACAGCCCCAAAACGGCGCCACAACCAAACTTTCCAAAAAAATATTCATTTTTTACCTAAAACTTAGGTAAATGAACCCAAAATGGTTTTAAAAACCTAAGATTTCGTCCACCTTCAAAACGGCGAGTTTTCAAAATTCGGTTACAAAATTTTCAAAAATTTTCAAAAAAAAAAAATACAGGAAGCGCCCTTTTGAAAACGGCTACCTTCAATGCTACAGTTTTAAAAAAAAATTTCAAGAGGAGTATAACGGATTTTCAAAATGGAAAGGAGGCTGTGATCTTTGAAAAGGAAGGAAAATCTTTAAAAAGGGGCCTGGGCCGATTGAGAGGAAAAAAGGAAAAATTTGCGTTTTTTTTCTTTTTGGGGTTTTGTTGGGTTTTTGCAGGAGCTTTCTTCCCAGCAGCAAAAGACGCAGAGATACAACCTCTGCACCTTTTTCAACTTCCTACTTATCTTCAGCCACTACAGCCCAGCCGCAGGGGGTCATCCACCTCCAAGCTGCAGGAAACTCCATTCAGCCGATTACCCATTTTCCTTCAGCCCATCTTCAAGCCAGCCGCACATCCTTCAGCATAGCGTGTGGATCCCCTCACCAGCCATTCATTTCCCCATTTGCCTTCAGCCAACCCAACGTTTGCATCTATTTCCTCCATCCCCACGTTGTCACCCACTTCAGCCCCAACAACGAAGGAGTTTCTTTCTCCCACAGCTGCTGCCCATTCCCCACTCTGCTTCAGCCCAACCAACGCCTTCAGTCCAGCCACGACAGCAGCCCAACCAACGTCTTCAGTCCAGCCACAGCAGGAAAGCCCAGCCAGCAGAAGACGTGGTCTTCATCTTCTTCAGCACGCCAGCTGCAGGAAATCGCCCCTTCTTTGCTGGTGTAGAAGATCCACAACCCGGTAAAACTGGTATATGTCTGGTCTGTGTGATGTAACCAAATGGTTAATACTAATCTATGACTGACAGTCCATTTGAACAATGTTCCTTGGCATTTATAAGTCCTGCAGCAAGCATAGATTCCAACATAGCATATTATTAATTGGTCATTATACTCACAGTGGGTTTTACTTTTTTTTTTTTTTTTAGGACATCAGCATTTGCCCTTATGTATTGCTCACCTGTGCATAGTTCATTCTGTCATACGTTGTAGGCTCTGCATTTTGAGTTTAGTTACTAACCCATTCATAGCATATAGAAATCAGATTTTTATATTAATTACCATAAGATATTTAGCCATGTTATCATCAATAATCTGTACTATTGCTATATACCTATCATGATTCATCCTTTTACTATTTGTACATACTCTATATTGTTATTGTAATATATTGTTAAGGTCCCTTATACATGGCCTCTGTATATTCTTATATCTATAATTTGCTTTAATACTCCATACCATCTCTTATATCTTAACATTAGCAATACTGGTATCTTCACATTACTGTTAGCACCATTGTTCAAGCCTCTCCATTAGGTAGTGCATCTGTTATCAGATGATGATAGCTGGACATCTACTGAAATTCCTGTTAGAGTTGGCAGCAACCACTGGCCTTCATATGTTCAACAATCTGCTGCCTCAACTGCAACCTATATGCTGCCAAGTATATCAAACAGCCTTAACATGGCTGAAGCATTAGTTCAATTTCCTGGGAATGCTTGTACCACTACACAGTTGTAAATTGAAATTCATAGATCACATTATCGTTTTATCTTGACCTTTTGCTACAGCTATTCCTATTAACATATGTATTAGTTGAATTATATTATCATTATGACTATGCATTCATAGTATCAAAATTTCTGTAGGTTAGAACACCTCAATTTTATATAGGCATTGGTCCACTAATCTATCCACTGCGTGCATCCCATCTTCATATTTTCTTATATATTCCAACCCTATTGAACTATTCCACAGCATCTTCGCATCTCCATTATGCTTTCATGATATCCTTGAAACATCCCATATTGCTTCCACAGTGCATTTCCAGTATATTATGTATGTTATATATTTATCATCTCTTTTCTGCAGGTACCCAGTCTTGATAATCAGCCACCTTCGTGAACGGATATATCCATATTCGTTCATGATCTCTATACCATCTTTTGCATACTTCATTATTGATATATAGGGAAGCTCCATACCCGATTTTGTTGTGAAATATGTTGTAATTTGGGAAATATGACTGTGTAAAATCCCTTACAGAAAATGTATATACATATATTTTCTGGTTTTACCCATTATGTGGAATTTCCATCAAACATATATGTCTTCTCATTATATGTATATATACATCTATATATATATCTAGGTATATCAACCTATATGTATACGTATATATGTATATATATGTATATATATATATATACATAGATATATACTTATATATATATATATATATATATATATATATATCCCTCCATGTGTCCTTATTTCCATATATGAGCATTCATGTATATATTTTCTCATATAGTTATACTTTCATTGTTACATGACATTTAGCACCTATTTTAGCATTTTGATATATGTATATGTCCCTTCGTTGTATATATTATATATATATGTTCATTTTCTTGGTTATTTTGTACTAACTCTCATTTTGCAGAAAAATTTAGAAGATGCAGATTCCTTGGATCCATTTCAATTTTCTTTTACTTTATGTTATGAAATGTAATAATCCAATGTAAACCTTGGAATAAGATTTACTTTTACTGCTTAGATTAGGCCGCATCTCATATAGTTTGATTTCAGTAATATCCTGATTTTATGATGCATCTATCTCAATTTTCCAAATTCACCGTGGATGAACACGAATGGCACGTGCACCAACTCTTAGAGAGTTGATGAACTTGGTGGAGTCCATATTTACGGCCCTAGTCGGAATATGGACGAGACCCAGATCCATCATCTCTCTACCAGTCACATTGAGCCTACACTCTTAGGCTATCTTGAAAATGCACCTCATATTTCCAATGTTTTTCAAAATATTGTAAATTAATTCAAATAAACCCTGAATATATTCATGGCCACAGTCAGAATATATGAAGGATTTACTTTGGCTTAATCCACATTTTTCCAATAAAATTTTCAGAAATCTTTTCAAAAGTGCATTCATTCATTCATATCATCTGCATCATTTGTTTTTCTCATGAGTTTCTCAAAAGATTTTCACTTCATGGAATCAATTTTCTCAAGAAACTATGATGATATTCGAAGTTGGATTTTCCAAAATCAAAGTTTTTCCTATGATTTTCCTTGGAATTTTATTTTCTTAAGGTTCTTTTCAAAAGGAATTTCTCATTTTTCTCAAAAATCCAAGTTGATTTTCCAATATTTCAAAAGACAAGATTCTCAGGAATTCAATTTCCTAAGTTTTGAATTTTCTTCTCCAATGAATTTTTCCTACAAAATTTTCTATCGTTTTCTTAAGAAAATTCTCAAAAATCCGAGTTTTTCTGACAAATGCTTCCCTTTTCAAATATTCATCTTTCTCAAGAATTCCTTATCTTTTCCCGAGATTCTCATTTCTTCATGATATTCCAAGTCTTTCTAAACTCTCTTAAAATTTTCCTGAGATTTCTGTTTCCTCATGGTTTTCCCAATCTTTCTCAACTTTCTCAAGATTTTCCTGAGATTCCCATTTCTTCATGATTTTTCTAAGTCTTTCTAAGCTTTCTCAAGATTTTTCTAAGATTCTCATTTCTTCATGATTTTCTGGATTTTATAAACTTTCTCAAGATTTTCTCGAGATTCTCATTTCTTCAGGATTTTAAAGTTTTTATAAACTTTCTCAAGATTTTCTCGCGATTCTCACTTCTCCAAGATTTTCCAACTCTTTATAAACTTTCTCGAGATTTCAAACCTTCTTCGTCTGAGTTTTCCTGAGAGATTGAGTTCCATCTTTTTCCTGAGAAACGCTTTTCAACCCCAAATGTTTTCTAAGCATACATCATAGCTTTCCCACCCATATTTTACCAAATCTCATAGCACATGTCTGAATTCTCTGTGCATTTAGGATAGAACACCATTTCGATGATTTTACTAAGTCAAGCATAATTTTGGTCCTTGGTTCGATTACCCCTGTTAAAGGCGGTAGGAACGGTCGAACCTCGTACCGATAGGTCGAGCCCCATCCCGTGGATTTTCCCGCAAATTTTAAAACGGAGGCGAGTATTTCAAAACAATTTCCAAAATCCGGTCAAGTTTGAAGCGCGGAAGCATTTCCCCCTCTCTTCCGCAAGGAAGGGAAGACGGGAAAATTTTTGCGACGAGAACACATGGCTACGGCCACAGATTCGGGTCTGCTGAACTCGACACAATCAGACCGACCACCAGGGTTAGGTCTGAGTGCATCAGTGTCGTAAACTGATGCAACGTTGGAGTGAGGAAAGACTCTAGACTGGTCTGGTTTGAACCCGCTGAAACAACAGCTCTGGTCCGGACAATATGTTATTTGGTGCTTGGCTAGAAAATTTCTTTGTTGCATTCGATTCAACCTCTATTCAATGTGATTTTGCATTTGCTTAACCGTGTCTCACAATTTCGGGAAATCAAGAACCCAGACAATCAGGCAGAGCAGTCCAAGTCTGAAATGGGTGTTCACCCTACTTTAATGCCTTAACAAGGGTATTTGTTTGTCCCACCTCAAAGACATGTTGTTGGGTTGCTGATGTGTAGCAGCAAACGTTCAGGTCAGGTGAATCGTTCCCCAAGACATGTTGTAGGGGAAATCACCACCCACTTCAGCGCTCACACTAGAAGTTCGAAGTTGAGTACTTCGAACCTCTGTCGTGAGTATGCAGGCTGGGGTAGGCAACCACATACCCCGTTACTTAGAAGCCTGATGCATCTC
Source organism: Nuphar pumila (assembly GCF_984573655.1). Classification (NCBI taxonomy): domain Eukaryota; kingdom Viridiplantae; phylum Streptophyta; class Magnoliopsida; order Nymphaeales; family Nymphaeaceae; genus Nuphar; species Nuphar pumila. The sequence continues at coordinate 79,518,210 of NC_143258.1, forward strand.
TTCCAACTTTATTTGGAACCTATAGAGTTAAGCATGCCGATTCTAGCCGGACTAAGCAAAAACAATAATTTCAACGTGCATGTTGTATGTATTTCATCATACCACGTCAAATAACACTACCTACATGTATAAAGACATGCTCACTTACTATTTTTTTTTTAACTAACAGTAACCTACCACGTATATGTTCATGAATAAAATGAACCTATCTTAACGATTTATAAAAAAAAATTATTCACATATGATATCAAATGACAAAACGCATATATAAGAAGGGACGGTAACACCTACCTCGTGAAGATGTGAATATGGAAGTAAGGCGTTCTTCCTTGCAGACGTCCGGTATCCTTGCGCAAGCTCCTCGCCGAGATCAATGGTGGCAAGCAACGAAGACGAGGGGTCACACGTCTGGTTGAGAGGGAGGACTGGGGTGACGTGTACAAGGGATTTCCATGTGGCGATATCTTTGTATCGTTGTGGTGGAGGCTTAGATTTGCTGATGTGGAGTATCCATGGGGAAGGCCAAAGTACAGTTTCCCATTGGTGGAGCCAAGAAAGGAGATAACACTGATGTTCCCTGCCCGCCCCCGAACGATGAAGCAAGTGGGCAAAATGACAGTGCTAATGGGAGGGGCACTATGGGCGTGAATTGTTTGTTATCCTTGTCCAATAAAGAGTTCAACATTTTCAAAAAGTTATTGAAAGAGATATAAGTTTGTCTCTCTGGTGCTGAAATGTATTAAACATTGTGAAATTAGAAATTCAAGCTTTTCTAATACAAAAAATTATGCAAACAACATGCCAAAATCCTTACTTTTTTATGACTTCTGTCCTTCCAATAACAATGGTATATTTGTTATAGTGAAGTTCTCTTTTTGTTTATTTTAACTTCTCTCTCAAAGAAAAAGTGTTCACAGTCACCAAGTATGAGTAACAACACAATAAAATAATGGAGTTAGAAAAAACATCCTTTTCTTGATTGGGAGTAATTAATTACTTGTGTTTATAAGAGTGATGTCATCATCAGCAAGATTTATGATGAGCTAAAACAACTGCATCATAAAGAGATTTCAGAGAAAGGGTACGTATGGGCCTCATGGTCCACTCAAGCATATACCGAGCCATCAAATAAGCCAAACCCTTAGGAACAGTAAAATTCTGTTGAATACCTCACTGACTACCTGATCAGTGACATCCTAATCACTCTCCCACTTTTAGTTTTCTTGGATGATTGAACTCTTTGATACTTCGTCATCATCTTGAGGAAGGCATGCTTATATTGGATGCAGCAGTTGACAGGGTATGATCAAAAGGTTCCTTCTAGATATAAATCTAAGAACCGCTCTTAGTACAGTATTCCTTCTAAATCTCAATTGTGCTTTTTTTTCACTAATCTCTAAGATCTTTCAAAACCTCTTTGTTTGTCTTTTAAAAACCTAAAATTTCAGAGTTTTAGTCGGTTTAGGACTCTAGTTTAAAGTTTTTGTTGGTTTAGGACTCTAATTTTCTTGATTTTATCCTTTGCTTTTATTTTCATCTGTTTTAAAAACTCTTTTTAACCTTTATTCTAACCCTTTCAAAAACTCAAATATGGGACCCACACAGTCGGTGCCATATTTGAGAGAGTTTCAACTCGTTTAGGACTCTAGTTGATCTTAAACTTTCAATTTCAAACTCAACTTTCATTTTTAAACTTCTGTTGAAAACCTTTATTTTCAAAATCATTTTCTGAAAAATAAGTGGGGCCCACACTAGGTGGCGCCACATTTGAAAGTATCTAGGTTAGTTTAGATTTAGTCAATGTTTTGCTCAGGTTAGAATTTTGAAAGAGTCAAAATTGATTTTTAAAAGTTCATTTTCACCTTAGTATTTTAAGCATTGTTTTTAACTTGTAATTAAAGTTTTAAAAACCAAATGTAGATCAAGTGCCACATTTGAGATTTTTCTTAAACCATTAGGAGTCTTAGTTAGGCTTAATTAAGGTTAATTAGGTAGAGTCTTTTAGGGTTAGAATTCTACCAAAAATCTCCCCCCATTTGACTTATCTTAATTAATTAAGAAGTGTTTTAAAAGAATCCAACTCTTTAATTAAGAGTTGGAAATTTCTATAAAAGGGGCTATAGGGGGGTCGACCCCCTCATGGTCTTCTCTCTCTCTCTCTCTCTCTCTCAGCAGTACCTCCATTGGAGCAACCCTCAAGGTACAATTTCTTCTAAACTTTTTATTATTTTATCAATTTTTATTGCTTCATTTGATATTTTAGCCATTGCTTCCATCCCTTGATATGGAATTTTAGCTTTATTTTTGTTCAAGAACCACAAAGACGATCCAAGAACATGATCTAATGTTGCGTTGAAACTATTTCCATGTTTTTAATCCGTTGAAATAGCTTAGTTCATCATTTTCTATGTTTATGCCAAAGAAAAAATGAGATTTGATCCCTCTATGGATCGAATCCCTCTTTCAAAGGCCAAATCAAGTTTTCAATCATGTATCCCTAATTTTTTTTATTTATTTCATCATGATCATGTTTATTTCAGTTATTTAAATATTAAATCATGATCCATGCATTGTTTATATATTTCTTTTTATGATTTTGCATGCCTAAATTAGGGTTATCCATGCATTTCATCGGTAATACACATAACTCAATTCTGGTCAAACGATAACACTATTATTTCATGTGTGTTTTTCTGTCAGTAAAATCTGATTTTTTAGGGTTGAATCATGAATGTGTTAGTGACTTTCAATAAAAAATTCAGATTATTTTGGGTTCTATAACCCTATTTAAAAATTCAAAAACCAAACTCTAATTTTTGTACCGTAAAAATGCTATATAGAATCAAGGATGGATTGTCGAGGTGATATCTCTCTGATCGAAGATCCGATTGATGATCTGTTAAAAGAAGTGTGTTAGTCAGAATGTCTAGTATATTATGTGAAAATTTTAGATTTTTATATATTTGTTTGCTATTTTTATTTTATCATAAATCAGAATTTGTTTCTCAGAGACCGTTATGCATGATTTAAGCTCTAGGCCAACTTGGGCGGATCGTATATCCCTAACCAAAGATTGTTTTTCTAATCCATAAGAAACCACGGATTCATAAGCATGTCTAGTTTTTTCAGTATGATTTTGGTATTTTTTGAACTTTGTTTGCTATTTTTATTTAAACCAAAATCAGAACTGTCTCTTCAAGAACCGTTATATGTTTGCCAGAATCAAGCGTATATTGTCGGTACAATATCTCCCTAACCAAAGATGATTTTTCCAATATGTAAATAAGGTTATTTTTTTACATCTGTCTAGTTTCTCTATGTAAAATTTTATAGTTTTTCATTACCATTTCATATCCAATTCAGGTCTAACACTGTGATAGGTACATGTCCGCAGACAAATCACATATTTTCATGTCTTTATTTAATTTTTATATCAAAATAAGTCCAAAAATTATATTTTTCAATTTCATATTTATTTTATGGTTATTAAAAGTGTCCATGTCCATTTTTGCAGATTTTGGAATTCATTTGATGTATTATTTAATTAAATCATGAAAATAGGATGCTCGCGGAGTCCTGATTCAAGTGAAACATGGGCAAAATTTATTTTTCTTATGATATTCTAAATTTTTCATAAAAAACATTACATTTTAGGGTTTTATCATGTTTATAATCATATTAGGGTGCCTTCCACTCGATTTTGCATTGTTTTGAATTCGTTTGATCCCCGGATTAGATAAATTACCAAAATATTTTCTGAAAAAACCCTAATTTCAACCTTGTTTTGTAATAAAGATCAATTTTCAAGAGTATTTTAGCTATTTTTTCCAACATTATGAATTTAAAAGTTGTTTATTTTTATTATTTATTCAATTATACATTATCTTTTATTATATTTATCTCAAGAAAACATGAAAAAAGGCTTATATCTGGATAAATCCTTCAATTTCTAATATTGTTGGATAAATCCAGAAAAGATGACATTTGTCCACTATTGAGTTTGTTAATTTTGCAAGAAAGCTCAATATTTTATTTTCTTTATTTCAATTTAATCATAAATTATAAATATTAGAATAAGAATTTAATTTTCTGCTTAGATTAGGGTTGCATTGCATATAGTTAATTTTTTAATAATGTCAATGTGTGATGGGTGATGATTCATTTATATTCAAATTCACCATGGTCTACACAAATGACATGTGCACTCACTTTTAAGGAGTTAATAAACTTGATTGAGTTTGTATTTGTGGCCATAGTCAGAATATGAACAATATCTGGATTTATCTTCTTTTAAGCCACAAGCAGCCTACACTCTTAGGCTATTTTTAGAAATTATGGCATACTTTCAAAGTTTTTCAAAGTATTTTTTCTTTTAGAACCAAATGAACAATATTCAATATATATTCATGATCATAGTCAGGGATATGTAAAGAATTTATTTCATCTAAATTCTATAAGGCACAAAAAAATCCTTTTTATCAATGATTTTTCTCAAGTTCTTCAAAAAATATTTTCTCAAATTGCATTCACGCATCATTTAGGTTTAGATTACATCATGAAAAGATTTCACAGGGCCACACGCCTATCCTTTTGATCAATTCAAAAATCCAATCTCAGAAAAATCGATTTCATCAAAGTCACCTGAGTTTTTCTTAAAATTGATTTTCTCAAAACCCTTGGTTTTTCAAGGAATTTTCCAAAGCTTTTCTAAGTTTAATTCACGATTTTCCAAGTTTCAATACCTCTCAATTTCCTAGTTCAAGCTTAGATAAATCAATTTTCTCAGAGTCATTTGGATTTTTCTCAAAATCGATTTTCTTAAAACCTAAAGATTTCTTCAGAAATCGATTTTCCTTTTTCCTTAAAAGTGTTTTCCCAACCCTGATACACATTTTTTCAAAGTGTCCCATTTTTCAAGTATTTTACAATATTCGAAGCATACATCATGTTTTCAGTCCAATTTTTCAAAAATTCATAGCACTTGCCTGATTCTTTATGCATCTAGGAATAAAACATTGATTTAGACAATTGAGTAAAGCAAAACACATGATTGATCCTTGGTTCGATTACCTATGGTTATGGTGCCAGAAACGGTTGAACCTCGTACCGACAAGCGAGTCACATTCTATAGAATTTTTCTTTATTTTAAAACAGAGGTGAGTTATTTTCAAAATCTTTTCAAAGGTCAGTTCGACTTGCAAAAGTAAAATTTTGCGATGATAATAGCACCCAGTAGTGGGAATAAGAGAGAACTGTGAGACAAAGGGTGACCATTCCCAAGAGCCATAAACTGACTCGGTCTAGGTCTGAACCAGACCGAGTCTACCAGACCAAACCGGTCTGGGTGTGAACCTAGGCCGAGTTTGGTTGGGGTGAGATCCGACCAACTTAGTCTAGGTATGACCCAGATCATGTCTGGTCAGAAGGAAAACTAAAAAAAAGAGAGAAACTGAGATAGATACAGAGTCTCTATCTTAGTTTTCTGTTATGAACTGGGCCCAGACCAAACTGGCTAGGTCAATCTCAGTTTTTTGTCATGAACCGAACCTAGACCAAACTGGGTCTGGGTTCAGTTTTGAATATCTTGAGGCAGAAACAGAGACTAGACCCTATATCTCAAGTCTAGTTGGACCAAACCCATACCGAAAAGGATTTGGGACCTATTCGTACAAAACTGGGATTGAGACTGGGTCTGAGTCTAGTTGCTTAACTAGAGAGAGAAATAGAGACTGAACCTTTCAGGTTCAGTTTGAACGGAACCCAAACCAAGTTAGGTTTGGGTTGGGTTCAGTAAAACTGGAAAGAGAGTGTGTGTGAGAGAGAGAAGGATTGGGTTATAAACCAAACCCACTTGGATCAGGCTGAACCCAAACCAAGTCAGTTTGGTTATGAAAGAGAGAGATAGAGAGTTATGTTGGGTTAGTTCGAAACCAACTCACTTGGTCTTGGTGTGAGCTGAGACCAAGTAGGGTTGAACTTTATTTGAATATATATATATATATATATATATATATATATATATATATATATATATATATATATATAATATATATAATATGTGTGAACCCTTGGGACAACTAAACTTGGTCTTATTCAGTCAAATTTGGACTAAACCCAGACCAAGTCGAGTTATGATATAGATTGAGTCAGGTCAGACCCACAGCATAGTAAAAAAACCAAATTACCCATATAGCATATAGTCCAATATGTGCTTAATAAAATGGTCAAAACTTCGCACACTGAATTCATAATCGAGTGAGGTTTAGTTCGTTGAAATCAGAACATAGAGAGGAATATGCTTGTCTTGTTTTCATGACCAAATATGCAATACAAAAAATGAGGTCTGACAGACCACCTTTGAAGGGGGTAGTTTGCTAATTTTATAAAATATAGGAAATGTCAGTTTGATAATTATGTGAGTCTTTGTGTAATGAATAGATTTGACTATTAGTATGAGAGAATCAACCGTAGAGTGAGAGTTTACTTTTTACATTCAAGGTAAGAGATATTATGAGCATGTATAGTTAATAATAAACAATATGTTTATTTACTTGTATAAGATTGCTTGCATGAAACTCTACATGTTTGAGAACATAGTCGTATCTCACATATGATGTATTGTATTCTAGAAATGTATTTTATGCATTCTTAAAAGATAGGATGGGTGCATATGAGTTAGCTATAACGCAGATAATGATTTCATGTATCCTTGAGTTTTCAGTATCCTATGCTTCTTGAGAATATAGAACTACATGCATGATAATAGATTTGAGTATTTTTTTTGAGTCCCTTCTTCCAGTTATATTTATTATACTTTGAGTATCTTAACATGGCAGATTTAACCTTATAAATTCTAAAAGAGGCGATGGGTGGAAAGTTCTACCTAGCGGCCGTCAGAGTGAGAGTCGTCATAAGCATGCATCGTTGGTGATTTATTAATGTAGAGACACTACATCGATGTAGATATATTATATCTTCTGCATGCTTAAATATTTTTTAATATCAAAATCCTAGGATGCAAGACCCATAATTTTTCAATAAAAGTTCTGAATAATTTCATGAGACATTTTCAAGTAAAAATAATATATGAACCCGAAATGCGAATTAAATCAATTTTTATGAACCAATTATACTTATGATATTTGTATCTTCGCAAATATATGCTCAAACAGTCAGGTTGCCATAACTTTCTCCTTGAGTAAAATTAGGAGATTTGTACGTGCCAACTTTCTTAATTACGTTGATACAAAGAGAATGACATACTCAGAATTTTTCGAAAAAAAATTATCGAAAACTCAAAATTTCTGCGAGACCTACAAAAATGTTGGTGAGACCCATGAAAATATTCCTTAGAAAATATCTTATGAGACCCGCAGAATATTCCATGAAATATTCTATGTGGTCCCCATACAAAAGGAACCTCCAGTCATTATCCGAAAAGCCAGGGGCAGAATAGAAAAAAAGAAACTTGGAAGACAAGTTTCCTTGGCTATAAATAGCCCTCCCCTCTCTCTCTTCTCATAAAAATTGTCCCCCCCCCTCTCTCTCCTCTTCTCTCTCTCTCTCTCTAAAACCTCTCCTACCTAGCCTAGCCCTTCTGATCCTGCCTTCATCCATGTACAACTACACCCAATAACGCACAAGGTATCTCGTACTGAACCAAGCCAACCTCATGGCTAGAGCTTCCCTCTTTTCCAACTTTCAGAATTTTTTCTTCTTCAAAATCAAAACAGCTACCCTCTGGTCGACCCCCTCTTGGACTCTTAAACTCTATGGAAGGGGACTCATAAAGAGAGAAGGCCCTTCCCCAAGTCGGCTCTCTCCCAAGGCCAAGAAAAGGCTATTTCGGGCTAAATCATTAACACCCCCCCCCCCCCCCCAAACAGCCATATTGACTTTGGAGTCAAAGTGGAATTTCAAATGGGAGCTATGGCATGTCCACATAAAGTGGCGTCACCCAGGGATCCAAATGGATTTGGATCCTATATCAGATCCAAACAATACTATTAAATAGACCTGCACCAAAACGCGAGTTTGGAAATATTTGAATCAAAAGAAAAACTACCCTGAATCCCCGTACACCCTCTAGTACTACAAAAAGATCCTACATAACACTAGAACTATCCGGATCAGTAGAATCCGACACCTAAAGAAAATAAAAAAAATATAAAATAAAACAAGAGAAAACATCTATTATGATTTCAGGCTTGACAAAATGGAATCAACATAAAAAAATAGTAGAATCAATGGACAAGGGTTACTCCGAGGATCCACTTGGTCTGAAAGAGTCCTTAATGGCATTGGATCGTCCCGGGTAACATTGCCTTGATCTCGTCTGAAGAGTTGGATTAGGATCCAACTCGTCTCTGATCCTCTGGATGCTCTGCATTAGTATAATATTTCACCTTTTTATTATCTTAAAATAACATAAAAGTTGTTCTCAATTTCAAATGAGACAAAATCTAATTAACATACCCTCCAGAAAAAATTGGGCCAAGGCAAAAATTGCCCAACTCCTTTGAAAGCAAGCTCTGGTCTCGCCTAACCATGTCAAGTCCCTTGCGCTCAATGACCCGAAAAAACGGTCGTGTGTAAGACTACATGCAAATGAAAAAGTCATACTTGCTCATGTGGTTCACCAAGTCAGCCTTGTAGCAATGAGCCAGCCCATTGAGACAAGGCCACTGTTCCAAGTTTTCATTAAGCTGAAAACAGAAAACTAATGATTATCAAGCAAAATCCACATCAAAATCTCACACTTACCTACCAATTGTGAACCCATCCACTATTGACTACAAAGGACATGGATATCGCCGATATTTAAAAAATATCATGATATTATTGGCTATTTCATGGTAGCCGATAATATCGGGAATATAAAATGATATTTTCAAACTATCGTGGCATTTTTTTTGAAAAAAAATCCTTTTTTTATTTTACGTTTGCATTTTCTATTTTTTTGTTTTTTTATATTTTAAAACCTTTAAAATATGTTTTTTTATATTTTCTTAGTTTTTTCGCTATTATTTATATTTTTAAAAGTTTTAAACTTTTGAGATGTTCTCGAGATTTATCAACTTTTGAAAATCTCTCCGATAAATATACCCTCACTGACAAATTACCTTTAACAATAAAAGTGACTACGCTACAAAGGACATCTGGAACGGATGCACAAATTTAGGAGCACACGAATATCTAAAGGAGAAATTTAACTATGACCTAAAATTTAACTAAAAAGACATACTCATATATGCATGTCTTTTGTGTAAGTCATCAAGAACTCCACTACAAAAATATCAGCTCAAAAGAAAAAAAAAGTGCGTCATGTCTAGCTGATTAAGTATGGTAAATCTTACTCTAAATATGTTGTCATATCCTCCAATATCGTTGTAACAATCACATGAGTATGGTTAGCAGCTGCAGCCATTAGTTGACATGAACCATCGCCACTAATATTAAAATCACCCTCCACCTCACAATCACCTGCCAAAAGGGGAAGAGGAAGCAGAGGTGCCATGCTTGTTGCCACAACCGATGCAAACATTCGATTCCCAGACTTATGAGAAGAGTTTTCATAATCTTGAGGTCCCTAACATCAAGACAAAATGAAATAGAGATAAAAAATACAATAAAGTAAACAATAGAGTTTTCTTCTATGTAATGCAAAGAAGAAGAAGAAGCAGGAAGATAAAAAAAAGTAAATCGATGCACAGAGAAGGGGGAAAGCTTATCTACAAAATAAAAATTGAAAACCTAAGGTGCAAACATGCAGTGAATGCAGTGAGAAGGGGGAAAATCTCGTCTACAAAATGAAAATCGAATAGCTTGGAAGCAAATATGCAGTGAGAAGGGGGAGAAACCCTAGGGAGACAGAATGAAAAACCCACCGTTGAACCAGAGAGAGAGACTCCGACGTCCCGTCGATCTTGAACAAAGGGTATGGGAGGCCACTGGCGACCTGCGTCCAGTGTCTGTCGTTCGGCAGTGGTGAAGAGCTTCTCCCGCGATGGAAAGGGGATGAAAAAGAAAAAAGAGAGGGAGAAAGGGCGGTCATCTCGTGCAAAAATATTTGCCTAGGCTTTCACTGGCGCATTGGAGGACTACGCCAAAACAATTTGATTTTCAATGGCGCACTGACGATTGCACCAGTGAAATCCAATAATCTTTGACGAAAATAGACGCTGCGCCAGTAAACCTTCTCTATTTCTGGCGTCAAAGTTTCATTGCGCAAGATGTGTTTTTTCCTGGTGCAACAATTTAGCAGCGAGTTATCACTGGCGCTAAAAACATTAACGTCCGTGAAGAGGTGCTTTTACTGGCCTGCCAGTAGATTAGTAATTTCTTGTATTAGATGTAGGCACGCCGTTTTCTATTGGACCCTTATTTCGGCCCCTCTTGTATTTGATAATTGATTGCATGTAATGAATACAGCTGAGCAAGATGAAGGAGCAGGGGTTGGCCCAGTCCAGTTGATGGTGAAGGGTGGCCTCCGCCTTTGGATGGTTCACCTTCCATCGCGTCCAGAAGAGGCCCCCCAACTTTGAATTCAAGTTGGGCGCATCTTTCTCTCTCTCTCTCTCTCTCTCAACAATTTGTCAGCTACGTAGGCAGTTGTCCATGTAGCCTGTCATGGAGAGCCAAGTTCCACGTGTATGGGTCCGCGTGGGCAGAGGGAGGTGGGGGCCACCATCACAATTCCTAATTCCCCACCCTCCAAGGCTCCTCCAACCCAGGGGGGAGGGCTGGGGGGATGGACTTGACGTCGCAGCATCCCGGCACTTGGACATAGCCACATGGACCAGTCACGTTACCTGGCCCCACGTCCACGGGACACCCCTCTGATTGTTGTTGTCCTGCGCCCTCTCTCTCTCTCTCTCTCTCTCTCTCTCTCTCATTTTTTATCCCGATGAGTGGTGGTATTGGGCTGTCCACAGGCACATCAGTCAACAGCAAGCCAAGAGACACCAAGCAACGCAGTTCAACCAAACAACGTCTTCCCGGTCTTCCCACCCTCTCTCTCTAACCTTAAATACACCCCCACCCCCATTGCCTCTTGCTGCATCACTCTCAAGCATTTTTTAATATTTTTTTTCGTCCTCGCTTTCTTCGGTTGTATGTTTCTGCTATATCTGTGAAGCGTGGAAAAGGAAAACTCTTGTTATCCCTCATTCGTCTTACCCCCAAGCACAGAAGCATCTCTCTCTCTCTCTCTCTCTCTCTCTCTCTCTCTCTCTCTCTCTGATGAAGATATAGATACACATATGAAGAAAATGCAAACCGAATTGTTCGAGTTGCCGTTGGGTAGGAGGGCACCGTCACTTCACTACCACCATTCCTCCGACGCTCTCCCACCGGCCATGGACTTGACGGTCTTGGAGAGACAGAGAGCCAGGATGAGATGGCAACAGCTCAACACCACCAGCAGCAGCAGCAGTGGGGATGGGGTGCTCCTGGTCCAGAACAACCATTTCTCCGTTCCAACCGGATCGTTTGTGGGAACCACGCAGACGGCTCATGAATCGTCGGAAATCGTAATGGGAAACCGAGCCAATAAATCCACCGCTACCAACATCGAAGGGGAGAGCTCCTTTTGTGGGTGGCCCGATCTGAAAAACTACCAGACACTAAACCGGTACGAGCAGTCGTCCTTGGCCGCGGGATCCTTCTTGACTGAGAAGAAACCCTCTACTACGCTGGCCCGCACGACGAGCTGCCCCCCGGCTGTGGGAAGCATCCTCTCCGGCCACAAATCCAGCACCACCAAAGCCCTTTCTCCTCCTTTCTCTGGCGACAACTCAAAGAAACGGAAAGCCCTGAGGAGCGACGCGCCAGCTCCCCCAACTCCAAAGGCATGTTACAACAGCAATAGCATCCCACGTGTTTTTCTGTTGCCTTTTGCCCTCTGCCTTATATATATGTATTCCTAATAAATGCTTAACCTTGGGCAGCTAGAAGGGTCGAAGACGATCAAGGGAGAAACAGAGGAGTCGGATGAGCAGAACAAGGAGAGTTCGGGCGATGTCTGCAAGGAAAATCCCAAGGCTGTACCTGACATTCCAAAACCCGATTACATCCATGTGAGAGCCAGACGAGGGCAGGCCACGGACAGCCACAGCCTTGCAGAAAGAGTAAGTAGACAGAGAGAGGAATTGATGATTGCTTATCCTCTTGTTTTATGCGTATTGCGTGTCCATAAACTGAACCATCTGCAACAGGTGAGAAGAGAGAAAATCAGCGAGAGGATGAAGCTTTTACAGGATTTAGTCCCAGGATGCGACAAGATAACCGGCAAGGCTGGGATGCTCGACGAAATCATTAACTATGTTCAGTCTCTTCAAAAACAAGTTGAGGTACAGATGACTTTATTCCCACCCTTTAATTGCGTTCCTCTTGTTCTTTCTTAGGAAAGATGTATATACATGAAAAAGGTAGGTGCCTACCTTGCTTTTTAAAAAACTGGCCTTACTAGGAAATCACATTTGAATTATGGTTTTTTAGAAAAAAATATTTTTTTAATCATTGGTTACTTTTTGAAATTGTACACCACTGATTTTTTAATCTTGTAAAAATCGAGGTGTAAAATCGCACCATCCCAAAAATAGATTCCCACAAAATCAAGTATCTAGAAACAATCTTTCCAAAGCTCGGTAGGCACAAAAAAGAGTCAGGCACCTACCCTTTATATATATATATATATATATATATATATATATATATATATATATATATATATATATATATATATATATATATATATATATATAAAGGGACGATTGTTCGTCTATCTGACTTGGAATTCGATCGCTTACAACAGTTCCTTTCCATGAAACTGGCTGCTGTGAATCCGAGATCGGAAGGGACCATAGACAATTTCTTGGGCAAGGAGGTAATTTAAAACGACTTTCTCTATTCTTTTCTTTTCTTGCACTTTTTGTGTCGTGTAGTAAAGATGGTTCGAAGTGGATTAATTTCTCTCTCGGTTGTGGTATGTTGCAGATCTTTCCTCCCTGCAACTCTAGCTTCCCAGGGGTGGATCTCTCCCCAGAAATTTCAGCATCTTCGTACCAAAATCTAAATATGATACCGTCAGCTGGGGCATCCATACAGCAGGTAGTAGGGTGCTGCGGGAATGATCAGTTGCCCATGAACCCTCCAGGGATTACGTTACGGAGGACTACTAGCGCCCCTGTAACAGTCACCGACGACTTCATAAGTTCCTGCTTTCACGTATGCATACGCTATCGTTCTTTCTCTTTCATTAGGTTACATTTCCCAGAAAAGAGAGGGAGATGTTTCAATGTCTAAATTTCATGTATCTCTTACAGGATAACAGTTTGACATCCAACCCCACATGGGATTTCGATTTACAAAACCTATACACCATGGACTTCCAGCAAGCAAGACAATCTGCTTTCTCAACTCAGCCATTTACAGGTTGGTGGGTTATTATTAATTGGAAACAAGCCTCATCCACATGGGTGCACAATCAGTTAAGCCTTCTTATGGCGATGATAAAAGATTGATGATCGATAACATTATCTCTTTTTTTTTTTTGGTCGCAGGGGAGAGCGGAGATGATAACGTTCTTACACTACATACGATACGATTTAAGTAGCCCATTTGACGTGGAACAGTCCGTTGATCTTGCAGGGAACTTGGTGGACGCCCACAATCTCAAGATGGAAACAATGCAGTGAGCGACGACTGGGACCGAAATTCTTTTCTTTTTATGATTTTATCTACTGTTCTACATACAAGTATATGTTTGTATAATACAATCTTTGACCATTATTATAGTCGAGGCCATTGTTCACGAGCGAGTGTAATTTTAATGTACATTAAGCTTAGGAATATTCAATCAAGTTATGATCAAGATGAAGCGCTCTTTGCCCTTTGTTTTATGTGTTCACATGAAGAAAATGCGAGTCGACGAATGATCCGTGCGTCTCAATGGTCAGCATCAGTACCCAAAAGGGCATATTGCGGTCAATAGTACGACACGTATGAGAGAGAGGGGTTGGGTTGGGAACAGCAATGAGATGTTGGACGTGCAGGGCTGGCTCGCAAAAGAGAGGAGGGATGGCACTTTTTTATGGGTGGCCTTGAAGAGGGTGGGAGCCATTGCGTGCCGACTTGTCGCCATCGCCTAGCGATAAGCGGGGCTTCCACCACAAATCATGGCAGACATGCATGGTCCACGGTTACGGCCTCGATCGCCTGTCGCATTCTGACGTACAAACGTATAATTCTTGCGATATAAATGTCAGGGGAAGGGTTAAGTTAATTTGTTCCTCTCCATCATAAAAAAAAAAAAAGATAAAAAAAGGTTGTCCAGGAAAATAAACAACTAATATATGATAGTCATGCAAAATTTCAATCTGATTCTCACGCTACGATGCCGATTATGGTAACAGAAATGATGACAAAGCGAATGGAATGAAACGAAATGAGAACCCCGTTCCGTCAGCTAGCTAAGTGAGTCCTTCTTGTTCCTCTTCTTATTCTTCCTCAGTTTTGACCACGCCTGCAGAAAGGGAATAACGAGAGAAAAACGCACATAATGCTACGCAGTATAAGAGACAAGTCCAGCATTTGCCTGTCGAACTACGTTCTTCTTGGGCACGGCTGCCGCAGCGTCATCCTTCTATCCAAAACGTTAAACCTGATAGTGATAGCCAACCCTTTGGCCTATGTCACGTGACTTTCTCTTTTCCACCTTTATTGAGAACCGCAAGGATGCAAGAATATTTTACAAAGACATGCTCTATCATGGCTACGGTAAACAAATGCATCAAGTGATCATAGTGTTAGTGTTCCCTTGTGACCTACTTATTACCTAGAGTCTGTTTTACTTGGATTGAGTTATATGATGTAAGTGTTGAGTCACTTGTAACTTTCTTCGGGCCACTCTTTACCTCGGTTCAGGTTGATCAATACCCTTAAGGGTTAGACCGTAAATTCGAACTATAAGATGCCCTTGGGCAAAACAGTGAATAAATGCAAATGCATTCAACTTTCTTTCACTATAAGAAAAATGTTAATTAGCGACGGAAATTTGCGATGGATTTTTTCTGTTGCAAATTAGCGACGAATTAGCTAGAGAAAACTTTCTTCATGAATCCGTCGCTAAGTAGTGACGGATTAGCGATGAAAGTTTTCTCTAGCTAATCTGTCGCTAATTAACGACAACAATTGTTTCGTCGCTAATTCTCAATACAAGAAAAACATTTTAGCGAGGAAATTTTTCTGTCGCTAATCCGTCGCTAATTAGCGACGGAAAAATTCTCTCGCTAATTTTCGATTTAAACCGAGCGTGAAATTTTTCCTCTCTCCCCGTTCGAAATTTAAATCGATCGCGCTCGGTTTAAACCGACTTCTTCGGAGGATGACGACGTCGGAGAGCGCATTGGAGAGTGGAGGACGGCGACGCCGGAGGACGGTCGACGATCACTGGAGGACGTCGGCGCCGGTTCACGGAGGACGGCGACGCTAGTTCACGGAGGATGACAGCGACGCCGATTCACGGAAGATGACAGTGCCGGTTCATGGAGGACGGTGATGCCGGAGAGCACCGGTTCACGGAGGACGACGACGCCAGAGGACGGTCGGCGATCGCTGGAGGACGTCGGCGCCGGTTCACGGAGGACGACGACGTCGGTTCACAGAGGACGGCGATGCTGGTTCACGGAAGATGACAGCGACGCTGGTTCACGGAAGATGACGACGCTGATTCATGGAGGACGGCATCGGAGAGCATCGATTCACGGAGGACAGCGACGCCGGTTCACGGAGGACGACGACGCCGGTTCAAGGAGGACGACGACGCCGGTTCATGGAGGATGACGATGCCGGAGAGCATCGGTTCATGGAGAACGATACAAGTTCGACGACGAGGCAGAGCGATCATTCTGTGCAATGCCTGTCGGGTGCGGTATAAGTCCGGCTTATTGCTGCCGGAATATCGCCCGACAAGGATCATTTTTTTATTTTTATTTTTAAATTTAGCGACGGATTAGCAACGGATAATGTCTGTCGCTAATCTGTCGCAAATTAGTGATGGAATTAACGACAGACAAGTTTTTCTGCTAATTAGCGTGCAAAAATTTGCGATGACCTCTATCCATCGCTAATCCGTCGCTAAACAGTTTAGCGATGGATTAACGATGGATATAAGTCGTTGCTAATCCACGATTTTCTTGTAGTGTTTGTTCACCCTCGTTGTGATTACTTTCAAGTGATTGCAATTTTTTTCCTTCTCTTTTCTTTTGCTCTCTTGTACTCTCTATACTCAAAGCTTCCGCAGCGGCAAGCGAGCGACCAGATAGGCTTGTGGCGGTAAGAAAATGACTATCGCGCTACACTGGCATGTTGAAGAAATAAAGCCCATGATAAGTGATACTAGAGCTCATTCTCGAGTTAGGGAAGGGACTTCGGAGTCGGTGTCGAGAGACTCACCGACATGCTGCGATTTGTAAGCGACATCGTGGCACCCCAATACAACTTGCACAACACCAAAGGTAAGACAGTTGCTGAGACCGATGAGATGAGTTCACCTCGAGGCTATGAGCATATGACTGAAGCTATCAATAGACTTGTGGCTGATTTGACTTTACATGATGAAGTGATTTCACGTGCATTGGAGTTGTTCGAAAGATTGGACGATGAGGTAACAAGCCTGCAAGAGCAGATGAACTTGTTGATAAGGCAAGTTACGTCGCTCACTACGACAATAACCGCCCTGCAAACTGAAGTAGAAGAGCTTCAGTTAAAAAAATACATGTTGCGGTGGACAATGACCCTAAATGGTGGAAGTGGCGATAGGCCATTAAAGATAGATATGTTGAGGCCAACAAAGTTCAATGGTTTTAGAGACAGCAAGGCCATTGAAAATTTCTTGTTCCAGATGAAAGACTATCTGGATATTTAGAATGTACATGCTGAGGACCTCAGGGTGAAGGCTGCAGTAGCTCTATTTGATGGAGATGCTATAGCCTGGTGGAGAAGAAAACATACACTACAAGAAAATTGTTAATTAGCGACAGAAATTTGTGACGGATTTTTTCCGTCGCTAATTAGTGACAGATTAGCTAGAGAAACAATCTGTCGCTAATTCACGACGGATTAGCAAGGAAACAACTTTTATCGCTAATCCGTCGCTACTTAGCGACGGATTAGCGACTGCAATTTTTTGTCGCTAATTTTTATTACAATAACACCATTTTAGCGATGGATTTAGAGAGGGAACTCTGTCGTCGTTAATTAGCGACGGCTTAGCGACAGAATATATTCCGTCGCTTTTTTGGTATTTTGATTTACGACGGCTTAGCGACAGAATAATTCTGTCGCTAAATGTCGCGTAAATCCCTAATCCCATCCCTCTTTCTCTTTTTCCTGTTTCGCTGTCTTGCGCCTGCCCGCCGCCCTCTCCCTCCCGCCGCCCGTCGGCTCTCGCCACCGCCCGGCCGCCGTCGCTCGCCAGTCGCCGCTCCCCGTCCACCGCTCGCCAGTCATCCACCGCTCACCAGCCGTCCACCGCTCGCCAGCCGCCGCTCTCCGTCAGCCTCCCACCACCGCCCGGCGACGCGCAAGTAATCATTTTCGGTACGGTAAGTCATCTTCATTCTTCTTCTTATTCTTCTCCCGCCCCTTTTAGTTTTTCCGGCAGGGGGTTGGCCCCCCTGCCTCGTTAGTATTTTCCGGCAGAGGGGCCATAAAACGCCATGGCTAGTACCCTTGACCCCATGGCCTATGCTGGGTTCGGCTTATGCAAAGGAGATAATGGCCACAGGAATTGAATCCAAACTGCCTGTCTAGCAGCTGGTTCCGTTCCAACTCCGCTAATCGCTAGGGTCATTGGCTGTTGATTCATACAATGATGGCATCCATCGCTGAACTGCCTTTCTTGAGCTTCAAAGAATTTTCTTGAGCTCTGGCTGAGAACCAAACAACCCATCCATGGTGGTTGGATGACATTCATTGCATTAAGGAATGACAGCTGAGGGGGATCCTGGCGGTATCATAAAGAGGGCCTCATTAACAACTAGGCCCATGCACCCTTGTGCCCTAGGCATGCCAGGCAAACCTGCATAAGAACTTGTAGCACAGGAAGCCTTCTAATCTTTTTCCCCGTTTCCCTCCTTTTTTGAGGACTTCTTTTTACGTCCAACACTCGGGTGACTTCACGTTACGCTTCCAATTCTTTCATTCAAACATGGTTACTATACAGTATTCAATCAGTCAGACCTTACAAGATGGATCCATTTACTACATGATTTCTATATCAAAGCAAAAGCAACAAAAAACTTATGTTTCCACACCAAGCCACTGACCGTTCTCTTCCAGAAATGGTCTTTAATATCATTTAATAGTTGAGAACATGTAAATAAAGCTAACAAAACATCTCAACTATATATATATATATATATATATATATATATATATATATATATATATATATATATATATATATATATATATATATATATATATATATATATATATATATATATATATATATATATATCATGAAACATTAAATATTTCAAAAATAAACTATATCAGTTATATATTGAGAGAAGATGGCCAAACACATCACAAATATGATATATAAAAAATATTTAATAAGACAATTTAACATTTTTAAAAAATCATTAATTTTTCAAACACAATAGTCACCACATTGAATAAATGATTTAATTACAGAATAAATAAACAAACTACAATACACTAAAACACACACAAAAGAACCTAAAAATACCCATCAATACTCACCACATTGAAAACATCTCTTGTCTACCTACAATGATACTCAAAATAAGTGTATAAGCTACTAGAACAAGAGTATAATTATAATGTCACTTATGAGCTAAACAAAACACACAAAAACATGACTATTATAATGTTAATCTTTTAGTTTTTCATTCTTGTAAAAGTTTTGTTTAGTCTTTTTGCTTTATTTGCACAAGTGTTTGTGTTTCCCTAATTAGCTTCAATATTCATTGCAGTACATTACTTGCACACTTTATTTCATCGCATTTCATCATTAGATATATCATCATCAGTTTAGTTGTTTTTTGCATTGCATAAGTGTTTGTGTTTCCCTAATTAGCTTCAATATTAATTTTAACACAGTGTTTTTTGCAGATTTCTCAACGGAACTCGCTTGTGCCCCGCCACCCGTGGTAAGTAAGTGACAAAAACAATGCAAATCGGGTAAATACCCGTGGTGAGTAAGTGATGCAAGCGCATCACATGTTATTTAATTTATTGAATGTAACACTTTATTGTTCACACACTCACTTAGTTGTTGATATCTAGGACTGCTTTGTTGGAGTTCGGAGATCATGATGAGCATGATTTTAATGTATGAATATGGAAGTGTTCTTATTTTTGGAGTACGGAGTCCATGCTAAGCATGGTAGTAGTTAGTGGGATATTGAAGTGTGTTTGCTGCAGGTACATGTTTGACATTTGTTTGATATGAATTATTTCGATGTATTGCAATGTTTGATGTGATGGTATCCATGCTTACATGTAGTTACTTTCAATTTGATTATGTCTTCCATGTGAAATTGTATACTGAAAGCATGCTTCAAATGAATATATCGTGTCATGAATAGTTTGCACATGAAAATATTAAGGTATCAATGCATGCATCATAATTCTTGTGATTGTATGACATCATATATTGCATGATAAATTTGATATTTTCTTCATCATAGCATTCTGATGGTTCTCTTTTAACTGGTTAGGATACTATTCGTAACATCATACGACAAAATGACTGCAAACCGTGAATGGATGTACCGTAGGATAGTGGACAATGAGTTATCGCATGAATATATGGATGGCGTTGACAGTTTCATTGAATTTGCAACGGCAAGTGTCAGTACAGTAGATCCCACGGGTCGGATTAGGTGTCCCTGCAAGATTTGTAAGAATAATCGATTTGTAGAACCTCATGGCGTTAGACATCACCTATACAGGAAGGGTTTTGTCAGTGATTATCAGAATTGGACGTTTCATGGAGAAGAATTTAGAAACGATTTTGATGCACGGGTGAATGTGGTGCACAACAATCCATATACGAATTTGATATTTGATGCCGCAGGAACAGAACTGGGTTCTGCTATGAGTTCTAGTGATGTAAGAACTGTCGTAGATGAAGAATCACCAAACGATGCAGCTAGTAGATTTTATGATTTACTTAGTCTGTTGATGAGCCACTTTGGAACGTTGTTCTGGAAAGGGGATCTTCGATTCCAGGTCCCTCTCAGGTATAATCACATATTCAGTTTTTTGTCTGCCTTAGAACACATATGAGCATAATTGAATCACATATATAACTTTTTGCCTGCCTAAGAGCACATATGAGCATGCTATAATAACATATAGAGTTTTTTTATTGCCTTAGAGCACATATGAGCATGATATAATAACATATAGACTTTTTTTATTGTCTTAGAGCACATATGAGCATGCTATAATCACATATAAAGTTTTTTTGCCTGCCTAAGAACACATATGAGCATGATAGAATCACATATAAAGTTTTTTTGACTGCATTAGAACACATATGAGCATGCTATAATCACATATTCAGTTTTTTGACTGCCTAAGAACACATATGAGCATGTTATAATCACATATTCAGTTTTTTGACTGCCTTAGCACACATATGAGCATGATAGAATCACATATAGAGTTTTTTTATTGCCTTAAAGCACATATGAGCATGCTATAATAACATATAGAGTTTTTTTATTGCCTTAGAGCACATATGAGTATGATATAATAACATATAGACTTTTTTTATTGCCTTAGAGCACATATGAGCATGCTATAATCACATATAAAGTTTTTTTGCCTGCCTAAGAACACATATGAGCATGATAGAATCACATATAAAGTTTTTTTTACTGCATTAGAACACATATGAGTATGCTATAATCACATATTCAGTTTTTTGACTGCCTAAGAACACATATGAGCATGTTATAATCACATATTCAGTTTTTTGACTGCCTTAGCACACATATGAGCATGATAGAATCACATATAGAGTTTTTTTATTGCCTTAGAGCACATATGAGCATGCTATAATAACATATAGAGTTTTTTTATTGCCTTAGAGCACATATGAGCATGCTATAATCACATATAAAGTTTTTTTGCCTGCCTTAGAGCACATATGAGCATGCTATAATCACATATTCAGTTTTTTGATTGCCTAAGAACACATATGAGCATGTTATAATCACATATTCAGTTTTTTGACTACCTTAAAACACATATGAGCATGCACAAATCACATATAGAGTTTTTTACTGCCTTAGAACATATATCATTTATGATAGAATCACATATAAATTTTTTTGCTTTGCCTGCCTTAGAGCACATATGAGCATGCTATAATCACATATTCAATTTTTTTACTGCCTTAGCACACATAAGAGCATGATTAAATCACATATATAGTTTTTTGCCTGCCTTAAAGCACATCTGAGCATGGTAGAATCACATATAGAGTTTTTCTATCTGCCTTAGAACACATATGAACATGCTATAATCACATATTCAATTTTTTGACTACCTTAGCACACATATGAGCATGATAGAATCACATATATATATATAACTTTTTGTCTGCCTTAGAGCACATATGAGCATGATAGAATCACATATAGAGTTTTTTTATTGCCTTAGATCACACATGAGCACATGATAGAATCACATATAGTGTGTAATTTATTTCATTATATTTTGTTTATCAATACTGACTGTTCTTTTCTTGTGTAGGCTGCTAGCGATAATCAGCGTAGTGGAGCTGAAGGGACAGATAAAGACAATGAACAAGAAGACGAACAAAATCTTGGCGATGATTAGAGAACTGTGTTGAAAAAGTTCTATTTTTTTATGTTTCCTAATTGTAATTATTGAATTGTAAATAATTAAACTTGTTAATTTTAAGGTGGAACGATTAATTGTTGTAGATTCTTGTTATATGAATTTTTTTTTGTGGTTTGTTTTTTATTTACAGGAAATATAAATTGTACAGGAAATATAAATTGTACAGTTCTCGGTATTTAATTTTCAAATAAATTTTTTTAAATTTTTTTTCGTGTTTGCGACGGATTAGCTACGAAACCATCCGTCGCTATTCATATAAATTTAGTGATGGCATAGCGACGGAAGTAAATTTGTTGCCAAGCCATGGTCGCCGTTTAGTCCCGGTGGATTGGCGACGGAATATAGCGCTCGTTAGTCCGTCGCAATTAGCGACGGACCTGGCGACAAAATAATTACGTCGCCAGTTAGCGTCGAAATATTCGTGACGTAAGCATATCGTCGCCTCGTTGTCGCTAATCCGTCGCTAACATGTGTAGCGACGGATTAGCGACGGAATGTGGTCGTCGCTAATCTACTGCTTTGTTGTAGTGATAGCGACATGAAAAGAGGGCATTGCATCATTGATACTTTTGAGGCCTTCAAAACTGAGCTACGAAAGTACTTTATATCGTAGAATATACAATGTCAAGCATATCGGATGGTGTCAGAATTGAAATACACTGGAGCCTTGATAGATTATATGAGGACGTTCCAGAAGCTCATGTTAAATGTACCCAATATGCCAGATGAGACAAACTCAACTAGTTTATTATGGGACTACAGTCGTAGGCACAATCCGAAGTGGAAATGAGTAACCCAAAGACTTTTAAAGATGCATATGTGGCGGTCGAGCGCTTAGTGGATACTTAGTGCAAGACCTTCACTCCATCAACCAAGGACGAGAAGAAGCCAGACCATAAAGGCAAGAAAGAAGATCAACGCGACAACAAGGGTGAGGCATTGACCCAACATCACTTCGACAAGAAGCAAAATTTTAAGAAATACGACAACAACAACAACAACAACAACAAAGGTCAGGTTGTGACTTGTTGGTTTTGTGGTGATAGGCATATCACAAGGCATTGTCCAAAGTGACTTGTGAAGGACGACGAGCATGCCAATGCAGTGCTAGCAGAGAGTAGTGATACTGAGGTTGTGCAGCCCAAAATGGGGCCATACAGACAATAAATGCAGTCAAAAGCTGTGCAGTGGAAAGCATATCAGTCAGCAAAGAACTCATGTACTTAGAAGTCATTGTGAATGTGAAGTCTACTATGACAATGGTAGACTCCGGTGCCACACACAACTTTGTCTCGCGGAAAGAGGCAGAGCGGTTGGGCTTGAAGCCTAGGCCAAAGCATAGGAACATCAAAACAGTAAACTTTGTGGCCAAGTCAATCCTTGGTGAAGCAAGGGATGTGGCTATCCAGATTGGGAGTGGAGCAAGCAAAGCCAACTTCTCAATGGTATTCCTGAACGATTTTTGGATGATTTTAGGCATGGAGTTTCTTCGTAGCCAGAATGTAATGATGTTGCCAAAGGTGAACTCATTGACAATCATGGGGTCAGACTCTTCGCTCGCGGTGCACTGTCTCACTCTTGGAGACAAGACTTCTATATTGTTTGTGATGCAACTAAAGAAGGATGTCAAGCGGGCAGAGCAAACATTCTTAGTTGTTGTGTGCATTAAATAAGGAAAGGTTGAAGCAACAATGTCGTTGACCCTTGCCCCACTATTGGCAGAGTTTCAAGAAATGATGCCCCTTCAGAACTGCTGAAGCGTCTGCTGCCAAGATGCAAGATTGACTATAAGATTGAGTTGACCCCTGGGGCAAAGCCCCCTACTATGGTCCTTTATCGCACGAGACAAGCTAAATTGAAAGAACTGCGTAGGCAGCTGAATGAGATGTTAGAAGCAGGCATCATTTGTCCCTCAAAAGCACTCTTTGGCGCTCATGTGGTCTTTCAGGTGAAACTTGAAGGCTCCAAATGGCTATGTGTAGATTACCGTGCATTGGACAAAGTCACGGTGAAGAACAAGTATCTATTGCCACTGATAGCAGACTTGTTTGATCAATTAGGTAGTGCTCGAGTCTTTTCAAAGTTGGATTTGCGATCAGGTTACTGGCAAGTGAGGATTGTAGATGACGGTGAGCCAAAGACAACTTGTGTCACTCGCAATGGTGCATATGAATTTCTGGTGATGACATTTGGGTTGACTAATGCTCCAGCCATGTTCACGACATTGATGAATAAGATTTTCTACCCTTACTTAGACAAGTTCATGGTAGTCTATCTTGATGACATTGTGATTTACAATAACAGCATGGAGGATCATGTTCGGCACTTACAAATAATGTTTTAGGTGCTAAAGGAGAATGACTTCTGTGTCAAGCGAGAGAAGTGTCGCTTTGGACAAGAGGAGATTAGCTTCCTTATCCATGTTTTGGGGCATGGTTTGTTGTTCATGGACGAGCAGAAGATAAGAGTCATCTAGGAATAGTGTCTGCCAACCAAAGTATCAAAGTTGCGGTCATTCCTTGGCTTAACAAATTACTATCGGCGGTTCATCAAAAACTACTCTCTCATTGTTGCACCCCTCACGGATTTGCTGAAGAAGAATCGGGTAACGCTTTAGACAAAAGCTTGCCAAGATGCCCTCAATGGCTTGAAGAAAGCCTTGGTGAGGGAACCTGTGTTGTGATTGCCATACCACACAAGACCCTTTGAAGTCCATACAGATGCTTTAGACTTTGCCATTGGCGAAGTTATCATGCAGGAAGGACATTTGATTGCTTACGAGAGTCAGAAGTTAAAGGATGTTGAGAGACGCTACATTGTGCATGAATATGAGATGACGGCTATCGTGCACTGCCTCAGAACATGGCAGCACTACCTTATGGGTGCCCAGATCATCGTTAAGATGGACAATGTCACCATGAGCTATTTTCAAATGCAGAAGAAGTTGATGCCCAAGTAAGCTTGATGGCAAATGTTCCTGGCGGAGTTCAACTTCGCATTAGAGTATAAGGTGGGGAACACCAATGTTGTTGTTGATGCCTCGAGTCGCAAGGCGAAACTGGTGGCTACACATACAAAGCCTTTCAAAGTTTACTTGGAGGGTGCGCTGCTGGATTGCATCCGCGAAGGTATGCAGCAAGGCACAACAACGCAATACCTTGTCTCTCTTGTGCAAGCAAAAAAGACTCAATGATTTTGGCTACGGGATGGCTTCCTTATGACAAAGGAAGGATATATCTTCATGTCGCGGTGGGAAAGCCTCTGTCGTGAACTGCTTAAGGAGTGCTATGATATACTATGGGTCGATCATTCAGGTCAAGAGCGGACTTTAGCACTTCTTGAGTGCTACTATTGGCCGCATATGAGGGACGATGTAGAGGGGTATATACGAATATGCCTCATTTGCTAGCAAGACAAGGGGACCAACCAGAAGACTATCGGCCTCCTTGAGCCTCTACCTATTCCAGAACGTCTATGGGAAAATATTTTCATAGACTTCATTGTTAGTCTGTCGAAGGTATATGGCTTTAGATCCATCCTGGTGGTGGTGGATCATTTCTCTAAATATGCCACCTTCATCCCAGCTTCAAAGGAATGCCCTACAGAGTTGTTCGTGAAGCATGTTGTAAAGCATTGAGGTGTACCAAGAAGCATTATGAGAGATCACGATGCTCTCTTCATGGGAAAATATTAGCATAAAGTATTTCAGTTACTTGGCTCAGATTTGCTATTTTCAACAAGTTTACACCCACAGACAGAGCGCATCAATGGACTATTGGAACAGTGTCTTAGGCACTTTGTTAGTGTCAATAAAAAAGAATGGGTGAAGCTCCTAGATATGGCCCAATTTTGCTACAATCTTCACAAGAGTGAGGCTTCTGGCCACAACCCATTCGAGATAGCCACAAAGCAGCAATCGCTGACTCCGCATACTATAGCCACGTAGGAGAAGGGAAGGTTGTCCTTTGCTTATCAGTTTATTCGAGACTGGCATGAGCAGACTGAGGTGGCGAAGATATTTCTACACAAAGAAGCTAAGAGAATGAAAAAATTTGCAAACAAGCATCGTCGGCCTGCTGAGTTCCGTGTTGGAGACCAAGTGTTGGTGAAGCTTTATCCTGATCGCACAGACATCCTCCAAGGATAGGACTGCAGACTGATTAGGAAGTATGAGGGACCGTTCACCATCACCAAGAGAGTGCGTAAGCTGACGCACAAGCTGGACCTGCCCCCCAGACTTCAAGGTGCACACGGTATTTCATGTGTATAACCTAAAACCGTTCTATACGAATGAGAGGAATCCAGAATGTAGCGTGCCACAATGCACTTTTATCCAGCAGAGGGCCTCGACAACACAACGGGCCGAGAAGCATCACATCAAGATCCTTTGTCACAAGGTCAACTACTTGGGTGAAGCGAAAAAGTATTTTATGTAGTGGGAGGAGGCAACAAAACTGACATGGGATCCAACATTTTGGGTGAAGATCCACCACCCAGATGAAGTCAGGGCTTATCATGAAGCAGATGGCGCCAAGGGCGGCACATGATTTGAAGGGGGGAGCATGTTCCCTTGTGACCTACTTTGTATAGTTATGTCTAGAGTCTGTTTTGCTTTGGTTGAGTCATTATGTAAGTGTTGAGTCACATGTAACTTTCTTCGAGCCACCCTTGTACCTCAGTTTAGGTTGATCAATACCCTGAAGAGTTAGCCCATAGATCTGAATTATAAGATTCTCTCACCCAAAACAGTGAATAAATACAAATGCGTTGAGCTTTCTTTGTTCACCCTCATTGTGATTACCTTCAAGTGATTGCAATTTCTCTCCCTCTCTTCTCTTTTGCTCTCTTGTACTCTCTATACTCAAAGCTTCAGCAGCGGCAAGCGAGCGACCAGATAGGCTTGTGGCAATAAGGAAAGGATTGTCGCACCACACTGGCATATTAAAGAAATAGGCTCGTGACAGTTAGCATTAATTTAATTATCATAGGGTCGCCAACTATCATGAGCCTCCTTTTTTAATAGGCCAGTGCAGCGCGATGGTCCTTCCTTACCACCGCAAGCCTTCTTATCGCTTTGTCACGAGCATAAAATCTTTCACAAACCTACGATTGTGCTAGACTGCCCAATCTTGTCAGCCTAACGACCAAAGACTGTGCATCAATACTTTTCCATGTGCTTAATAATTTCATTGGCCCTGCACACCACCTTGTGCACAGCTGCCTAGCGGAAGCTGATCAAGCGTATTTTTAAATGTGAATTTCATCTAGTCCATGCCACTTAGTGTAAATACAAGCTTTAAAAAAATAAAAACATAGGATATAAGAAGTCTTATTCATGAAAAGAAGATAATAGGTTGTAGATGGGTGTTGAAAATTAAAACAAACAGTGATGAAACTTTAAAGAGACATGAGAGTAGATTAGTGACCAAGGGTTACTCTCAAGAATATGATATAGATTATTATGAAACTTTTGCCATAGTAGTTAGGATGACTTTTGTTAGAACTCTTATAGTTGTAGCTACCATTAGATGTTGGCCTATTTATCAAATGGATGTCAAGAATGTCTTCTATGATGGTGAATTAAAGGAATAAGTATATATGGAACCACCATCTAGATATGAGGTTTATGTTGGAAAGGTGTTTCACTTAAGAAAATATTTTTATGGTTTAAAACAGGTGCCTAAAGCTTGGTATGATCATTTTAGTTCTGTTATGGTTGAACTAGGTTTTGCTTTCTGTTATATAGACACTTTCATGTTTATTAAGAAATCTTATGTAGGTATTGTTATCCTCGTTCTCTATGTTGATGACATGGTCATCATTAAAGGAGACAAACAGGGAGTTAGTTTTATTAAGAATGTTTTAAATCAAAGCTTTGAAATGATTGATTTAGGATTTTTAGATGTTTTTAAGGATTAAGGTTACATATTTCACTTATGGTTATTTTCTAACTCAATTTAAGTTTGCTTCTAACATCATAGAAAGGTCTAAAATTATAGATGAGAAAAGGGTGAACACTCTTGAATTGATAAATGCAAAAATGAAGATAGATGCACACCTCTGGATGATCCTACTCTTTACTGCCAAATGATTGGAGCCCTCACATACTTGACCATTACTAGACCTAATATTTCACATACAATTCATATTGACAGTCAATTCCATCATTCCCCTACCACTATGCACATGAGTGTCGTTATATGTATCATATGATACTTACAAAATTAGGTATCTGAGAGTGAAGAATGTTTTATGTTCCTCCTTTCTCCTTGAATTAATTTATTATACTGACTTTGACTAAGAAGGAGATCCTAATAATAGACGCTCAACTATAGGTTTTTATGTGTTTATAGGTGACTCTTTAGTATCTTGAAAGTGCAAAAAGTAGCAGAAGGTGTTGGTGTCATCAACCAAAGATGAGTATCGTGTCATGGCCACAACAACATTTGAAATTGTGTGGTTAAGAAAATTAGTGTAGGACATGGAGGTGCATATGCAATCACTCTCAAGGTTATGTTGTGACAATAAAAGTGTCATCTATGTAGATGACAATCACACGTTTTATGAGCGCACCAAACATATTGAAATAGATTGCCACTATGTTCATGAAAAGTACTTGAAAAAGACCATCATCTTGCCTTATGTAGCATCAGAATTTCAGTTGCCCAACTTCTTTATGAAAACTTTTCCTTTTTCTCAGTTTCATTTTTTGCTTGAAAAACTTTCGGTGATTACACCATAAGTTTGAGAGAGTATGTTAATGTGTGTGTATATATATTCTTGATGTAATAAGTAAAACCCATTAGGGGTATTTTGGTTAGTTCACCTTATGCAATTAGGTGTGTTCATTAGGGGCACATTAGGGTTTTTTTTTTGGGGGGGGGTATTTATTCATTTTTATCAAAAGCATTATAGTTTTTATAAGTCTCTTGAAATAGAGTTGTTGGGAGAGCTCCCAACTGCTATATTTTTAGCCATTGGGAGCACTCCCAATAGCTCTAGTTGCTTTCTTTTATTTATAAATAAGGGTGAACACCCTCTTATATGTTAAGCTTGTTCTCAAGCATTCCCTCACTAAATTTTTTATATTTTTTATGTTGTCTCTTTTGTCTTTGTGATTGTATCTTGACCCATAAGTAGTCTCAATTTTTTTTATTGTATTTTCTCATAAGAGACACTTGTTTGTATTCATCATATTTTATTACAGTTTCATCACAATCTTACCTCTTCTAAACTAATTTTGATCTTATATTCACTCTAAATCTTTCTCATATGGATCATACACTACAAGAAAAATGTTAATTAGCGACACAAATTTATGATAGATTATTTATGTCGCAAATTGGTGACAGATTAGCTAGAGAAATCTAGTCGTCCCTAAAATAGAAATTAGCAATGAAATTAGTGACAAAAATATTTTGTCTCTAACTCTGTCGCAAATTAGCGATGAATTAAAGACGAAAACATTACGTCTCAAACTCCGTCGCTAATTTGCGACGGAGTTAGAGGCAAAATATTTTCATCCCTAATCTGTCGCTAATTTTCAACGGAGTTAGAGACTGAATATATTCATCGCTACTTTTTGATAAAAAAAAAGGCATGCCAATTCCCCCACCCTTCTTAGTTTCTCTCCCTACCTTTTTACCCTAGTTGTGCCCTCTCTCTCTCTCTCTCTCTCTCTCTCTCTCTCTCTCTCTCTTGACCCTCGCCAAATCCACCATCACCCAACTTTAAGGCTCTCTTTCTCTGTGCAGTGTTGTATACCATCGCCCGATCTCGACAATCCTTCCTCTGCAACGTTGTCCCTCGACGGAGCCACCATCGCCACCGCGCTGGAGCCACCATCATCGTCGCTCTGAAGCCACCATCGTTCGACCTCCCCTGCAGCGATGTCCCTCGCAGCGCTGGAGCCACCATCTTTCGACCTCCTCATGCAACAGAAAGGGATTCCAAAAATTTCTGCTTTACTGGAAAAAAAACCTTTACATTTAGAAGAATCCCCTTTCCCCCGGTCCGTCGTCTCTCCTCGCCCCCGTCATCGTTGCAGCAGAGCGGGAGGTTGAAGATCCTTTTAAAGGGGAGGCCCATGACCCCTGTTTCTAGTCAGGTTCCTCGTCATAAAAAAGGACTAACTTTTCTTGTTTTCTTTTTAAGCTCCATAAATAAAATCAAGTTTCTGATATGTTCTATCATAAATAAAGAATAAAATATTATTCTGGACATTAGTCTAAGAAGATTTTCCCTAATTCTTTGTTTACTTTCCTTCCAAAATAATTTTTTAGAATTAAGCCATGCAACTATACTCAAGAACATTTTGTTAACTGAAGTGGAAGGTGTTACAACAATTATGGCCACATTGGTCAAACCCGCAGCCTCCTCAAATTTTATGTTTATTTCACTAGTTATAGTGTAAATTGATGGACAAAGTATGCTATGATTGAAAAGGTTTATGCATTATAAGTACACATTCATGTTATTGCCATTGTGAAAATTCCTTTTCTTATGTCCACTGTCGTGTTTGCAAATAGTAATTGAATGAAATCCTGAAGGCCTTATTTGATTTTCCTTTTTCTTTATATTGGCAGAGTGTGGTATGTTATTTATCTGTTTACATATTCTTGCATGGTTAATTTCATAGCAGTGAGATCTTGCTATTTTTAATGTGAAAATTTAATTTTATTTAGATTTATCTTTTTGTTCTTTCCAGATATGTAAATTGGGCATTGTACTTTTTGCATCTGACTTTTGGAACATCACATCCTAACACTGCTGCAATGCATGTGGCAATTATGGAAGAAGGCCTAGGAAATGTTCATATTGCTCTCAGATATCTTCATGAGGCCCTTAAGTGCAATCAAAGATTTCTTGGAGCTGACCACATACAAGTATATCTATTTAAATTTTAAACCATAGAAACATATTTCTGAAGCATTACTCATACTCATGATAGCATTCATGTATGTATTTGCATGTCATGTCATGCATTTGACAATGATGCAATTATTCACCTCACTGACAAGCATATGCTATGGTCATAATTATTTGGTTTTTTTAATGCCTCATATTTTTAAGGATTAAAAATACCAAATATTATGATAAATTGAAAAATTATGAAAAAATAAAAAATTTCCATTTTTTTTCCATTCCCAATATTTTTTTTGAGGAACGAAAAAGAAATTTTGGATATTATCATGACTAATATTTTTTACTTTGCTTAGCACCATAAACTTAAAAATGCATCATTGTAAAAGTAAAAGCATGCAATGCATGTATCTAATCAAGTACACATGTTTATATCCCTGCAATGCTACCATTGCGGTGATCATTTAACTGTAGAACCACTTATAATTGCAATCTTATATAGTTTAGTTTCTTTGCCCTTTTAGGGGAGTCCCAATCTTTTCTGTGTTTTTTCTCCCAGATTTTTCTTTCGCTTATTGGCCTTCTCGTTTCCATGGTAATAAAATTTTATTGGTTCATATTCTTCTGTGCAGATTGGTGCTCTTGAAGATACAAGAAACCACACTCTTCACGGCATACTTGGGGTGCAGAAGTGTTTTAGAGGTCACCAAGCTCACCACTATTTCAAAGAGATGAAGAGAGCAATAGTTGTGCTTCAATCATGTATGAATTAATGTCTCTCAGTTGGGTGTGTGAAATGTAATTGCCTTGTAGTTTGTGGCAATAGCAATTGTTTTACTGTGAAATGTCTATCCTTGCAGTTGTGAGGGGAGAGAGAGCACGAAGGGAATATGCAATGTTAATTCATAGGCACAAAGTTGCCTGTATTATACAATGGCAGATAAAGTGCAAGATTGTTAAAAGAGAGTATTTGGCTATCCATGATGCTTCAATAGTGATGCAATCTGGTAGTATCATGTGTGTTGCTTATTGAGATATAAACATTATATGCACTGAGGTATGCTTTGTTGGTTTATTTATTGAATGAAATGGGCATGTGGGTTTAGGTGGAGCTGCATTCTTCTGGTTGGTTGTGTTCTATGCACTGGGAACTGATCAATGCCTTTAAATGGAAGGCCTTTTTTATCCTAATTCATTCTTTTGAATTGTAATGTGTAAACAAGAATGTAAACCTAGAAAATACACACTGCATACATGTGTGCGGGTTGGCGGGCTTGAATCCCATTGTTGAAGTCAGAATTAGTTTTCTAGATATGTTCAGCATGACATGTTGCCATTTTCAAGTGCTAATGTTTAGTTTGATACAATAATTTCACTGACTTCATGATTATAGAAATCTTAATCTAATACGAAGCTTGATTTTTCCCCTCCTGGAAATCAAATCTTGAAATTTGTTAGCAATGAATAAACCTTCCATAATAGTAGTCCAATGTAGACATATTTAAAGGGATAAACATTGTTTTTGGTGATTGGATATGTTACCAACATAATCTTGTGGTGGTTCAGTAGAATCAGTACCATTATGCGTGCATATGTATGCACACATGAACACACACACACATAAATGCATTAATTGTTCCTGATCATGGCAATGTTAGGCACATGGTGTTGGCTCCATCTGCAAGGGCTACACTCTCTCGAAAGGTATCCAGCCTTGTCATGGTGTTAGTGATTGGATATGTTACCAACATAATCTTGATTGTTGATAGCTTCCTGCGTATTAGAACCCCTGTTAAAGGGCAGAGTTGTAAACACCTTCACATAAGACATATACCATACTGTTAAACATGTACTGAATGTTGATGTTAAAGAAGCAGTGGTTTGTTTGGCTTTGTGTATTTGTCTTGTAGTGCTTTTGACTATGAAAACTTTATGGAAATAAACTCAAGAAAACCATTGTGGCGTTGTCCTCATTGCAATCAGTTTGTCAGTTGCACTGATCTGCATATTGATCAAAATATGTTGAAGGCAAGTAATCCTTTTACTTGGATGTCAGCTTCTATTTTGCATAAATGTTGCATACTTGACGATTTAGGTCTGCTATTTCGTGTAGGTGTTGAGACAGGTTGGGAACGATGTATTTTTTATGTGTACTTTGTCTTTTATACACAACTTATATAAATTGTATAATGAGAAATTTGTTCTCGATATATATATTTCAAACAATTTTTTTTTAATTTTATGATAGATTAGCGACGGATAATATCTATCGCTAATAATTGGTTTTGCGATGAAATGTAATCCATCGCTAAAATAGTAATGGATTAGCGACGGATATGTATCTGTCGCAAAACCAAATTCATGCTTATTTAGCGATGGACTCGCGATGGATCATCATCGGTGCTAATTTGTCACAAATTAGCGACAAATC
Source organism: Nuphar pumila (assembly GCF_984573655.1). Taxonomy (NCBI): domain Eukaryota; kingdom Viridiplantae; phylum Streptophyta; class Magnoliopsida; order Nymphaeales; family Nymphaeaceae; genus Nuphar; species Nuphar pumila. The sequence goes on from NC_143258.1 coordinate 79,551,412, forward strand.
AGTTCTGTCGCTAATTAACGACCAAGAATATGCGACGGATGCTACCCATCGCCAATCTGCCGCTAACATGGATTAGCAACGGCTAGCGTCTGTCGCTAATACGCATTTTTCTTGTAGTGATACCACCTTCAGCTTCTCTATACCTATGCCTAATAATTCCCTATTTATGGGAGGCTGCTTTGGTTCTTTGGTTCTCAAGACTCGAGTGAAACTGGAAGAAATGAAAACGAACCAAACTTAAGGCTGAGTCTTTTTCCAACCCAGGAATAATGATGCAAGAGTAGAACAGCCGAACATGCCGGGTTTGAATGGTCCATTTGGATCATGTTTTAGTTTAGGGTTTTTGTATTTGGGTTTTGTTTAGAATTGATAATATATCTCAAATCTAAAATAAGATTAGAGTTTTATTTTTTTTTTATAAATACTTGTTATGTGGAAGGATTAGAGAGATAGATGACGAAACCTACTATTATTTTTTTTATTTTATGCAAGGTTTTTTGTATTTTCCTTCTTTCCTTTGATTATCGTGTATAGGAGTAGTGTAACGTAGAGGTTTTTTCGCATCTTCGGGTCCAAAGGTGCATCATATGGCCAAGAGTCTAATAAGGCCCTAGATTGATTTTCAAAATGATTGAAGGAATCAACCGACTCCAATTTTGAACTGAATTATGCTGAATCGGCCAATTTTTAACAAACAAATGTAGCTGAAAAATATTTAAAGTCCTTTAAAATAAGCGGATTCAGCTGGCTTCCTATTGTTTTTTTTTTTTGCCGACACGATATAAATTGGACGATTTAGGCCGATTCACAATGTTACTGACAAACATTGGCATGACTAAACTTTCGGCCATCCAGTCCCTCTTGGATCGAATGGTGGTTTTCTCTTCATGGTTTTGACTAAGGATGTAGACAAAATGGGTTTGGATCCGGTACCCTACCCTACCGAACCGTTTACATCCCCAATTCCTTAGGGTTTCCTAAGGTTTGGTAGGAAACTTAGGAACCGATTAATAATTGGATGCAGGATTGGTTTTGAGTTTTGCATTCAAACTCGAACACAAATCCGACAAAATACATAACCCTATTAAGTGTAAATGTTGGGTTTTAAGCTAGTCGGTTTTGGATTTGGTTTATCTAATTCTATCTGAATCTGAAAAACAGAATCCGATTAGGTCAGACTTGGTAATGCCTAAACCCAACCCGAGTCCGACCCGTTTTGAAACACATTGCCTTGCACCAGTTCTTAGATCCAAGTGCTGCTGATAATTTATAAAGGCATTCAGATAGAATTAAGGGTGGCAGTGATATTGCTCTATTTGTAGAATCGATGGCTTTAGCCCACAGTTTGGAAGCAACGGTGTTGGCAAAACACTACGCTGGGAATCAAGTTACACCACATTTCAACACCATTCAATGTGTGGCTCTCAAACAGAGCCCTGACCTGTTTAAGAAGCAGGAACTAATAAATTCGCGAGAACCTCTTTTCCAATTTTAATTTTCTTCACAGAGTTGAGGTATTTACCAAATCCTTTTGCCAGAAGGTTTCTTGTTGAAATAAAAAAACTTAATTATGGTTAATAAGGCTGTGTTTGGGAACTAGTAGTCAAAGGTAGTTAGAGATGCAAACGTAGAATACTCATAGGTCATGACATTAGCAAATCCAAACGTTCATTTGGAACATTGGGAGAGTAGATCAGGTGATTTGTCAAATCACTCTGGGAAAGTGATTTAACATCCTCACCAACCATTATGGTGATCAATGGTCATCATTGTGACTGCCAAGGATGATGTCATCATACACTTTTTTGGTGGGCCCCACGCCTTGCACAAGAGACCAATGTTCAGCGATACACATCGTGTCAGCAGAAAAACGATACCCTTCACTTCTGAATCGGCTATTTTTTAATAAATATAAAAAATACTAAAAAATAATTTTTAAATATTATTTTAATAGTTTTAACATGTGTCATCTCACGTAATATTTTTTATTATTTTTTAGCTGATACAAAACGATTCATTTATCGGTATCAGCCGATGCAGCTTAATCAGCAGCCAAACGAATCAAGGCTGATACCGAAACTGACAACATTGCAAGAGACCATGGGATTGAAACAATGAATGGTGGAGATGTTAGATCATTTTCCCAAAGTGATTTTACAAGTCACCTGATCTGCTCTTGAGCATTTGGTAAAGCTCTACAAGAGATTTATTACTTCCACTTCTATGCCTATGTAGAACATTGTTTTTGTTGTATTTTGGATCAAAATTATTTAGACAAAACCTAGTTGTCAAACCTATCTTTGCAGTTCTTTTTTCTTAAGTTTAGTTTTGAGGGAAAAACAACACACTACAAGAAAAACCTCTTTTACTTGTGCCCCAAAGCATTTTAACTAGTGCTATTTTACTTAGCGTCAGTGAAAAAGTAAGTTATACTGATGCTAACTATATTGAGTCAGTGTCATAAACTTTTTTTGGTGCACACAAAAAGTGTGCCAGTATAAATAATTTTTCTTGCGCAAAAAAAAAGTGTTCATAAAAAGTGTGCCAGCAATTTGGCATTAAAAATAAAAACTCCTTCACACTCTTTGGCAGGCTCTTCTTCTGTTACAGACCTATTTCTTCAATAGGTCAGTGTGGTGCGATGGTCCTTCCTTATCACCGCAAGCCTTTCGATCGCTCACTTGCCGCTGCGAAAGCTGTGATAGTTGAGAGTGCAAGAAAGCGATAGAATAGAGAGGTAGATAAATTGCAATTACTCAGAAGCAATCACAACGAAGGTAAACAAAAGAAAGCTTAACACATTTGCATTCATTCACAATTTTTCCCGTAGGCACAGTAGGTCACAGGAAAACAGGTTCCCCACTTCAAATCATGTGTTGCCCTCGACATCATCTATTTTGTAGTAGGCTCTGACTTCGGCCGAATAGCGGCTCTTCATCCAGAATGATGGCTCCCACGTCAGCTCCATTGTGTTCTCCCACTATACAAAATACTTTTTCGCTTCGCCCAAGTAGTTGACTTTGTGGCGAAGAATCTTGCTAAAACGTTTCTTGGCCCGTTGTGCTGCCAGAGCCTTCTAAGGATAGGAGCGCATTGTGGCATGCTACATTCTGGATCTCTCTCATTCACATAGAACGGTTTTAGGTTGCACACATAAAACACCGGGTGCACCTTAAAGTCTGAGTGCAGGTCTAACTTGTACGCTAGGTTGCCCACTTTCTTGGTGATGGTGAATGGTTCTGCGTATTTCCTGATCCGTCTGTGGTGCCATCCACGGAAAATACTTGTGCGATTCGGGTAAAGTTTCACCAACACCTAGTCCCCAATATGAAACTCAGCAGGCCAACGATGCTTGTCCACCCACTTCTTCATCCTCTTAGCCGTCTTATGCAGAAACGCCTTCGTCAGCTCGGTCTGCTCATTTCAATCTTGAACAAACTGATAGGCAAAGGATGGCCTTTCCTTCTCTTGTGCAGCTAGAGTATGCGGAATCAGCGGCTGCTATCCCATAGCTATCTCGAATGGGCTATGGCCTGAAGACTCGCTCTTATGAAGATTATAGCAGAATTGGGCCACGTCTAGGAGCTTCACTCAGTCCTTCTGAATGACACTAACATAGTGCCTAAGGTACTGCTCCAATAGTCTGTTGAAGCACTCTGTCTATCCATCAGTCTTTGGGTAGAAACTTGTTGAAAATATCAAATCGGAGCCGTATAGCCAAAACACTTCATGTCAGAATTTGCCCATGAAACATGCATCGCAATCACTCATAATGCTTCTTGGTACACCCCAATGCTTCACAACATGCTTAACAAACAATTTTGCGGTCTTCTCTGTAGGGCACTCTTTGGAAGTTGGGATGAAGGTGGCATATTTAGAGAAACGATCCACCACTACCAGGATGGAGTTGAAGCCATCTATATTTAGCAAGCTGATAATGAAGTCCATGAAAATGCTTTTTCAAGAACGTTTTGAAATAGGTAGAGGCTCAAGGAGACTGACAGTCTTCTGGTTAGTTCCCTTGTCTTGCTGGCAGACGAAGCACGTTCGCACATACCCCTCCATATCGTCTCTTATTTGCAACCAATAATAACCGCGCTCAAGAAGTGCTAAAGTCCACTCCTAACCTGGATGACCGGCCCATAAAGTATCATGGCACTCCTTAAGCAATTCGCAGCAAAGGCTTCCCCACCACGACATGAAGACGTGTCCTCCTTTAGTCACGAGGAGTTTATCCTGTAGCCATAATCGTCGAGTCTTTTTTGTCTGCGCCAGAGAGACAAGGTGTTGCGTTGTCATGTTCTGTTGTATTCATTCGCAGATGCGGTCTAGCAATGCGCCCTCCGAGTGAACTTCGAAAGGCTCTGCTCGCACAACCGTCAGCTCTGCCTTGCGACTCAAGGCATTAGCAATAATGTTGTTCTTCCCCACCTTATACTTCAAAGCGAAGTCGAACTCAGCTAGAAACATTTGTCATTGAGCTTGCTTGGGTGTCAGCTTCTTCTGCATTTGAAAATAGTTTGTGGCAATGTTGTTCGTCTTGATGATGAACTGGACACCTAGAAGATAGTGCATCCAGGTTCTGAGGCAGTGCACGATGGTCATCATCTCACGCTTGTGCACAGTGTAGTGAATCTTCATATCCTTTAGCTTCTGACTCTCGTAAGCAATCAGATGTCCCTTCTGCATAATAATTCCACTGATGGTGAAGTCTGAAGCATCTGTGTAGACTTTAAAGGGTCTTGAGTGGTCTGACAATCACAATACTGGTTCCCTCACCACGGCCTTCTTTAAGCATTCAAAGGCATCTTGCCAGGCTCTTGTCCAGAGCCATACATGATTCTTCTTCAGCAAATCCATGAGAGGCGCAACAATGAGAGAGTTGCCTTCTATGAATGATCGATAATAGTTGGCTAAGCCAAGAAATGACCACAACTCTGGCACTTTGGTCGATAGATTCCATTCCTAGATGACTCTTATCTTTTGTCTGTCTATGCGCAGCAAACCATGCCCCACGACGTGACCAAGGAAGCTAATCTCTTCTAGGCCAAAGAGACACTTCTCTCACTTGACATAGAGGTTATTCTTCTTCAGCACCTGAAACATTGTTCGCAAGTGTCCAACATATTCCTCCATGCTGCTGTTGTAAATCACGATATCGTCGAGATAGACTACTATAAACTTGTTTATGTAAGGGTAAAAAATCTTGTTTATCAACCTCGTGAATATAACCAGCACATTAGTCAACCCGAATAACATCACTAGGAATTTATAGGCACCATAGCGAGTGACACAAGTCATCTTAGGCTCATCACCATCAACAATCTCAGTAACTCGATCATAAATTTAGCTTTGAAAAGACATGGGCACTGCCTAGCTGATTGAACAAGTCTATTATCAGTGACAACAGATACTTGTTCTTCACCATGACCTTGTTCAATTCACAGTAATCCACACATGGCCATTTGGAACCATCATACTTTACTTGGAAGAGCACTGGGGCACCAAAGGGTGCTTTAGAATGACGAATAATGTATGCCTCCAACATCTCGTTCAGCTGCCTACACAGCTCCTTTAATTCAGTTGGCCACATGCAATAAGGGACCATGGCAAGGGGCTTTGCTATAGGGGTCAACTCTATCTTGTGGTTGACCTCGTGTCTTGGCGGTAGATGCTTCGACTATTCTGGGGGCATCACTCCCCAAAACTTAGCCAATAGTGGAGCAAAGGTCGGCGGCACTGTTGCGTTCACCTTCCCTTCTTCGGTGTGCACGGCGATTAAGAATATCTGCTCCCCCCGCTTGACACCCTTCTTCAATTGCATAGTTGATAGCATTGAAGACTTTCCTCCAAGAGTAAGGCATTAGACTATGTGTGAAAAGTTTGGCCCCATAATTGTCAACGAGTTAATCTTTGACAACATCATCACATTCTAACTATGAAGAAACTCTATGTCCAAAATCATTCGAAAATCATCTAAGGACACCACTAAGAAGTTGGGTTTCCCAACCCAACTCTCATTTTGGATAGCCACGTCCCTTGCTTCACCAAGGATTTGCTTGGCCTTAGAGTTCACTATCTTGATGGTCCTCTGCTTTGGCTCAGGCTTCAAACTCAACTGCTCCACCTCTTCTCGCGAGATGAAGTTATGCATGGCTCTAGAGTCTACCATTGTCGTAGCAGACTTTTCATTCGCAATGACTTTTAGATACATGAGTTATTTGCTAACCAGCATGCTCTCGGCTACGCAACTTTTAACTACATTGATGGTTTGCATGGCTTTCATCCTAGGTTGCATGACCTTAGCATCAATATACTCTGCTTATACTGTATTGGTATGTTCGTTATCCCTCATGAGGTGCTTTGGATATTGCCTAGCGATATGCCTATCGCCACAAAACCAACAAGTCACAACTGATCATTTGTTACAATTATTATTGTACTTTTTATAATTCTGCCTCTTGTTAGAATGATGTTGGGTCGATGCCTTACCCTTATTGTTTTATAGATTCCCCTTCTTGTTTCTGTGGTTCAGCTTCTTTCCAGCCTTAGTCGATGGAGTAAAGGACTTACATTGTGTATCCACTAGTTGCTCGACCATCACATATGTATCTTCCAAAGTCTCAGGATTGTTGGTTTTCACTTCGGACTGTGCCCAAGGTTGTAGTCCCATAATAAACCAGTTGAGTCTGTTTTTATCTGACATATTGGGTACGTCTAGCCTGAGCTTCTGAAATGTCTTAATATAGTCTATCAAGGCTCTAGTATGTTTTAATTCTGACACTATTTGATAAGATTGTCGTTGTACATTCCTCGGCATAAAGTAGTTATGTAGCTTAATTTTTGAAGGCTTCAAAGGTATCAATTACACAATGCCATCTTTCCATGTCGCTACATTTTCATCTCCACCAGACTATCGCATCTCTATCAAGTAGAGTTGTTGTTGTCTTCACCCTAAGGTCCTCTGCCAATACATTTTAAATGTCTAAGTAGTCTTCTACGTAGAACAAAAAGTTCTCTATAGGCTTGCTATTCCTAGAACCATTGAACTTTGCTGGCCTTGATACATCAATCTTTGTTGGTCTATCATCATTTTTGTCATTTAAGGTCACTATCCGCTGAAGAGTGTGATTCTTGAACTGAAGTTCCCCTACTTCAGTCTACAAAGTGGTCATTGTCGTAGTCAGTGAAGTAATATGTCTCATCAATAAGTTTATCTGCTCTTGCAGGCTCGTCACCTCATCGTCCAGTTCTCTGAATGACTCAACTGTATGTGAAATCACTTTTTCATGCGAAGTCACATCAGCCACCAGTCTATTGACAGTCTTGGCAATCTGCTCATGCCCATGAGGTGAACCCATCTCTTGGGTCTCGGCAATTGTCTTTCCTTTGGTGCTACCTAAGTTGTATTGGGGTGCCACAATGTCTTGCTCATAAATCATGGCCTATCGGTGCATCTCTCGATACCAACTCTTGAGTCACTTCCCCTACTCGAGAACGGGCTTTGGTACCACTTGTCACGGGCCTATTTCTTCAATAGGTCAGTGCGGTGTGATGGTCATTTCTTACCGCCGCAAGCTTTCTAGTCGCTCACTTGCCGCTGCAGAAGCTTTGATAGTTGAGAATGCAAGAAAGCGATAGAATAAAGAGGGAAAGAAATTGTAATCACTCGGAAGCAATCACAATGAGGGTGAACAAAAGAAAGCTTAATGCATTTGCATTCATTCATAATTTTTTTCCGCAGGCACATTACAGTTCAGATCTACGGGCTAACCCTTCAGGGTATTGATCAACCTAAACCAAAGTACAAAGGTGGCTCAAAGAAAGTTACAAGTGACTCAATACTTTAGATCAAGACTCCACCAGATCAAAACAAACTCTAGACACAACTGTACAAAGTAGGTCACGGGGAAACATCCTATCTCTCATGCTAAAAATCTCTATTTTTTACTGGCGCTAAGTATGCTAACAAAAGTTAAGAATTAAAGAAAAATCGCCAGCAACCACTGCTGCCCTCTCTCTCTCTCCTTTGCTCTCTTTCTAGTATCTCCGACAGAAGATCATGGTTGAGTACAGTGAGACCGGTTGTTTGGAGGTACTTCACGACAACAGGGGAGCACTTTGATGAGGAGGTGATCGAGAAGATAATCGTGATGGGGGATAGCGAGTCATTCTTGCAAAAAAGGATCTAGGAATAGGGGAGGGGAAGGTGCCCGCGATGGTGTGTGAGATACAGGACCGACACGATGCAACAAAGGAGATAGAGAAGAGCCTCATGGAGCTGCATCAGGTGTTCCTTGATATGGCTGTGATGGTGGAAGCTTAAGGGGAACAGATGGACAACATCGAGCACCACGTGATGCATATAGCGTCTATGGCATACAACAACGTGTACTGCTCGATCATCTGATATTTGTCTACTGCTCACTCATGAAAGAAGCAGCCAGAGTTCATCTTCTTCCTCCCTTCATCATCTAAGTCGCTCGATCATATGCTTCCTCCCTTTTTCAGCTGCAAGAGGTGATAATCATCATCGTCATCTTCTTCTTCTTCTTCTTTTTAGTTTTCTTCTTTCTCTTCTACATTTTTTCGTTTAACTGTGAGGGATTTGTGCTTCCTTTTGTTTTTCATTTTTTTTGTGTAATAAAACTTATAGAAATCCTTAAGAAAGGATGATATGTTTTCCCTTTTCTGTTTCTAGAAATTCGCTATGAGTTGTATGGATGTTTGATCAACATTTTCATGTTGTTTTTTTTTTATTTTTGAGGGATTTTATACTGATTTTGATTTTTTGGCTTTTTTGTTTATAGAAATTCACCATGTGTTATTGTATAGTTGCATGATCAACAACATTTTCTTATTGTTTTGTTTGATTTTTTAGGGATTTTGTACTGAATTTGATGTTTTATTTTATTTTTTTACTTTGGTAGAATCAACTCTAAGAGTTTGATCTAGAGGGGTCTGGGAGCCTGATCAGGTTGAATTTGCATTTTTTTTTTCAAATTTTTGTACAAGTTCATATCTTCTTTTCTAATTAACTCTCTTTGGTATATGTTAACCATTCTAAAATATTCTCACTTTATTGGCTATGATCGTCTCAAAGTTGCAAAGGAGTGTGCATTGGGGTCATTCTGTTGCTCATCTTGATCTTTTTCATCATCATTCTAATTGTCACTAGTCTATCGAATTCACGAGGATTCTTGGGTATATCAGCCATCTGAACATGTTTTTTGTTAGGTCTTTAGTGGTCTAGTCGTTCTTTTTTAAAATGTTGTTGGTCCGTATTTATGGGATCAGAGTTCACCTCAAGCTCCTGGAGAATTCAAATCCAGTCGTTGGTTTTGTTAACTTTTCTATTTCAATTGGTTTTGTTGATCTTCCAGAGTTTGTGTTTTTTTGTTGGTTTTCTGGGATTGGATTTGGCCTCAAACACTTGTAGTATTTTATTTTTTGGGTAGACAGGTTGGGGGTGTTGCGGGGAGATTGTTTGTCATATCTTTGTTCTTTTTTTATTTTTTCTTGTTTGTCATATCTTTGTTCTTTTTTTATTCTTTTCCTTTAATGCAATATTATTCTTTCAAATGTTCTTGATGATTCAATTTATGTGAATGATAAGTTAAATTTAATTTTTTTTTCTTATGTATGATTTAGATTTTAGAGGTTTTATATTTTAATCTTTATTTTTTTATTTATTAAGTGAATAATGCTAAATTCTATTTTTGTTTTAAGTATGACTTAGATTTTAGAGGTTTTGCATTTTAATATATATTTTTGTAAATTCTTGAGTGAAAGCATGATAAATTTTATTTTTTCTCATATATAATTTAGATTTTAAGGATTTTATATTTTAATTACTAATTTTGTAATTTATTGAGTGAAAGCTTGTTAAATCTGAATTTTTTTTAATTTAGATTTTAAGAGTTTTGCATTTTAAGTATGATTTATAATTTATGATTTTTTAATTTTTTTATTTTTAGAAGTTTTACATTTTTAAGTGATTTTTTTCAAGTATGATTTATGATTTTTTAAGTTTTTGATAAATTCAAGCTCTGAATTATTTTAGTATATTATTATATTATAGTATATTTTTTTTCTATTCGCCACTTTTTCACGCTATTTTACCTTAAAAAAACATTTTTTCTAGCTATTTTAGCATCAAAAAACTTTTTTTGTTCTATTTTAGTCTCAATAAATACTCATTCACTGGCGCTATGCATTAGCATCAGTAAAAGTCTGATTTCTTGTAGTGACATACTCTGAAACATGTTTAATACCATATCTAAGTGTACGAGGAATTCTCATAGGTTTATACAATGAAGGGCAAGGCTTGCAGGGGCTTATCAATTGAACTTTGATCTTAGACTTGGATTTGATATTGGTTTTGCAAATTGGTCAGGTTTGGCTTGGTTTTACCATATCCTTGTATCGTTTGAGATGATTTTTAGCCTTTCACCTGTAACCTCCCTTGATCAAGCCTATTTTGATCTTGCTGAACCGCCTTTGATCTCCCAACTGTCCATCGCCTTCTTTAATGACCCTAACTATTTAACTCAGCCCAAGACCAACTTTGACTGTGGTCGGCCCTTCTCCAAGATATTTTCAGGTCTCTCGTAGATGTTTTGGTCCTGGTCTCTCCACTATCTTTGACTAGGTTGACTAGTTCCCACCTATCTGCCTTTAGGTTGGGTGATGGGCATGAACTTTATATATATATATATATATATATATATATATATATATATATATATATATATATATATATATATATATATATATATATATATATACCCAAGCCTAGATCTTACTCAGTGCTCTGCCTAGAGCTTTCTCCCACCCATTTTCCAAGTTCTCTCTAAGCTTTCAAGCTTTCTCTCCCTCATTGTCTTTGATAATGAGAGCAGAGCTCCTTTCCTGGTGCTTTCTTTGTGAGTTTCCTGTTTGACGAGTTAGAGGCTGTTCATGGTGACTGTGTTGAAATATACGGTGTCATCCGCTTCTTTTAAGCGAAGGCAAAGCTTGTTTGTATCTTAAGAGCGAGATTGTGTGAAGCTCATTTCACCAAAGATTCATTCCTAAGTGGGGCAGCTCTTGCATTAGAGACCGACACATTCAACGCATACCTCCTACACAACTTTTGTGAGCTTAGTCACCTGATTAAAATTCTATCTAACCCATTATTTTGTCTAACAATATTGATGTTGAACCTCAACGTTGGAAGGTTATTGAAGTCACTAAGGAAATCGGGAGCTCCGTAGGTATAGCAAGTCGGATGGCAGCTGTTATTTGGCAGCTGAAATGCAACCCCAGTTTCTTCATTTCTTATATTTCCTTCCTCCTGCAAACAAATTAACTGTGTCCACTTCGGCTGCCTGCAATTATCAGTTCCCAAATAGAGCCTAAACAAGGAAGGTAAATCCAACGATTTACCAACTCTTATCCTATCTTGTTTGCTATCATACTCTTCTTAATTAGGTCCCCATGTACATTGGTAGCATAGATATGTCTTTGAATCTTTGGACGTGTTTGAATCCGATCCGAGGGATCTGTTTGAATAAGAGGTTCTTGGATCACTCCCTCCCTCCCCTTCAAAAATTTAAAGTTCCCTGTTTGGGATAAAATGTTTGAATGTGCTTGGATCTTGATGTGAGCCCGCCCCACATCAGCGAGGCCCACGCCAGCTCAGATCCTTAAATCTATGCTTCAAGGAATTCAAATGTGCCCTTGATGGGTTGGGTCCAAGCTCAAGGTTTTATTTGGATTGATAAATGCCCATGTTCGAAAAGTACGTTTCTATGACTTGTCAAGCCAGAGTTGGCAACTTGTTTGGCCCTCCAAAGATAGCTGACGCCTTATGTCTCCGACTGTATACCCTCATACGGTCCATGATACCAACAACCAGCCCATGCCTTTACTCTATTCCCACAGCTCATGTCCTCACGCATAAAGATATAAAATTAAGTGTGGTTGGATATATCCTACAATGAACGTCTCTCTCTCTCTCTCTCTCTCTCTCTCTCTCTCTCTCTCTCTCTATATATATATATATATATATATATATATATATATATATATATATATATATATATATATAGGTGTGTGTGTGTGTATTGGGTGGGCGAGTGAGGGTAATGTCTTAGGAGTAGGGGAGATGGCCCGGCCCATTTACTAATGAGCTGGGCTTTGGCCTGGTTCTTTACGGGCTCGGGTTTGAAGATCAGCCCATTTGCCCAATGGGCCAATGTAAAGCAGGCCGGCCGAGCCCAGCCCAAACTCAACTAATTAGTGCAATTAATTAGGCAAATAATAAATGATTAATAAGTTCTCATGTACCCAACTAACTATCTTTCTAGTTTTCATAAACTTAATGCAACTAATTAGGTAAATAATAATAGTTACCAAGTTACTATTCAATTAATTAATTTTTTAAAATTTTATATTCTTAAAAATTAATAAATAGCTCCAACCCGTTGAACCGGCCTGGTAGCCCGCAGGCTGACTCGGACCCGAACCAATTGACCCAGCCCACATACATGATGGGCTGGGTTTCGGCCCGGTAGCTAACGGGACCGAGCCTAAAACCTTGACCCAAACCCGCCGCATGGTGGGCTGGGTCAGCTTGGCCCATCAGGCCGCTTGGTCCGTTGCCCACACCTCCAGCTCTGCAACCCGATGGGCCAAGCTGACCTGGCCTGCCATGGACCAGGTTTGGGCCTTGATTTTCGGCCCGGGCCGTTGGGTACCGGCCCGGCCCGGCCCGATGGTTTTGAGTTTTTTTTTTAAATATAAATTTTAAAAATTAACTATTACAAATTACCTTGAATAACTATTATTATTTACCTAATTAGTTGCATGAGAACTTGCTATTTGTTAATTATTACTATTTACTTAATTAGTTACACTAATTAGGAATTAGTTGCATGAGAACCTGCTATTCTCTTATTAACCCATAATTTCAGTCATGCATTTGTGCATTTTAAGATTGGGCTAGGCTGGGTCGGGCTGGACCCAAACCACTTCACATTGGCCCGTTGGGCCAATGGATCGAGTCATGGGCTTCTCTTCAAACCCGAGACTGTCAAAAACCGGGTCAAAACCCGGCCCATTAGTAACCCGGCCGAGCTGTTGACCGGGCCGGCATGGTCCATTAGCAGACCGGGCCTGCCCTCTGCCCACTCCTACTTAGGAGGGACATTTGTAGGTACAACACCTCTAAATCTCTATGATGCAGGTTTTGACCCAACAACAACTACGTCTTCATCCCAAAATAATTGGGGTCGGTGATATGAACCAAAAAAGAAAATCATTCTGGGTCTTCCACATGAATCCTTCTCCTCCAATCATTTCTATCAAATGCCATGTCCTCGGTGAGGTTTTGACCCAACTTCAAAATAATTGGGATTCGCGTTTGAATCATAAACTTTTGACTAAAAAACACGGTTTTATGGTGGCTCACGATTCAAGAAGGCAAAAATGGTCCAAACCATAACATTGTGTGTGTATGGATTACTACTCCCTGGTCATAACTAGCTACTATAAAATTTTTGTTAGATCTAATATCATTTTTTCAATATATACAATCCAATATTCTACGTAAACAAAGAATTACATCTAAACAAGAAGGAGAAAAACATTAGAATGAATTGTTAGCTTGACTTTTTTGAAAAAAAATAGCAAGTGCTAGTTTCTAGTCAACATTAATTCTTTCCAAATCCACTTCCACCGTTTCTATGGATGTTAAGGGTCAGATGTAATCAGACATCCAATCTGAATCTGAAACCGACTAATTCGCATTCAATTAATTAATAACCAGATCCTCACTCGGTATTGAGTTTTGCATCCAAATCTGATTAAAATCTGAATCTGAATCTAAATGTGTAAATATCAGTTTTTAAGCTAGTTGGATATTTATGGATTTATCTTATCTCATCCAACTCTAAATCCGAATCTGAATCGGATTAGGTCAGATTCAATTATGTCAAACTCTGTAATGCCTAGATCCGGCCCATTTACATCCCTACCCGTTTCCCTTCATCTCATTTTCTTGTCTTCCCATAAATGGAGCCTAAACTACCTTCTCAACATTATTCTCCCACTTAACCCCAAATCCTCAACTCCCATCCCAAACAAAGCCTAAAAGAAATAAGATAGAAACTTTTTAAAAAAAGTCATTTTAGATATAGATAAGCACTTCCATAATGATGATTCTTGTCCAAGCTGTAGCCAACAAATATGGATGTATTTAACTTAATTTTTTTGTCAGGCAATTAAATTCAGGATTTTCTTCAAGTTTCTATTTGATATTCTTTATTCTTGAATCTCTTCTTTTACTGTTGTATGCTCAAGGTTCAAGGCTCAAGTTATTGCTGCTTGCTTGGTCAGTTTCATAGCAAGATTAAGCTTAAAAGAAAAACATGCAATGAAGTTTTTTCTAAATGATTTTGTAGTTATTTTTTATCATAGTTACCAAGAAACATAATGAATACAAGAAGAACCAACTGAGAATCAGCTTCCTTGTGCTGGGACGTTGCAAGTTTGAATCCCTATGGTATAGTTGTATAACCGGTAGGGGTCTGCCTAACCCCAGAATACAAGAATGATGCGTGAAGCAGAAGTGGGAAAGTAAGTGTTAAAAAGTAGTATGAAGAGAGAAACAGGATATAATTGTTAAATGAATATGCAAGTGCATGAAAAATGAAAAGGAAATATATAAGAAGCAATATGAAGTTTAGGTAGAAGAATATAAAAAATGACATGAACACAAATATAAAACACTATAAAATCAACATGCATATATATTTTTACTATAAAAACATGAGACGTGAGGGTCAAACGAGTGGAAAGTGACAAGAAGTGGGAGAAAAACTTTATGGAAAGGAAAGAGAATCGATTTGGGAAATGATGAGGAAGCATGCTTTCCATTAAAAAAGAATCGAGTTTTCCCTGTTTAGGAAGCAGTTTTCCAAAAGCTTCCCCTCCTTTTGAGAAAGCAAGGAGTTTCCTGTTTCCAAAGCAAGCTTCCCCATGTAGCAATAAATTTCCAGTAACTATGTTTTGGATGATATCTTAGGTTTTCTTTTCTTTTCTTTTATTAAATAACATCACCATCAACCAACTAACTGTTCTCTTGTCTTGAATGGCACGAAAAAAGGTGTCACATTATTAAGATTCCTCATTAATTAGTCATTATTGTTTGCATTAGCATTTCCATGCCACCACGATTGGAAGGCTATGAGCTGTCTTAGATTAGGATGAACTAATGGCTGGCCGACTTGCCGATGGCTGGGAAACACCCATGACCCATGTTTAAAAGTCTTGCTGACTAACGGGGACCTACAATGGGAAGGTGCTAGCAGCTCAAAATTATTCAATTAGCTTAGGCTTGGGGCGTCTGTTACAAAGAAAAAAGGCCTACCTTTTTTCTTCTGTGGACAAAAAAAAAATCAATGAAGAAAAAGTTGGACACCTAGGGGTCTAACTTGTATTTCCCCCCTTTTTTAGAATATTTACTCCTCGAAAGGAGGAAAGTCAGGGGTGTTTTTCTTTTTCTGTGTTTGACATGGACATGGGGGCTCATGCCTGTCACGAGCTTAGAAGCGAAGGCCCCTGCGACGTAGCTTTGAGTAATCGTAAACATCGAAAGCAGACCTTTTTAGCGTACAAGCAACCCACAATACATATGCAAGAGCGGAAGCAAGAGTACGTGCATGCACAATCACAAAGGGAGCAAAGAGGTAAGGATGAAAAAGTTTCTTTATAGATACTTGAAAGCAAAGTACATCAAGAGGAAAAGAGAGGGTCCGAATACACGGGGTTCTTAAGCCGTAAGGCCTTTTGGGGCACTCTAGAGTGACAAAGAGGTATATACATCAAAAACAAAAAGGTGAAAAACATGGCGGTCTAGAACACGCTCATCCGCCTAAGTTGGCATCGTCCTCAACGCCAATTGTTCATGGTAGTCCTCTAAAAGCTATCGATGCTAAAACATGTTGGTGGCCTTCTCTCAGGTGGCTTCATATTTTGGCAATCCCTTCCACTGCACTAAGTACTTTTTTACTTCTCCAAGGTAGTTGTTGGAATGGTTGATGATGACTTCAGATTCTTTGCCTGCGATATTGATCGTTGATTTTGTGCGCTGCGGAATGAGAGCACATTGAGGCATGCTCCATTGAGGGTCTCATTCATCTTCGTGGAACGACTTCAGATTGCATATGTAGAACACCGGATGCACTTAAAAGTTTGCTAGCAAGTCAAGCCGGTACGCCAAATTTTTCATGTGCTTGATAATGGTGAAGGAGTTGTCATACTTGCGAATAAGGCGTCGGTGGTGGCCCCGAAAGATAGTTGTGCGATCTGGAAAGAGCTTCTCCAATACCTTATCTGATGCAATAACTTAATGTGGACTCGGTACGCACTGATCCACAATTCAAGATCCAAATGGATCTCATCACGCGCGAAAGCTTTTACGAAGATGAGTCTGAATAGAACTCAGAAAAAGAGATTTTTGAGACCCATGCACTCTGTTTTGATAGAGACGGTCCAAATAAAAGTTGTGCGCGACTCGCACAGCTTTCCAATGAATCCAAAAACACTGAATTTGGGTCAGCGATGTATGTTCTACAGACTCAAAATGGGGACTGACAAACAAGGTTATGACAGACTTTCGGATTTTGTGGACAGTTTGGTCGACAGGGTTTTCAACCATGCAATCAGTGGATTTTGCAAAAATTCGCAACTGAGAAGTCAAAGGTCAGAGCCAGACCTTTTTAACAAACTAAAATTTGGAATTTTTTGAGTTTTCTATGAGGCTGTACAAATTTTTGAATTCTGGAAAATGGTGTAAGTTATTAATAACAGAACTAAATTTTCTACTATTCGACAGCAGAAAAGATTAATATTTTTGAGGCACTTAAACAAAAAATCAATTAAAACTCAAAACATGAACATTGTAGATCTAGGTTCTAGCTTTTCACAGAATAAAAAAAAATGAATTTTCATGCAAGGAATCTCCAGATAACAAAAAAATATCAAACACTACTAGGAGTGTTCTGAACCAAACAAGAGACAGTGGATTCTTGTCAGTCCGAAACTTTGACAGAACTTTTCAGAGACTCACACGGTCGATTCATGAAATGGCCTCAATTACAAAGTTGTAGTAAAATATTTTAGCTTTCCGGTAAGTTAAAGAACGCAAGAAGCTGGCCAATATCGAAGCCGATAAAGGTGATTCTTCATAGTCATTCCAAACAACTCAGGATTCGGAAATCCGATTTTGACAGGAAAATCCAAGTTATGTATTAACCAATAAAACTGGATATTTGTGAACAATAGAATCACTCCGTAGTATAAAAGACTTTTATTCATTCACTAGAAAAACAATACATAACTTATTGCAACTCACAGGCAATATACTTTGATAGATACAAAAAAAACACCAATGATAAAACAACGAAGATGTAAGAACAAGAGAACCCGGAAATATGATATCCGGATGATGAAGACAATGGATGTCGCTGGAAAGTAGCCGACATCGAGAAGAATCTTCTCGAACCGCAGCTCGAACCAATGGCCAACACAAACCATAAATGTCAACACGCCAAGGTCGATCTTGACAAGATCACCTTCACACCAAAAAAAATGACTTTCGGTTCCACCTTCACCAAAGGAGTTTTTTTTCTCTCAAAACCAGCCACCAAAACAGAATTTTTCATCTCTTTTGAACCAACCACACACCAAAAATGAAAATGAAGAAGCTCTCATCTCCTTGGTCAACCTCCACATATTAAAAGGCTTGGGGCTTGGGAAAGGGCCACATTAAAGAGCCAAATGGCCTTCCTAAGCCAAGCTCCAAAAATGAGCTTGACTAGCCTATTTTTGGCCATGAGCATTAACAAGGGCTAGCAGCTATTTTTGACTTGGAATAGTCAAAACTGAATTTGAACCAGGCCCAAATTGGTTCACCCTAAAGTGGCACCAACTAGGGATCCACTGAGATAGATCGAGATCCGTATATGGATGGTGCAGTAAATTGAATTCTGCACCAAAAATACATTAGAAAATGCAAATGAGAAAAATAAAAACTACCCACATTCTCCATACACCCTCTAGTACCACAAAACAATCCTACCGGGTACCAGAACTATGCGAATTCGTAGAATTTGGCTCCTAAAAAATATAAAAAAAAAAAACATATTTAACGTGATTCC
Source organism: Nuphar pumila (assembly GCF_984573655.1). NCBI lineage: Eukaryota > Viridiplantae > Streptophyta > Magnoliopsida > Nymphaeales > Nymphaeaceae > Nuphar > Nuphar pumila. The sequence continues at coordinate 79,569,615 of NC_143258.1, forward strand.
TCACATGCCACAATAGAATCGAATAATAAAAATACAATCTCTAAGAAAGATGCAAAATATCTCAGATATTATAGCACGATAATCAAAATGGGGCTGGTTTGGCAAAGATCCAATTGGACCCTGATAGTCCTGCTCGATTGGATCTATCCTGGATCGCATCCTGGATTGGATCTGAGGAATTGGATTTGGATTCAATTCATCTTCAAAGCTCAGATCTTCAGAATGCTCTGCATCATTATCCCTAACATGAAATTCTGGTGGTCGACGCTTCTCATCTACCTATTTCTTCATGCGCTTGGTTGCCTTGTTCAAATATGTCTTTGCTAACTTTATCTGATCTTGTCAATTCCTGACGAACTAGTATGCATAAGGAATTTTGCCACATCCTTGCACAGTAAGGGAGTGTGGAGTCTGCGGCTGTTGTCCGGTTGCAACTTCGAATGGACTATGGCCGGATGACTTGCTCTTTTGGAGGTTATAGCAGAATTGAGCTTTATCAAGTAAATCAACCCAATCTCTTTGATTGGCACTGACAAAGTGTCATAGATATTCCTCCAATATGCCATTGATCCTCTCCGTCTGTTCGTCGGTTTGGGGGTGAAAACTTGTACTGAAGTGCAAGTTTGTCACAATCAAGTGAAACAGTTCTCGCTAAAACTTGCCAGTGAAGTGGGCATCACAATCACTGACAATGCTCTTTGGAATTCTCCAATGCTTGACTATATTCTGCACAAACAACTTAGCAGTATCGGCAGCTAAGCAGGTGGCAGGGGCAGGCATGAAGATAACATACTTCGAAAACTTGTCCACAACCACATAGATAGAACTGCAACCTTGAGCTTTGACAATCTCACGATGAAATCCATGGTTATGCACTCCCACGAACGGCTTGGCATAGGTAGGGGCTCCAGTAGCCCATTGGGTCTCTGATTGATGGGCTTGTCTTGTTGGCAAATCAAGCAAGTTTGCACATAAGCATCCACATCATTGCACATCTACGACCAGTAGAATGTGTGTTTCAACAACACCAATGTTTTATGTTGTCCTAGGTGACCCAACCAAGTGGTATCATGGCACTCATGCATCAAGCACCTTCATAGAGTATCTTGTTGCGGGATATATAGATGGTAGCCCGTTAAGCGAAGCAAATCGTTCTTCAGTCAAAATCTCTGTGTCTTTCCTTCCTTTACCAATGCGATCAATTATTGAGTCGTTGGGTCACTCTTTAAAACTTCTCGAACCTGCTCAAGAAGATCGCTCGTCGGTTGACTCACAATGTCATCCCAAGTGAGCAAAGCTACAAGTACTACCTTCTGACTCAAGGCGTCAGCAACAACATTGGTCTTGCCAAGCTTGTACTAAAGGACCATATCAAATTCAGCCAAGAAATCTTGACAGTGATCTTGTCTTGAACTCAGCTTCTTAAGAGTCTGGAAGTAGTTTGTCGCAACATTGTTAGTGCATGAAATAAATTGCGACCCCAAAAGATAGCACCTCCATGTGCGAATACAATGCACGACCGCCAACATCTCGCACTCATGCACAGTGTATCGATGCTCGACGTCGTTCAGCTTTCAACTCTCAAATGCAATGGAATGTCCTTCCTAGAGCAACACTCCTCTGATTGCGAAGTCAGATGCATCAGTCTGCACTTCAAACAGTTGTTGACAGTCGGGCAACCTTAGCACTGGTTCTTCTGTCAGGACACGCTTCAACCCGTCAAAAGCCTTCTGGCATACATCAGACTATAGCCATAGTATGTCTTTCTTCAGCAGATTTGTGAGCGCAGCAGCAATCTGCGAATATCCCTTGATGAAGTGTTGATAGTAATTTGCAAGCCTCAAGAAAGAGCGTAATTCAAGAACCTTACTAGACGGCTCCCAAACTTGAATAGCCTCAATCTTCTTATGGTTCATCTTTAATGTGCCTCCTCCCATAATATGGTCAAGGAAGTGAACTTCCTTCTAACCAAATAGGCACTTCTCTCGTTTGACATACATCTCATGGTCATGAGTCTGAAACACAATCTGATTCTATCGAACATGCTGCTCGATAGAATCGTTGTACACCACTATATCGTCTAAGTATACAACGACAAACTTGTCAAGGTGTGAATAGAAAATTTTGTTCATCAGGGTTGAGCAGGTGGCAGGCACATTTGTCAAGCCAAAGGGCATAACAAAGAATTTAAATGCCCTATATCGTATTATGCAGGTAGTTTTTTGCTCGTCCCCTTCACAACTCTGACTTATAAGTAGCTAAATCTCATGTCCAACTTACAGAAGACCTTTGCCTTTTTTAGCTGATTAAACAAGTTTACGATCAAAGAAAGTGGATACTTGTTCTTCACAGTCATTTTATTCAATGCCCTATAGTCGATGCACAGACGTTTTAACCCATCGTGCTTTGCCTGAAACAACATGGGCGCTCCAAAGGGAGCTTTGGATGGTTGGATGATTCATGCTTCAAACATGTCATCCAATTGCTTGTGTAATTCCTGCAACTCAAGAATTGCCATGCGATAGGGAGCTATTGTGGGTGGTCGTGCACCTGGCACTAGCTCAATTTGGTGGTCTACCTCACTTCTCGGAGGTAGCTTTTTTGGCAGGCATAACATCACTGAACTCCTTCAATACGGGCACCAAGGCCCTTGGGACATCAGCGGCTTCTTCTGCTTTATCTGTGGTACGGATTGTGACAAGAAAAGTCTCATCATAATTTTTCATGCCTCTCTTCAACTGGAGCACATACATCAAGTGCTTGCAAGGTTTCACCCGTATCACAGTAACCATGCAGGGCTGATTCTCACTCTCAAAGTTGATAGCGTTGAGGTGAGGCATCGACACTGCCTTGTTGCTTCTCAAAAAATTTATCTCGATGATGACTTTGAAATCATCCATAGGTGCAATTGATAACGTGATCCTTCCTGACCAGTTATGGATTCACACCTGTACATCATGAACAACACCGTAGATGGCCCTGGCTTTTGAGTTAACGGCTTTCATGCGGCTCTCCTTCTTTTCCCACTGTAGTCCCAACCATTCTGCTTCTTTATGTGAGATGAAATAATGTGTGGCACTTGTGTCTACCAATACCTTGTGAGTCTTCCGTTGAGTAGAAGTTCCAAGTACATCAGTTCTTTGCATACAACCAGTTATGTAGTAGCTGTCACCTTCATTGCATTCATTATCGGCATTGCACCAATTGTTGGTGCCTCTGCAGGTCGATGAACTAACTCACCCTGAACGACATTCACAGCTCGAGGTGTGTGGTTATCTCCATTCCTATTGAGACATGTATCAGCCCAGTGATCACTGTGGTCACCGTGGCAGATACAGCAATCACGATGATGATAGTTGTCGCCTTGAAAGTTATTCTTGTTCTGATTATTATTTTGGTCATCCTGTCGGCATTGATTCTACTGGTTCCCACGGCCAGCATTCTATGCATGATCGTTCCTTCGATTGTTACGATCATTTCTTTGTTGTCTGCCTTAAAATGTCGCGTTGTTCCTATCAAGCTCGACAAGTTTCTCTGCAACCACTAGCGTTGAATTTCTTGCAAAATGAGTTTTGTGTTTGCCCATCCTTGCAACCTGTTACTGAAATAGAACCGATCCTGATTATTCATTCTCTTGACTTTCAACATTATCAAAGAAAATGCCTTAACATAGTCATGCACTGACCCTATCTGTTTCAATGCCAACAACCTTTTGCAGGCTATTTTCTCTTGATTTTTAGGCAAAAAATAGTCTCGTAATTCCTTTTTGAGGTTCTCCCACGAGACTATAGCAACCAACCCATATCGAACATCACTCAAGTGACGTCTCCACTAAAGAGTCGCTTTATCTGCAAAGTATATTGTTAAGGTCCGTAGCCTATCTATGTTTTCTTCTATTCTCGCAGCTTTCAAAAAGTGATCCATTTCGTAGATAAAGTTCTTGAGATCCTTTGAGTCCCGCATGCCCTTATACTTTGCGAGCTCAAGTAGCCTATCCACGTGTGTCGCAGTGTTGTCAGTTGAGACAATCCTTAACTGTCAGTCCAACTAATCATTCTTTCGTTGGACATCATCCAATTCAATAGCCATGATGTTGAACTAACCCAGCAGATCATCAAATTTGGTGGCAAGGTCCTCCACCAAATAACCAAATCTAGTGGCAAGACTTTTCATAGTCTTTCACCTCCTCTACCGTTGTCTTGATCTCTGTGTTGAGATCCTTAAAAGCAGCACAAGTCCTATTGACCAACTTTTCTATATCGATCACTGTCTCAGTCAGATCGGCAACATCACGCGAGATGGCTGACACCCGATCATTGACCATAAAATCTTCTTCATGAGGAACCATACAACCTGAAGGAGTCATGACATTCTTCTTCGGCACCATCGTCAATCCTAATATTGGCAAGGCTCTGGTACCAACTTGTCACGGACTTAGAAGCAAAGGCCCCCACGGCGTAGCTTCGGGTAATTACAAACATCAAAAGCAGACATTTTTAGGGAATAAGTAGCCCACAACACACGCGCATGAACGAAAGCAAGAGTACGTGCATGCACAATCACAAAGGGAGCAAAGAAGCAAGGATGCAAAAAGCTTCTTTATAGATACTTGAAAGCAAAGTACATCAAGAGGAGAGGAGAGGGTCCGAATACACAGGGTTCTTAAGTCGTAAGCCCTTTTGGGGCACTTGAGAGTGCCAAAGAGGTATATACATCATAAACAAAAAGGTGAAAAACATGACTATCCAAAACAATGTAATTTCAGGGCAAAAAAAAAATCACTTGACTTTTGTCGCACCATCAAATACGAGTTGGGATTCGGGAAATGCATTGCATGACACTAGCCATTCACATGACAGCATTGCATGGGACCCATAACAACAACAGATTCCAGGCCCCACATGAAATGTTGTCAGCTGTGTCGCATTGCCGGTTGATAAACAGGACGCACCTAGTCAGGGACCGACCGACTGGTCCCTGCCCGGGGCTGTCCTGCGTTTGATACATGCAGACAACATGCGCAGCACAGGACGTGCTAGTCCTATGCAACTGATGTATCCAGGAGCAAATGCCGCAACACACAGGGTTTGTCTCGTGTGTCAAACACGCCCTTGAGTACTCCCTGGATCCCCTTTTCCATCAAATGCACCCTTAATGTATATCTGGAAAAGCTAAAGTTTGACTTCACAAAGCTTGTAAAGTTCACATATGGACACAGTTTGAGCTCCGGAGCTCTGTAATTTTGTCCCTAATTCAGCTTCATCCAAACCCACATGATAACTTGCATTCATGCTTAGGTGCAACTCAAGCTAGACCACCAGCTCATAACGAGACGAAAAGCTCATGAGCTGATGACGAGCCAAATTTGCTCGCTATATAAACGGCTTGAGCGGCTTGTTAACGAGTAGCTCGAGCAAATTGGTTCACTTGAGCCAGTTTTATAAGCTCAAATTTGCCCGTGACAGGGCCGAGTCAAGCCAAGTGTGGAGCAGATGCGTTGGCCAGCCTGACCTATATTAGAACATCTTGTTCTTAAAATGGAAGGGCAAGATGCTCCCCTTGAGGACACAAGTATTGATGCTAATTGTCAATAAAAGCAGGCAAGTGCTCGCTGATCTCTCTAGCTGCAAACCAAACCAATGGGCTTCAGATGATAGTACTTGGCATAGATCATTAATATGAGACAAGAGGAGGACCCTGCATTTTCCTTGAATACCGGTTGGGCGGTTGCTCTTCTCCGTGGTAGTTCAGTCGTCTCGACATCTTTTCTTTGTATCCTCAACTCTGCAACAGTTGCATGCATCTAAATTAAATAGCCAAGGAATATTTTGTTTCATTTAGCAAGTGGCCGATACACGTGCAAAAAGGATGCATCTGGATGGTTAGGATCAGACCACGTCTAGGTTAGAATGTGCACTAATCCTGTCCATTGGTTGGACAGCTAGGATTGGTTGTAAAATAATTTTATCACATGCTTGAACAAACTGCAGGGTAGGTCATACTGGAAAATGTGGGATGTATATTTTGCTATATGTACAATATATTTGGAAAGTCATAGTTGCAAGTCGTATCTACTCAATTCGACTTTATAGATGTGTCCAACATGGTTTATTTCCTAGGATCATACAAATTAAAATGTGCCCTTCGTGTCAATAGGTGATTGTCCCTTCCAAAATGAATCCAACTCCTCGGGTTTATAGTGACAAAAGTTTAAAACGGCAATTTATCGACATGATTTTTCTAGTGAGATTTTGAAAATTTTTATTTATCTCACGTTTTTTCAGCAAACTAGCGGCTAAAATAAATAAATAAATTAAGTTTTAAAAAAATATGAGGCAAAATAAAAATATTGAAAAATGATCCAAGTTTAAGAACTTGTTGAAAATTCAAACTTCTAGTTAAAATAATTCAAAACCTTTAATTTTCACAATGGATTTTAGGAACATTTAAGGCCATCAATTTCCAAGATGAATTCTAAGAAACCGTTTATATTCTCAACACTCACCAATCATGCATTTTTTAAAACTCGTTTGGTATTCTTGGTAGATGAGAGGACTGTTTAATAGTATTGAATGAGAGAGAGATGCATTAAAGAACAATTTAATGATATTTTATTCACCTAAAGATAACGTTCTTAGTGCATTTTAATTAAATTTAAAGCAATCTTTCTCCAAAAAATTAAATTTAAAGCAGTTAACTATCTGTTAAATAAATTAAGGCAAAATAAAAATGTTAAAAAAATGATCCAAGTTTAAGAACTTGTTGAAAATTCAAACTTCTAGTTAAAATAATTCAAAACTTTTAATTTTCACACTGGATTTTAGGAACATTTAAGGCCATTGATTTCCAAGATGAATTCTAAGAAACCGTTTATATTCTCAACACTCTCCAATCATGCATTTTTTAAAACTCGTTTGGTGTTCTTGGGAAATGAGAGGACGGTTTAATAGTATTGAATGATAGAGAGAGATGCATTAAAGAACAATTTAATGATATTTTATTTACCTAAAGATAACGTTCTTAGTGCATTTTAATTAAATTTAAAGCAATCTTTCTCCAAAAAATTAAATTTAAAGCAGTTAACTATCTGTTAAATAAATTAAGGCAAAATAAAAATGTTAAAAAAATGATCCAAGTTTAAGAACTTGTTGAAAATTCAAACTTCTAGTTAAAATAATTCAAAACTTTTAATTTTCACACTGGATTTTAGGAACATTTAAGGCCATTGATTTCCAAGATGAATTCTAAGAAACCGTTTATATTCTCAACACTCTCCAATCATGCATTTTTTAAAACTCGTTTGGTGTTCTTGGGAAATGAGAGGACGGTTTAATAGTATTGAATGATAGAGAGAGATGCATTAAAGAACAATTTAATGATATTTTATTTACCTAAAGATAACGTTCTTAGTGCATTTTAATTAAATTTAAAGCAATCTTTCTCCAAAAAATTAAATTTAAAGCAGTTAACTATCTGTTAAATAAATTAAGGCAAAATAAAAATGTTAAAAAATGATCCAAGTTTAAGAACTTGTTGAAAATTCAAACTTCGAGTTAAAATAATTCAAAACTTTTAGTTTTCACACTGGATTTTAGGAACATTTAAGGCCATTGATTTCCAAGATGAATTCTAAGAAACCGTTTATATTCTCAACACTCTCCAATCATGCATTTTTTAAAACTCGTTTGGTGTTCTTGGGATATGAGAGGACGGTTTAATAGTATTGAATGATAGAGAGAGATGCATTAAAGAACAATTTAATGATATTTTATTCACCTAAAGATAACGTTATTAGTGCATTTTAATTAAATTTAAAGCAATCTTTCTCCAAAAAATTAAATTTAAAGCAATCTTTCTCCAAAAAATTAAATTTAAAGCAGTTAACTATCTGTTAAATAAATTAAGGCAAAATAAAAATGTTAAAAAATGATCCAAGTTTAAGAACTTGTTGAAAATTCAAACTTCTAGTTAAAATAGTTCAAAACTTTTAATTTTCACACTGGATTTTAGGAACATTTAAGGCCATTGATTTCCAAGATGAATTCTAAGAAACCGTTTATATTCTCAACACTCTCCAATCATGCATTTTTTAAAACTCGTTTGGTGTTCTTGGGATATGAGAGGACGGTTTAATAGTATTGAATGATAGAGAGAGATGCATTAAAAAACAATTTAATGATATTTTATTCACCTAAAGATAACGTTCTTAGTGCATTTTAATTAAATTTAAAGCAATCTTTCTCCAAAAAAAACTAAATTTATAGCAGTTAACTATCTGTTTTTTTTTAATCTCGCGACTAAAATGTAAATATCGAGATAAAAACGCAATATTTAGATTTTGACATAAATACCACGATATTTTGAAATTATCACAGTATTTAGAAGTTTAAAATGGTGAGATAATATATCACATTTTTTTGGCAATATTTCCAAAATATCACCGATGTTTGTCACAATGCTCGCCTCTCAAACCAATATAACAGTTTTTTTATTAACCCTTTTGCTGCATGGTCTTGGAGACCATGGCAGATGAAGCACTACAAGCACGTCAATTAGGACCACCAAGTCACGTAACTCTTACCCGTGTGGAACTTGTGTAAGATCAAACATATGGCTGTTGATGCAGCATATGTAGGTGATCTAGTTATCTTCATGCACATGTTTTATGGCTTGTTTGGTTGAGATTCTAAAATTTTAATTTTCTACTTTTGGGCTGTTATGTTTAAAATTTCAGGTTTTTGAAATTCTAGAAAAAGTGAAGTGTTTGGATGCACTTGGAAATCTGAAAAGATATCCAGATTTTAATTTTTCGCTTTGGTGGTTTATGTGGAATCTCTCTCTCTCTCTCTCTCTCTCTCTCTCTCTCTCTCTCTCTCTCTCTCTCTCTCTCTCTCTCTCTCTCTCATGAAGTATGGGGAAATTCAAGCTTAAACTGGAGCATATTGGCTTCGTTTTGTAGTTTCTTAATATTTGATAGGGAAGGCCCAAATGAAGAGGCAACTTGTCAACAGATAAATGAGATATTAGAAAAAAATATCATATATTCAGAACAAAAAAGCCCCTATCATCAAACGTTCCTAGTGAACGATAGAAATAACTTGAACCGCATGCATGTTATAGCTCATGTTCTAAAAGGTCAGTTACGAAAGATCCGCAAATACAGGAGCAGCAGCAGCACGCAAGGGCAATCAAGTACTAATCACATGTATACATAAAGAACCAAGCGTAACCATATTCTTTTCACAGACTAAACATCTAATAAATTCTACCAAGAATTTAAAACACGCCAGGAAAACATAAAGACCATAAACTTTCAGTAAATTTGGACAAAAGGGTAGTTCAACAAGCCTAGGCACATAGCAACTTATGAGGGAAGATTTGTTGGACCAACTGTCATGACAGCACTGATCCTATCTGCTCACTGTTGGCAAAACTCGGAAACTTGTCCCCCCAACAAGGATTTGTTTAACATCCGAACAACCAAGACTGGGTCAAGCTGACCTAGTCTTGCCAACTCACCATGCTGAAAGGTCAGCTTTATCCACCTGATCCACAATGTCTGAAACAATTACCATATCAGAAAGAGGGGATGCACAAACAACAGATAAATTAAAGAGGCTCAGATCCTGCAACTAGTTTATTCTTAATCAATAACCATCATTTTCATTAGATAGCATATTCCTTTGCCTTCCAAATTTATCATTCGGCCAACAGGTCTCCTACATGCCCTGAGTTGCATCATGCGAATTTCAAGATGAAACTACACTCTTTATGAAAGAAAAAGTGATCAATAAGGTCAGGATATAAATCTACTGGTATCTTCCATTGGGTTTTCTGTGAAATCAAAAAACCTTATGCAAGCCTACATCTTTCATAACATAGCAAATCACCTTGAGTTGGCCCAGCCCATAGTCTGTGATTTTGTTTTAGTCAAGCAAGAAAAAAATTTACCTTGAGATAGTGTCCACAAGCTAAAGAATCAAAATTTGGACTATGACTTCTCGGTTTTGTCATTCCTTGTAGTTTCTAATCATATTTTGGCAGGTAAAAATAAATTTTCACCAGATGATGAATGTCCTAAACCGATCATCCTCACCACCTTGAATCAGGATAAAAAGAAAAAGGACAAGCACGCCGTGGTTGATTGGTAAGGGCAGAGTTAATCAATAGGGTACTGCTTGTTAATGAAAGGTATCTTGGCTTATAGAAACCATTCTCAAACTGAAAACATCTGTGGTGATCCTGTGAACATCCTCTGTGAAGGAGCAAGTATAAGAAAGCTAACTGTGACAGTCAATATGGGATGACACATCATATTGGCATTCGGTTGTATCGTTGTTTGAGTGTTTGTTTTATAGCTTCTCAATGAAACCTGCTTATCCTATTTCCTGCTGACTCCCACTTGTGCACAAAATTTCTTGCCTTGCGTTGTTACTTTAGCCTTCACTTTCTCTCTTTGTAAATCTCCTTGAAACCAATTATTGTGTAGCCTATTGTCAAAAGCTTTATTTTGATTTGAAAAAATCAAATTTGTAAGTATGTTTGCAGAATACACATTAAGTTGTATATGCTTTGTTGGAGCGTGGAGCATGTTTCCTTCCTGGATATAAATCCCTAATTTTCGCGGATCCAACTTCGCAGTAAGTTGATGGAGGTTGAAGGGGAGTAATGCCCCCTGCCCATAAGGTGCGGTTTGGGGGCATTAGCCCTGAGGTAATTTTTTTTAGGGTAGTTCTGTAATTTTACCCTAGACTCTTTGTTATATTCAACAATACTAGTAGACTCTTGTAAAACTCTAAGACTCCTATTTAAATGAGGCAATCCGGCTCTTGGATTGTATCTCAATCAATAAAGAAGGCTCAGTGCAGTCGAATGCGTCGAATGCAGTAACAGAAAAAGCTCTTGATGCCCTAATCCTTCGCGTTGACAGCCCTATTGAATCCTAGATCTTGGATTTTGGAACATCATTTTACTCCACCCCATGTAGAGAAGATGTAGAGAAGGTATGGATAATTATGTTGCTGAAAATTTTGGAAGGGTTTATTTTGTTTATGATGAACCATGAATAAGAGAAACATTGTAGCAGTTACTGATTCAACCCTTGATTCTAAAATTTGGCATTATAGACTCGAGCATATGAATGAGAAAGGGATGAAGATACTTTCATCAAAAAGAGAAGTTATCTGGCTTGAAGACTCTGGATGTTGATCTTTGTGATGATTATATTTTCGAAAAGCAAAAAAGGGTCAGTTTCTTAAAGGCTAGGACACCAAAGACAAGAAAATTGGAGCTTGTGCATACATATGAAGTTTTGCTTATATACCATATATTGGAAGCTCACGCTATTATGTTACCTTCATTGATGACTCTACTCGAAAGGTATGGATTTATTTTTTCAAAATACATCTGATGTAAAAATAAAGTGTTTGAATTCTGATAACGGGAGTGTGTACAATAGCAAAGAATTCAAGGAGTTTTGTGCACTTAGTGGGATTTGAATGAAAAAGACAGTTTCAAGAACCCCACAACAGAATGGAGTTGAATGCATGAATAGAACCTTGAATGAGCGAGCCAGAATCATGAAGATACATGTTGGATTACCCAAAATGTTTTGGGCTGAAGCAATGAGCACAACAATTTACTTGATTAACCGAGGGTTTTCTGTTCCTTTTGACTTTAAACTACCAGATGAAGCATGGACCGACAAAGAGGTAAATTTGTCACACTTGAAAGTTTTCGATTGTATTTCATATTTGCATGTAGATTCTGATGATAGGATAAGTTGGATCCAAAGTCTATAAAGTGTTTTTTCATTAGATATGATAATAAAGATTTTGAATATCGGTTCTGGGATGGTCAAAACAAGAAGATCAGAAGGAGAGATGTTATATTCAATAAAAATATTTTGTATAAAGATAGATCTATTACAAAATATGAGAATGCAGGAAAGAGTGTGCAAGTTGAATTGGAGGAGATCTCTGAGCAGGATATAGCAAGGAGAGTTCAGAAGAATCCTAGAAACATTATGCCACCACCAGAACCTAGTAATGGAGCTGAGAAGATCGTCTAGAGCATCTAGACCTACTCAATGATATTCTCCTTATTTGCATTACTTATTTTTGACTGATGGTGGTGAGCCAGAATGTTTTAGTAAAGCAATGCAGGTTAATGATTTTCTCCGGTGAGAGCTAGCCATAGAAGAAGAGATTGACATGCACATCAAACATGGGTTCTAACCCAACTGTCAAGGGGCAAAAGGGCACTTCATAACAAATGGTTCTACTGAATCAAGGAAGAACTTGATAGCAGCAAGAGATACAAAGAGGCGTTGGTTGTGAAAGAATTCCAATAGAAAGGTAATGACTACACTCAGATTTTCTCCCTTGTCGTTAAATTGACTACAATAAAGCTTGTATTAAGTATTGTTGGAGCTAAAAAATCTACACTTAGAGCAGTTAGATGTGAAAGTTGCTTTTATTCATGGTGATCTAAAAGACATTTAATAATGCAGTAAGAAAGGTTTACCGTGCAGGGTAAGGAAGAGCTTGCGTGCAAACTAAATAAAAGCTTGTATGGCTTGAAGCAAGCCCCCCCCCCCCCGACAGTTATATAAGAAGTTTGATGGATTCATATGTAACCACGGTTTCATGAGATGCCAGATGGATCATTGTTGTTACCTTACGAGGTTTGATGATGGATATATTATTTTTCTCTTGTATGTAAATGATATGCTTATTGCAAGATCTAACATTCAAGAGATCAACAAGTTGATACATCAATTATCAAAGGAGTTTGTAATAAAGGATTTAGGAGATGCAAAGATAATACTTGGGATGAGAATTTCTCGAGATCGAGAAGTTGGCTCTTTGAAGTTGTCTCAAGCAAATTATATTGAAAAAGTGTTAAGCAGGTTTCGTATACAGGGTACAAAACACGTAAGTACTCCTTTGGCAAGTCATTTCAAATTATCGAAAGAGCGACTACCTATGTCAAATGAAGACTATAAGTATATGTCAAAAGTTTCATATGCTTCAGCAGTTGGCAGCTTGATGTATGATATGGTTTGTACCAGGCTAGACATAGCACAAGCAATAAGAGTCGTGAGCAGGTACATGGCATATCCAAGGAAGCAACATTGCAAAGTTGTGAAATGGATCTTTCGATACTTGAAAAGTACCATGAACATGGCACTTTGTTTTGACAAAGGTGACACGATTTTGCAAGGTTTTGTTGATGCATATTTAGGTAGTGATACTGACAATTATAAAAGCACCACATGTTATGTTTATAATTTCAGTGACATTACTATAAGTTAGGTCTCTCAATTGCAGAAGACTGTGGCTCTCTCCACCATCGAAGTTGAACGTGTTGCTATTATTGAAAGCAAGGAGATGATCTAGTTGAATAATATTCTGGAAGAGTTTGACAGAAAGCAGAATAGTAATGTCCTTTTCTGTGATAGTCAAAGTGTGATTCATCTGGCAAAGAATTCAATATTCCATACCAGAATGAAGCACATTATCACTTTATTCATGATCTATTGGCTGATAGGGTAATATCACTTGAGAAGATACGTGGATCGAAAAACCCAACAGATATGTTGACCAAGACCAAAGTTATCGGAAGCTTATTAGGTAGGTGGGAAGCTCGCTTCCCGAAAACTCGCTTCGAAAGCGCGATACTCCTCGCTTCGGAAACTTCATGGGAATCTTGATTCCCCCACGCTTCTTCTATGCTTCCCACACACATGGTCTATGCTTCCTACATGCTTTTCTCATGTTTCTTTTCATGTTTTCATGTATTTTCTCTCACGCTTTCACTCACTTTTCATGTACTTTATTTAAATTAGTAACCATTATTGTTAGATTTTAACAAAAATTTAACTCTTTTACTCAAAATCATGAAATATAAGAATGATCAATTTTATTTTAGTTTTTATTTGTTTCTTGTTCGATTCCTATTCAATTACCATATTGCTTCATTTTTTTTTAATATTTCGCTTTTAAATTGATACTTCGCTTCCTGCTTCCTATAAATTTTAAAATGCCTCGCTTCTCGCTTCAGCTTCCCGTATTGTTTCCTGCTTCTGCTTTCGCTTCCTAGTTTGGCAACCTTGACCAAGACAGTTATTGCAGAGAAGTTGAGGTTGTGAACAACTTCGATTGGCCTTCATAGAAAGTAGTTGAAGGTATCACACTGAGTTTTTGGATTGCATCAAGAGAGAAGGTCACAAGGTATGGTTGTTGAAAGGAAATCAATCTCCAAGTGGGAGATTGTTGGAGGAGTGTGGAGCCTATTTCCTACCTGAATATAAATCCCTAATTTCTACGAATCCAACTTGCGGGGGGTTGCAGAGGGGTCGGGGCCCGTAAGGTGGGGTTCGGGGGCATTAACCCTAAGGCAATTTTTTAGAAGGTAGTTCTATAATTTTACCCTATATTCCTTGTTATATTCAACAACACTAGTAGACTCCTTGACTTTTATTTAAAGGAGGCAATCTGGCTCTTGTATTTTATCTCAATCAATAAAGAAGAAGGCTCAGTGCGGTTGTGAACGTCGGCAATTCTTGTCGACCCATGTAAATCTTTGTTCTTCGTGTGGGGTTGTTTTCTCCTGTTGCTTTTTCTCGTGTTTGTTTCTTCGATCCATCAGTAATTTAAAGCATCGTTCCCTAACATACGTCAAAGCATGTTTTAATTTTTCCCCTTGGAAGTCCAAGATCGATATGAAAAAATTTATCCAAAATATAACGATAATCAATGGGGCCCACCATATTAGTCTTTCATATAAAGTACATTACACTTGAGCCATGTGTAGTGTCACGGGCTAAATTTTTTGCGAGACCATGCGGTAACAAATAACCCAATTTGACCAACCTAACCGCATTCAACCTTGCACAAACCCATTTTATGTTTGTCGATTCGATCGTTGGCACTACACACTACCCCATGCGCAGCTACCTAACAGATGTTCGGCCTCACATACCACCCCATGTGCAACCACTTAGCCCAAGCCACCAATCTGCGCATCTTCCTTATACGCAGCGCCACACTATTCCTCAACGAAAATCCGAAAGCAATCATCGTTCGAGTTTCGAGGAGGGGGCAACACTTATGCCCCTCTGAACCGACAACCCAAATCCAAATCCAACAGCAATGTCATGCCACTAAGGCCGCGATGTTGTCTCCTGAAGGCGTCACTCAAGAGACCTACAGGTATCTCAACGAACGGAGGAAGGTCGTTCCCATGACCGCCCAGTCTTGCGATCAGTTGATAGTTGTATGTCTTAGTGAGCAACGCTAGCCAGATCACTCATCGATGCCTAAGCTTTCACTCGCCTAGCCCTGTCACCATACGCAGTTGGGACCACCTAACGTGATCCCTGAGAGAATTAGCACTAACCCACGCGCACCACCATGCAAACCTACGCCATGTGTGGGATATCTCATTTCAGTAGAGAGGTACTTAACCAAATCTAAAAAGGCAACATCCTGTAATTTGTTGGCTCACTGCTTAACCGAACAATGTTTAAAGTCTGTGCCGCCACACACTGTCACATCAATGACGATACCATTGTCCATCGCATGTCATGCTACTACCGCACGTCACTGATAGCCCAACGCATACTGCCCGTAACTTCATCCGATGCATTTTCCACTCAATGGACCTCAACATTGCGTTGCCACATTACAACTCTCGCACAACACAAAACAATGCATACATAGCTCTTTCCCAAAGCCCATTCTACCTGAACGCCGAGGGACTTTCTATCACCTGTGTGACAGCTTGTGCCCTCAATGCTACCTCGCAAAGCCCACTGTACACGGCGAGGTCTGTTCCCCCCGAGACTAGGCATACACATCGGTCCGCCAAACATCAGGTGCCCTCTTTCACCAGCATGCCAACAGTGCATATGAACTTGGTCTGTGACATGTAGTTTGAAATGCATTAAATTATTTTCTTGATCAACTATTTGTTCTGCACTTTCTTCTTGAACCCTTCACATTATCAAGAAGCAATCTCCTCTTCAGTTCAGTTTCATTGCCCTGCCAGCTGTCACACAGATATTCTATTTATACTCCCGTGTTGTGTCCCTTTCTATAGTATGTGCGACAAAGAACTCCACAAAAATGGCTGTATGATCTACAGCATATCCACGTGACATAACCTGCCAGCTGTGTGGCTGCAAATCACTTAAACAGATTTAAAGTTTATTTCACTTTTCTTCTTAGCCTTTATATTTCAATGACCGTAGTTAATTAAGGATAACCTACGTTTATGAAGGCTGTTATTAACAGATTTAAAGATTGAAACAGATGCTCACAGCAGCTCATGGTTTCTTAACTGAACTTTCTGTGTTTTCTATATTTGCAAGGTAAACTAAAAGCTAATATAATCACAGGAAGATGTTGAGATCCAGCACTGCTACATCAGAGGTATGACTAATCAATGTGTTGTCAAATATGGCATGCCAGTGTGTCTTATGAATGACATGTCGATAGGATCATAATGTGCCAGACACTTGGCCTATGTCAAAAGAAAATTAGGTTGGTACCTATGTCACATGGGTGCAGGTGCAGGTGCAGGTGCAGGTGCAGGTGCGGCGCAATTTTAAAAATTTTGGACACGGGGACTCGGCTATATATATATATATATATATCCTGTGTGCATATATGTGGATATTGTCCTCTAAAGTTTGGCACCAGCATGAGTGTTTTTTTTTCTGGGGCTTATGTTTGAGACTCATGCTATATATATATATATATATATATATATATATATATATATATATATATATATATATATATATATATATATATATATATTAAAAATATATATATAATAATTTTTTTTGTTTTTTACCCTAAAATGGACAATTTTTGGACTCGGTCAACGTTGACCGAGTCCAAAAAAGAACAGACTCAGCCTCGACTCGTTGACCGAGTGCGACTCAGCGTTGACCGAGTCCGGGCCGAGTCCGAAGCCGCACCCGTGTCGACTCGGGTGCGGCGCCTCCCTAGCCGAGTCCGTGTGACATAGGTTGGTACTCTGTCCAACACCGAGTTTATGTTAATGCAGGCATATATAACTGGTAAGACTGGAGATCATGTTGATCAGCTGTACATAATAGCATATCACATATACTGTCCACATGCTGTTCTGGTCCACCTGAAAAATCGCTGGCTTCCAAGAACAACAGCAGAAATGCTAAGTAGATCCCACTGACCAATATATCAGTATCTCTTACTACTGATTTGCCTTGTTAATTGATTGTTAGACTAATTAATCCAAGGATGAAAAATCAATTAATATGAGACATACCATTGCAATTTAATGTTCAGTAGTACTCATGTTTCAGTGACTGGGAAGACTGAGTTAGGTGCCAGTGCTATAATCTCAATTGAAGAAATGTTTCAGTAACTGGGAAGACTGAGTTAGGTTCCAGTGCTATAATCTCAATTGAAGAAACACTAATTATAGTATCACACAGCGACTTCTGGTTGAGGAAAATAACTAAATGACAGAATTAATATAAATGTATAAAAAGAAATATTTTCTAATCACAGCAGGGTAACAATTGCTACAAATTCATTTCTATTTCCCGGGAGCAGAAAAACAGAGAATTTGGTATGTATACCTCAAGTTAGGCACTTCAGATCCTGCGAGCGTGAGCTAGAGACCATGCAATGAAACAAAGTTAACATTCAATCAGACAAAATGTCACAGAAAAGGAAATGCACAAACACATTAATAGAAAAAGGATTATGTTCCACTATCAAGATCCTTTTGAAACAATTTATCAAGATCTTATACTGGCGACTGGCGAGGTTCCAGTATAGGAGGAGCTCGTGAATGACGGTGCGGTTGTCTTTGGTCTTGGAGAAGCCGGAGCAAATCTTCTCGACATTGCTCTTCACCTTCCGCAATGCAGCAAGAGAGAGAGAGAGAGTTTGGGGCGGGGAGGGGAGGGGAAAGATATGGCCCGTGTTTTAAGATATTAGAGAGCCCTAATTTTTTTATTGTTTTAATTAATCCAGGTATCCCTTGAATTAATAAATTTCCAGATTTTTTAACTAATCCGATTTTCAAGCATCTTAATTTGCTATCCAAATGATGGAAAAATATAAATCTAATTTTTTATTTTTCCAGCATTCCATTTATTTGGATAATTCTTGCTAACCAAACGGGCCTTTAGGTTCCACATTCATGGAGGATCTTACACAAGAGAGCTTGGTGAATGTTCAAGTATGTAAATCTATCATAACAAAATCATCAATTTGTGAGGAAACAAAAGAAAAAGGAGAAAACAACCCAAATCACACGTAGCATCAATGGAGGTCCAACAACTAAGACCCACATTGAAGCTCTCTTGCACCAAACTAGATAGGGGCATGTTAAGTTTCACACAACGGTTCCCAAATTCCATGGCGTTCGAGACCAGTATCATCATATCTTTCACAAGCTAAAACCAGATGTGAAAACACCGCCCAGAACAAAATTGGAAATCCCTCTTTCCTTGTTCTGACATCTTTGAACACAGACTTGAACTTATTCATGTCCCAGAACAGTCTTGCGCATTAATTGGCGGTTAGCCAAACTTGCATGGGTTTTGAGACCAATTCGGACCATGGCTATCACAAGCTAAAACCTAATGAGCAAAAACTTCAAGTCCTCTGTTTGTTCTTTTCACTGACATCCCCCACCTTATGTCCATATCTACATCCATTATCTTTTTGCATAACGAAACTGGACACGCTTCCTATTTATTCCTTTCTGAACAATGTGATCACCCATTGACAGTTTTGGAACGTGAAATCTCGTGTGAATCAGCAAGGACAACCTTGCAAGGATAAATGCTCCTGGGTGACCGATAGCGAAGTACTACCCTGAGGTAAAGGTGAAAAGAACCCCCATTGAGAAGTTAAATAGAACATGAAACCATTAGCTTCCAAAAAGTGGGAGGATAATTTGATCTTTGACTGTGTGCCTATTGAAGAATGAGCCGGCAACACAGGCAGTGGCTTGGTTAAGGGAACCCACGTATTTCCCATGTCACCAGAGGATGGATGGTCTCCAGTTTAACAAATGATATACCGGGCACAATCTTGGCACATGAGTTGTAATTGGTTTGCTAGAACAGAATCTTAATGTTCTTTCTGTTTCTGCTAGTGGAGAAAGAGGACATGAGGAACCTCCATGTTAGCTGTAAGGAAGTTCAACCATCACTTACTAGGAAGGATTGTGCCCATTCAGGAAGCCATATATCCTTCCCTTATGGAATATGCAATGAAACCGCATGAATGTAAAATGGTGGGGGTTAACAATGCTTAGCAAGGTTTAACCAAATTCAATCCTATTACTCCTATCAAGATATAGCTTCAGCATTCTCACTTAGGGAGGAAGATCCTGTACCAGATGCAGAACTGAGTAGATCCTCATCTAAATTTATAAGAAAAACAGGTGGGGCTGGGGTTCTATTTTGAAGGCTACGTTTACCAAAAAACTTAAGTCGTCCTGTCTGTTAACACATGCAGCGAAATCAACAATGCATACTGATCAAGGTACCCTCTCTCAAGTCTATATAACTAGTGATAAAAAAAGCAAACAAAACAAATTTCAGTTTGCATTCGATTCCTACATGCAAAAGGAAACACTTTTCCCTGTTTTCCTGCATTGCTCACACATAATACAAAGAAAAGCTTGAGCAAGCGAATGAGATAGAAGAAACATATCTATTGAAGGGAGTAGAGACCCTTCTTCTTGACTGTACAAATCCAAATAAGCATGACTGCACGAGGTACCAGAAAGCAGAAACTATAAAGGAAAAGATAAAAGAAGATACACCAAAAGCACGCGCGCACACACACACACAGCAGAGAATCTGGTAAGACGGGAAACCCCCATCACCATACTTCCGAAACTTCTTGAAAACATGAAGTGGATTGATCAGCTATATAACCGATTCCTCGCCAGCATCTGCTAGAATGCAAGGGGAATGAAAATATTAAAAGAAGACACCGCCGTTCCCCCTCAGGAAGGAAAGGTTATGAAAGACATGGAGAAAAGGAAATACCTTTCCCAGGGACAATGATGACGGGAGCAGATTTGCAGTTGTGGAAACAATACTCGCTCACACTGCCCTGCAAGACACTGGAGGAAGAAAAAGATTGTCAACTTTGGCGCCTCAATTGAGTCCAAATGACAAAAAGTAAGAATGGGTGAATCACCACCCATGCGGATTCTGGAAGGGGTGGTGCTATTGCTAATCACTGTCCCTGACTCGAACATAAAGAAAGGGAAAGATCCAGATGGGTATCCACGGATCCCACCCCGGATTGCATGATGATTCCAAACTTTTTTCTATATAGAAAAAACAAAAATTTGTAGATTCGACATATGGGGGTGATGAAGATGACCTTTGAAACAAGCTTCTGCCCCTGGTTCCCATAACGACAGCAGCGGGCTTTATCCTTGCTGCTTCCTTGCATATCGCTTTGCCAGGATCCCCTTCAACGATCCTCGCCACCGTCTTCACCTGATACAATAAGAGGGACCCCAATCTGAATCTAACTAACTGAACCCTTCAAAAGCGATGGAAAACCTCTCTCTCTCTCTCTCTCTCTCTCTCTCTCTCTCTCTCTCTCTCTCTCTCTCTATACCCACCATGGCAACCTGGAATGCTTCCACGGCTAGCTTCTCCATCAAGATCTGACTGGCGTCGTAAATCACCTCATTGCTTACACCTACAAAAACACATCAACCAATCCGTCTAAGAAGAAAAAGTGAACCATAAGCAGGAGGAGGAGGGAGGAAAGGAAAATTTTGTTATTTCTTTTGAAAGAGGAGAAACTGAACTGTTGACAGCATGGAAGAGGTGAAGAGTGTCAGCGAGCCTGCAAAGATGGACGACGGCCCAGTCGAAGGCGTGCTTGCTGTTGGGGCCGTGATCAACGGCGATGAGGATGTCCCTTCCCCTCCTCCTTTCCCCATTCTCCCTCTCCAACTCCGCCGCTCCCACCACGGGAATCAGCGACGGGAGGACCACCTCCCTCCACTGGAGCTCTTCCTCCTCCATCACCGTCTCCATCGTCGATCAATCTAGCTTTTCGCTTCAGGATGTCGATCGCAGCAGAGATGGGTGAAAACGGAGATGGGACAGAATGATATAGATCACGGACCAGAGAAAGATGCAAGACCAATTCCTTTATTATGCATAACGTAAGACATTATGGGAAAGGAGTTTGCGTAAGGTAATTTAAGTGCTGGCGGCTGCATCAGCGTATCTCTAACTTTAGTTTCGTGTATGAACTAATGACACATACCCACGCTCATGATACTATTGATTGACCCAACCCAAATTTTATTTTAGATTTTGAGAAAAGGAAGGACTGGTGCGTAGCCCCCGGGTCAACGGGGCGAGGCGGGGTGGGGCTCCGCTTTCCCCCCCGGTCCACTGCCATCCCTAGGTGATAGAGACAATTGAGAGCGGTGGGGTGAAAAATATTTTTGTTTTTTGTTTTTAACGTTTAACTTAAGTAGAACTGGTTGATAAGGATATCATAGGCTTCTCCATGAAGTTCGTTCCATTCATATTCATATGTGTTTGGTCCTTAGAAAAACTAGGGGTCTTAGATAATGATCCAGATTTGCAAACCTCGTTTATATACTTCAAATGGGCCTCAAATTTGGACATACAGGTCCTTTCACAATTCTTAATGTGCTCGTAAAATTTCAGCAAAAAAGCACGAGTAAAAAGTATAGCGCTAATGTAAATTGACAATTTTGCCCAATCAATCACAAGCTTGTGCACATGCACAATACCATCCACAAAGAACCTCCCCAAAGTGGTTTTACGAGTAATGGACAATGCACATGCCTAAGGACCAATTTATTTGCAGTTTGACCCCGCTGCTCCCACGGATCTCAAACCATACTCGCTGGACTGTTCACTGTGCACACAAGCACAACTCAAATTGGTGCACACGGGTGCTGAGCATGTAAGGCACGCACAAGAGCTAGCTGGAGTAAGCACACACAGACGCTGAGCAGAACTCGCGCATAAAGGCACTGGGCGGGACTCACGCATGCAGGCACTCGATCGGCAATGCGCACATAGGCTCATAGTCGACGATGCGCACACAGGCATGCAGTGTGTTTCAGGACTTTCTTAGCATATGCAGTTGTAGGTTGCGCACACACTATGCGGTTGATGATGCTCACCAACGCGCTTAAGGTGACTTGCATATTCATTTTCAACACTTTCCCTTGATCAACTGTCACAAGAGGAGAGGAATGGATAAAATGCAAAAGGAATCTATAAGATCTAGTGAGTATACAAGAAAAATATCCTTGCTGAATAGTTATAAAGTTTTAAAACTAATATATTTTGAAACAAAAATATAATTTTTTAAACAAAAAATAAAATAATTGTTTGAATCATTAGATAAGTATTTAAGATAATCAAAAGGAGTATCCCTCATAGAGGAATTAAATCATCAACTCAGTTTTCAATAAACCATAACATTATTCATAAGAAGATTTAATCATTATATGACTCATCAAGAAGAGATAAACAATTGTGCATAAAAATATCTTAAGCATTTCAATCAAGCATAAGAAAGAGCCAATTAACTTTCATGCATACAATTATGTGAACTAAGTTAATACACACATATATGTATGATGCAATTAAAATAATTTTAATGCACATGAAACAACAATAAAAAGATAATTATTTTTATCAACAAAATGCACACAATTCACCTCAACAAACCTCTATGATTCAACAATAATAAGGTTAAAAAGATTGATGCATCATATAAAAGTCTGTTATGGACAATAAAAATGCCACAAGAAGTCAATAAATAGTCACGAAAATCATTTTTCAAACAAGTGAGTTCAAATATTGATTTGAAAAGCAAAGTTTCAAATCAAATTCAATAATGATAGATGAAAAACTTGGACTTATATGCTTATGCAATTATAAGCATTGTTAAGCAAGCTATATAAAGAAATAGCTCAATCTAGTTCATAAAAAGAACCAAAGTTCTAAGTTTAAAACTTCAATAAAGAAGATGAAATCTTAGAATGAATGTAGTGCAATCATATGTCCAACAATATGTCCCATGATAATTTTTACGATCTTTAATAAGCAAATAAGAATCATGCTTATTACAAGTAATTCTTCAAAAATAAATTCATGAATACATCAATCAAGAAATAAGTGCACTAAGGCATAATATAAAATTTTATATTTTAAGTATACAATGGGTCAAGAGTTTTAAACATGAACACGCATGTCCACCAAGTATGCAATACAATATTTAAATTATATGCAAGGCATGTAAGATAATTCCATGCGATACCTAATATCATCACTATTGCTATACACACAAGTTTAAGTAAAATTATACTTTGTGAAATACAACATCATTATTTTGAAATATTAAATTATTTTAAGATATGTACCTATACGAACATGATTGACTTTTATAATCATAATTTGTTCAAACGAACCAACTAAGACCAACAATACATGCTCAAACATACATGATTATATATATATATATATATATATATATATATATATATTAAAGCAAGTTTTTGAGAAATTTAAGACTCAAACATGTTTTTAAGACATACATATATCTAGTTTGCTAAAAAAATAACCAAAAATAATAAGAAAACAAGTTCAACGATGATTAAAATACTATTTAAAGATTTCAAAACATACACATGATTTCAAAACATACATTTATTTTTATTTTTTAAAAATAACATAAAATATATATATATATATATATATATATAATGATAAAGAAAATAAGTTTTTTCTTATGTGTAGTGCATGAACTAAATAACACAAAAAATACTTAAAAAATATAAGATACATATCGAGTAAATATTTTTCTTGAATCCAATCAAAGAAAAAGAGAAGAAAGGAGAGATAACGAATACTCCACCACCAATCTTTTACGTGATCACAATCTCACAAGAGCTTGAATAGGAATTGCAAGAGAGCTTCACCTTCTTTTCAAATTCTGAATGACACATTTTTTTATGTATCAAAAAATAAGTTTAGCTCGATCTTAACCTTGCTTTGATACCATATAAGGAAATAGGTGAAAATACAAATAACAAGTGATAACACTTGAAGGTCCAATAATGAACAAGAAATCACAAGCACATAAAGTGCAAATACACAAACCCACTAAGGGAAAATCACAAGCACATAAAGTGCAAATACACAAAACCATTAAGGAAAAATGCCAAAAGGCAATAAATGAATCAATATTATTGAGAAGAGGTGAGAGAACCACATTCAAATGTGAGGGGGTGCACCCCTTTATATACAAAGCAAAAGAGAGAGAGAGGCAGCATTGGGGCTCCCCACAATAGAGTCGTTGGGGAGCCCCAACGGTCATATTTATGACCGCTGAAGACCCCAACAACTCCCTTTGTGGGGTCCCAAATGATCCAATAAAAAGGAAAAAAATAAAAAATAAAAAATAAAATAAAGAAAAGAAAAACCTAAAATAAGTTGTAAACAACTTATATTACATGTGAAAAGATCAAAATACCCCTATCGGGTATTTTGGATAAAACATATATATATATATATATATATATATTAACAGAAGGAGGCATAATTGCTACTACTTCATCGTTTTTCTCAGAGCTCTTCTCCCTAAATATAGCATTAGACACTGAAGCACTTCCTCCCATTCTTGCATCTTTCCTCTTTAACACAGGACAACTCCTTTTCATTTGTCCCATTTCCTTATAATAGTGGCACCTAACTCCACTCATATCAAATTTGGGTGCCCTAGATTTTGCACCCCCAAAACCACCAGTTTGCTTGGATACCACCATAGCAAAATCACCAGTAGAATAGGTTTGAAGAGACTTCATCTTAGTCTTTTCTACAATAAGCTCAGATAGAGCTTGTGTGACAAAAGAAAAAGAGGTCCCGTGAATGATAGGACTTCTGACATTGTCAAATTCTGAATGGAGCCCTATAAGAAACACTATCACCTTTACAATCTCCTTAGCTTGACTTTTTGTGTTCATACTGGTTTAGCAATCCGTGCATTTGTCACACTTGTTACTTTCCATTATTGCAAGTGAGTCCCACAGTTGCATCTTGAATAAACTTATTTCCCTGCCTCAAATACCTTAATTCTTGCATTAACTAGTATTGCTTTGATCAATTCTCTTGCATCTAGACTTGTTTCAAGTAGCCCCATGCATCTTTGGTTTCTTGAAACTTAGAAATGTTCATAGCAATCCTTTGCTTTGCCGAGTCAGAAATCTAAGACTTCATCCTCATATTAGTCATTTTTCATTCCTTCATCGCTAACTCATGATCCAACGTACCAGTTTTGGGTTTCACTATCGTTCCATCCAGATATCCTCTTAACCCCTTTTAGGCATAATTGCTCCCATCAAGTTTCACGAGTATAAGCTGAATCGAGTTTCCTTTTTCATACTCATCACACCCTCCAAATTACAAAATTCAGTAGGCCTATACAAAAAATATCTACAACACACAAACCAATGCAAAGTATACTGACCACAGCTGATGCAACTAAGGACATCCAAAGGCAAAAACACAACAACAAAATAGATATTTAAAGGTCTCAAAAATAGACCCACTCAAATCACAATAGCACTCACAGTGAGCCAATATAACCCTTCTTAACAACACACTATCAACCCTACTGATACCACCCAAAATCACAAAAACATGATTATTGTTCGATACACACTCATAAAAACTTCAACAAAATTCTCAAATACCAAGTGCATATCACCCAAAATCACTCCCAACATGATTCTCTACCAAAAATGACCCAAATTCAGTAAAATAGAGAAATAAAAAACCATCGATATACTCAGAATAGAGAAAACTCTCAAATCTGAACAAAAAACGTACCTAATCTAGAAAATATTGAAAAATCTGTAGAAAATCCAATATTTCACTAAATCCAAAGATTATTGATTTGATAAACTTTTAAAATCAAGAACTAGTAAATCCCCAACACAAAACAATCAAATTCTACCAACTCTGCTAGACTACTGAAGGTTTGATGCTATGCCACATAGGTGCGGGTGCGGGGATGCGACACTTTAAAAAAACTTGGGTGTGGAGGTGTAGGGAGGGTGTATATATATATATATATATATATATATATATATATATATATATATATATATATATATATATATATATATATATATATATATATATATATTAAAAGTTTTAAGTTAACATTACGTGTATGTTTGTGCATTTACGTATTTATATATATAATATAGATAAAAATGGACTTGATTAGGGTTAATTGAATCTACTTTTGGATAGAAATGAACCTTAGTGTGGTTGACTTCACCTAACACAAAGGAAGCTATGTCCAAGTGTCTCACCCGCCTGAGTGCAGGTGCGATGCTGGTGCGGTGCCCTATTAGAAGAGTCCATGTGACATAGGTCGGATGATGTTAGCAACACACAATCCAATGCAGAAATCTGGCCGACGTGGAATGAAGTCTCCTTCGCGACTAGAAACCTTCTTCAATCTCTTCTTCGAGATTGGTATGACTTTGATACCATATTCAATCATTGGCATCCATTAAATCATAAGAAAGGAACAAGAAGAAGATAGAGAAGGCTTTAAAACTCAATTAGTTCTAAAAGAATTAGAGAACACAACACTTGTGGGGTGACCTCTTAGGGTTACACTAGAAGACAAAAGTTATTGACTATAATCCCTATGGCTAAGCTGCAAATGTACTCCTCTATAATAAACATATGTATAATGATAAAAGAGGGTAGTATACACTTGTGATTTGAATATTACATTCTTCAACAACATACACATCAGAAAAACATTATCCAAGGGCTAGCTTATACTAAACGAACATGTAGATCACATTTGCAGGGTCAGAAGTGCCAAAAAAAGGGTAAATAACAATAGAAACTGAGAATTTTTCACCAAGGAGTTTCGAACATACAAGGGTAGCAAGCATATGCTGGTTATACAAATTTGAGATTATAAACTCTCAGTACTATATATACAGTTGATCTGATGTGACACACATGTGCTCTACTTTCTCTTCATTTTGATATGCAAATTTGGTTTAGGCATTCATATTCATTTCTCCATTTGTGCAGGAAATCAAAATGATGGAACTTGAGAAGACAATTGGTTGGATTCACATACCCCTTTCTAGAAGTGACCCTAGGTAAAACATTTTTAAATTTGTTTGGCATATTTACATGAGTTTGCAATTTCTCAAGTTTGTGCCTCCTTAGGTTATTTGCTGGTTTACATGATGGCATTTATATCATACTGATCATGCATAATATTTTGCATTTTATTCATACTATTCTATGCATGATCTAGTAAAAAATAGCATTAAAAACTCATTCTTATTCGTGTTTTTGAGAAACTACTTTTAAATTAAAAATAAAGGTAAAATCACATATTTCAAGCTCTTTTCTACATTTTTTAGTGTTTAGTTTAGTTTAAAACTCTTTTAATTATTAGTCCTATTAGTTTAGAGGTGTTTAACTAGTATTTTATTTTATTTAGGAGTGTATTTTTGAGAAACATGTTTTCTAGAGAAGCCTAATTAAAATATATAAAAATTTAATGAAGTATTTAGAAAAATCATGTTCTGACCTAATTTTAGAGTATAAAATAGATTTTTCCAGCCATAGAACACATTTTTTCCTTCAGAGAAAATGCAGGCCTTTGTCTCCCTCTCTCTCTCTTCTCTTCTTCTCCTGTTTCACTCTTGGTCGGTTCCTCCCTCGGTTCTTCCGTTCTTTCTTGTTTTGTCTTGCTTCTAATCCTTGCTATCGTCAGCTTCTCCTTATCCCCATCATCGAAGGTACGCGCAACTCAAAGGTAAGATCACTTTCTTATTCTCAACCGCTCCATCAAAAATGGATCGAAAGATATGTTTATTATCCCCCATCTCTCCGTAGTTTTAGTTTTTGCATAGCATACATCATATCATTGCATGTAGTTTTGTTTATTCATGGCATATTCATCATATCTAGTTTTTATTAGTTTTATTTTTCATCATCTAAAACAATAAAAAGAAAAAAATATAAAATAGTTTAGTTTAACCGATTTTCTAGATTTACGTATAGAATAATATTATTGTATTCAAATCAGTAGATTTAGCATAGCATTTTCTGATATTTTCATGAGTTTTAATTCAGTTTATGTTAGATCTAGGTTAGATTTAGTCCAAATTATGTTTTTAATATTCAGTATTAACTAGATCAATTAATTAGTTTTTTTTATTATTAGCCAATTAAGGTTTTTGATAGAAATTGCAATTCTTTTTAATTTTTAGTACTTATATCTAATGTTTCCAATCATATTTACTAGCAAGTTAGTTTTTATTAAGTAAATCATGTCTGGATAGTTTTCATCATGATTAAATCAATTTTAATTAATTTTAATTGTCATTGTTTAGTGAATAATTAGAGATCGATAGAGTAAAGTAGATAGAACAATTAGTTATTTGATTTTTTTTAATTCAGCTGAATAAGATAGTTTAATTTTTGTTAATTAGTGGTTAGTTAAGTTTACTCTCAATTACAAAATTGCAATTCCAGTATTTAGCTTAGGATTTAGATTTTTTAATTATTAATAAATATCGCATATTTAGTGTATTTAATTCTAGTCGATTTAGATAGTTTTTAATTATATTCTTCTATTAGCAATTTTAATATCACATTTTAATTCCTGTTTTCATGATAATTAGATCAAAATTAATTTAGTAATTTCATTAGATTAATTGACATTAGTTTAGTTTGATTATTCAGCCAAATTCTATTAGCTTTATATGCATCAATAATTAGCTAGTTTAGATATTTTCATTCAGTTTTGTGTTGATTCCAGAATTAATTAGCTAGCTTAGATTCTTCTAATTGTTAGTTAGTTTAGCTTTTAATTTCATGTGTAAGTCGTTTAGATTAGATTAGAAATTCAATAGTTGATTCTTGTCTTGTGTGTTAATTCATGGAACATGTTAATTAGAATAGTTAGTCTAGGTTAGTTTTCTTTGCCAGACTTTGTAGTTAGTTAGATCTTAAAATTCGTACAACATATAGTTGATTAGATTCACTTAGTTTGTTTTAATTTTTGTCTTTTAGTAGTTTGTTGCATAAGTTAGTTTCTTGATTGTTAGTTAGTTAGTTTTGCTATTTTGTCATTTAGTGCTTAGTTTGTTACATATTAGTTTATATTTGTTATATGTAGTTAGTTTGTTATAGGTTAGTTTGATTATTATTTTTGTGATTTTTTATCAAACTAACCTTGAATTTTTGTTTAGTTTTGTATTGTTCTGTCATGTTTTGTGTGTTTTGTTTTGTTGGGAAGCGGTTGAACGTGCGGTGAGCTCTCAAATAAGCCTTCTGAGGTCTCCAAAAGGCCCTTCAAGCCCCTTAGAGAGCCGTTAAGTACTGATCATATTAAGATGTGTGAGAAACATAAGCATTGAAGATCAAAGGGACTAGAAGCTCAAGCACTTAAGACCCTTTTTCCTTTTTTTTAGCTTAAGGTTATTTTATTTAATTCATTGGGTTTGTAATAAGGCCACTTAATTAATTTGTTTTATTTGTTTAAGTCCTCCGTAGAGGGTCGTACGCTTAGTTAATTAATTAATTAATTTTTTTATTTTTCAAGGCAATAAAGAGTAGATTAGTTTTCTGTGGAATACAAAGTGTTTCTCTCATTCCCTGAGATCAACCCAGATCTCATCCTAGTATGAGCCGATTTTTAGTATTTGGTGTCTGGCTTGCATAAATCATTTTCTATCAAAAATATCCTTTAAAAATCTATTTCATAAAACTTACACCAATTTTTTGGCACCGTTGTTGAGGAACACCAATAGAAATACGAGTATTCACTTTATTGTCTATTATGTATTCTTGTTTTACTTAGGATTGCTAGTTTCATTTTTGTTACTTATTTAGGACTGCTAGTTTTTTTTTTTTGCTTATTACTTAGGATTGTTAGTTTATTTCAGTACTTAGGATTGTAGAACGGCGTGCTTATGAGACCTAGAAACCGGTTTACTATTCTTGCATGACCCACCTATTAGGCTACCCCTAGGCGGTGACTATGCACGATTGGTACAGTGCTCATAGTATGTTTTTTGCAAAATATCTGTTTGGGTGCAAGTGTGTGGTATGTGTTTACTGTTTTCTTTCCTTATTTTATTTTACTCGCTTCGTGGTTTGTTGTGGTTTGACCATGTTGCGCGTTAGGTAAATAGAAAACTTTGTTTTAGGGTGGTTGCTATACTGGTCTACCCTAAGGTGTATGCAAGGACGACACTCACTTGACCCCGAGCTTGTTGAGCCAGTTGAGGACCTCCAGTCTATTATTAGGAGAGCCCATCGATCTGACCCCATAGCTAAGGATCAACAATTGACTCATCTCTTGAGGGAGTATTTCATTGCCAATGAATATACCCCCGCCTTCTGCATCGCTGGACCCGTTGTAAGAGCACCACAGTTCGAGATCAAGGCCAGTATAATCCAAATGTTACCAGCCTTTTATGGTCTTAGCAACGAAGACCCCTACCGTCATCTCAATAAGTTCCTCGAGATCTGCTCTATGGTGCGGATCAACAATTTTGGGCATGACACATTGAGGTTGATGTTGTTCATATTATCCCTCAAGAACAAAGCCAAGCACTAGCTGAAGGCCTTAGATATGGTTCAAATTACCACTTGGAAATGCATACAGTGAGAATTTCTCAAGAAATACTTCCTAATTGGTAAGACGAACCAGTTTTAGAAAGCCATCATCAGCTTTTCTCAAATTGAGGGAGATCAATTTCATGAGACTTGGGAGAGGATGAAAGATCTTCTCCTGAAGTGCCCCCACCACTAGGTGCCTTATTGACAATTGGTGCAATACTTTTACGATGGCCTGACCGAGAAGGACATGCAGATGGTTGATTTTTTGTGTGGAGGCACGTTCATGCTCGAGAATGAGGATGAGGCATAGGCCCTGTTCACGACGTTAAGTGAAAATGCTATGCACCATGCCCTGTCCTCGAGACTTGATTGGACCACATATGTTCCTAGTGGTCTTAAAAGGAGAGAGATTTATGAAGTTGGGTCTCAACATGAATTATAAATCAAAGTGGACCAGTTGACCAAGAAAGTTGATCAATTACTGGCCAACCTAACTTCATTAAATCATGTAGGAAAAGTATGTGAGCTATACGCTAACTTTGCACACTATGTTTTGGACTGTCCGACAATGCCACTTTATCCTGAATTCGTTCAGAAGTAAGTGAGTGTTGCCCAAGGTTTCGCCAGACTGGTGCATGATCCATATGCAACCACCTATAACCTGGGTTGGCGAAATCACTCCAACTTTGCATGAAGCAATCAACAAGTGACACCCCATCTACCTTTCCAGACATAATATAGACCGGATAACCCCCCACAAGGTTACCTGCGGTCCACATTCCCATAGGCCCCTCCTCAGCTTAGCTTGCCTTCTCCCTAGGAGCCCACATCGAGTCAATCTTTTTAGAAGAAGCGTCTCGAGACCTTCTTTGACATCAAGGTGAACCTCAGTTTTTATACGTAGTCGATAGCGAAGCTAGAAACCCAGATGCGACAATTGGCTGAGGCCTTAAGCAGGCGAAGCGAGGGAAGCCTTCCAAGTGAGTCTGTTATCAACCCGAGAGATAAAGTACCCATGCACCATGACCTGCATCTCACAGAGTCTCATCAAGAGCAGGTCAACTCTATTATTACCCTTCGGAGTGAGAAGAAACTCCACCCTATTCAGAAGAAGACTAGAGAGCCTAGTGACAGACCTATTGATCAGTCGATCTCCTTTACCAGGCCTAAAGAAAGCGGGCAGGGTCCACAACCTATGTTTTCTCTTTCGTATATTCTTAAAGGCCATTTTCCTCAAGCTTTGAAAAAATTGAATGATTTTGGTAAGTAGGGGGCTAGAATGCACGAAATGCTTGACATATTTAAGTATGTTCACATAAACCTTCCCCTGCTGGATGTCATTCAACAAGTGTCTGCCTATGCAAAGTTTCTTAAAGAACTTTGCATACAGAAAAGAAAGTAAAGATCGTTGTCCAAGAAGATCTTCTTGACTAAGCAGGTGAGCTCTGTGTTTTGATACCAAGCCCCACCTAAACTGATGGATCCTGGAGCATTGATCATCTCT
This sequence comes from Nuphar pumila, assembly GCF_984573655.1. Classification (NCBI taxonomy): domain Eukaryota; kingdom Viridiplantae; phylum Streptophyta; class Magnoliopsida; order Nymphaeales; family Nymphaeaceae; genus Nuphar; species Nuphar pumila. The sequence goes on from NC_143258.1 coordinate 79,601,846, forward strand.
TGTGTCATAGGAAACATGACCATCGAGCGTGTATTGCTTGATCTTGGGGTAATTATGAGTATACTGTCAAATTTTCTTTATGACATTTTTGAGATTGGGAATTTAAAGCCCGCGACGACCATCTTACAATTGACCAACATGTCTACCAAGCTCCCCCGAGGAATCTTGGAAGACATGTTAATCAAGGTCAAGAACTTTTATTTTCCTATTGATTTTATCATTCTGGATATGGAGGGCACTGATGTCGCTCACCAAACCCCCATCATTCTTGGCAGGCCATTCTTGGCCACTGCCAACGCTCGTATTGATTGTCATACCGGGGAGTTGGATGTTTCTTTTGGCAATAAGAGACTGCGGATAAACATTTTTTATGTTGTCATAAGAGCAATAGGAAATGACGAATGTTTCCATGTGACAGATGTTAAATGAAAGCAATTAATCTGATCCACCATTCGATGTTTGCATAGATAGAATTTCAGTTTATGACCCACCATCATGTGAGAATAGTCTTCACGTGGAGATTAGGCTCATTCTTAGCAGACTAGAGAGCCATTGTACGGTCTAGAGGGGTAGAGTTGGAGAAAATATTGTGGGCAGAGTCATAGATGAAACTATTTTCCTCAGACCTCCCGATTGAGCATGACTCATCATCCATTGATCTCATGAACGATGAAGGACAACTAGAGATTCGTCTAATTGAGGATATAAAACTTTAGCACTTTATGGGAGGCAGCCCATATTAGTGTTGTAATATTAGCAATTTTTTTTTCTTTTTTGTTTTTCTTTGTAGTTCATGTGCATAAAAGATAAATCATGTATACATTGCACTTATGCATTTTTATTAGTTATAAACATTGAAACAAGTGGAATCTCTGCAGAGCCAGTACATGGCAACATCAGGCAAGATTCCACAGTATGGATCAGGTGACTTCTACTACTTTCCTCATATTTATTTTTTATTTCTCATGTGCATTCATCTAGTTTCATGCAAGCATAGGGGAGTGTCACTGAGGACAATTTCATTCAAGCATGGGAGAGGGTGTAGTTTGCACACCCAAAGTTTTTTTGTCTTTGTATTGTACATTGATGAAAACTCATAAAAATTGGGCTTTTAATGAATGAGTTTAACCTTATATAAATGCTTTACATAATCTAATGTTTTTAGAGAATTTTTAAGCCTCACAATTTTTTTAACACTAATCTAGAAAAACATGGTTATTTATGTGGATTTTAAAGAAATGGTGATAGATGCACGTTGGAGATTATTTTGAATCATAAGTATGAATATGCATAATTTTATTTTTGAAAAACTAAGCAAATGAATAACATTGAAAATAAGACCTCAAAAAGTGAAAAAGCACATATGTTTAGTTGTTTGATATCTTCGTATTCTATAATAGCTAGGCTCAGACACAAGTTGAAGTTTTTGATTCCCATGTCGAATAGGATAAGGAAGAAAATCACTTCTTTGTCTAAGTTGATATCTGTGGCCTATTTGGTTCGAGCAAGTAGAGCCTGATGGGTGTTTACACCTGGTGCTCTAAAGCCATCTGGTTTGAGAGCCATTAGCCTGAAAACCCGTTACATGAACTTTATAGAGAGCCTAATAGATGTCGACATTGCACATGATAAGAAGCAAACTATACATAAAACTATGAAAATAGAAGGTCTAGTGACTCAAGCAATAAAGTCTAAGAGATACTTTATATCTGGTGCCCTAATTAAGGTCATCTGGCTTGGGAGTCACTGACCCAAAGCTCGTTACATGAGTCACAAAAATTGAAAACTTGATATAGTGCTCAACAAAAAGAAATAAAAAAGGGTGAAAAGTTAAAAATCTAAAAAAAAAATTGATAAAAGAAATCAAGAGCATAAAGATAAAGTTCACTGCTTAGAAATAATTTTTTATAAACCTGTGCAGAAAATATGAGTGAAGATAAATAAACAATGACATGTGTGTTTGATTTTCTGAGAATAAAGCATAAATGATTATGATATTTAGAAAAGTAAAAGAAAGACTTTTATTCTATGGTGGCCTGTAAAAGACTCTAATTATATTTTGATAATGTAATGACCTAAAATATTTGTGAAAATGAACTCCTTAATTGCCTAATGATTCTTGAATTAAAATCTTTATGCATACATGATAGAGGTGTTTGTGGGTAACATCATTGTAAACCCTCACGAGACCTTACTCGTCCACTAGAGTAACCCAGGGGTTTAAAGAGCTTGTTGCATATGCTAAATGCAACCGTGATTCCTACAAAAATGAGTTAAGTTTTTGCTCTATTTAGTTGTCTTTTGCTTTTTATTTAGGGTCAATTTCCTCGAGGACTAGCAAACGATAAGCATGAGAGAATTTGATCATGCATAATATTTTGCATTTTATTCATACTATTCTATACATGATCTAGTGAAAAATTACATTAAAAACTCATTCTTATTAGTGTTTTTTAGAAACTGCTTTTAAATTGAAAATAAAGGTAAAATCATATATTTCAAGCTCTTCTTTGCATTTTTCAGAGTTTGGTTTAGAACTTTTTCAATTATTAGTCTTATTAGTTTAGAGGTGTTTAACTAGTATTTTATTTTATTCAGGAGTGTATTTTTTAGAAACACATTTTTCTAGAGGTGCCTAATTAAAATACTTGAAAATTTAATAGAATATTTAGAAAAATTGTGTTCTGACCTAATTTTAGAGTATAAAATAGATTTTTTCAGCCATATAATACGTTTTTGCATTAAGAGAAAACACAGTCCTCTGTCTTTTTCTCCATCTTCTCTTTTTCTCCCATTTTACTCTTGGCCGGTTCCTCTCTCGGTTCTTCCTTTCTCTCTTTTTTCGTCTTGTTTCTAATCCCTACTATCGCCAGCTTCTTCTTGTCCCCGTCATCAAAGGTACGTGCAGCTCGAAGGTAAGATCACTTTCTTTTTCTCAACCCCTCTGTCGAAAATGGATCAGAAGATACGTTTCTTCTCTCCCATCTCTTCATAGTTTTAGTTTTTGCATAGCATATATCATATCATTGCATGTAGATTTGTTTATTCATGGCATATTCATCACATCTAGTTTAGATTAGTTTTATTTTTCATAATCTAAAAATATAAAAAGAAAAATGTATAAAATAGTTTAGTTTAATCAATTTTCTTGATTTATGCATAGAATAATATTATTTTATTCAAATCAGTAGATTTAGCATAGCATTTTTTGATATTTTTGTGAGTTTTAATTCAATTTATGTTAGATCTAGGTTAGATTTAGTCCAGATTATGTTTTTCATATTTAGTATTAATTAGATCAATTAATTAGTTTTTTTTATTATTAGTCAATTAGGATTTTTGATAGAAATTGCAATTCTTTTTAATTTTCAGTCCTTAGATCTAACGTTTCCAGTCATATTTACTAATAAGTTAGTTTTTATTAAGTGAATCGTGTCTAAATAGTTTTCATCATGATTAAATCAGTTTTAATTAATTTTAATTGTCATTATTTAGTGAATAATTAAAGATCGATAGAGTAAAGTAGATAAAACAATTAGTTATTTGATTTTTTTTTAATTCAACTCAATAAGATAGTTTAATTTCTGTTAATTAGTAGTTAGTTAAGTTTACTCTCAATTCCAAAAATTGCAATTCCAATATTTAACTTAGGATTTAGTTATTTTAATTGTTAATCAATATCACATATTTAGTGTATTTAATTCTAGCTGATTTAGATAGTTTTAATTATATTCTTTTATTAGCAATTTTAATGTCACATTTTAATTCATGCTTGCACATTAATTAGATCAGAATTAATTTAGTAATTTTATTAGATTAATTGACATTAGTTTAACATAATTAGTTTAGTTTGATTATTTAGTCGATTTCTATTAGTTTTATATGCATCAATAATTAGCTACTTTAGATATTTTCATTCAGTTTTGTATTGATTTCAGAATTAATTAGCTAGCTTAGATTCTTTTAATTGTTAGTTAGTTTAGCTTTTAATTTTACGTGTAAATCGTTTAGATTAGATTAGAAATCCAATAGCTGATTCTTGTCTCGTGTGTTAATTCATGGAATATGTTAATTAGAATAGATAGCCTAGGTTAGTTTTCTTTTCCAGACTTTGTAGTTAGTTAGATCTTAAAATTCATACAACATATAGTTGATTAGATTCACTTAGTTTGTTTTAATTTTTGTCTTTTAATTATTTATTGCATAAGTTAGTTTCTTGATTGCTAGTTGGTTAGTTTTGCTATTTTGTTATTTAGTGCTTAGTTTGTTACATATTAGTTTATATTTGTTATATGTACTTAGTTTGTTATACGTTAGTTAGATTATTGTTTTTGTGATTTTTGATCAAACTAACCTTGAATTTTTGTCTAGTTTTATCCTGTTTTGTCTTGTTTTGTGTATTTTATTTTGCAGGAAAGTGACATGGACGTGCGGTGAGCCCTCAAACGAGCTCCTGAAGAGCTCTCTGAGATCTCCAAAAGGTCTCCTCAAAAGGCCCTTCAAGCTTCTTAGAGAACCCTTAAGTACTGATCATATTAAGATGTGTAAAAAATATAAGCAACTCAATCACTGAAGACTCATTTTCTTCTTTTTTAGCTTAGGGTTATTTTATTTAATTCATTGAGTTTGTAATAAGGCTACTTAATTATTTTTTTATTTGTTTAATCCCTCTGCATAGGATCGTACTCTTAGTTAGTTAATTTTTTTATTTTTCAAGACGATAAAGAGTAGATTGATTTTCTGTGGAATACAAAGTATTTTTCCCATTTCCTGAGATCGACCCGGATCTGTGAACCAGTTTTTAGTATTTGATGTCGGGCTTGTATAAACTGTTTTCTATGAAAAATGTTTTTTAAAAATCTATTTCATAAAATTTACATCACTTACAACAACAAATCTTGTGCGCCTCTGGCAAAACATACTGTCATATAGGCTTACTGTTTTTTTTTTGTATTAGTTCTTTTAAACTTTCATGTACGACGTTACAGTACATGCATTGCAAGAAAAGTTGCTTGTTGCAGTAATCTAGTCACAAAGTAAAGAATATGGGATAAATGGATTTAGAATATATGTTTGGAATATTTGACTGTCCTGGATTAAACTTGTTTTAGTCAGAACAACTAGTGAATGGAACTAATATATGAGTGCGAACAAGGCCTAACTGCCTAAACCAAATTTATTAACTAAATGGGCCTAATTTTTTTTTGTCAGCTGAATCTTTTGGATGCTTGCTAATTAAAACTAATGTAGCCTTTTTTTGCTTGTGTATGCTGGCCAGCTTATGGAATGGCTAAAAATATATTTGTCTCTTCAGACCGTATTTCCCCTTCGCTGTTATTGCTAGGATGGTGGGAAAATCTGTTAAGCACATCATCGTCCAATTGTCCTTTACTCAAGGCATAGGTTTGCTGCATGGTGAGGTTACCATGCTTGGGTTGTTAGTTAAAACATTTGTGCTTTTAGTTGCCTCAGATTGGGTTATTCTTGAGGCACAACTCGTCTGCCAGATTAATATTTTGGCCTGCTCTTGATTTTTTTGCAGCTCAGCTCTACTGCATAGTTTATTTACGGCCCATGGAAATTGGTGTTGGCACAAGATTATGTATAGCAGTTCACATCCCAAAAATATATTCTCTCTGCAAGAAGCCTGGGAAGCAGTTTTTTTTTTTTTTATTAACATTTTGCACTGCAATTTTCCAAGGAAGGCTTCAACAATGCGACTCTGATGAAAAAATTCTTTGTTATGCATGTTTTTCATTTGACATGTCTATGCCTAGGAAATGGAGGAGCGATCAGTCACGTCACTCATAGAGCCGTAATATATTACTATGAAAAGAACAAATGAATGGTCAGGGAATCGACTGTTCTGCACCCCTGTTATTTTTGTATAAGACCTTGTTTCTCCCGACATGTGAAGTCTTTCTTTATTCAGAATAATAGAAATTCTCCTCTTCAGGTTCTCCCCTTGTTTCAATGTGCATCAATAGCCTCTTCGGATGAACTCATTCAAGCGCTTCAGCTCTTCCTGCTGCTCCTCTACTATGGCTCGAACAACGTCTCTTATGGAGACTATCCCCACCATCTTCCCATCTATGACTGGCACGTGCCTGATTCCGTGATCTGTACTTTCACGTGCAAGCAATAGCAGAGCATTAGAAGCCCGTTTGACACGATTGCATGTCAGGAGGTAGTAGTATTCAATAAATCCTCCTCTAAATTACCTGTCATCAGTTTCATTGCTTGCAGAACATTGGTGTCAGAAGCCACGGTTATGAGCTTGTTCTGCGAATAGTTCAAAATTATACCATAAATAATGTAACGAGGAACTGAAAGACAAAAACAGGCGATGCTTTGTTAAAAAGAGAAGAGTGCAACATACATACCTCTTCGGTCATGATGTCTCCAACCTTGGTGGCTCTGCAGGGTCTTTCCTGTATAATGATCTTTCTCAAATAGTCTGCAGCACCATTCCTTTGCAAGACCATCAAAAAAAGAAAAAAACCAAAAAGAAAACCCCTCTACGACTATGATAAAGAAGAATCAGTAACCACCTCTCTCAGTAATGATTCCTGCGATCAATTTGCGCTCTCCAGGCTTGACGACCACCAAGGCTCCAACATTATGTTGTGTCATCTACAAAAATTTCGAGCTCAGTTACGTTGACAGGCCGTGCTTTTCATCCGTTTTACGCATGGTCCACAATTTTTGCTTAGCACGGATCGCTCTCTCCTACATAAACATGCACCCCATTTGGATTTACCAACCAAAAGCTTCCACAGACTCTGTTCTGGCAAAGGAAAGATCCCCTGCGGAGTCTGGGAAACACTTGGTAGATGACAGGTTACACATCAAAGTATGGCGCAGTTGTAAAGGCACCTTTGCGGGTTCAGCAAATCACGTCTGAACACCACCAAGGGCTTTTTTCTTATTCGAGTGAAACCGATAGCATTGAAGAACTTCAACTATGCCCAGGATTGAGAGAACAGTGACCAAACAAACCTTCTTGGCTGCATCATATACACTATCATGAGTATAGCACCAAGCCAACGAACCAGAGTCCTCTTCTTTTGCTTTCATGATATCTTCAATTGTGGTCTTTACGAGTCCATTTCCTCCATTATGAGTTGCAGAGGAAAGAAATCTAAAACGCGAAAATACGTTGTGCTTGAAAACTACATTACTGCTCATATTCAGATGCTGCAAAGCTGCAAGCTTCGGCGCCTGCCCACACAGGAGGATGGTTCTAATGCAGCTTCCTCTCATTTTTGCAGCTTTTGTCACTTGACGATCATGGCGCCGCGCACTTATCCTTGGACCAATATTGGGAAGATTGGAAGGAAAGCAAGCATTATCCCCTGGGTGCTGCATTGTGGTTGCTTAGCAATTTGGTTAATTCTTTTCCTGTGAAGAGGGTTCAATCCAGCTTTCATTTCTTTGGCAACACGCAACGAAGAAGTGATGATTTCTTTAAGACCTTTTTTTTTTCCTGCCCCAGCCGATAGACGAGTTGGGATTAGCCCCTTTAAAGACAGGGAGAGCACATTCATGTGTGCACGCAAACCTGAGGAAACCAGATTTAGACCCATTCAAATGCAATCAAACAAAACCAGATCCAGACCGTTCAATTAAAATCAAACCAAGCGAAAAATTCTTCCATTTATATCCGAATGAACATATATAAATGGATCCAAGCGGCTTTGCATTTTGAGTCCAAATGGATCCTAGTTAGAATCAGACCCAACCCGTTGCAACCCACGTCATATCAACTGCCTATTAGGTAATTTTTCTTTCTTTAGCCCTTTCCATTTAGGGAACCTTTTTGGTACATGCAAAGACTTTGACCTCCTAGACATTTTTTTTTCTTTGTATAAAGTTTTCTTCATTGGATGCATACAAGATAAACGGTAGCACTTCGTTTGGTACCGTAGAGATGTGGAGTATCACACTCTAGTAGATAGTTTTGGTTTGTATGCATTACTGAGTCAATTAGACCAAAGTAGATATATTTGTCATGGCTACTTTGGATTTTAACTGATTTGGTGTAAACCTTGAATGCTTTTTACATTAAGAAAAACATCAATACACATCACTGGGGCTGGTAAACGAACCGAGCAGTTTGTGACTGCGCTAGGTTCAGCTTGTCACGTACTCGTTTGTGATTGGTTCATATAACTGGCGAGCCGAGCCACAAGCAGCGCGTTCAGCTTAAATGAGTCGAGCCTGAAACACAGGGTGTTTGACTCAACTTGGCTTACGTACGCTCGTATAGATAAAATATGTACATATTTTATGTGTAATATATATTTTTAGTGTAATATATAAAGATAAGAATGTATAGAACATAAATATAAGAGAAAGATGCATGAAAAATATATACAAATTACATGCTATTATATATAAAATACATATAATTTTAAGTATAATATATAAGCATTATATATATATATATATATATATATATATATATATATATATATATATATATATATATATATATATATATATATATGTTCTATGTAATAATTAACATGGATTATTTTACATGAACAAGCTCGTGTTCAGCTCATCTCGTTCATGCACCAGCCATGCTTGAGCTCGGCTCGACTAAACACAAGCATAAACATGTGGATCTGTGGGAATTCCACCAAAAAGGCTTTTAATAAAGATAAACAAGGTTTTGAAATTGGATTTTTAAAAACTGTGAGTGCTTGGCTTGCAAGTTGATCGTCTTTCCTCCCTAAATGTTGAGAGATCTATTCCAACGGGTTCGTAGCTCTTCAGATCTTCACGTATTCGAGTGTGCATACCTCTTTAATTTTCTGAAATAAGAAATGAGACCTCGGTGATACCAGGCACCACCGAAGCTCAAGGAAAACATGAAAAACAAGGCAAAATATAAGATAAAACAAACTGATTTAAAAACAATAAATGAAACAAATAAAAAAATTAGAAAAAATGCAGGAAAAAGGGACTCACCACGCGTTTAGGTAGCCTTCCTAGACGACATAACAAGTGTGGCATGACTCTGACCGAGCTTTCATAGCGTTAAGGCTCTATGGACTTAGGTTTGCCAGAGTGAACCCAGTGGGCTTAAGGAGTTAACCTGGAACTAATTAGATTGGATTAGATGGTTTAGTAGAGTAGGGTTGACCTAGGCTAAGGTTGGATCTTCAGTACAACAAAAGTCTCCTTACTCTAGTTCTAGATACTGAAATAAGGGGAGTAGTTCTTTATTTATAGTTTTTTAAGTAGGTTTGGACCTTGAATCTAATATCCAATATCAAGATTTCATTTGACTTTGGGCCTATTATCCAAATTCAACTACTACATAGTAGCTTGAATCTGATTGGCTGATGAGAATGCATGTCAAGCTTTGGTTCGCAGGGATGCATGACTTATCCTAAGGGGTTTACTTAAGAAGAAAGAAAAAGGGCTTTGACATGATTATTATGTTTATCCAAAGATTTTGGAAGGCCTAAACTTGAAAATCTATGATTTAGTTTAGTTGGTTTGGGCCAAAATATATTTTTCTAGGCATTATTGGTCCAAAATAGTAGGTTTGAATAACTTTACTTGTTTTTATCATAACCTTCAAAATAAAACTCATTTTAATGTGTTTTTGAAATATAACAAATTTATCAATAACTTTTAATTTAATCTCAAGACTCGAAAACATAATTTGACAGGTCAAAAACGTGTACTAAATGAGGCCTAGCTGAAAATCAAGGCCGGTCTTGGATAGACTCAACTAATTTGGTTACAAATCCTTTCCTGAATATCCAATTTGACCTAAATTTGTTTTATTTAGAAGGTAAAACACTATAGGACATTTGACCTTTTTGAGAGAAAATGTCAAAAATGCCATCTTGTGGGATAAAATCATGTTGCAAGTAATTTTTGTCATATTTTTATCCCAAAACAACCCGTTTAAGAAATCTGATCCAAAATTTAATTTACCCAAAATCCAAATGAGTCAAAATTGGGGTGTCTACACAGCCAAGTCACGAGCCCAAACATACATGTCATGTTTGGTTCATTCAGCTCTTTGACCAGCCCTACACCACCTAAATGAGAGGCTTACTCGAAAAACTTGGAAAGCTTGCATTTATGAAAATAAACTTCATCGATATTGGAAATACTTTTTATTGTTAAACTGTATTTTCTTTTTAACATGATGTTTCATTCTAAAATATACATTTGCATTGAATATTTTTTGTAAAAAGCTCAATTTTCATTTTAAATGAGAATATAAATATTAACTACATTTTTATGGATTTTTCTACCCATTCCAATTGTCCATTCATTTTTTTCTTTTCCTTTTGCTTCCTAAACACATCAATTTTATTGTATCCTAGCATTTCCTAAGCATGCACTTTTTGACTTTGAGCTAGGGCTGGTTAATGGGCCAGCTCGACCCATCAACAAGCTGGGCTGACAATGAAGAATCATATGATATCAATGATGATGTATATACCATGTTGATAAGAGTTGAGAATCTGAACCCTAAGTATGTTGTATAATTATATGAACATTTGTTGTGCAGTATAACTTATTTATATTTTTACACTAATGAGAAATGGTTGAATAAGTTCTCGTTCAATGGAGTCATATAATGAAAAACAATTGAAAATCATTAAAGCAGAGACATTTCATTTGTATGACCAATTGCGTAATGAAAAGTTTAATGATTGTGAACAATCCTAATGGCTAATAACAGACTCAAATGATCGAGAAATTGCTTTGGGCAAAAGGTTTAATGAACTCCAACATTGTCATGAGTTTTTGAAAAATCATGTGATGAGAAATAACTATAAAGCAAAATTCTTAAAGAGTTGTATACGAGAAAGAACTCACACATGATGGTTGATATATGCGTTTTTTGTAGTTTCAGTTTAAGTGGAGTTTCACATATATGTTTATGCGATTTCATAAAGTCTATGTGAAACAACATAATTTTTAGGAAAAAGTAGGATTTATACAAACATGTTTATGCAAATTTATTTGAATTATATGAAAAAAAAATAAGAGATTTTTATTTTAGTGATTTCAATTTAAGTGAAGTTTCACATATATGTTTATGCGATTTCGTGAAGTATGTGCGAAATAGTAGGATTTTTGCAAAAAAGGTAGGATTTATGCAAATTTGTGTATGCAAATTTGTGAAGTATATAAGAACAAGTAGGATATTTGCAATTTTAGTGGTTTTAATATATATGCACAAACAAATTTATGTGAGATATTTTAGTGATTTCACTATTTTGGAGCAAGATACATGCTTTGAAATAATTTCTCATTAATAATAACAACCCAAATAGCAATGAATATAAGCAAATAGTGCAATATACATTAAGGTCAAACTAAACGTATAAATTCATGACATTTGCATATTATATAAAAATTTATTCATACAAACATATAAGTCATAACAATATTCAATAAAACCCCATTCAAATGACATTATATACAATCAATGAGTTACAATGTTTATCTTCAAATACATACAAAACAATAATAACATGAAGTTACTGTTGAGGATGCTGTCATTGGTGCGACCATAGCTCCTTAATGACCTTATTTGCATTCTCGAGAAGGTCAGTTTGAGTAAATATTATATCCTTTAGCATGCATATTTCTTCAAGTGTGATGCAACTTTTTTAGTAAAGCATTTTAAAAATATATTTTCAGTAAAAATGTTTGTACAAACCGTGCATCAAATAATAAAAATTGGTTCACACTAGTGGTGGAGTTTGGGTGAATCTCAAGGAATAAGGAAAATACTTTGTATTCCACAATCAACTAAGCTACTCTTTATTGCCTTGAAAACTAAAAGAATTAATTAATTGACTAAATGAGAGTACTGCCCTCTGCAGAGGGCTTAAACAAATAATTAAATGATTTTATTACAGACACAAATGAATAAATAAATAAAATCCTAATCTAAAAACAAGAGAAAAGTCTTCAGTGCTTGAGCTTTGTCCCTTGATTTGCAATTGTTGTGATCTTCCTACTTCTCCTTTACTAATTCTTATGTTGTATCCATACAAAATTTTTCCTTTGCGAGATCCTTTCGCATTTCAACATTTTTGAATGAAAAATCTTTTTTTTTAGAAAATAACTCACCTCCATTTTTGAAAAAGATGGGAAATAGGGACTCGCTCGTTGGTATGAGGTTCGACCGTTCCTAGTGCTTTTACCAGGGGTAATCGAACCAAGGATCAAATCAATGCCTTTTGCTTTGCCTAAATTTGACTAAGAAATTATTCTAAAATCCTAAATGCACATGAATCATGCTTGTGTTATGAACTTTGAAAAATAAAGGTTTAAAATATGATGCATGCTTTTGAATTTTGAAAATGGAAATCAAAAATAAAAGTTGAGTTTGAATTTGAACTTAGAATTGACGTTGAAATTGAGATTTGAAATTGAATTTGAAAATTGAAATTTAAGTTTAAATTTTGAAATTGAAATTTAACTTTGAAATTGGAAATGAATTTGGAAATTGAAATTTGGAATTTAAAAGTAAACTGTGAAATTGGGATTTTGAATTTAGACTTTGAATCTGAAATGGAAATTGAAATCCAAAATTTAAAACTATATCTCGAAATTGAAGTTTGAAATAAACTTCACTTTATTTTGAAAATAAGTTTTTGAAAATGAATTTCAAAAATGACTTAGAATATTTTGAAATTAAAATTAAAATAACTTGAAAATGAAAAATGATGAAATGATATAATTTTATGATGAATGAATTTAATAAAAGAAATTTAAAAGATTTTATTTTTAGAATATGATTTTGTACCTTTATAGAATTTAAAACAAAATTAATTTTTAATACATTCATGACTATGACCACAAATATATCTCAAATTAATTTTTATTTGAAGTTCTAATAAAGAAAATTGATCTTTGCAAATATGATATTTTTAAAAAATGACCTAAAGTGTAGATCGAATTTTATTCAATAAAAGATAAAAATCCTAAGTATTGTTCGCATTCTGACTATGGCCAAAAATGTGAATCGTCTACTTAGGGTTATTTACCTTTTATTAGAATGGTGTGCGTGCCATTCGTGTTTCACCATAGTGATCTTTTTGAAAGAGAATAAAAAGAAAATGCAACAATTGATTGTGAAAACTAAAATGAATCTACATGCTCATCCATTCTAATCTAAGTCCAAAAATAAAAATTCTTATTAAATGAAATTATTACAACCCCAAATTTAAACTGAACATTGAAATTTTCTAATCTAAAGGAGAAACCAGTATCTTCCGCGCTTCCCTGCAAAACACAAGATGATACAAAGCAACAGAGATACGAGATACAAAAATGTAAAGTAAAAGTTGCGAGAAAGTAAATATGGAATCTAAATGGTTGCAAATTAACATGCACTAGATGAAAAGTAAAGATTATGTTGTGAAATTAAAAGTGTAATGACATGAATATGTAGATGATAAAAGAAGAACAAGATATAAAAGGCTAATTTACAAAGGGAAATTATGAAATGCAAAATACACAAAATACAAAGAAGATACAAGGCTAAAATGCGAGATGCACAAAAAAGGAGGAATATGGAATATGGAATATGCGAAATGAGGATTGGGTATAAATGCAAAAATAAATTTGTCAATGAACTTAAGCACTAGATGTAAACATTCATTCTCAAAATTGAAGTACTAAAAATGTTCATTCTCAGATGCACAGATGGATGTTGTGTAGCATATACAAATACATGTCAAATGCAGAGTAAAGGCAGTGGAATGGAAGTGTTGTGGGTGAAGTGTTGTGAGTGAAGTGTTGTGTTTTATATTTTGTTGCAGAGATGCTGCTGATAATGATGCTACAACATAAATGCAGTGGATTCAAATAAAAAATGCAAATGAGGATGAAACAGAAGATGAAATGCACATGCCGATGGACTATTCAATGCAGATGCAAAGGAGATGAAGATGCTTATGCTAATGAATTAAGATGCAAATCATAATTGAAATGCAATGTACATGTTGTGATGTAGTTTAATGCAAACAGAAACACACTGATGTAATGAGATGCAACGTGAATGAAAGAAAGAAAAAAAATATAATAGGGAAACTTAGATGCAAAGGAGACAGGAATTGCAATGCTGGATAAAATGCAATGAATGATCAAGATACTAAATCACTCAGAATGATCAATCTCGATGCAAATACAGAATTCCAAATACTCAAGGGATGCAGGGATACAAATCAGATGATGCTGAATAAGCAAAATGCGATGCACTAATGGAAACTGATAAAAAAATTTTGCAGAGATGAAGATCAAATGATGCTGTGACGAAATGCAAAGATGTAGAGATGAAAATCAAATGCAGAAGAAATTGTAAAATGCGATATGCGATGAAGATGAGATGATGCAATGCAGAGTTAAGAAAGGGGAATTGCATAAGAGTTTCACGGATGAACAGGATGCGATGCGCAAGTGACTGATGCAAATGAAAAATGTGAAATGCATAAAATGAAAGACAAATGCAGAATACAATACCGTAAGATGAAAATGTCATGAAAATGGAATAAAATGCCTAAAATGAAATACCGTAAAAAGGATGAAATGAATATGCCGTGAAATGGAATGCCTAAAATGCAATGTAGTCGTGAAAATTCAGAATCAGGTGTCGTGAAGCATGAAAACAAACCTCAGTCATGAAGTGGATGTGAAATGGGATTTTAATGCAGAGATTGAAGTTGCCGTGAAGATACAACTTAGGTGCTAGAAATGAGGCTCAGGTGCCGTGAAGTGGCTTTCACGGCAGAAAGGGAAGGTCTAGCAAATCCGGTGGAGCAAATTTGCTTTCACGGCATAGCTTCCGGCAGATGCAGAGGAATTTTGGATAAGGTGCCGTGAAGATGCATTTCACGGTGGCTCAGGAATGAGGATGATGCCGGGATGGACTTTCGGCAGAGTAGAGGAGATGATTTCAGAACAGCAGATCAAATCTGCTTTGCCGGTGAACAGGAAATGTCAGTGGTTTAGAGGAGTTTTGGCTGATCTGATGACTCCAGTAGATGCAATGAATCTGGCAGCTCAATGCAAATTCAGCAGACAGAATGCCTTTGAGGTGCTTTCACGGTAGGTGATCTCATCGTGAAATTACAGGATTTCACGATGAATTTCGGCAGATCAAGATGGATTAATGCAGATGCAATTTGATGCTATGCGATGTTGTGCGACCATGAAATGAAATGAAACAAATGAAGGTGATGTGAAATGAAATGCTACATCAAAAGAAAATTACAGAAAAATTAATGAATTGGAGAGGGAAAAGAAGAGAAAAGAAGAGGAGAAGAGAAGAAGATGCTTATTGGTTCGGATCTGACTGGATTGAGAAGAGAGGGAGCCTTCCTCCTTTGCACCGCTGCCAGATTGGTCTTCTTCAGTCGTGAGAAAAGAAAAGAGAAGCTATAAGAAGAGAGAAAGGGGAAAGAGAAGAAGAAGAAGAGAGGAAGAGAGGAGGGAAAAGAGAGATCGGAAGGGAAGAGAGAAAGAGGGAGAGGAGAAATTGGAAAGGAAGAGGGAAAGAGGGAGAGGAGAGGAGCTCAATTTTCCTTCTCTTTTCAAAAGACCGAACCCCCTTTCCCTCTCCTTTACATGAGTTTATAAAAAAGAGAGTGGTTACGAAATTTTCAAAAATGCTCCTTTTGGATTTTTAAAATTTTAAAAAGAAGGCTTTAGTTGTAAAAATTTTCAAAAACCCTTTCTTATTTAACCTAAAGTCACTTTCTGAAATTTTGCCTTTTTTTTATTTTTTGAAAGAAAATCTAAAATATTATAAAAATGCCAGTGACTCAGAAAATGAGATCCATATGGAGTTTTGAAAGATTTTGCAAAAATATTGAATTTGAAGTTTGAGGATTTTGCAAAGAAGGGCTTTTAAAATACAAGAAAAAATTGAAGTTTAAAAGCGGATCTGGATCCGAGATTTTGAGTAAAGATCGAGTTTGGATCTCAAACTGAGGAAAAATGAGAGGAATGAATCCAAATAGAGATTGGATCTGAATGAAAATACTTGAGTTGTATAGAAAATTGATTTTAGATTTTCAGATTTGGATTAAAAATAGAAGAATCGGGCTCATAATTGGATTTGGATGTCTGATCTGGATCCGAGGTTGGATCTAGTATAGAAAATGAAGTTGGATTTCGAATCTTCAACAAGGAAGTGAATCCGAGAAATGATTAGAAATTGACCCAATTGCCCTTCTGAATGACTCAGAAGGTGGGACCCAAGGTCAGAAAGGATATTTTTTGGAACTTAGAAAATTTGGGTGTTTACATATGTATGAGAGCTCCCTGAGGGGCATTCTGAAGGCCTGAAGGGCCTTTTGAGGAGACTTTTTAGGGACCTCAAAGGGCTCTTTGAAGGTACGAAAAGGGGCTCACCGCACGTCTATACGCTTTCCTACAAAATAAAAATCATAAAATGCAATAAAGCGAAGAAAACTAATACCAAATATAAACTTAAAAATCAGCAAAAACAAGATTTAAACTAACTAGAAATAAACTACTAAAAGGAAAAATATCGAAACTAACTAACAACCTGTTGTAACAACTTAGAAACTAAATTAAAACAATAAATACAACCCGTGAATCTAGAGTAAACAACTATGATCAAACTACCGACAGCATAGACTCAAAGCAAATTAACAATTTCTAATATAGAAAAGAACGTGAACGACACTATAATACAAAAAAACTAATTAAGCATGGCTAAACTAAAACAAATTAATCACCCTATTTTGAATCAACTAAACTAAGCAACATGAATTAAGATGGCTGAATCACCTATGAAATAAAATTCTAAAACAAATAACGTGACATGAACTAATGAAATAAATAACTAAAACATATACCTAATGCAATCAACCACCCATGTAATGAATAACCAAAACAAACAATTACTAATGAAGTCAACCACGACTAATGAAATAAATACTGAAACAATCACGTCTAAGGAAATCAATCACGACTAATGAATAACAACTGAAGCAAGGTTACAAAAAGTATTATAATAATTAAACTAATCTAAAAAAACCGTTAACAAAACAAAACAATTAACCTTTATGAAATATACTAATAGACTAACCTATATGAAATCAATTAATAAACTAAACTACAACAAACATTAATTTTTAGTAGAAAGAAAAGCAACATTAGCAACACAGATTAATTTCACGTTGGTTCGTTGACAACGTCAAACATACAACTAGTGTGTTTGACGTTGTCTATTCAAGAAAAGCTCTTCACAGCGTGAAACACTGTATTGGGTTCTTATAAAAAAAAATTAAACTAATTGTACCTATATGCAATATGCATGCTGCACGTAAACTAAAAAAACAATATCTAATGCACTATATGCTATGACAATGCAAATTTTTATATATGCAATGAAACACAATGAACCTAAACCACGAAGATGGGGGAGAAGAAGCAAACCGTAATTTACTTCCGATGGAGGGGTTGAGAAAAAGAAGATGGTATTTCCCTTGAGCAGTGTGTGCCTCCGTCGAGTAAGGCAAGAAGAACCGGCCGCAAAGATACGTTAGAAGCAAGACGAATCTGAGGAGGAAAAGAAGAGAACGGGGGAGAACCAGTTGGGAACGAAGAAGAGGAGAAAGAGAAGAGAAGAGAAGAGAAGAGAAGAGGTCTGCATTTTTTTTTCAAATGAAAAAAACATGTTACATGGCTGGAACAAAGCTATTTATAAATAAAAATTAGGTTAAAAGACATTTTCTATGGAAGTCCAAAATATTTTCAAAAATTCCAAAATAGGTCTTCTTAAAAAATGTGTTTTTCAAAAGTTTTTTTTAACTAATTAAAATTAGTAACTACTCTTCTAATCTAATTAAACTATAAATCAAAAACTTCTAAATTAGATAAAATACTGAAAAACGTAGGGCAAGCTTTAAAATTGGTGATTTTTTGATATTTTAAATTCCTATGCGGTTTCTCAAAACTAGCAATAAAAATGGATTTTTAATGTAATTTTTCTATGAATCATGCATAAAATAAGATGAATAAAATGTAAAAATATATGTATGATCAAAGTGCAAGAGACAACTCTGCGTTCAATCCACTTAAGGTCCTTTTGTGCTTTTCTCCAACTTTCTCCTCCTTTGTGGAGGAAGAATATAAAACATGTTGGACAACTACAAAACCGTCATTGGTGGTACGTGCCATGAACTCTAATATGATGTCTTTGATGCCCTCGTGACAGTCTTGAGGTTCAAAGAGAAATACCATGGGGTAATCATTTGCCCGATCCTTCATGAAATGCAGCAAAAAATTGCTAACTGCATGAGGGCGACTGAGTGGTTGCTGAACAAAGCAAAACTGCCAAACTACTTGGTTGGTCATTTGATGCTAAACTTCATTCATGTTGTGCAACCAAATATCCTTCCTCTCTATGTTCTTCGCTCCAACAACCACATCGACATTCTCCTCCTCCTCCAACATGCCTTCATAGCGGCACCAATTTACTTATATTTCCTTTATGGTTAGGCTTACAGACATGCATTTATTAAAAAATATAAAAAATATCAATAACAATATTTATGCTTGCCCTAGTTAGCTTGCAATATGTATCTATATATCAAAACTTTAAGATTAATACACATTATGTAAGTATAGTATATAAGTATAAATCAAAAGTTTAGGTACAATAAAGAAATAAATACCTCCAACAATAATATCAATATCTCGACAAGGTTTTTTTTTTCACTGTTCATGCTACTCAAACTTGAATACAAGTGTGCAAGTGAGATTGCTCCCCATGTGTACTGATCGACGCAATCCAGCTTCACCAATATTTTGATGTACGATGCATGAATCAACTTTCCACCAGTGTCGATAAATAAGCATAAGCCAAAGAAGTATAGCAAAAATGCTCTCACCGACATATCCACCCTACTACCACCCTTCCCTCCAACATATAATACTTTTTCCTTCATCCTCCTCACCCTACTAGGTTTATAGTTGTAACGCCCCAAAATTTCAAACTTGCAAACCTTTCAAAAAACATGCAAGAGATTCCTTCAGAGTTTGTTTATGAAAGGTTCACAAGTTTGAAATTTTGGGGCGTTACAATAATAGCTCTAAAGCCATGGAAACATGATCCTTTCACCTTCAAATGCATCATTTGTTTACAAGTAAATAACACACAAGTGCTTGAAATCGCTCTATTGTTATTCACTCACCGGTTCTTATAACACTTCAGTTCAGTGATTTGTGTCACATCTTCCAACGTGATGGCCATCTCAAGATTTCAGAACTGGAATGTGTCAGTTGTCGGATTCTAAAACTGCACAATGGCCTCTAAGAGGGGGTGACTGATATTCCTTAGTATGATTTTTAAGAATTTACAAAAATGCATTTGATCCAACAACTCCTTCGCTTCTTCCGTCAATGTTAAAAACATTGGTGTGCTTGGTTCTAGTAGAACCGCTGCATGCGGGATGTTGACTCTTTCGAATCAATTGGTTGAGGATCCTACAATCAAAATTAATTTTAATGAAATAAGTCAATTTTAATGAATTGTTACATGTTTCACAGATACATGACAAACTAATCAATTGCATTAATGGATAGTAACAATATTAAACTAATCAATATATATGACAATTTAATCAATAATTGAATATAAAATTAAAACTAATTATTACAAAATAACAAATGAACAAAATACCTATCCATGGGCATGAGACCTTATTTCCCACTGTGACCTCTTCATTGGAGCTTGCACTTTCTCCTATGCATGGGGAGAAACATCAAACTCTTGAACAAGGTTCGCTTCTGATCCCTCCACATGACCCTCAATTACATCCATTCCTGAGGAGGGTCCATATTAACCTTAACCCCTTGGTCAGGTACTTCCTTCATTCTCTCACCACTACCACTGTAGGTGGCTGCATCTCCAACTTTATTTATCTGAGCATTGAGGTTAGCGACAACCTCAATGCAAGCCAATGAGTTACCCTCCCCCTCCTTAGATGCTTTCGAGATGGAAGACAAGAATGTGCTCATAAACTGCTCAACTTTTTTTGCACATGCTGTCTTAGATATGAGTTACTTTGAAACTTGTAGTTGTTCTTTGTACGACATTGGAGGTTTTTTTGTTGTTGTTGTCTAAGCTCAACTTTATGTGATTATCGAGGGTGCATGTTTTGTAGAAAACATCAGACACCCACATTTTTGGCTTTGGATGTGGATCCCTCTCTACCCACTTCTACACACTAAGCCATGCTTGCAAATTATTAAGAGGACCCAATTTGTAGTTCTTCATTGGCTTTTGTTGTTGTGTTACAACACTAGAAGATAATGTGGGTGTGGACCCCTTCGACATAATCTTATTATTGGCCATATTGTATTAATAAACATATTCAAAATTTCCAACAATAACAAGACATAAAATATTGAAAAAGCATTGCAAAACACCAACAAACTATTTGCGAGGATGAGTAACTCTCCTAATAAAAAAAGTTGCCATCAATGTCAATATTAAAAAAACATTTCAAAAAACAAACAAAAGGGAAGACTATTTGATTCAGCCATTAAATTAACAAAAGTGAATAGTGTTTAATTCAGTCATTAAACAAAAGGGAACACTGTGCTTACCAAAAAAAATGCCGTCGATGTTCAACAATGATAAAGTGCCACATATGAATAGTTGTCAGAAACTATTGCCAAAAATAAACGTTGAAGGGAAGCAACTTGAAAAAAAAACCTTAGATTATACAAAAATAAGCAAGTTGAGGACTACAATGAGTTTATATATGATTCAAGAAATTCATAAAAAATAAGAAATATTTCATATTTGTCATAAATTCAAAAATATTTAAGTATGATATTTGTGATATAGGGAGATTCACAAATACCGTTATGCGAGATCGTGAAGTAAATGCGAATAAGTAAGATATTTGCGAATTTAGTGGCTTTTGGCATTTTACATATATATTTATGCAAAATTGTGAAGTATATGAAAAAAAGTAGGACATTTGAGATTTTGGTGGTGTCAGTTTCACTGAAAATTTGCAAATAAATTTATGTGAGTTCGTGAGGTCCATAAAAAAAAACATGTGATTCTGGATTTAAGTGGCAGTT
This sequence comes from Nuphar pumila, assembly GCF_984573655.1. Classification (NCBI taxonomy): domain Eukaryota; kingdom Viridiplantae; phylum Streptophyta; class Magnoliopsida; order Nymphaeales; family Nymphaeaceae; genus Nuphar; species Nuphar pumila. The sequence continues at coordinate 79,622,972 of NC_143258.1, forward strand.
TGCAGTAGCCGAAGGGCGATATAATTTTTTCACAATCAGCCATCAATTCACATTTGTGAAGGGTAAAAGGGTCCTAATGATGTTGGATATTTATAAGTTTGGACATCACGAGAATATAAAAAATTGTTGGGTTTTTAAGAAATTATGTCAAATTATTTGTATAGTACAATCATTTTTATGCTCACTGACGAGGTAAGTTAGCATCTTAACCCTAAAGGAGCTATCACAAATATTGGTGATGTTTAAATATTAGAAAATAACCATACTGTGCAAAAAATATGTCTTATTTCCAAAAATGCCTTGCAATTTTTGCTATTCTCCCAATGTCCAAAATTATAAATACCCAAATTTACTATGACCTTTTTAACCCTCACATATATGAAACTAGCAAAATTTGTGTGATATATCGCTCCGCTCCTCGAGTAATGCAAACAACCACTTAAAAGGAGTTTCATATGTTTTTCTTGCGAACATAATGGTCACATAAAATTTATGTATGTACTTCTTATTAATCTCAAACTTCAAAACACGCACATATGTCATGAAGTTCATAAATAATTTTATGCAAACCTTGTTTTGCTCTCAATCTTCAGAACATCGCAAAAAACTCACAAAGTTCACACATATTTCATGAAGTTCGCAAATAAATTATGTGCAAATTTTAAAACATCACACATATTTCATAAAGTTTGTAAATAATTTATGTGCAAACGTTGTGACTATAAAAACTGAAACACCGCAACCATAATATTTTTGCATAATTTTTAGGGTTATCTGCGGTCCCCAACTTGCTTCCTGATGATAACTTTTCTGGCAACTATTCTGGCGTGACTTCATCCACAAGTATTTTGAAATCTTTGACATCATTTTTTTTTGGTAAGCACATATTTAACTGCTGAAACATTTACTTTTTTTAAACATATTTTTTTTATTTGTTTCGACGATTCATATGCTTCTATTCCATCCACCAGTTTTGTTGTTTATATTTTGCAGATCTTATACAATAAACATGGTATGTTGGCATAATGGTTTTTTGTTGTTGTTTCCTTAACGATTTGGGTTTTTTGTCCACATATACTTGTTGCACATCTGTTTATCTATATTCTATGTCATGGTATTATACAAAATTTTTAATTTATTTAATGCAATATGCAAACTAAGCGGACTATGTCAGAGAAGTCAACACCTGGATCATCTTCTACTGTTAGTGCACAATAGAAAAAATATGAATTGGCTCATGAATGGTACTATGAAACAAGGAACTTGCTTGATTCATGGGTAGAGAGTAAGCCACATCCAATGCCAAGAGTTTGGATGTTTGATATTTTCTATGAAAAAGGCACCCTTCATAAACTCAAAAAATTGCGCTCAAACACTCAGTAGAAAATAAAAAGCAAGTTGGCCAAACAACAGTTAGCCATTTCACAGTGGCCCATACTTAAGAAAGAATGTATAGAAAAAGTTGAAGGGTTTGTGACCACAATCTTATCTCCCATCCCAGAGTATCTAAAGAGCGGGAGGGTCACTCAACAGTAAAGAAGAGTGGCCCATTGGCTCACTCTAATATTATTGCAGACCTTAATGCTTAGATAGATAAGGCTGAAGATGTGGCCAGCTGTTGTGGCAGTGGCGAGATGAAGATGGAGGTACACCAAGTAGATAATGAGAAACCCAAGCTTGAGTTTCATGAAGTATATGTATTCCAGGGTCCTGTGGTTTTTTTGGATGCTGAGGGTGATGATCAAGCAAAGATGGAAAGTGCACTGAACGATCGTAAGGAGGATCAACCTCACGAGTCAGACAATTCACTCTTGGAGGAGAAAGTGCAAACTTCAAAGAAGATGTTGCAACGAAGAACAAAGTCTGATGCGCTTGGACAAGTATCAATTATATATTTCTCTTCTAGTTTAATTCAATGTTTAAAATGCTATATATATGTGTGTGTGTGTGTGTGTGTGTGTGTGTGTGTGTGTGTGTGTGTGTGTGTATTCTATATATATTATTTTCTCGTTGATTCATGTATGTGTGAAACATGTTAGGATAACTAGTTTCATTCTTGTAATACAATGTGTAAACTGCTATATATATATATATTGTAAAATGATTCATTTTACTAATTCTACCAAAATTAATTGTGATTGCAAGATTTACAACCAAAAGATTCAAAAGATCCATCATCCCACTTTCACCAGTTCTACTAGTTCCAAGCATATCAGTGGTACTTAAGACTAACAGAGGAAGCAAATGAGTTTTTGCATGTGTTGCATTTTTAATAATTCTTCGAGATCATACCATGAAACATCAGTCACCCCCTCTTAGAGACCATTATGTAGTTCTGAAATCCAACAACAAACTCATTCTATTTTTGGAGATTTTGAGATGACCATCACGTTGGAGGATGTGACACAAATCATCGGATTGAAGTTCCCTGGAGAACCAACAAGTGGACATCAATTGAGAGATTGCAAGCATTTGTGTGATATTCATTTTGGAGTGAAGAATGATGTGTTCTATGGAGAAATGATTAAGCTATAATGGCCAAGGAACCTTTTTGTCTGTAGAAGGAGGGGGGGCACAAGATGAAGCTATCGTGTGTGGAAAAGATGACCAGTAGCAGGGTGAAGAATGAAGTAAGAGCATTCATGCTCTACTTCTTTGGGACATGATTATTTATCGATATTGGTAGAAAGTTGATCCATGCATCATATATGCACTTTTTGCAAGAACTGAATCATGTCAATCAATATGCATGGGGAACAGTCTCACTTACATACCTACATGCAAGTTTGAGTAGCGCAAGGAGTGGAAGAAAAAATATGGCGGGAATGTTGTTGTTGTTGGAGGTATTTATTTTTTTGTATTAATCAAACATTATTTTAAATTATTGATTACTATACCGTCTATTAATCTTTGAAGGTTTGGATATGGGATCACATAACCACTACAAGGCCTCCAATGTGTAATTGTATACATAGATTTCTATGTGTTGCAATATTTTGTTGATAACGTAGTGAAGAGATGACCGGTGAAAGATTGATGAATCATCAAATGTCACGTGGCCAATTTATAAATTTATTGTGCAAGCTGAGTATGGCAGATATAAGTTTTGTTGATGATTTTCCTATTTTCTTATTCATAATGCAATATGTGATTAACCATGAATTATTTAAGCTTCTGTAGGTAAAATGGTACCCCTATAAAGACGTAATGATGGGGGAGGAAAATGCTAATGTGGTTGAGGGGGAAAAGGACATCACGAAGAGGGAATTTGGTTGCACAACATAAATGAAGTAGATCACCAAATGACCAGTTGAGTCATCCACCCGATTGGATTTGTTCAACAACCCTGTCTCCTTTGCAGCGTATCCAAATTTGTTTCACTATAAACAATGGATCGGACGAAAGATTACCTCACTTTATTCCTATCTAAAATTGAAAAGTGGCGCAATGACAAAAAATACATCAGCTTATCATCTATGGTACGTGTCATCGATGACGAAGATGTACCTATTGTATCCTAGCAGGTTCTAGCCAATCCCTTCGCAAAGAGGGTCATTGAGGAGGAGGAGGTGGAGAATGCCACGAAGCAGAGAAAAAATGATTTCATAGTGGAATCTCAGTTAGCACTTGCACTAGACAAAATATGCATGCTGAAGCAGATCTTATGAACTCAAGTTGGCGTTTTCGAAAATACAAATAAGGTTAATGAGGAACTACGAGTGCATATAAGACATTTACAATAACAGTGACTGTGGATTTTTTATTATTTTATATTTTTTAATATAATTTAGATGTTTTTTATATAAACAATATTGATATTCATATATTATTTATATATATTCACAGTTTGTACGAATTTGAATTGTGAATGTAAATTTAGAGTTGATTTATGAATGTAATTTGTATGAATTCAATATTGAATTAAATGTTGAAACACAATCTATAAATTTCATAGTTGATTTTGCATGAATTTGAATTTGATATGATCTGTAATTTAAATTTGTTAAATGTTCTATATGTGATTTTGTAATTTCACAATTCACAGTTTTTAATATCTATTTACAGTTTTGATGATATGTTATGTAAATATGTTGAATGTTTTGTAAATTCTAAGCAATTTTTCGTATTCTGAGTTTTGATTTTGAAAAAATAAAGTTTGCAATAAATTTATGCAAAATCGGAAAGTCTGCAACAAATATATGTAAAAACAGGAAGTCTGCAACAAATATATATGAAAACAGGAAGTCCACAACAAATTTATTGCGGACTTCCGGTTTTTACAACAAATTTGATACATGCTTCTTGTTTTTGCATATATTTGTTGCAGACTTTCTAATTTCACATAAATTTGTTGTGGACTTTATTTTTTCAAAATTAAAACTCAGAATACATAAAATTGCTCAAAATTTAAAGAACATTCAATATATTTACATAACATATCATTAAAACTGTGAATAGATATTAAAAACTGTTAAGTGTAAAATTACAAAATCAACTGTGAATTCATATAAAACATTTAACATATTTAAATTATAGATCATATTAAATTCAAATTCATGCAAAATCAGTTATAAAATTTACAAATAGTGTTTCAACATTGAATTCATATAAATTACAGTTCTTCATTGTCAATTCAAAATAACGCTGGTGCAAGTATCCATAATTCAACTTTCGCAACCTCGCCAGCCAATATCTCACTGTCTGTATCATCTTTGTTATGTTGCAATACCTCATTGATTGGTTGAAATTTTTGCAATAGTATTTTTAAAACATTATTTTCAATAAAAGCTTTGGAAAATCGTCAACCAAAAATATAAAAACGACTTTCCACTTTCGTGGCGAGTACGGGTCGAATCCTCAGGGAACAAGAAATATTCATAATTCTCTCTAAAAATTACAATTTATCAATAACAGAAGTGTTTACAACTAAGTCAAATATTATAAATCTAATTAAGTTACAAACTAAAAATAAAAATCAACTAAAAATAGGTGCTAAGTCTTCTACGGATCGCCAGGGGCATTTTTATCTTTTTACCACACGTGCATTCACACTCTCATTCTAAATACACATGTTGACCTGTATTGAACTTATCAACCTAAAACAACAGAAAAGAAAAGTCAGTAAACAATTCAATAATTAATCCTAACTTACAACTAAAACTAATTTTGAAATTAATTACTAAATCTAAATTACAATTAAGCTAAAAATAAAATAAAATAAAATACAAAATCAAATTAAACTAGCTAATGATGTTAATCCTAACTAAGAAAACTACTGTAAGTACATTGACATTATGTAGAAAAACAAGAAAAATTAACGAAAATCAACTAATTAGCTAAATGACTATTTTGCCCTCAATGAAGTGCAAAATGGAATTCTGACAGGCTTTTGAAAACAATGACTTTGAAGGGGCAAACGAAGTCCAAATTTGCTGATTTTTCTTTTGTTCTGTTCCTGACAAATTCAAGAATCTGTCAGACTTTACAGATTTGAAAAAATCATCCGAAAGCTCCGGATATAAGCATTTCAATTCTGATAAAATTCTAGAAATCATTTGTCCTGAAATTTCAAAACCCGAAAAACCTATTTTTTTTTTGGAAAATGCTTAAAAATCAAACCAAATCAACTCAAAATGAGCTGAATTTTAGTTTGTAATCAGTTAATACCCAAATGAACAGAATACAATACAATTTTTGGGAAAACTCAAAAAAATTGCACATAAAATAACGAGTGCAAGTTGGTGTAAAATCCGGTTTTTAATTTCAATTCACTATTCACATAACAGAATGCAATGCCTATACGTTTGGCTTTAAACACACACACTAACAGTCACTAACCTACCTAATGTTAACTAAATAACAGAAACTAACATTAATTATTCTATGAAAATGAAATCTAAAACACTAACTATGTTACTTGAAAGAAACATACAACAACAACAACAACAACAACAACAACAACAACTACGCCTTCATCCCAAAACAATTGGGGTCAGCGATATGAACCAAAAAAGAAATTCATTTTGGGTCTTCCACATGAATCCTTTTCCTCCAATCATTTCTATCCAATGCCATGTCCTCGGTGAGGTTCAAAGCATTCATATCCTTTCCTATCATCTCCATCCAAGTCTTCCTAGGCCTACCCCGACCTCTTTTAACTAATATATTTTCCCATTTCTCCAACCTTCTAACTGAAGCATCATTAGGCCTTCGCCGAATATGTCCAAACCACCGTAAACGATTCTCTCGAATCTTATTTTCAATGGGTGCAACACCTACCTTCTTACGTATCTCCTCGTTCCGAATCTTATCTTTTATTGTATTTCCACACATCCATCTAAGCATCCGCATCTCAGCTACACTCATTTTTTGAATATGATGTCTCTTGTTTGCCCAACATTCCGTACCATATAGTAAAGCGGGTCTAATAGTCGTCCTATAAAACTTTACCTTCAACCGCAATGGCATTCTACGATCGCACAACACTCCAGTTGCACTTTTCCATTTCATCCACCCAACCTTTATCCTATGATTTACATCTCCATCAATTTCTCCATACTTGAAAGAAACATAAGTTACTATTTAACATAAAAGGCTAAACTCTACGCGAATACTAAACTACGTTAATCTATGATATAACTAAGGATTAGGGCATTCAAACTAATGCAATTAGCAAACCAAATGCACTTAATTTACTAGAAATTAACTACTTGACTCGATAAGACAATTAATTTTAAAACTAAACTTAAACCAAGGTTAAGACTAACTTGAACCTAATCGGGTTAATTGACCTAGTTAGGGTGCTAAGGGCGACTTAGGGTTAACTTGACTTTAGGGCTCATGTCCCTTATTGGACCTACTCAATCCCTCAAGACTAAGTGTTACATGCAAGAATTAATTGATTCAATAAAATGCACCCCATTTAATCCTAACCATGCAACATGAATGCCTTCTTAAATGCACTCCTAAGTACTAACGTTTGAAACTAGAAGGCTTGGACTAAAGCATCTACAAAAAGAGGTCTAAAAATAATTAGACGAATTTGCCATAGTTGTGGGCTCCACACAATATTGCATTGGAAACGTTTTTAGAAAGCTTGAATGTTAAAAACGTATGGCCTCAAGGACCATCCGTTTTTATGTTTCTCAAGGGAAATATCTCCATTAAATCACAAATGAATTAGGTAAGTGATTGGATTTTCAAATCACCTTACCTAATCCGTGGTCAAAGAGATATTCTCCTTGATTACTCTTTAAATGATAACCAAACATTACCAACTTGAGAGTACCTGAATTTAGAAACTCCACAAAAATTGCCAAAATCGACTAATTTCAAGAATTCCTTACTTACCCTTCATTCAAGAATTCTAACTTGGGAAGATGACTAATAAAACTATGCGAACTATGTAATAATTTAGCTAATCACTAGATTACATGTAGGGGCTAACTTGGAATGAAAAGATAATTCGTTAATTGTTACTACAAAGCAAATTACCAAATCAAATATCTAAACAAGGATTAAGACTTACCTAAACCGAAATGCACTGAACCTAGACAGCTAAAGAGACTTTCCTAACATGACATACACTACACGCTTTTAAAAAAAGAAGACCTAATTAAAAGTCAACACACAAAAAAAAATACGAAAATGCTATCCTACCATAAATTGATATTTACCAAATCCAAACCAAAGATTCACATTTAATTTACCTACAGCTGAATAAAGGACTCACAAGGACTTACCTAAGACAATACTACCTTATACGAATTTCAGTCATCTAACTAATAGTCAAATCTTACTAAAAAGGGTCATACAAAAAATTATCTATGTTACCCTATTAGACTTTACTATCTACTAAAATGATACAAAGACTAAAAACTAATTTACCTAAAGGCTGGACAACGAAATCAAAAGACTCTCAATATGCAATTCACGATTTTTACTAACCTATAGAAAAAGTCAAGTGCTAAAAGTTAACACACAGAAATTACCTATGCTAATTTGATATACAGCTTATAATAAATATGTAGTGCTACATCTATTCAAATTACCCTAAGCATATCACATACATATCAATGACAAAAAAAATACTAAGAGAAATATGCTACCCGGCTAGTAAAAAAAAACAAAAGATTAACTATGTTAAAATGCATAACGTGATAGCCCCCTAAACTAACGTCATCTACTGTTAAATGACTGCTAACACAGAGAAAAAAAAAGGAAAAGAAGAAGTTAAAACTTAAGTTATTGTTGACTGTAAAATTAGTACTAATCTAACCTAATGACCTTATTCAGCCGGTTGGCTCAAAAGATTGAAATCGATTGGAATAGACTCAATCGGCTGAATTATCAACTTCGGAAATAACAGATCTAAGGCTGACACAATACCACTGTGACCTACTGAAACTATATATAAAAAAATCAGAATATTAACTTGAAAAACGGCTAGACTTTGTCTAGCCGGTATTGCAATTTTTGACACACAATGAAAGTGTTCCGGACCGCCATGTTTTTCACCTTTTTGCTCTGATGTGTATACCTCTTTGGCACTCTAGAGTACCCCACAAGGCCTTACGGCCTAAGTACCCCGTGTATTCGGACCCTCTCTTCCCCTCTTGATGTACTTTGCTTTCAAGTATCTATAAAGAAGCTTTTTGCATCTATCTCTCTCTCTTGTGCTTGTGCATACGCGTACTCTTGCTTCCGCTCGTGCGCGTGTGTTGTGCGTTGCTTGTGCGCTTGAAAGGCCTGCCTTCGGTGTGTGATTGCCCGAAGCTACGTCACGGGGGGCTTCGCTTCCCAGCCCGTGACAAGTTGGTACCAGAGCCTTGTCGACATTGGGAGTGACAATGGCGCCGAAGAAGATTGCCATGACTCCTTCAAGCAGTGTGGTTCCTACTGAAGAGGACTTCATGGCCGATGATCGGGTGTCAGCCACCTCGCGCGATGTGGCGGAGCTGACTGGGTCAGTGACCAAAATGGAGAAGTTGGTTAATGGAACTTGTGTTGCTTTCAGAGATCTCAATGCAGAGATCAAGACAGCAGTAGAGGGAGTGGAAGACTCGGTGGAAAGTCTTGCCACTAAACTTAACTACTCGGTGGAGGACTTTTCCACCAGATTTGATGATTTGTTGGGTCGGTTCAACATCATGGCTGCTGAATTGGATGTTGTTCGACAAAAGAATGAACAGTTAGAGCGGCAGTTGAGAACTGCCCCGACTGGCGGTGTTGCGACATATGTGGAGAGACTACGTTACAGACTACCTGAGCCCGCAAAGTATAAAGGCACGCGGGACTCAAAGGATCTCGAGAATTTTATCTACGAGATGGACCAATTTCTAGAAGCTGCGAGGATAGAAGAAGACGCAGATAGGCTGCGCACCGCAACAATATACTTCGCGGATGAAGCGACCCTTTGGTGGAGACGTCGCTTAGGTGATGTTCGACGGGGATTGGTTGCTATAACCTCATGGGAAGACCTCCATAAGGAAATGTGAGACTACTTTCTACCTAAAAATCAAGAAAAAATGGCCCGCAAAAGGTTATTGGCATTGAAACAGACAGGGTTAGTACATGACTATGTCAAGGCATTCTCTTCGATAATGTTGGAAGTGGAGAGAATGGATGATGAGGATCGGTTGTTTTACTTTGGCAACGGGTTGCAAGGATGGGCAAACCAAGAACTTATCCGGCATGACCCCGCAACACTAGCTGAGGCGCTTGCGGTTGCAGAGAAACTTGCTGAGCTGGATAGGAATGACCCTGCATTTCAAGGCAGACAACAGGGAAATGATCGCAACAATCGAAGAAATGACCAAGGACAAAATGCTGGTTGGGGAAATCAGCAGAATCATGGCCGTCAAGATGGCCAAAATAATAATCAGAATTGGAATAACTTCCAAGGTGGTAATTATCGTCGCCGCGACTGTCGCATCTGCCATGGGGATCATTGGCAGGATACATGTCCCAATAGAAATCGCGGTCAAGGGAATGGAGATAACCACGTACCCCGAGTTGCGAATGTTGTTCAGGGTGAGGAAGATGATCAACTTGCAGAAGCGCCAACAGTTGGCGCAATGCAGATGATGAATGCCGTAAAGGTCGCAACTAGTGTGGAACCGATGGTATGCAAAGAATTGATGTATTTGGAACTTTTGCTCAACGGAAGACTTACCAAGGCATTGGTAGACACGGGTGCCACGCACAATTTCATCTCGCGTGAAGAAGCAGAACGGTTGGGATTACTGTGGAAACAAAAAGAAAGCCGCATGAAAGCGGTTAATTCAGAGGCTAAAGCCATCTATGGCGTTGCTCGGGATGTACCAGTGCGGATCCACAACTGGTTAGGAAGGATCGCGCTATCAGTCGCACCCATGAATGATTTTAAAGTCATCCTCGGGATGGAATTCTTGAGAAGCAACAAGGCAGTGCCGATGCCCCACCTCAACGTTGTCAGCTTTGAGAGTGAGAGTCAGCCCTGCATGGTTACTGCGATGACAAAAAAGCCTTGTGAGTGTTTGGTGTCTGCGCTCCAGTTAAAGAGAGGCATGAAAAGTGGTGACGAGACTTTTCTTGTCACAATCCTGGCTACAGATGAGGTAGAAAAAGTCGTAGATGTCCCAGAGGCCTTAGCGCCAGTATTAAAGGAATTCAGTAATGTTATGCCCGCCGAGATGCCGAAGAAGCTACCTCCGAGGCGCGAGGTAGATCATCAGATTGAATTAATACCGGGTGCACGGCCACCCGCAATGGCTCCTTATCGCATGGCAATTCCTGAGCTGCAGGAATTACGCAGACAATTGGATGATATGCTCGAAGTAGGAATCATCCAACCATCCAAAGCTCCTTTTAGAGCGCCCGTGCTCTTTCAAGCAAAGCACGATGGGTCGAAGCGGTTGTGCGTCGACTATAGGGCACTGAACAAAATGACGGTGAAGAACAAGTACCCGCTTCCTTTGATCGCAGACTTGTTTGATCAACTTGGAAAGGCGAAGGTCTTCTCTAAGTTGGATTTGAGATCGGGCTACTGACAAGTGAGAGTTGCAGAAGGGGATGGGGCAAAGACTACTTGTGTAACGTGATATGGGGCGTTCGAATTCCTTGTCATGCCCTTTGGCTTGACGAATGCGCCCGCTACCTTTTCGACCCTAATGAATAAGATCTTCTACCCGCACCTCGACAAGTTTATCGTCGTCTATTTGGACGACATAGTGGTGTATAGCGACTCGATGGAGCAGCATGTTCAGCACCTTCAGATTGTGTTTCAGACTTTGAAGGACCACGAATTGTATGTCAAGCGAAAGAAGTGCCTATTTGGTCAAAAGGAAGTCCATTTTCTGGGGCATATTGTTGGAGGAGGCACTCTCAAAATGGACCACAAGAAGATTGAAGCTATTCAAGCATGAGAGCCGCCCTCTAAGGTTCCTGAGTTGCACTCTTTCTTGGAGCTTGCAAATTATTACCGACGCTTCATCAAGGGATACTCGCAGATTGCGGCTACGCTCACAGATCTGTTGAAGAAAGATAGACTATGGCTATGGTCTGATGCCTGCCAGAAGGCTTTTGATGGGTTAAAACATGCCTTGACAAGGGAGTCAGTGCTGAAGTTGCCTGACTGTCGGCAACCCTTTGAGGTGCAGACCGATGCGTCTGACTTTGCTATTGGTGGGGTGTTGCTCCAAGAAGGACATCCCATCGCATTTGAAAGCAGGAAGTTGAACGACGCTGAACGTTGATATACGGTGCACGAGCGCGAGATGTTGGCGGTCGTGCATTATCTCTGCACATGAAGACACTATCTCTTGGGATCACATTTCGTTGTGCGCACTGACAATGTTGCGACAAGCTACTTCCAAACTCAGAAGAAGCTGAGTCCAAGGCAAGCACGTTGGAAGGATTTCTTGGCAGAATTCGATATGGTCCTTGAGTACAAGCTAGGCAGGACCAATGTTGTGGCCGATGCCTTGAGTCGAAAGGCGAAACTTGCAGCTTTGCTCGCTTGGGAGGGCAGTGTGAGCCAACCGACGAGCGATCTCCTTGAACAAGTGCGAGAAGCTTCGAAAAGTGACCCAATGGCTCAATAATTGATTGCATTGGTAAAGGAAGGAAAGACGCGGAGATTTTGGCTAGAGGATGGTTTGCTCCGCGCTGCGGGCGATCGTCTATATATTTCGCGACAAGATACGTTGAGGAGGCGCTTGATGCAGGAGTGCCATGATACTACTTGGGTGGGTCACCCAGCACAACAGAGGACCTTGGCATTGTTGGAACGTGCATTTTACTAGCCGCAGATGCGCGATGACGTAGATGCCTATGTGCGGACTTGCTTGATTTGCCAATAAGACAAGCCCATCAATCAGAGACCCGGTGGACTACTAGAGCCCCTACCTATGCCGAGTCGCCCGTGGGAGTGCATAACCATGGACTTCATTATAAGCTTGCCGAAAGCACAAGATTGCAGTTCGATTTATGTGGTTGTGGATAGGTTCTCGAAGTATGCTATCTTCGTGCCTGCCCCGGCCACCTGCTCAGCCGCTGATACTACAAAGTTATTCGTGCGAAACGTAATTAAGCATTGGGGAATTCCAGAGAGCATCGTCAGTGATCGTGATGCACGCTTCACTGGCAAGTTTTGGCGATAAGTGTTTCGCTTAATGGGGATGAACTTGCACTTCAGCACAAGTTTCCACCCCCAAACCGATGGACAGACAGAGAGAATAAACGGCATGCTGGAGGAATACCTGTGGCACTTTGTTAGTACCAACCAAAGGAATTGGGTTGATTTACTTGATGCGGCTCAATTCTGCTACAACCTTCAAAAGAGCGAGTCATCCAGCCATAGTCCATTTGAAGTCGCAACTGGACAACAGCTGCAGACTCCGCACTCCCTTGCTGCGCGAGGACGTGGAAAAGCACCTTATGCATACCAGTTTGTCAGGAACTGGCAAGATCAGACAGAGTTGGCGAAGGCATATCTAAACAAGGCAACCAAGCACATGAAGAAATGGGCAGATGAGAAGCGTCGCCCAACAGAATTTCGAGTTGGAGACAAAGTGTTGGCCAAGCTCTTTCCTGACCGCACAGCTATCTTTCGGGGCCACCACCGAGGCCTTATTCGCAAGTATGATGGCCCTTCATCATTATCAAACGTGTGAGAAACTTGGCGTACCGGCTGGACTTGCCAGCAAACTTTCAAGTGCGCCCGGTATTCCATATATGCAACCTGAAGCCATTCCACGAAGATGAAGGAGATCCTCAACGGAGCATGCCTCAACGTGCTCCGATTCCGCAGCGAGCTCCTTCAACAGTTAGTGTACCAGGCAGAGATCCAGATATCATCCTCAACCATTCCAACAACTATCTAGGGGAAGTCAAAAAGTACTTAGTGCAGTGGAAGGGATTGCCAGAATGTGAAGCCACCTGGGAGAAAGCCAACAACATGTTTCAGCATCGACAACTTGTAGAAGGCTACCATGAACAATTGGCGTCGAGGACGGCGCCAACTTAGGCGGGGGAGCGTGTTCCGGACCGCCATGTTTTTCACCTTTTTGCTCTGATGTGTATACCTCTTTGGCACTCTAGAGTGCCCCACAAGGCCTTACGGCCTAAGTACCCCGTGTATTCGGACCCTCTCTTCCCCTCTTGATGTACTTTGCTTTCAAGTATCTATAAAGAAGCTTTTTGCATCTCTCTCTCTCTCTTGTGCTTGTGCATACGCGTACTCTTGCTTCCGCTCGTGCGTGTGTGTTGTGCGTTGCTTGTGCGCTTGAAAGGCCTGCCTTCGGTGTGTGATTGCCCGAAGCTACGTCACGGGGGCCTTCGCTTCCCAGCCCGTGACAGAAAGAGTGCAACAAAATAAAACCTAATGAACACTCAAACTTGATCTTAAAACTACTAGAAATACTGATTGGCAGACCTAAATTTGATAAAAAAAAATCAGAACTACAGAAATTAAATTTGGGTATTTACTCGACTCAAACAAAGGTGGACACGATCTACACTAAAAGAAAGGAGGAAGGGAAGACCTACCTCAAGGGCAGTCCGACGAGGGAGGAGGTGAGGTAGAGCGATTGATGGAGGTTGGATTCATGCCCAGCACAACCTTGCACGCCCATGCAGTGGATCCTTGCTGCTGCACCCGTCCGGAAGGTGATTCAAGAGGATTAGGAAAAGAAGAAGAAGGCCGCGTGGGAGAGAGGATCGGCCACCCCCCATGGATGTAGATGGCACACCGACGGGGAACCTCCTTAGGTCTGCAACACCTGCAAGAACACAGCAAAAACATACAAGAAGGAATTACAAAACACAGTGGAGGAAAGAAAAGGAGGAGGAAGAAGAGAAATAAGAAGAAAAGAAGAAAGAAAATGGTGGAAGGATGAGAGGATGGAAAGGGGAGAGAGAAGGGAATAGGGGGCACTTTCTCCAGCTCCAAAAACGTCCAACCTAAAAAATTGATACTATTTATATTACTAGTTTAACCTAATTCTAAAAGCCACCTAAAAATAAAGTTACTTTTAACTAAATGCTAAAATACATGCTAATTGCATCTAACTACCAAAACAAGTTAAAAAGAGGGGGTTTTCAGAAAAATATTTATGAAAACTCTTTGAATCATGTGGGTTTGGGTAAAAATAAGGTTTGGATCCAGTCCAAGATCCGAATTTGAGCTTCTGAATTGAATCTGGATCTGCTCTACATCGAAAACCAATCCAAAACCCTAAAAATGCGATGTTTTTCTCAATTTAACTCTGATTTCAGCAAAATTTGAACTGAGACCTCTTTGCATCTAAATACATCCATTCATGGGTTCTAAACCATTAAAAACATGTGAAAATGCATGAATATTGAATAAGAATGATGTGCATTTCATGCATCATCATTGATCATACCATCTTCATTCTGTCACGATATATCAGCCTTCTTCTTTAGCTATTGATAGAATTTTATCATGCGCCAGCGAGATTCTGTCATAGTTGTCTGAGAAAAAGATTATTAGCAAACAACAAACTGTAGATTACATCCCAAAGAAGTGAAGAAAACATAACATATAAACATGTTCCTATGTGAAAGTTTAATGCCCAATTTTTGGATATATACTTCATATACGTGAGGACAAATATACTACAATCAATCCTATAATAGTCATATATAAAGTCATGAACAACATGCAAAAAAGTTAACAAACATGAAAAAAAATTACTTGTTTTTCTATTGAAAAATACCCCCCATGACCTCAGTTGTTCAATCACTATAATAATTCACACCAAATTGAGAAGCAAAAAATATAACCTGCAAAAAACACATAACATACAAGCAAGTTAACAAACTTATGCAACAGAACAAAAATAAATAACATACAACAAAAACATACTAGTTATATGATGTTAATATCTGCACCATCTAGGGTCACCATGAAATTGTATAGCTTGAACACCTTTCATACATGTCCATTTTCCATAGAACCCAGTGGTAGTTGTTCCAGTTGACAGGAATCAAAATCTGCAACATAAATTTAGTTTAAGGTTGTTGTATATTATGGAATTATGTAAAGTTGTTGAATGAATACCTTGTCAACATCAAAGAATTGATATGGTAGGTTGTCTCTCTCCAAGCACGCAGTTGCTTCATCTTGTTGTCATTTAGTTGCGATCATTTACAAATTTCTTATAACTACTATTTTTGGAGAGCAGTATAGATCTCCAAATTGGGTGATCATTGCTACATTATTATATATCATTACGTACCTATAACAACCATACAATATATATCATTTATCTTTAAAAACTAGTATGTGAGAAAAGGACATCCACACACACACATACACACACATATATATAGTAATATGTTCCTTAGGCCCCATTTTCCATTAGGTCTCATTAGGTCCCTTAAAAAATCCTAATTTTATGTATTTTTTTTCATGTCTAACACTGTAGATGTGATCTATAGGTTTTGTTTAGTGGGAACCAACTTTTGCATCATCAAGATCTGACCTGTATATAGGTTTTTCTGGTGATCCAAAATCAATGGCTATGAAGGTACTAGTTTTTTTTAACTCAGAAAAATATGTTTTTTCATCGAAAAAACATGATCCAAGAGTCGATTCCCACTAAATCAAGCATGATAAGCATATCTAATGGTTCAGATCTATCATAAAATACCTAAAACCTATGGGGCAGAACAAGAAATAAGGCCTAATATATTCCATTCTCTCTCTCTCTCTCTCTCACACACACACACACACACACACACACACACACACATATATATATATATATATATATATATATATAGAGAGAGAGAGAGAGAGAGAGAGAGAGAGAGAGAGAGAGAGAGAGAGAGAGAGAGAAAGAGAGAGAGAGCTGCTCACATGTTAGGTGCAAAATGAATGTGCTAAATGGGTTTTTAGCCTTTTTTCATTTTACTTTAAAATTTTGACCGTACAAAAGTGATCTATGTACTTGATTTTATAGGGATTGACTCTTGAAGCATTCGATTCTGACACATGGGTGGGTTTTTATAAGGTTCAAAAAATCAACGGTCCAAAATCTTAGTAAATTTTTTAGGCCCAAGTATCATTTTTTCATAAAAAACACATGATTCAGGTGTGGACTCCACGTAAATAGACCATGCCCGACATATTTTGGGGTTGGAACTACGAAAAAAAACACCAAAAGCCTAACATGTGAGCAACTACCAATTTCTATGTATATGAAAAAATCATAAATACAATAAACCCTAAATGGTAAACACAAGAAAACACACAAAAAAGATCAACAACAATAATCAAATACAAATAAATATATACATATAAACATCAACACATGTCATTGTTAAATCGTGTTTCAAAACAATTGTTTAAAAAAAATTGGTTCATCAGTTAAATATGTGCTTACCAGAAAAAAATGTCATCGAAGATTCTGGAATACTTGAGGATGAAGTCTTGCCAAAATATTTTTCGGAAAAGTCACTGCGGGGAAGCAAGATGGAGACTACCAATTGGAGACCACAAATAACCCTAATAATTCTAGGTTGCGGTATTTTAATTTTTATACTCATGACATTCATACGTAAATTATCTGCGAACTTCATGAAATATATGCGATGTTCCAAAGTTTGAGCAAAGTTCACATAAAATTATTTGCAAACTTCGTGACATGTGCAAACTTTGTGACATATGTGTGATATTGCCACCTTCGTGATGTCCGCAAGAAAAAACATGAGAAACTCCTTTTAAGTGATTGTTTGTGGTTCTGGAGGAGCGAAGCGATATATCACACGAAGTTCGCTAGTTTCGCACATGCAAGGATTAAAAATCTCATAGGTATTTATGATTTTGGACATTGAAGGAATAGTGGAGATTGCAGGGCATTTTTGAAAACATGTCATATTTTTTGTATAGTAAAGTCATTTTCTGTTTAAATATCACATACTTTCAAAGAATATCATGACTGTACTCCATAAAGCACTTTCACACATTTTTAAATTTTTATATGTTGTCTTTATAGCTCCATATGATTTTACATTCGTAATATTTACTTGAACTTTTTGGCGTTTTGTTTTGGATTAGCAAGCTGGGCTTAGGCAGGCCCCTACCAGAATACAAGGCTATGCAAATTACGTATCAAGAAGTGAGGGAAACCAATTTGGTGGTTTATTCGTAAAAATGATCAACTTCAAGGCTCCATAAATAAGCTCGTGAAAAGGGAACATAATTATGTTCCTTAAGAACCTAATAACACCAAAATCTATGAAACTGCAAATATGAGTTCAAAACATCAGGATAAACTAGATGATTGGAGCACACCCTTGTAGTGCCAGATAAACAGATTCCACAATGTCTTTCTTAGATGATTCAACTATAACTTAGAAGGATGTTTAAATTTTAAGGAGTGTCCTTCCACCACACTCGTTCATTCTGACTCAAATGAATAAAGTGGATCAGCCAGCCAAGCTTCAAAAACTTAACCAAAGAAACCATACCTAGCTTAAAGACTTGATTGCGCTGGCTCAGCTTATCATACCTACGGTCGTCGTGCTGGTAGCGTAAAACTCTAAGGCAAGAACCCCTGCACCCGAGGCATATGCTACACATTGGCTTGCGCAGAGGAACGACACCCATGAGAATCAAATTTTGACTGCCCGTCTAGCAGCTAAGGCCCCACCCGCCTCGGGGCAATAACCATGCCAACTTGAAACATGATTAGATTTATTTTAAACTGGTAAAATATGGTCTCTGATTTTAGTCAAGATGTCAATAATCATTTAGTCAAGAGAGATATAGCTTCCTCTAAAAAGGATATAATTTCTTGCTTCCCAAACATATCTAACTAACAACTGATAACAGAGTAGCCAAGCAAATTTAGAATACTTATATGAAAAATGGACAGTGCCCCAACGATGAAGACCATTAACTTTGTACGAGGTATCATTCATACATAAAAGGCCAACTCTATTCCAAATCGAATTGTTGAAAACTTTTAAGGCCAAAACCACCTTCAACAACTAGCTTACAAGCTTTATCCCAATCCAACAAATGAATGTGACATTTAGCATTAGAATCACACCAAAGAAAGGCACGAGCAATAGATTCCAATAAATGGTAAAGAACAATACTGCTTCAATAATAGTAATTCTTCTTGCCATCGATAGTAATTGTGCACTCTAGGCTTCAACATGAACTCAAAATTTATCAACCAGAGGGCTACTATCACGGGTCTACTTCTTTAATAGGCTAGTGCGACATGATGGTCCTTTCTTACCGCTGCAAGCCTTCTGGTTGTTCGCTTGCCGCTGTGGAAACTTTGATAACTAAGAGTGTAAGAGAGCGAAAGAATAGAGAGGAAGAGAAATCACAATCACTTGAAAGTAATCACAATAATGGTGAACAAAAGAAAGCTTTTTGCATTTGCACTCATTCATAATTTTGCCGACAAGCTCATTACAGTTCATATCTACGGGCTAACCCTTCAGGGTATTGATCAATCTGAACCAAAGTACAAGGGTGGCCCAGAGAAAGTTACAAGAGACTCGACACTTGACATAAAGACTCAACCAAAGCAAAACATGCTCTAGACACAACTGTACAAAGTAGGTCACAGGGGAACAGGTTCCCCCCTTCAAATCATGTGCCACCCTCGGTGTCATTTGCTTTATGGTAGGCCCTAACTTCAGATAGATAGCGACTCTTCATCCGAAATACTGGCTCCCACGTCAGCTTCACTGTCTCCTTCTGTTGCACCAGATACTTCTTTGCTTCGCCCAAGTAGTTGATCTTATGGTGAAGGATCTTGCTAAGACGCTTCTCAGCCCATTGTGCAGTCGGGGTCATCTGCAGGATAGGAGCGCGTTGTGGCACGCTATGTTCTGGATTCCCCTCATCCATAGAGAATGACTTCAAGTTACACACGTGAAACACTAGGTACACCTTGAAGTCTGGGGACAGGTTCAATGTGTACGCTAGGTTGCCCACTTTCTTGGTGATGGTGAATGGTTCCTCGTACTTCCTGATTAGTCCGTGGTGTCATCCACGAAAGATGCTTATGCGATTCGGGTAAAGTTTCACCAACACTTGGTCTCCAATATGAAACTCAACAAGCCAACAATGCTTGTCTGCCCACTTCTTCATCCTCTTGACCGCTTTGTGTAGAAATGCCTTCGCCAACTCGATCTGCTTGTGCCAATCTCAAAAAAACTGATAGGTAAAGGATGACCTTCCCTTCTTCTGTGCAGCTAGAATGTGTGGGGTCAGCGACTACTGTCCCGTAACTATCTCAAATGGGTTGTGGCCTGAAAACTCACTCTTTTGAAGATTATAGCAAAATTGGGCCACGTCCAAGAGCATCACCCAGTCCTTCTAATTGGCACTAATAAAGTGCTTGAGGTACTCATCCAATAGTTTGTTGATACACTCCATATGTCTATTGGTTTGTGGGTGGAAACTTGTTGAAAATAGCAGATCAAAGTCGAGTAGGTAGAACACTTCATGCCAAAATTTGCCTGTGAAACGAACATTACGATCGCTCACAACGCTTCTTGGTATACCTCAGTGCTTTACAACATGCTTGATGAATAACTCTGCAGTCTTTTATGTAGGGCACTCTTTGAAAGCTGGGATAAAGGTGACATATTTAGAGAAATGGTCCACCACCACTAGGATGGAGCTGAAGCCATCTACCTTCGGCAAGCTAATAATGAAGTTCATGAAAATGCTTTCCCAAGGACGTTCTAGGATAACTAGAGGCTCAAGGAGGCCAACAGTCTTCTGGTTGGTCCCCTTGTCTTGCATATATCATATATAGTAACCACACTTAAGTGCTAAGGTCCACCCTTAGCCTGGATGATTGGCCCATAAAGTATCATGGCACTCCTTAAGCAATTCGCGATGAAGACTTTCTCACTGTGACATGAAGACGCGTCCCCTTTTAGACATAAGGAGGCTATCTCGTAGCCAGAATTGTCGAGTCTTTCCCATCTGTGCCAGAGAGACAAGGTGTTGCGCTGTTGTGTCCTGCTGCATTCTTTCATATATATGGTCCAGCAATACGCCCTCAAAGAGAACTTCAAAAGGCTCTACCCGCATAACTGCTAGTTCTGCCTAGCGACTTAGGGTGTCAGCAACAATGTTGGTCTTCCCCACCTTATACTCCAAAGTGAAGTCGAACTCAACTATAAATATTTTTCATCGAGCTTGCTTGGGTGTCAGCTTCTTTTGCGTCTGAAAATAACTCATGGCAACATTGTTTGTCTTGATGACAAACTGGGTACCCAAAAGATAGTATTACCAGGTCCTAAGGTAGTGCACGATGGCCATCATTTTATGCTCGTGCATAGTGTAGTGCCTCTCTGCATCCTTTAACTTTTGACTCTCATAAGCAATTGGATGGCACTCTTGCATAATAACTCTACCGATGGTGAAGTCTGAGGCGTCTGTGTGGACTTCAAAGAGTCTTGAATGGTCTGTCAACCACATCACTGGTTCCCTCATCAGGGCCTTCTTCAAGCCGTCGAAGGCATCTTGTCCGGCTCCTGTCCAAAGCCATACCCGATTCTTATTTAGCAAATCTGTAAAGAGCACAACAATAAGGGAGTAGCCTTCTATGAATCACCGATAATAGTTGGCCAAGCCAAGGAATGATCGCAACTCTGGCATCTTAGTTGGTGGATTCCATTCTAGATGACTCTTATCTTCTGCCCGTCTAAACGCATCAAACCACACCTCACAACATGGCCAAGGAAGTTGATCTCCTCCTGACCGAAGAAACACTTCTCTCACCAGGGCCTTCTTCAAGCCATCAAAGGCGTCTTAGCAATCTCTTGTCTAGAGCCATACCCGATTCTTCTTTAGAAAATCTGTGAGGGGCGCAACAATAAGAGAGTAGCCTTCGATGAATCACCGATAATAGTTGGCCTAACCAAATAATGACTGCAACTCTGGTAACTTGGTTGGCGGATTTCATTCTTAGATGACTCTTATCTTCTACTCGTTCAAGCATAGCAAACCATGCTCCACGACATGGCCAAGAAAGCTGATCTCCTTCTGATCGAAAAGACACTTCTCTCGCTTGACATAGAGGTCATTTTTCTTCAACACCTGAAACATTATTCATAAGTGCCTGATATGTTCCTCTATGATGCTGCTATAAATAACGATGTCGTTGAGATAAACTATCATGAACTTGTCTAAGTAAGGGTAGAAGATCTTGTTCATCAATGTCGTGAATATGGCCAAAGCATTTGTCAACCCGAATGGCATCACTAGGAATTCATAGGCACCATAGTGAGTGACACAAGTCATCTTGGGCTCATCACCATCAACAATTCTCACTTGTTAGTAACCCGATCACAAATTTATTTTTGAAAAGACACGGGCACTGCCTAGTTGGTTGAACAAGTCCGCTATCAGTGACAATAATTACTTATTTTTCACCATAACCTTGTTCAACGCACGGTAATCCACATATAGCCGTTTGGAACCATCATGCTTCACCTGGAAGAGCATTGGGGTGCCAAAGAGTGCTTTAGAAGAACGAATAATGCTTATCTCCAACATCTCGTCTAACTGCCTATGCAACTCCTTTAACTCAGTTGACCCCATGCGATAAGGGACCATGGCAGGGGGATTTACTCCAAGGGTCAACTTTATCTTTTGGTCGACCTCGCATCTCGATGGCAGACGCTGTGGTAGTTTTAGGGGCATCACTCCCTAAAACTCAACCAATAGTGGGGCAAGAGTCGGTGATACTACTATTTTTACCTTCCCTTCTTCAGTGCGTACGACGATGAGGAATGTCTGCTCTCCCCGCTTAACACCCTTCTTCAATTGCATAACAGATAATATTGAAGACTTGGCTCCAAGAGTAAGGCATTGCACCGTGTGTGAAGAGTTTGGCTTCATGATTGTCAATGAGTTAAACTTCAGCATCATCATCACATTCTGGCTGCGAAGAAACTCCATGCCCAAAATCATTCAAAAGTCATCCATGAACATCACTGAGAAGTTTGACCCAACTCCCAATTTGGATAGCCATATCTCTTGCTTCACCAATGATTGACTTGGCCTTAGAGTTCACTGTCCTGATGGTCCTCTACTTTAGCCCAAGTTTCAAGCCCAACCGCTCTGCCTCCTTTCGCGAGACGAAGTTATGCATGGCCTTAGAGTCTACTATTGCCATGGTAAACTTTCCATTCGCAATGACTTTCAGATACATGCGCTCTTTGCTCATCGGCATGATCTCAACTGCATAACTTCTAACTGCGTTTATTGTATGCATGACTCTCATCCTTGTTTGCATGACCTCGACATCACTACTCTATGCTTGCACTGCATTGTCCTGCCCGTCGTCCCTCACGAGGTGCTTTGGACATTGCCTAGCGATATGTCTATCGCCACAAAACCAACAAGTCACAACTGACGCTTTGTTGCCATTATTGTTGTGCTTTCTATAATTTTGTCTCTTGTCAAAATAGTGTTGGGTCGACACCTCACCTTTATTGTCACGTCGATTCTTCTTCTTGCCTCCGTGGTCTGACTTCTTCCCAACCTTAGTCGATGGAGTGAAGGACTTACGCTATGTATCCACTAGTCGCTCGGCCGCCACATACATATCTTCTAAAGTCTCGGGATTACTTCTTTCCACTTTGGACTGTGCCTAAGGCTGTAGTCCCACAATAAACCAGTTGATTCTATTTTCATCTGACATATTGGGTACGTCTAGCATGAGCTTCTGAACGTCCTGATGTAGTCTATCAAGACTTCAGTGTGCTTGAGTTCTGCCACCATCTGATAAGCTTGGCATTATACATTCCTAGGCATAAAGTAGTTTCGTAGCTCAATTTTGAAGACTTCAAAGGTATTAATCACACAATGACCTCTTTTCATGTTGCTACATTTCTATCTCCACCAAGCTATCACATCTCCATCAAGTAGAGCTATTGCCGCCTTCATTCTGAGGTTTTCGGCTAATATATTATGAATATCCAAGTAGTCTTCCGTTTGAAACAAAAAGTTCTCTATGACCTTGCTATCTCTAGAACCATTAAATTTAGCTGGCCTTGACATATATATCTTTGATGGCCTATCGCCATTTCTGCCATTGAGGGTAACTATCCGCTATAGAGTGTGATTTTTCAACTGAAGCTCCCCTACTTAAGTCTACAGGGTGGTCACTGTTATAGTCAGCGAAGTAACTTTTTTCATCAGCAAGTTTACGTACTCTCGCAAGCTTGTCACCTCATTGTCTAGTCCTCTAAACGACTTAACTGCGTGTGAAATCGCTTCCTTATGCGAAGTTACATCAGCCACCAGTCTATTGAAGGCCACGACCATCTACTCATGAACCCGAGGTAAACCCATATTTTTGGCTTTGGCAACTGCCTTTTCTTTGGTACTTTGCAAGTTATATCGTGGCGCCACGATGTCTTGCTCACAAATCGTGGCTTGTTGGCACGTCTCTCGATAACGACTCCTGAGTCCCTTCCTCAGCTTGAGAACAAAATCTGGTACTACGTGTCACGAGCCTACTTCTTTAATAGGCCGATATGGCATGACGATCTTTCCTTACTGCCACAAGCCTTCTGGTCGCTCGCTTGTCGCTGTGAAAGCTTTGCTAACTGAGAGTGCAAGAGAGCGAAAGAATAAAGAGAGAAAAAAATCACAATCACTTGAAAGCAATAACACCGAGGGTGTACAAAAGAAAGCTCTTCGCATTTACATTCATTCATAATTTTTCTCGCAGACTCATTATAGTTTAGATCTACGGACTAACCTTTCAAGGTATTGATCAACCTGAACCAAAGTACAAGGATGATCCAGAGAAAGTTACAATAAACTCGATACTTGACATCAAGACTCAACCAAAGCAAAATAGACTTTGCTACAAAGCTGAGATTTAAGCCTAGCACGAAAAATGGGCAACCGGAAGTACTTAATAGGCAAGCAAGCTAGCACCTCTATTCAGTGGGTTGGATGCAATTAATCCGTTAAAAGAGTGAATTAAGCGAAACCAACCCGTCACAACTATTTTTTTTTTAGTGCTCTCGTGCTAATTTGGATGAATGATAAGCCATGACATTCAAAATCAAGTCTTCGTCCCACCTAACCTATCCCACGTAGATCAATCATTGGTCCACTTTACCACGTGCAATTCGAACGAGAGAACAAAGTGCGTGGTGGTGGAGCCATTTCATATGAAAGGGTCCTCCCATCCCTCACTGTGCAGCAAACGGGCACTAATAAGAGGTATCGACGGTGTGGATTCATTGCAGGCTTGTAGCTTGGAGAGAAATTGTCTTGTCGACCGACGTCCAGACCTTATCCAGAAAAATAAAGGAGAATATATCTGCTCAGCTTTTAAGTTTGGCTTGCGTTCTAAAGTAGTTTTAAGAAAAAAAAAGCACCTTTATATGTCATTACTTCGACAGCTTTATATTCCATTAATTGATATCTTTCTCAGGTTGATATGCTCTACGAGAGAAAGCGGACCGACTTTGCCCTGGAGAAATTTCCCTTTGTGTGACATGATTTCCCATTTCCGACTCATAGAATTTACGGACGGAAGGGTAAAAAGAAGAGGCCGCAGATACCTGATACTGCCGTTCAAGGCAGGGAGGGAATCCAAACTTGAATTAGCCCACAAGGCTTGTCCAGTTCAATTCCTCTCCAGACAGGAAGCTGTATCTACAAAGCACACCCTCACTATACGGGAATCAGATTCAATCCAACCCTGCACACAAACGCTAATAACTAATCTATATATCGTCCAATTTTGTCCACACTCAACGCCATCCAATCCTCTCCTTGCCTTGCCACCCTCAACACCATCCAATACTCTCCCTGCCAAATTCTTACCTATTTCCTCCTCTGGAATTGATACAGTAAAAGTTTGAAAAATGCTCCGCCCCCGTGCAGACGGTCGCCCTGATCAGACAAGTCGCAGCTGGTTCCCACCCTGGAGAGCACAGGCAACTCAGCCAACCCCACGCCCAACACAGACAACCCAAACAACTCAACCACCTGCATGGCAGCCTTCAGCTACAGCCAGACCCACCCCTGCAACTCAGACACCAACCTCACGCACCCCAGCTCCAACTGCTTCTCAGCCACCTTCCCAATCCCACCCCCCTGTACGCCCCACCGGTCAACAGCCAATCACATTAATGCCGAGGTTTCATGCCCAACCAACAACTCGACCAGCCGCTCCACCCCAACCTCAGAGCCAGTCCCCATCTAAACCTGCTCCTCAACCACAACCTGCGAAGGTTGCATCAAAGTCCCAGTCCCCACCATCTCGACCCTCATCATCTAAGATAGAATCCAAGCCGCAACCAGCAACACAAGCTCAGCCTTCAATCACAGTAGACAAAAAACCTAAGCCCCAGACCTCTCCTTTGAAGACTCCAACAACCACATTGACAGAACCTAAGACCCAGCCCACCTCAACAATTGCCCCCACATCCCAGACAGAAGCCAAGCCCCAGATCGGCCAGCTTGCTCCTTCAAAGACCCCTACAACACCTCAGACAGAGTCTAAGCCCCAGCCTGCCTTGAAGACTCCCGCAACATCCACAACGCAAACAGATCCAGCCCCTAGGTCCACACCAGATGTCTCAACCCCAGCGACCTCCAAGCCAGGGCCTCAGCCTCAACCCACATTACAAACTATCACACCCATCACTTCTCAGGCAGCACCTCAGCCCTCGAAGGAGATAACTATACCTCCACCCTCATCATCTCAAATTCAGCCAGCACCTCATAACCATCCCCTTGCTCAGCCATCACAGCCTGAGACAGATGTTGGTATAGCAGCAAAAGCTACAACCAAGACTCGAGAGATTGGACCACCACCAGCTGCACCAAAGCCTGAGACAGACCATGACGAGAAGCCCCAGCCCATCACAACACCTGAGGTTCCCAAGACTGGGACAAAAGTCGAATTTGTTACCCGCACCTCTAAAATCGATGCACAGCCTGAACAAGATAAGGAAGCCGGTGGGGACAATGCACAAAAGACCGGATTGAAATCTGTTGACAGGTTACCGGATCCTACAAGCCTAAAACCACAGCAGTTGACAGAGATAAAGAATGCAACGCAGCAAGAGAAGCAGAAAGAAAACACCACATATGACAGAAAGACGAATCCAACGTCAGCACCAACACTCGCTGCTCTAAGTTCCTCAAATGACACAGGGGCCAAAGAGAGCAAAACGGTGGTCCAAGTCAGGCAAAAAGATAAGAACTTAGAGAGCGAGGTTTACCAGCAGGAGAAGGTGCGGCAAGGTGAACAGGGGCTTAGGAAGGACGTGAAAGAAGGCCTATCTCAGCTCGTCAACAAACTGGGCGACGGGCAGCAAATGCAGCTAGGGGAAGAGCGGGATGTGAGGGTCATAACGATAGCTGGTGAAAACAAGGGGGCGCATATGGATATAGCTCATGGAACCAAGAGAAAAGATGGCATTGTCCACATTGATCGAGGCTACAAGCTTGGCCACGATGACAAGGCTGAGCAGTCGAGCGATGATGAGGAAAGCCAGAGGGTTTCCCACAACAGGGAAAACCCATTCGCAGCATACGTCAATAACAACACACAGAGCATCAACAATTCTATCATGTACCATAGTTCCTGCAACAATAACAACCCAGGAGTTCATTTTAACATTACCAACACCACCACCACAGAACACATGCAACAGCAGAGAAGAGCCGCCCCCATCGAGATTCACAAGTTCGACACCCAGGCACAGAAGTTAACAGCTGAACCAACTGTAAGGAGGCGGTGCCTTCGCTCCCTTTTCATGGAATCTAGTGACTCAGATCCAAAAAACCCTGAAAAACCTCGCCGTCATGGATGCCGTTATGCCCGTGCAGTCGACGGAAGGGCAGAGGCACTTGCAGTTAGTGGAAACAGTCGCAATGCCAGTAGCAACAAATGATGCAAATGACATTGCACCTCCTGAATAATGCTATATCTGGCCTCCCCATGTGGATTCATCGTATTGGAAATTTCATGTGATCTATGAGGAAAGAATAAATGCATATGTGTGGAATACAGAAATCATAAATAAGAATTACCCAGTGATTTCCAGTTATTGCATGCATTTTGGTTCACGCGCACATCAAAACTTGCAGTGAGGTGAGCACAGGTTCAGAACTTCTTTTAAAGGAATAAACATGGCATCCAAAGATGTACCAGTCAGTTTTCTGCGAAATTTAACTATGATAAAGAGGTGAATCAGTGAATTTGCACTGCGAATTCACTTTTCTTTACCAGTAAACTATTTGTCAAGATAAACAAAGCTAATTTGAATCCAACTTAACTGTCAGCAAGGAAGGAAGGGTTACAAACTTACAAGCAAAATATGCATTTACAATGACAGATTCAAAGAGAAAACAACAGAGCGTAAAAGCATGAAAGTTTTCAATATGACAATGATAACAACCATATTTTAATCATCTATAACTTGCATTTTCTAGCAATCCATATGAACAGCTCTCAGTGTTTCATCCACAATGAAAATCTCACTGTTGATCACTTGCCATATGAGGTCAAAATCTGGATATAATCTCTCTAATTCCTTCATCAAGAAGGGAACAAAATAGATCATTCACAGGCAGGCTTCGTGTCAAAGCTGCTCAAGCAAATTGCAAAAGCTTGGAATGCAGAGAGCGGATACCGGTAATCCATGGTGAAGATGTCTCTTCCTATCTTTCCAAACTGAAGTATAACTTTATCTTGATCTACTACTGAAACCTGAAGGGATGGCTCAACAGCTGCCACGAGCTGGAAATTTTTCACGGAGGCCACAGTAACACGGCCTCTGAAATTCAGGCACCAACACTGTAACTGTTCATGCCATCTCGGAGCTTTGTTCTTCAAAACCAAAGGTTCTTCCTTGCCCAGAACCGAGATTGGTGGTAGGTAGAGAGTGGTAGAGCTGAAATCCACAATGGGATCTTTGAACTTCAATCTGGGATGTGGCATGGTGAACGGCTCATCAACATAAGGTGGGCACCCAGTAGGTGTTGGTGCCATTCCCCCTTCCTGAACAGCAGACACGGGAATAGAGTTCATGGTGCATTGCATTCTCCTTGGTCCTCTGGTCCCGAGGACATTAAGCTCATAGGCAATTGTAGCAACATCGAAGCTACCAGCCGGCAGCCTTGGTGAGATCTTTTTGGAGTTAAGTCGTCTAAGGGATCGACTTTGCGAAACCACTGCACCATCTTGTGGAGGCTCGCTATCATAGATTGTAAACTTGGTGCCAAGGAAATTCGACCTGGAGCAGTTGCCAAAAATTTTCAGTTGAATTTAATTAACATGAAGAAGAACCTACATTATTACCGCAGGTTTCTCATAAAAAATGAAAGAACCAAAAGAAAACTTGCCTCAACTTGCCAACATATGAATTGCTTGTCCGAGAGAAATCATTAGCATCTAACGAGATAACAAAATCTGTGAATGTTGGGCGTCTGATCTTCCTGGCTGCAAGCAGCAATTTCCCATTCTCCCCTAGAAGTGCTGCAATAATTATTATAACAACAATAGGCGTGATGAAAAAGCCACACATTTTAAGGTTCTAATAAGACTAAACTGAAAGGTTCACTAAAAACTAAAGAAAATTTTGACCATCTGCTGATGAACATGATTTTCCCTTGAACATTTTCCAGAATCAATCATGAAAGACCCCCATGGTTAAATTTCTTTCAAACCAAACACACAGACGAGCAGAATGAATCATGCCCGTCTGTGCAAAGGATAAAAAATTTGGCAGGTAAACGAACCAAAAAGGCACCAGTAATTTTATCCCTAAATCTTCAACGTTCCTCTCTATCTGACTGCCACCGAATTGAAGGCTGAGGTAACTAAGGTCACCCATCGTATTTTGAAACAAATTACATCCTGACATTGGCAACCAACTCCCAATTGAAAAATCGGGCCAAAGTTTTCGTATTTGTTCTCCTGCTTGCAATTTCATGTTATTAACAGGCAAGTTCCGATCTCAATCACCAAAGATGCATCAGAAACTGAAGAGGGACAAATAGGAATTCAAGTAACAGCTTCCAATATACTAAACCCCAATTAGATAAGGTAGCATATATACATGAGTATTTTTTTTTATAGAATATACATGAGTCTATTTCCCCTTCAAAGCCAACCAAATAAAATAAGCGAACGAGTGCAGACAAGAAAGAAAGGAAGCAACGGAAGAAGAAGAAGAAGACCACTTACTAGGACTGAGACCAAGGTACAGGTAGTAGGTGGACGAATGCCTTTCCCTCCTGATGAAGCACTGAATCGGAGCATCACGCGGCCCAGCCTGGATGCTCAAGCAAAATCCCCACAAAAATTAGAGGAATAAACGACTTGATTGACCAAAAAATGAGAAACTAAGTGAAAAAGGCCTTTAGAAAAACAAAACAAAACAAAACCAAAAAAAGAAAAAAAATGTTTGGTTAGGATGGTTTCAAAGGAAAAGGCATGCCTGCTTCAAGGAGATGGGGAAGGTGAGGAGGCCACATTGCTCGGGCGTCTTGACGATCTCCTTGGTGATCTGCCTCCACGACCTGCAAACTGCAGCACAGGCGACGACGTGCTTGCGTGCCGGCCACATGGTCTCGCTGGCGTCGAGCCTCCTGATCACGTCAACCAGCAGCTCCGGAGGGAGGTTCGTCCACTGGCCCTGCTGAATGTAGCAGTGATGCATTAGTCGAGCACCCTCCTCCTCCTCCTCCTCCTTGTGTGACCGAGCTCGCCCATGCGGCATCTTCCCTTCGAAACCTCTTCTCGACATGCTGCCGGCGCTGTCTCTCATCTCCCTGAGCTCTCTCACTATGCTCTTCAACGGCATGTTCAACTCTCTCTCTCTCTCTCTCTCTCTCTCTCTCTCTCTGATCAAACTCCTGATCTCATTCCAAGCAAGACAGAAACCAATACTCACACGAAGAGGAAATCCGTCCTAAAATCTTGGCCCAACAGACACTCTGATTTAGAAATCACGGAGCAACGAGACCGAGCTGAAGCCTACACTCTGATTTAGAAATCACGGAGCAACGAGACCGAGCTGAAGCCTTCAAAAGACTAGGCCTTTAATGTGCAAACCTGAGAAAAATCCAATCTTTCTGCTTATGCACTGGAATTTTTGAGAGGGAGGCAGCCCAACATTTTCAGAAAGAAAACCACCAAAACATTCGATCTTTCTCTTCGCCACGGGGCGTTTGAAGCGGGGCACCACCGTTTGTAGATAGAACAAAAAAAAAAAAAGGAAGGAGAGGCCGAGAGGGAGGGGAAGGATAACGGGGTCGAGGTCTATGCTTAGCGGTCGAAAGAAGTAGTCAACGATCGGACGGCCGGTGGCTGTCGCTCGGATAAAACATGTAAGAAAACAAATAGGTCTCTAGGCCAGAGGGACGAGACAATCCCGAAAATGAAATTCAATCCGAGGAAGACAGCAGGGCCAAACAAGCCGCTACTCCTCTCCATTCTGACTCAAAAGCTCTTCTTTAGCGACTTTTCCAATGAGAAAACGCCTACAATTCTACTCCTTCCCACTCTGACTCAAAAGCTCCGCTCATCTGGAGGGCTTGTGAATGCCACAAGTTGACGGGACCTCACAAGTTCGAAACCCACAGGTGGCGTTTCTTGCCGCAAGGTCGAAACTGGGTGTACTCTCCGGTGAGCATGGAGACCGGTTTTACCAACCTGAAACCAGCCAAGGTGCTGTCGGTGATGGAGTTTTTGCTTGAATTATAAAAAAAAACGGGAAAACGAGTAACATCCTTGCGAGAGCATGCCACATAACCGGGAAACCGCTCGCCTCGCCCCCTGAATCAGTCACAAGTTTTCCGCACAAACTCGCCACTGCGCTTCTCACTACTCTAAACACCCGCTCTCTGCGTACCTTTTGGCGGATGTAAGGAAAATGCTTCTTCAACAGTAATGCACCGTGCTTTAGGAATTAATTAAGGAAAGAAACTCAGGAATCGTTTTTTTTTTTCTCTTTCAAGTTTCGTAGCATTAAAATAAAAAAAAAAAGATGTTGGCACTTCCCTATGCAGCCCTTCCCTGCTTGACTCACGTTATTGGGAAAATGATTTTTTTGCTCATATAAGTCGTTCTCCTACGGTGAGTAAAAAAAGTTTTTTCCAGGTAGAGCCCAGGTGAGGCAAGCGTTTTCAGAGGAAAAGAAATTTTTCATACGAAACTTATTTTCCCTTCTCTGCCCCCTCAAAACACAGATGGACCCTTTGGAATCAGTGGGCAAGCTGTAAAGAGCACTGTGAGTTATCTTCCATCCACACACCGTTCTGACCAAAGGAGCGAACAAAAAAATGAAAATGAAAATGCGAGGAAAAACGAAGAAACTCTCTTGTGGTGCCGACCGTCGATCTTGATGGCTCCCACGTCACCAAATGGGAGATCCGGCCGTTTGTTACTGACCTTGACGGTCGGTGGGGATCACAAAGAGCGTCACCCTTCTTCAGCTTCCTCTACTGCACCGGAAGTCGTTTCTGATGCGACAACATCCCTTTGATCGCGTCTGACAAAACTTTTATCTTTGAGTGGGCCCTACCTCTCCTAAAGGCTCATAGCGTGGTCGCCCTTCAGTGGGCAACGTTTCCCGTTTTCGAAACCAGGTTAGATGGCCACGTTGTTATCAGAGCA
Source organism: Nuphar pumila (assembly GCF_984573655.1). Classification (NCBI taxonomy): domain Eukaryota; kingdom Viridiplantae; phylum Streptophyta; class Magnoliopsida; order Nymphaeales; family Nymphaeaceae; genus Nuphar; species Nuphar pumila. Next base: position 79,655,128 of record NC_143258.1, read on the forward strand.
AGCCACGTCTGTTTAGTCAACGGCGAGTCTCGAACAATCCCCAACCTCTGTCTTGGGGTGGGCGTGGATGAAGATGACAGTAGGGAACCAAAGCCTTCCTTCCCCTGCCCGCCTCCCTCCCCCACCTCACAAGAAGATATGGTAGGGCGAATCCAAGAGCAGAGTTATTATTCTTTTGTTTGGGCTTTTACACATTTTGTGTTGCGCCAAACTAGATGATTGTCGATTCAGTATCATGATGTAATTTTTTAGTCTCTCTTTCTGTTCCTTTGTGACTTCCATTGTAAAATTGTATCGGCTCGGTTCAAGTGAATCAATACCTCGAAGGAGCAACTCGTATACTTGAACTGTAATAGCATGCAAGCAAAATTGTAAATAAATTAAAGGCGTTGAGCTTTTTTTTGTTCACACTCGTTGTGATTGCAATTCTTCTTCATCTATTCTCTCTTGCACTCTGATTACAAGCTTTCGCGACTTGCAAACAAGCTAACAAGTAGGCTTGCAACGGTAAGGAATGGTTGTGCCGCGCTGGCCTATTGAAGAAATTAGGCCCGTGACAAGTGGTACCAAAGCTCATTCTCGTAATGAGAAAGGGACTCTAGAGCCGGTGTCGACAGATACACTGACAGACTACGATTTGTGAGCAAGACATTATGGCGCCTTATCAAAACTTGCGCAACACCAAAAGCAAGACAGTTGTCAAAGCTGAGGAGATGGGTTCACCTTGGGGCTAAGAAGAGATGGCTGCAACTGTCAACAGGATAGTGGAAGATGTGACTTTGCACGAGGAAGCAATTTCACACGCAGTTGAATCATTCAGTTGACTGAATGATGTGGTGGCGAGCCTGCAAAGCAGGTGAACTTACTAATGGGACAAATCACTTCGTTGACCACTACAGTGTCCGACTTGCAGACTAAAATAGGCGAGCTTCAGTTGAAGAACCACACATTATAACGGTCAGTGACCCTAAATGGTGGAAACAGTGAGAGGCCATCAAAGATTGATGTGCCAAGACTAGCTAAGTTCAATGGTTCTCGCGACAACAAGGTCATTGAGAACTTTTTGTTCAAAGTAGAAGACTACTTGGACATTCAGAATATGACGCTTGAGGATCTCAGAATCAAGGCTGCAACAACTCTACTCGATGAAGATGCTATCGCTTGGTGGAGGCGGAAGCGCAGTGACATGAAGAGGGGTCAATGCATGATAGACACTTTTGACGACTTCAAAATAGAGCTGCATAACTACTTCATACCGAGAAATGCGCAGGGCAGGCATACTACTAGTTCGTTATAGGACTATGTCAGAACATTTCAGAAGTTTATGCTGGAGGTGCCTAACATGCTAAAAGATGATAAGCTGAATTGGTTCATTGTGAGACTTCAGCCATGGGCACAATCTGAAGTGAAAAGAAGCAACCCTCATATTTTTGAAGATGCGTATGTGGCGGTCGAGCGCTTAGTTGACACTCAGCGCAAGCCTTTTACCCCATCAACCAAAGTCGAGAAGAAGCCTGACCATGGAGACAAGAAGGATGAGTGACACAACAACAAAGGTGAGGCATCGACACACCATCAATCTGATAAGAAACATAACTACACAAAGTATAACAACAACAAAAAGGGTGCGATTGTGACATGCTAGTTCTGTGGAGATAGGCATATCGCCAGGCAGTGCCCAAAGCACCTCGTGAAGGACGATGGGCATGCCAATACTGCTTAGGTAGAATGCAACGACACTGAGACTATGCAACCGTGGATGGGGGCCATGCGATCGATCAACGCAGTAAGAAGTTGCGCAGTTGAGAATATGCAAGTTAGCAAAGAACTGATGTATCTTAAAGTCATTACGAATGAAAAGTCTACTTCAACAATAGTAGACTCCGGGGCCACACACAACTTCGTCTCGTGGAAAGAGGCAAAGTGGTTGGGCTTGCAGCCCAGGCCAAAACAGAAGACCATCAAAACGGTGAACTCTAAGGCCAAGCTCATCCTTAGTGAAGCAATAGATGTGGCTATCCAAGTGGAGAGTTGGGTCAGCAAAGCCAACTTCTCTGTGGGGCCCCTGAACGATTTCAAGATGATTTTAGGTATCGAGTTTCTGCGGAGCTAGAATGTTATGATGCTGCCAAAGTTTAACACATTGATGATCATGGAGCCAAACCTGTCCCACACAGTGCAGTGCCTTACGCAGAAAGGCAAGTCTTTAGTGTTGTCGACAATGCAGTTGGATAAGGGTGTCAAGCATGAGGATCAGACATTTTTAGTTGTTGTGGGCGCAGAAGAAGGGAAGGTAAAAGCAGCAGTGCCGCCGACCCTAACCCCACTGTTGGAGGAGTTTTGGGGGGTGATGCCTCCAGAATTGTCGAAGCATCTTCCATCAAGACGCAAGGTCGACCATAAAATTGAGTTGACCTTGGGAGCAAAGCCTCTCGCAATGGTTCCATACCGCATGGGGCTAGCTGTGCTGAAAGAGCTGTGCAGGTAGTTAGATAAGATGTTGGATGCAGACATCGTTCATCCATCAAAAGCCCCATTTGGCACCCCAATCCTATTTTAGATGAAATATAACGACTCCAAACAGTTATGTGTGAATTACCGTGCTTTGAACAAGGTCATGGTGAAGAACAAATATTCATTTCCATTGATAGTGGACTTGTTCGATCAGCTAGGCAGTGCCCATATATTTTTCAAGCTAGATCTGCGATCAGGTTACTGACAAGTGAGGATTGCTGAAGATGATGAGCCGAAGATAACTTGCATCACCTATTATGGTGCTTACGAATTCTTAGTAATGCCATTCAGGTTGACGAATGCCCCAACCACGTTCAAGACTTTAATGAACCAGATCTTCTACCCTTACTTAGACAAGTTCGTAGTAGTCTACCTGGATGATATCGTGATCTACAACAGTAGCTTGGAGGAACATGTCGGGCACTTGCGAACAGTGTTTCAGGTGTTGAAGAAGAATGACCTCTATGTTAAATGAGAAGTGTCTCTTCGGGCAAAAAGAGATTAGCTTTCTTGGCCATGTTGTGGGGCGTTGTGTGCTGCGTATGGAAGGGCAAAAGATAAGGGCCATCCAAGAATGAGTTCTGCCAAGTAAAGTCCTAGAGTTGCAGTCATTCCTTGGTTTTGCAAACTACTATCAGCATTTCATCGAAGGCTATTCCTTATTGTTGTGCCCCTTACTGACTTGTTAAAGAAGAATCAGGTATTGCTCTGGACAGGAGCATACCAAGATGCCTTCGACGGCTTGAAAAAAGCCTTAATGAGGGAATCAGTGCTACGACTGCCTGATCACTCAAAACCATTTGACATCCATACAAACGCTTCAGACTTTGCCATTGACGGAGCTATTATGCAGGAGGGTCATCCGATTGCATATGAGAGTCGCAAGCTAAAGGATGCAGAGAGGCGTTACACAGTGCATGAATGTGAGATGACAACCATCGTGTATTGTCTCAGGACTTGGCGACACTACCTTCTGGGTACCCAGTTCGTCAAGATGGACAATGTGGCCACGAGCTATTTTTAGATACAGAAGAAGTTGATGCCTAAGCAAGCTCGGTGGCAGATATTTTTGGCTGAGTTCAACTTTGCCTTGGAGTACAAGGTTAGAAAGACCAATGTTGTGGTGGATGCCTTGAGCTGCAGGGTTGAACTAGCAGCTACGGGCACAAAGCTTTTTGAAGTGCATTTGGAGGGCGCATTGCTGAGCCTCATCCGTAAAGAGATGCAACAAGATTTGACAACACAACACCTTGTTTCTCTGGCGCAGGCAGGGAAGACTCGACAATTTTGGCTACAGGATGGCCTCCTTGTGACAAAAGAGAGATGCACCTTCATGCCGCGGTAGGGAAGCCTCTGTCGAGAACTGCTTAAAGAGTGTCATGATACACTATAGGCCAGCCATCCTGGTCAGGAGCGGACCTTAGCACTCCTTGAGCATGGCTCCTATTGGCCGCATATAAGGGGTGATATGAAGGGGTATGTGCGAACATGCCTCATCTTCCAGCAATATAAGAGGATAAACCAGAAGGCTGCCAGTCTCTTTGAGCCTCTACCAATTTCAGAACGTCCTTGGGATAGCATCTCCATGAACTTCATTGTTAGTCTGCCAATGGTAGAGGGCCTTAGTTTCATCCTGGTTATGGTGGATCGTTTCTTAAAGTATGTCACTTTCATCCCAGCTTTGAAGGAGTGCCCTGCAGAGTTGTTTGTAAAGCATGTGGTGAAGCACTAAAGCATACCAAAGAGCATTGTGAGTGATCGCGATGCTCACTTTACGGGCAAGTTCTGGCATGAAGTATTTTGGCTACTTGGCTCTGATTTGCTATTTTTAATAAGCTTTCATCCGCAGACAGATGGGCAAACAGAACACATCAATGAGATACTTGAGCAATACCTTAGGCACTTTGTTATTGCCAATCAGAAAAATTGGGTGAAGCTCCTTGACGTGGCACAATTCTGTTACAATCTACAGAAGAGCGAGTCTTCAGGCCATAGCCCGTTTGAGATAGCCATGGGGCAGCATCCACTGACCCCGCACACTCTTGCCGCACAAGAAAATGGAAGCCATCCTTTGCCTACCAGTTTGTTCGTGACTGACACAAGCAAAATTAGTTGGTGAAGGCACTCCTATACAAGGCGACAAAGAGAATAAAGAAGTGGGCGGACAAGCATCATCAGCCCGCTGGGTTCCAAGTTGGGGACCAAGTGTTGGTGAAGTTATATCCAGGTCGCACAGGCATCTTTCGTAGGTGGCTCTACAGACTGCTCAGAAAGTATAAATGACCCTTCACCATCACAAAAAAGGTGGGCAAGCTAGCATACAAGATGGAGTTGCCCCCAGACTTCAAGGTGCACCCGGTGTTTTATATGTATAACCTCAAGCAGTTTCATCCAGACGATGGAGATCCAGACTGCAGCGTGCCACAACGCACTCCCATCATGCAGAGGGCCCCGACAGCACAACGTGACGAGAAACACCTCAGTCAAATCCTTCGCCACAAGGTCAACTACTTGGGCAAAACGAAGAAATACTTGGTGCAGCAAAAGGAAATAGATAAACCTATGTGGGAGCCAGCTTTTCGGATGAACAACTGCTACTCGGCTGAAGTCAGGGCTTACCATGAAACAGATGGCGCCGATGACGACACATGATTTGAAGAGGGGAGCATGTTCTCTTGTGACTTACATTGTAAAGTTGCGTCTAAAGTCTATTTTGCTTTTGTTGAGTCTGATGTAAGTTGCCCGGTTCAGGTGAATCAATACCCCGAAGGGGCATGACATATACTTGAACTATAATAGCCTACATGCAAAATTGTGAATGAATTAAAGGCGTTGAGCTTTCTTTTGTTTACCCTCATCGTGATTGCAATTCTTCTCCCTCTATTCTCGCTTGCTTTCTTACACTCTGATTACAAGCTTCCGCGACTGGCAAGCGAGCTGACAAGTAGTCTTACGGCGGTGAGGAAGGATCATCGTGATGCACTGGCCTATTGAAGGAATTAGGCCCGTGACACTCTCTCTCTCTATATATATATATTGAAATTTAACAAATTCTTTTCAAAAGAAGCATATAGATCACATCTGTACTGTCAGAATTTTGAAAAAAATATCAAAATTCTACTAAAACGTGTAGTGGGTAAGGTTGGCATGGCTTTTTAGTAGGTAGGTTTTTAAAATCATATATATATATATATATATATATATATATATATATATATATATATATATATATATATATATATAAGAATAGAAAACCATTCAGACCTACATATTAAAAAATATTTATCGGATTTTCACTTTTTTAGAAATTCCGACCTTACATGATCTATGAGCTTGTTTTTATAAGAATCAGTTTTTGGAGCATTTGATTCAATTGCATGGATATGTTTTTATAAGGTTTCAAAATCAACAACTTACTACCATTTTTTTCATCCAAAATGCATGATCAAGTGCCGATTTCTAGTAAATCAATCGTGCTGAACACATACGTAAGGTCAGAATTTCAAAAAAATACCAAAAATCTGATAAATATTTCTTAGTAGATAGGTTTGAGAGGTTTTAGTTACCATATATTATATAGTTAAGTTTTGTTGTTAGGCACCCAATGGAGTTGCCATGCATGGAGGAAAGCTTTTGAATTTAAAAATGCAAAATGAGCATAATGCAAGCACGTTCTCTTTCATTTGAAGGGTTAACCTCTCTCTCTAGAGAAACTATTTTGAGGTGATACATAATTACATGTTGCTTTTATATACCACCACCATTTCCGTTGCCTCCCATTTCTTATGGTGGTTGAACTCTGCATCTCTTAAATGGGCCGCACGTTTTTTTAGAGTCGTTGGTGCCCTATATGAATAACATCTAGAGTTTGCAAAACCTGATACGAACTCTATAATATGTGTGGAGCCCAAATGACTTGGGCAGTCGTGTAAATGTGGCAGATGCCGAGATAATGAGATCAGTTACACTACCTTCTTTAAGGGGTATTTCATTCATGGACAGCCCTGGACAAGGACACCATGTCCAAAGCTGTCTGCTAAAACTTTTTTTTTTTTTTTCAAAGGTATCCAGAGACGTCCTGTCCTTCCATGTTCCAGGGAGAAGGGCAGAACTCCGTGGACACCAAAATCATCCCAGAGGTGTCTCTTGCATCCGTGCATAACCTTAGCTGGAAACTTAAGCAGTTGGACGCAGCTCAGTCAGCATGCCATATAAGCATTTGGTCAGCCTGCCAAGAATTTGGTCAGTAAAAATGATACGGAAGAAACGGATTTGGGCTGGAGATATCCAATGAGATGGATGATTCATTTGCATCACACAAACAAAGGAAGAGATGAGAGGATTGAAGGTTTTTTCTCCCTTTCTTTTTTTCATTGGCGATTTCTCTTTCCTTAATCTGAGGATAGAAAAAAATCTATTTTGCAACCGTGCAGTCTCTTTTCCCTCTTTCCCTCCTCTCACATTTGTGTATATATGGTGGTTTGTGTTGAATAATAATATCATCATCTGAGTGTTCCATGGCCATAGTGGAAGTAGGTTGAGTAGAACTGAACCACATAAAAGTTCTTGCTTTTCTCTTTACCGGTTTACGTAATCACACACAACACACGCTCAACCGCACATTTCGTTTCATCCATGTAGTTCATCTATGTGCAAATATCAAACTTGTGGACAGTTATTACTTAAACGGGTTCCAAACTTGTGATGACATTGGCGGAGTAAAACTACAATCAATAATAGTATCCAATAACTTTTCGTTTTGCAATCGTCTCTATGGGTTTGGGTAAAAACCTTTCATTTCTGTGAGCAGACAATTTTTGTTTTCACCAAAGAAGGGAGGCGGCCTTACGATATAGGGAAACTAAATCAACAGCTTTACATTGGGAGTGGTGTATAGAATTCCCGTCCATTGCATATGTTCATTTGGAAGGTTAAAAAAAATTTGCTGTAATGGTGGTGAAATTCATGTAATTGTCACAGGAGGCACATGCGCTACGTGACACGCTACCAAGATCTCAAGTTTCATGTTCTTGGCATGACGAGAAAAAGAAGGTTTGTGAGCTTCTCTAGAAAATGTTCACCCACCCGCCTCAAAACACCAAATGCATGCTGGTATTTTATTGTTTGATGTCTAATGCATGTTGCAGTGAGAAGTAGGGAATCAACCGAATATGGTTTACTAGATTGCCTACGTTCTCTCTTTTCCTGAGTCTCTTAGTACAGTCAGGTCATTACAAGTTGACTGTGAGGGACAGAGCGATGTGGCCAACTCCAATCTTCTTAATCAGCGACATCTCTAAGGAATGCAGGTGGCGTCTTTTGAACTAGGCTCTTGTTAATTACAAAACCAGAAAGCAAACACCCTTAAAATATGTATTGTTGAGAAGTATAAAACAGATGCAGGTCTGCATAAAAAGATTCATGTTTTCTTTTAATGAAAGATGCTTTAATTAAAAGATAATGAATGCTCCCAAAAAACTGGGGAAATAACACAAAGCTGGAGAGTTGCTAAATCCTATTACAAGATGTGTCCTGACCAGGCCTTTATAGCACTCATAACTAGCAGTTCAGCAAATTACTTGAAATTTATGATCAACATTTCAACCTCGTTCCTCTTAGTCCTAAGCATCTTCTCCTAACTCTCTGGCACTAGAGAGAGAACCTGCTTACAAACTAGGAATACCAGAAAATCTCCTCGAACTATATTTAGGAACTATTGTTTTAGCTGGAGGAACGTCTGATCCATGTTTTCAGAAACTATTTATTATGCACGAGAAATTATCAAACAGATTCAACTTTTAAAAAATGGGTTGAATTAGTAGTTTACATGGTCGTTTGAACGGAAGCCAGATACCTAATATTAGTAATTCTTCTCTCAATGCATTATGTACGCGATACATGTTTAACAAAATCTTTTTCTTTCCGATAATCCAAGAGAAAAAAAAAGCTCATTAACTCTTGAGGTCCTCCTGCCCACCACCGGGTCTTTTTTAAAATTAAGTGTGCAACAAAATCTTGAAGAACGTCAGCGCACACAATTTATAATGGCCAGTCCTCAATTTTCTTTGGATCATCAATCACGCCAATGAGACAAAATTCTAGAATAAGCATATTTTTGGGACAAACGCTTTTTCTTTTTCTTTTCCCATCTGGGGATAGCACACACGGAATCCAACCCTAGACCCCTTACATTGCTGGTGATGTAAGCTTGGATGGAAAAAAAAAGTCCAGGTGCAATCATTGTCACGGGCATAAATTTTTTTGCAAACTTTCAATGCACCAGACTGCCAGTCTTGCTAGCCCAATGGCCAAAGGTCGTGCACCAATACTTTTTCATGTGCTAAATCATTTCATTGGCCCTGTGCACCACCTTGTGCGCATGCCTAGCGAAAGCTGATCAAGCACATCTTCAAATGTGAATTTCATCTAGTCCATGCCGCTTAGTCCATAGCCGTCCCATACCAGTTATCACTTTCGAAAGGGGCACAAACTTACCTTAGTCTTGCGTGTTACAAACCTCACTAGAGATTTGTAGCCTTTGCCTCATGATGCAGCTAGCCAATGGCATATGACACACACCTGAAGCAAGATGACTTGGATCCGACAATAGCCAGATCATAAGTAAACCTTCCAAGTGCACGTATCGACATCAGGTGCTAAGTTGGGCCTGATAAGTGAAGTCAGCCAGCGAATTGATCCGCACGGGTTATGCAAGTTAAGGTAGGTAGATGCACAACGATCAGGTGTGAAAGAAGCATAAAGTTATAACCCATAGGCATGAGCGCATGAGCAAGTGGCGCAAGGCCAACAATGCCTTAACATGTGGGACTGATGCAGCTAGTATGAGAGGAGTTGGTTCAGGTTGCAGGGTTAGTTACACAGCAGCAAGGCTAGCTAAGGCTGCGTAAGGTGAGTTCACCCGAGTGCAGCTAGGTAGGTCCATGTTGCCACAAGCATGGTTGCAAAGGTAGTGACCGACTGATCTCAAGCAGTCCAGCAAGAATGGAGGCCAAGACCGAATGGTCTCAGCAGCTTAAGAAAGGGTTGTCACCCGCTAGACTTGATCCATGGGCCGCCCTATGCTAGCTGGTTCACATTGAGCATGGCTATAAATAAGTCCAAGCTGTGTAAAGAAGGGGATATGTAAGATTTGGAGAATTAATTCCAGAATTGAGGAGAGAGTTCACCCTTGGCTCCAGCAGGAGCTTGGCCTCTTATTGAGGATCGACTTCAATTGCTCTCTTAGGAGGCAAGTAAAGATCCACTTCATCTTCTTCCATCTCTGCAGATCATTCTCTAATTCTGCAGCTTCTTCCATCATCCTTCCTCTGCATTTCATTACCCTGCATTCCAATGCAATCTTGATATAAAATCCAAAAGCTGGAATTCAAATCTGAAGAAGAGATTTTGTCTGATCTATGAATTGATCAAGAGCATTCAGGATAGAAGAACGTTCTTGATCAGTACCAGCAGATCCTATTGGATCATCTTCAAGCTACAACAGTAACGTATGTTGTATCATCTCAAGAATCACTGAAGCATTCTCAACAAAAGCTGAACCAACGAAATATGCAAGGCTACTTCTCTATCCAAAAACTGAACATCAAGACAGAGCATCAGTTCAATGCACACTTGCATCCATTGGACTAATTCAATTGAAGAAAATCAATCCTTAAGCTTCTGAAATTCAGAAATCTGAGCAAAATTGCAAGAACAGTTGAATTCAATTGACATAGATCCAAGGAGAAGGACGATCTTTAGTCCAGGTCATAACATTTGGTATCAGAGCCTCATGCCGATCTGATTGAAGCTTTGGCATAAATTGAGTTGGAATCCGGTAGCAGATCGTTGCAGCAAGTTCGAGTAAAAATTTTGAACAACATCTTTTTGGTTCTGAATTTTATTTTGGCCTGTCATATGACAATTCTAATTGCAGATTCTGATTCTATAGTTTAAGTACTATGAAATCGAGTATTCACACGACAAAATCAAAGCTGAATTGGCTTCCAAAATTAAATTTAAAGTCCAGCCTATTTCTAAATCGCATGATTCGCTAGATCGGCGGGTTGAGAGCCGAATTTGTTGAGGTTGTGCTCTAGAATTCATTTTCAGTGGAACCGTGCTTGTGATTGTGAATCCATCCTTTGAATCATGGGTATTGAAAGGCTTCAAATGAGAAGGAGTGTGAATCAGTTGCAGGTTGATGCTATAGTCATAAATCGGATCAGGCGATTTTGATTTTCGATTAAAAGTACCAAAGCATCTAAGGAGTAGCAAGAGGCAACTGTTGTGTGCATGTGCGTAAGTTGTGGATCAAGTTCGAAAAGATGCCGCAGGAAGTAGCGACAAGTAGATCTAAGTAACTACCTGCCCAATGCAATTGCTGAAGAAATTCCAGTAAACATATAGCGTGAATCATGTTTTGCTGCAATTATGATCGTTGTCTGCAAACTCCTTACTAATGTGAAGAATTGTTTAGACATCTATGAGCTTAATATGCTCTAGTTCGCCAACCTTTTCAAACAAGGAAGTTGCAGTGCTGTGAAGTTTTGAATATGTTACATAAGGCAGCCACCTGCCTAGCCCCTGCTGAATGCATTACAGACGATAACCTCTTTCCTATTCTTTGCGGAAACCAGTGTAGCCTGCGCTTAAACAGATCAAGAATTTCTGCAACTATGCCAACCCTATGCAACAACAAGAAGTAGTTGCAAGCAGATCATGCATTTTGGCAACACTTATTCGTAGATTCGTGCATCAACAAGTTAGCTAATATCGATCCAACAATTCTGCAATTTGCAGAATCAATTGCATTGTATGCAAACAGATAGAAGATTAATCAGATTGCGAGATCTCATTCATAATTCAAAAAGGCTCCAGTGGAAACCGAGCATTTGCTCATTTCACTAAAACTTGAAATTTAGGCTTGAACCAAAAGCTTTTGTTTACTCAGCAGCCTAGCTGAATAAAGTATCATGCATAACTGGAGATCCAACTGCTGAGCACATCACCTGAGCAACTAAATTAGATCGTGAAGGCTAATGGTTTGTTCAGACCATTGAATTGAAAGTCTATCTCATCCTTTTTTGAATTGTAATTTGTGTGTTGAATCCGCGAGACGGAAACACTTGCAAGTGTTCAATTCGTGCGCAAATCAAGTCAGTCGCATCTGCGCATGTGACAGAGAATTTGTATATTGCTGCCTTCGAGCACCGTGAACTCCAAGTTGTTAGGGCCTTAGGAAGCTACCTCAACTGAAGCAAAGCAAGTCCTACTATTGCAACCTATGGCTTGGCCGCAACCTACTTCAGCAACTCGTTAACCCGCGTCAACCACCAGAATCATTTCTGCATATCATAGCCAGCTGTTGAGGAGTGATTCATGTCAAGCACGTGATTCTTGGTCACGATATTGGTTGTGGCTACAACATCAAGAACCTGACTATGCTGCCAGCTATTACAAGTATGACAACGAGGAAGACGGGTATGAGCCATCATTGCAACCGGTTCAGCTGAAGGTTGAAGACCGAGATATGTCATGATACATGGCGCACCAAGCGCACACACATGTTTTCACACAAGGGCCACAACATATGGAAAGGAGAGAGCGCATGCGCGCTGATGCAGAGTGGCCATCGCAGATGGAGTACAATGCACACATACGTGCTATTCAGGAATTGCCGCAGCATGTGGCATACAACACGCACACACGCATTATCACAGAGGCGCCGCAGTGCACTACACAGCAAGTGTGCAACACTCGAGCACCGCAGCGCATGCGCAATGCGCAAGTGCAACGCGCAAGCACCGTAGTGCATGTGCAAGCACCGCAACACGCGTGCAACATGTAAGAGGCGCAACACACACATGCCACGCACTATGGGCAAAACATGCGGATGCCGCACGATGGGCGGGCACTGCGCGATGCGAATGCAATCCGCTACGCGCGCAACACACGAGCGATGCCTTACGCGCATAAGCTTCAAACGCCGCACTGCGTGTGCGACGCTTGTGAATGACTGTCTGAGTGAAGCAAATTGGAAGTGAATGAAGTGCAACATGCCTTACAACCATTCTATGGGTGTGATGAGTTAACCATCACCGGAACAATCAGTCTTGGTATGTTGGTGAGAATGAGTTGAGTGACGACAACGATATAGCCAAACATGCATGGGACGATATGGCTTACGCACGAGCAAGGTCTGAAAGGCCGAGATTAGTGCAAGAATATGACCCACATGTCAAGACAGATTTTAGTGTCTCGACACTAGAACAATTCAAATACCATGGGCCAGACGCTGATGGGGCAAAAGAGCCAATGCAATCTAAGTATAATAAGACTCGTCCTATGAGAATCACACAATGGACAACTGACTATAGCCAGTTTGGGAATGCCAAAAAGATAGATGAAACTTGCGATGATGCAAGCAACATACATTTTCCACAATGTTCATGCAATACGTGCGAGAATCAGTATGGCATCTACAAAAACCAGAAATGTGATGATGATTGGAAATTAAAGATAATTGCTCATTTAGAATGGATGCTAGAAAACTTGTTGAATCAAGGACTTCCATTAAAAGGAGGAAAATTTCCAGAGGCCTTCCAAAACATGCACCCCAGCTCGTCCAATCGAGAAGTTAGAGAAGACGTTGGACAAATATCCAAGGTGGGGTAAGCAAGGGATGAGGATTGCGAACAAGGATAGTGATATGGCTAGAACAAACCAAATAGAGAAGAGCTTTTCAAATTACAAGCTAACGCAATCTGAAAAAGAGAAATGCCCAGACTTAGAGTGAAATATACATAAAGGTGTTGTTGAACAACAACCAGTTAAGAGGGCAATTGCGGGGAATGTTCAACAAAATCAAGTTGGTCCTCTAGAACCAATTCAGCCTATATCAAGTTTCATGTTTGTAAACCAAATCAAAGTTGGTACAACAAGGTTCAATTTGGTTAGAAATCAGACCATAAAATCAAAGAAGAACCAACGAAAGACAATGACTGCTCAAGATGAAGGAGAGTTAAAAAGAAATGTTTTCTTCATCACATGTTGGCAAGGATTCATAAGAATGCCAAAGCGTAACAGAAAGCAAACATTTGTGTTCGATCCGGTAGGGGATTAAAACATAAGAGATATAGAGTAGCTAATTGTAAATATAGATTAGCTAATCCCAAATAAGATCAGAGTGGCACACTCAGAAGTTTGAAATAAAGCGTGGATGTAAGGGACCATAACCCACAGGTGGTGTATGAGTCTTGAGGGCAAGACCATGCAGAGCATGGTGGTTTGTTACAGACCTCACTAGAGATCTGTAGCCTTTGCCTCATGATGCAGCTAGCCAATGGCATACGGCGCACATCTGAAGCAAGATGACTTGGATTCGTCAATAGCCAGATATTAAGTAAACCTTCCAAGCACATATATCGACATCAGGTGCTGAAGGTGGGTGCTAAGTTGAGCCAGATAAGTGAAATCAGCCAGCAAATTGGTCTACATGGGTTATGCGAGTTAAGGTAGGTAGATGCACAACGATCAGGTGTGGAAGAAGCATAAAGTTATAACCCATAGGCATGAGCGCATGAGCAAGTGGCGCAAGGCCAACAATGCCTTAACATGTGGGACTGATGCAACTAGTATGAGAAGAGTTGGTTGAGGTTGCAGGGTTAGTTATACAATAGCAAGGCTAGCTAAGGCTGCGTCAGGTGAGTTCAATCGAGTGCATCTAGGTAGGTCCATGTTGCCACAAGCATGGTTGCAAAGGTAGTGACCGACAGATCTCAAGCAGTCCAGCAAGAATGGAGGCCAAGGACGAATGGTCTCAGCAGCTTAAGAAAGGGCTGTCACCTGCCAGACTTGATCCATGGGCCGCCCTATGCTAGCTGGTTCACATTGAGCATGGCTATAAATAAGTCCAAGCTGTGTAAAGAAGGGGATATGTAAGATTTGGAGAATTAATTCCAGAATTGAGGTGAGAGTTCACCCTTGGATCCAACAGGAGCTTGGCCTCTTATTGAGGATCGACTTCAATTGCTCTCTTAGGAGGCAAGTGAAGATCCACTTCATCTTCTTCCATCTCTGCAGATCATTCTCTAATTCTGCAACTTCTTCCATCCTCCTTCCTCTGCATTTCATTACCCTGCATTCCAATGCAATCTTGATATAAAATCCAGAAGCTGGAATTCAAATCTGAAGAAGAGATTTTAGGTTTTTAAAAGCCCTAATTATAGGTTTTAAAGACAAAATCTTTAAAAGGTCAAAATAAAGGTTGAATTTTAAAATCAATTTTGGTTTTTCAAAATCCTAATCTAATTAGGATACTAACTAAACTTGAACTAACCTAAAATACTTTCAAATCTGGCATCACCTATTGTGGGCCCCATTTGAATATTCAGAAAATGATTTTAAAATAGTGAAAATAAAGGTTTTCAAAAGAGGTTAGAATAAAAATGAATTTGAAATTAAAAGTTTTAAATCAACTAGAGTTCTGAATGAGTTAAAATTCTTCCAAATGTGGCACCAACTGTGTGGGCCCCACATTAGGGTTTTAAAAAAGATTAAAATAAAGGTTAAAAAGGGTTTTTAAAATAGATGAAAATAAAGGCAAAGGATAAAATTGAGGAAATTAGAGTCCTAAACCAACTAAAACTCCATACTAGAGTCCTAAACCGACTAAAACTTTGAACCAGAGTTCTAAACTGACTAAAACTCTGAAATTTGGTTTTCTAAAAAACAAACAAAGAGGTTTTAAAAAGATTTTCTAAAAAACTAGTGAAAATAAAATGAAAGATAAAGTCAGGGTTAGAGTCCTAAATCAACTAAAACTCTTGAAAAAGAGTCATAATCCGACTAAAACTCTAAAATTTTGATTTCTTTTGAAAGATTTTCTTAAAAATAGGTAAAAGTAGAAATAAAAGACAGAGTCCTAATCTGACTAAAACTCTGGGATAGAGTCCTAGGCAGACTAAAACTCTAAATTTTTTGGCCAAAATGAAAGAAATAGGCAAGGGGTAAGGCTG
Organism: Nuphar pumila; assembly: GCF_984573655.1. NCBI lineage: Eukaryota > Viridiplantae > Streptophyta > Magnoliopsida > Nymphaeales > Nymphaeaceae > Nuphar > Nuphar pumila. The sequence goes on from NC_143258.1 coordinate 79,670,661, forward strand.
CCTCTGATTTAAAACCAAAATAAATTTTTGAAAATGTTTAAAAGGTGAAAAGACAGAGTCCTAAATCAACTAAAACTCTGAAATTTGAATAAAAGAAGGGATCCATAAGCGACACCACCTAGATGGGTCTCATCTGAGAATTGAGATTAATCAAAAATTGATTTTAAAACGAATCCAGATCACTTTCTAAAGAAAATATTTTGAAAAATAAGATCCCAGGGTTGATAAATGAAAAAATATCGATATAAAACCCAGGTGTTTGAAATTAATTTCGAAACAAAGGTTTAAATATCGAATTTGGATTGAAAGATTTTGAAAAACCAGAGTGCTGGATCTCGAAAATGACATGCAATGCAATGAAATGACATAAAATGACACAAAATGATATGAAATGAAATACAAACCCTGGATAAGGGATTTGAAGTGCTGGACCCTTGGCAGAGACGAGTAATTGAAAATTCTTGTCTAAGGATGAGAATTGATAACTGAAATTGAGCCAAAATGGAGATTAAATTTTGAAATATTTGAATCTGGGGCAAAATTTAGGCTCAGAATAGCCTTAGCTCAGATGTCGACCAGTTGGTTTCCTGAAGGATTTAGAGAGCGGGACCCAATGGTAAGAGGAAAGGGTTTGTGAGTGAAGGTGGAAAAATTGGGGTGTTTACAACAACCTACTAGATAATTATTATGATAAGTTCTTCACAATTGAATTGTATAAAGCTGCATGTAATCAATATTCATTCTTTTTTATGGCGGATAATGTCTTACATATTATTCTACCTATTTTTATAGTTTATCCACTAAAAGTGGTTCGCAAAGCAGGGTGGCCTAAGCTTAATAGACGGAGATCAAAACACAGAGATGTTGTACCATACAAGTACAATGTATGTGGTGAGCTTTCCCACAAGTGACAACACCACGAATAACAATATGTATATATATTTAGTGTTGTTTAATGAATTACTTATTTGTGTATATCCAATAGTGTTTAATGAATTACTTCTTTGTATATATATCCAATATTTTTTAATGAATTGCTTCTTTATGTGTATATCTAGGTAGTTTGAGATGTATGATCATACACGTTCCTATAAAAAAAAAGGATTCAAAGGGCCCCAAGTTTTGAAGAGCAAGGAACAATTGGTCGTATGTGAGGTAAAAGAAATATCCTGGATCATGTATGTATATTTGATATTAATCATATATAATTTATTTTATTGTTAAGAATAGGATAATGAGAAAGAAAAAAGCTATATAAGAGAACACCTCAAAGCTGAAAGAGCATGAGTTTAACAAAGAAACCCTCTTGGCAAGTAAGATAAGTGTTAGTTTTGCAAGTTAATTTGTATATTTTTTTGTTACGTTTGCACATAATTTTGTTTATTTTTTTTGTTACCACATTGGATTTACTATGTAGCATCTAGCAAGATTCGTATAAAGATTCCAAGTAGCTCACAACGAGGACAAGAAAAAAACGACAACTTACTGAAGACCCTTTTACCTTACCTCATATTTTTTTGTGATTTTCTCTTCTCATTTTTTTCTTCAATTTATCATTAGTGCGATCTATTGATGGTATGTTGAGTCATTCTCTAACATTGTGCAACTTATGCCTCTCAATCTTTTTTCTACTTTTATGTCTTTGCTTGCTTAATTTTATTTTCTTCTTGGTAACCAATACTTCACTCTTTTATTTTTTAAATACTTTTCTACTTCCTAGAACATCACCATTTTTGCACACTTACTAGTCTGATCTTTAGATGCCAAGTTTTGTCATTCAATTACTAGTCAAATAATTATTTACAAAAACAAGCAAATCCTTGCATTCCCAATGAAAGAGAGAGAGCCTTTGGACTTAGGGGCATTCTCAGTGAGCAGAGACTGGTAGAGCATGCAAAAGTTCATAGTGATGGGCAATGAGTTTGTTAGTAGTGAATTTTCTGATTTTTTAAACAACTCTTAGATAAAGAGTTAGAAGAAATCAGGTCAACAGTAATTATTGGTGAAGATCCAAATTTCAAAGTAGACGACCAAGGTATGCTAAGATTTTGGGATCGTGTTTGTATTCCTAAGGTTAAGAAACTTAGGAAACAATTGTTTGTCGAAGCACATCATTCCAGGTATTTCATTCACCCTGAAAGTATAAAGATGTATAGATATTTGAATAATAATTTCTGGTGGAATGGAATAAAGAAGGATGTTGCTGAGTTTGTCAGTAGGTGTCTAATATGTCAGTAAGTAAAGATTGAACATCAGAGGTCGGGTGGACTATTGCAACTGTTACCTATTTCTGTATGAAAATGAGTAAATATCATGATGGATTTTGTCACACGATTCCCTAAGACAAGAGAGCGATTAAATATAATTTGGGTGATTGTTGATAGACTGACTAAGTCTGCGCATTTTCTCGTGTGCAAGACAATGCGTTCTTTTGAACAGTTGGCTCATCTTTTCATAAGAGAGATAGTGAGATTGCATAGAGTGCTAGACTCCATTGTTTCTAACAGAGATTCGAAATTCACCTTCAAGTTTTGGCAAAGCTTCCAAGAAGAAATGATAACTCAATTGAAAACGAGTACAACTTTTCACCCTCCGATAGATGGGCAGTCAGAAAGAACCATTCAAACATTGGAGGATATATTGCAGGCCTATACACTGGAGTATCACAACTCATGGCACAAAATTATGCCGCTAATTGAATTTGCCTATAACAACAGTTTCAAAGCTACTATTGGTATGGCTTCCTACGAAGCCTTACATGGAGACGTTGTAAAACGCCTCTATTCTGGGACCAAGTAGGTGAAAGAAAAACCTTAAGACCTGAATTGGTTCGACAAATGAAGAAACAAATCAGATTCATCGGTAAAAGACTCCAAGCAGCTCAAAGTCGTTAGAAAAGTTATGTGGATAAGAGGCGACGAGAGTTGGAGTTCGAGCTAGGTGACCATGTCTTTTTGAGGATATCACCGTTTAAAAGGATAATGAGGTTCGAAACGAAGGGCAAATTAAGTCCTAGATATATTGGGCCATTCAAGGTTTTGAAAAAGATAGGGTCTACAACCTATCAATTGACATTATCCTCATCATTCTCAAGGATACATAACATATTTCATGTATCTATGTTAAGAAAGTACATGCCTGATCCTTCACATATATTGGATCCAGTGGAATCAGTGTTGGACATTCAAGAAGATTTAAGTATTCAGGAAGAACCAATTGAGGTAATTGAATTTAAAAAATACAAGCTCAGAAACAAGGTTATTTCGATGATCTTAGTGAGATGGAAGTATCACAATAAGAATGAAGCTACATGGGAGAATGAGGCAGATATGCGTGCACAGTTTTCATAGATGTTTTCGAGAAAGATTCAGGATGAATCTTCTTGTAAGGGGGTGGAATTGTAACATCATTCCCATCGTGGGGCGGTTACGGAAGGAGGGAAAACCGCCGCCCCCTTCCTCTCCCACGAACTTGATCGTGGGAGAAGAACAGGGGGAGGGGAACAGTTCTGCCCATTTCTTTTTGAAAGAGGAATTAATAGGGGGAAGTAACCGACTTCCCATGGCTATAAAAGCCATGGGGGACTCCTCCCTTCCCCATTCAATCATCCAGAGAGAGAGAGAGACAGAGAGAATGGGAGAAGGAGAAGAAGAGTAGATGACCCGTCAGCGATAGGTAAGTCCCCTACTCTCTCCCATTTGTTTTAATACGGGGGTCACCGACAACCTCACGATTGTTGATGAGTTGTCATAGAATAGGAATAGGGAAAACCTTATCCTTGCTCTACCAGTTAGAAAAAATGGGGGTAGCAGAGGGTTTTCTTCTACTACCACCACCGAAAATAAAAGGGGGTGGGGTCGACACCCATCGACGATCGGAGATCGCTAGCGATGCCGCCCCCCACTTGCAGAAATCTGCAATAGTCCGATAACGAGGATTGCCGAAACTGTTGCATGTTGTGATGGCAGACTCGGTCTACGTTTTCTGCAGATCGAGTCAGCCATCGGATTGAACAACCCAGATTGAGCAGGGTCAAGGCAAACCGGGTGGGCTCAGTCTAGGCGTGTTCAGACCAAGCTAAACGAAAAAAAATTATTGATAGACTGAGTCGGGTCTGTGTAAATCGATAGACCGACTCGGTCTGAACAAACCAAGTCAAGTTTGTATTATTAGATAGACCGAATCGGTATGGACAGACTGAGTCAAGTCTGTGTTATTAGATAGACCGGCTCGATCTGGACGGACAGAGTCGAGTCTATGTTATTAGATAGACTGACTCGGTCTGGACGGACCGAGTCGGGTCTGTGTTTTTCGACAGACCGAGTCAAGGTATGTGTATTGTGACAGACCCTCTCGGTTTGTTCAGACCGAGTTGGGTTGGAATTAGTTAGCAGACCGAGTTAGGTTTGTATTTCTGGACCGGTTCGGTCCAGACCAAAGTCGGACCCAATATAGGTCAGACTGACTTAGTCTAAACCGAGACAAATCAAACTTGTTAGGTATATAAAGATATGTGTGCACATGATTGATCGGGTGTGGTAGAAAAATCGAGATAGCGAAGACTCAATTTTTTCATTGTGAATTGGATCCCAGTTTGGACCCAAAACTCAAATCGGATCACGAACACCCAAGTGGATTCGAAACTAAGTGAACTTAGTGAATTTTAGTCCAAAATCCAAGAATATCCAGTATAGACATCATATATATGTCAAACCATCACAAACAGGTTTGGATCGAGTGTACCGGATCCAAGATCCAATTAGAATTTTGGTTAAAAACCTAAATGATCTATTTTAAAAACAATGCGGATTTGGATTCGAAATTTAATACGAAGTTGACATGGTGTAAAGAAGTGGTGTAGAAACGACATAGATGTCGCTATGATTGGTTGAAAGAGTAAAAAAAATATTTTGCCCTCGGTATGCCTACATAGTAAACAAGGCATAACTTAGTACCCTGAAGTCGGATTCAGGTGATTCTTGAATCTTTGGATTCTACTGCTTGAGTATACTGATGGAATAAAAAAATTTGTCTTGATATATGTTGATGACATTATTATTATAAGAAGTTTCTATTAAAAAGTGAAGAATATCATTCAGGCATTTGGTCAAGAGTTTTCAATTAACGATTTAAAAAAGCTGCATTATTTTCTAGGTATCGAAATGCTCCAGGAGCTGTCCAAAATAGTTTCAACTCAAAGGAAGTAAATCACAAACCTTCTCATTTAATCAGCCATGCTTGATTGCAAATTAATTGTTACCCCGGCCACACCAATTGTTTTACTTTCAAGGTATACTGAGGAACCTATGGATAATGCTACACAATACAGGAGTATCGTGGGTGCTTTACAATATGCCACATTTACTCCACCAGACATTGCCTACTTAGTCAAAAAAGTGTGCTAGTTTATGCATGAATCCACAGTGGACCATTGGAGTCATGTTAATTGTATTATAATATATCTCAAAGGAACACTTAATTTTAGCCTACATGTTAGACACTCTAACAATCTTAGATTTTCAGGATTCTTGGACATCAATTGGGCTGGATGCAGAGATTACCAAAAGTGCATTGGAGGATATCTCACCTACCTTGGACCAAATCTGCTCTCTTGGAGCTTGTTCAAGCAGCACACGGTTGCATGGTCAAGTACTGAAGCAGAATATATAACCATAGCTGATGCAATTTATGAATTAATGTGGCTAAAACAACTCTTGAAGGATCTATAGTGTGACGCACCTGAAGTTCATGTTTTATGATGTGACAATTTGAGAGTTACATATCTAATGGCCAACCCACAATTCCATGCTAGAATAAAACATATAGAAATTGATTTTCATTTGGTCAGAGGGAAGGTTGCTCACCAAGCTATTGAGGACAAATTGTTCGTTTTGAGGACCAAATAACTTATATTCTAACTAAAGTTGTACCTGAACCTAAATTTTAGCATTTTAAACACAAGCTTAATCTCAAGGAGATTAGCTTGAGGGGGCATGTGAAGATAAGTCCAGAATTTGGTTTAGGTCTAGCAAGAGTAGATCCAGGTCCAAACCCAGCAAGAATTCCTCATCCACATTGAAAAGGACTCTCCTAGGAGGTCACACACATTGAAGAGGAGAGTCCTCCTTCTGGTGGTCATCATCTATGAGAGAATTATTCTAATAAAGAGAATAAACTTGTAAAGAGGAAGAGTCCTATAGTAGAGCATGCTTGTAATTAGGAGTCCAACCTTGATATGAACTCCTTGTGTTTATGGAGTCCTATGCATTGTAATCTTGAATATATAAAGGAATGATACCTCCTCATCTCGGTCGTGTAAGTCAAAGAGAGGGATGCCCAACAGTGGATGTAGGTCATGTTAACTAAACCACTATAAAAATCTATGTTTCCTTGTGTGTGTGATTTATTTGAAAGACATCTCAGTCTGGCATGATCTTTTACATTGGTTTTATATGGTCCAAGCCGTTCAGATAGACAAAAGCACATATAGAGAGAGATGTGGCTTGTTGACCAATCCCAACAAAGGGATAAGAAGAAACTAGAGATAACACAATATCATGGTAGTCAACAAGCCTTATTTTAAACAGGCTAAGACTCTGTCACGGGCTTAGAAATGAAGGCCTCTACGACGTAGCTTTGGGTAATCACAAACACCGAAAGTCGGCATTTTAAGCGTACAAGCAACTCACAACACACACGCACGATCAGAAGCAAGAGTACGTGCAAGCACAATTACAAAAAGAGCAAAGAGGCAAGGATGCAAAAAGCTTCTTTATAGATACTTGAAATCAAAGTACACCAAGAAGAGAAGAGAGAGTCGGAATACATGGGGTTCTTAAGCAGTAAGGCTTTTTGGGGCACTGAGAGTGCCAAAGAACATCAGAAACAAAAAGGTGAAAAATATGGCGGTCTGAAACAAACTCATTCTAAGTTGATATTTGTGATTAGCAACACACTCAAATGACTTGGCCAAATCATCCAAAGCTTGCATGTTTTGCTTGGGCTGCTTAGAAAATGGGCTTGACCATGGCACAAGACTCAATATATACTCCATATGTTTCCAGTTTTATTAGGCCGGCCGGCTGCCACCTCGTTCCACGCATTGCTTGAAATGGAGGTCATATAATGCCCATGCCCATAGTCCTAAGCAAAAGCAAATCTCCTGCACTGCATATCCTCACATGCATCGGGACGGCTGCGGTTTGCAAAACAAGCGAGTCCTACTACCGTAAACATTTAAACAATTAAATTGGTAACAACCAAATATGTACTTGACCACATTTTTTTTTCTTTTTTCGTACTTGACCACATTATCCGTTCATCTAATCTAACGCATAAAATAAACGAAAACTTGGGATAAACTTACATTCATGACAAACAAAAGTTTACTCCAATTTCACTACCAATTCGACCTTCATAGGTAATTTTTGAAGTTTAAGTGCTAATCAAGACATCTCCCACCATTTCTGGCCTACAATGTCAACGCAGCCATCACCTCTACGCGTCCAAGCAACTGAGTTTTCTTCTTTCCTCATTATCTTATCATCCCTAATAAATGGATTAAGCTCACTGTGGCTTTTCACATCAATGAATCGTAGTTGGAATCATGGAAATTCGTCTGCCAATGCTCTTAAGCGCCTTTCACATCATTGTTCTCGCGTCGTGCATCTGGCGTTGCCATGGCCTCGCCCTTCTCCTAAGAGTTGATCCATCAGGACGTGGAGATTACAGGACGATCCAAGAAGCCATTGACTCCGTCCCTTCAAACAACTCTGATCCAGTTTTTATCTTCATAAGACCAGGAGTCTACAGGCAACTCTCTCTCTCTCTCTCTCTCTCTCTCTCTCTCTCTCTCTCTCTGTGTGTGTGTGTGTGTGTGCGTGCTCCCTTTAGCAACACGTGATTGGGAATGAGAGTGAATAACAACACTGGCTTGGTGGTGTCTTTAATTATTTTTCTCTCCATTAGGAAAGGTTGCATAATATATATGCTTTAGTCCGTATGCTAATGAGCTTGCACCTTCTAGTATGTCGTTACCGCTCTTGCATGTTGGCCGTAAAGCTTATGACGGTCATGCATGTTTTACAGAGAGGATGTTAGGGTGTTGCGTGTTGTCCCCGGAACACGGACTGTAGCTACAGTGCATGTTCCGGGGTTCCAACTGAGTGCCGCATGGTGCTCAGTCGGGTGTATGTGTGCCCTGTAGATCTCGCAGGCGGGTGTACAACAGTATACGATGCACCCATACATCCGTCTGAGCACCACGTGGTGCTCAGTGAGAACCCCGAAAAACATGCACTGCAGCTATGTTTCAGGGGGGGCATATAACCTGCCCCGTTACAAACTTCTCGAGTCGAGACAGCCTAAGCAAGGACTTGGACTAAGTCCACCACATCTGCAAATTAACCAAAAGAATGTTGGTCCTCCTCCATGATCCTAAGTCTGTGTTTTTTTTTTGCTTTTTCTTTGTTCACAATTTACAGGGAGAAGATACTTGTTGATAGACCATTCATAATCCTGAGTGGGTCCAGTTCAAATTCAACAGTTATATCATGGGATGATAGTGCAGAATCGAGTGGAGGGACATACAATTCTGCAACGCTAACAGTAAATGCTCCCAATTTCGTGGGGAGATATTTAACCATTCAGGTAATTAAAAACAGTACAGAGAGAGAAAGAGAGAGAGTCTTTCTGGTTCATTGGTCAGAAACGACAATGTCCTTATTTCACAGACTTGTCCCATCTCTCCTAATTACAGGAAAAAAAAGCGAAGATGCACCCTTGGCGTTATTTACTGTCAGGAGTCCTTCGGATGCTGTTAATCCATGCAATGAATTACATCCAACCGTTACGATGGGATTGCTTATGTTCTATCTTGGACCCACAAATTATTTATTTATTTATTTTGGAGCTGTTGATGGTTTAGATGAATACCATCTAGATGAGATCAAATGGACGGCTGACAGCAGAGCAATCCATCCGTGGTGGTTGGATGCCATTCATCACGTGGATGAACAGCATCCGAAGGACCCAGAGTTTCCTTGACCTGATCCACTTCCACACGGAAATGCCCCTTTTACGGATCTTTGTATGCTTTAAACTAATTTAATGCCAAGTTGGGGCCGTAAGGGGGAAACTCTGCCAAGAGGTTATGGTGACTTTAACAATTCATTTGGGACCTTTATTAGAGATGTCCCGACAGATAAAACGCCAGCACTAAAAGATGCCACATTATTAGAAATTTAAAAAAAGTAAAAGATTCTTGCACACATGTTATGAGATACCAATCATCCTCCACGACTTTATTGATCATGATGTGCACGATGTGAGGAAAAAGCTAAAAAAAAAAGTAATGGTGGCATATGTGCGATGGTTGCAGAACACGCACGGCCCAGGCATTCAAGCGGTTGCTGTGGCCATCAGTGGGGACCGGGCAGCCTTCTATGGATGTGCATTTCTCGGCTATCAGGACACCATCCTTGACGAGGGTGGGAGACATTACTTCAGGGATTGCTACATCGAGGGTGCCACCGACTTCATTTGCGGCGATGGACTCTCCCTTTATGAGGTATGATCCATTCATACAAGTCTCTCTCTCTCTCTCTCTCACGATCAACTTGGAATGGTTTGTATCACTTACTATTGCAAATTAACCCGTGCATGCATGCTCATGTTATGTTACCTTTTGGTGGTAGAAATGCCACATACATTCGATTTCAAGGTCGGGCGGTGCTATCACAGCACAGCAAAGGGCGTCTCCGACGGAGAACACGGGTTTTAGCTTCGTTAATTGCATAATTACCGGTATAGAGCCTGTTCTTCTTGGAAGGCCATGGGGAGCATTCGCTAGGGTGGTCTATGCTTCCACCTATATGGCTAACATTATCCTGCCTCAGGGTTGGGATGATTGGGGGATACCCTCCAGACAAAGGTATTATACCCATCTCTCCTTTTTGTGCTTTTGTGGCTTTAACTTGTATTCTCACCATTATGCGTCCATCATATATACTTGTTCTGCCCTAAATATATATATTGACGTGGCTTTCATCCATCCTCCATGCGTCTGCAGCACTGTATTTTATGGGGAATACAAATGTTCAGGTCCGGGTTCCGACGTCTCAGCAAGAGTGTCATGGTCGCGCGAGCTCACATCCCAAGAGGCCGCTCCTTTCTTAACGTTAAGAATGATTAACGGTCAACAATGGATCAAGCGGGTGCCTACTCGTTTTAGATACCCCCGTCACTGATCAATCAAGGCCGTACTGCTTCCTTACCTTTGAGGGCAATCGCTACTTGCATTGATTGAATACTTCATTTGTACATATCGAAATAAGTTAGTCCTCAGGAGTTTGTTTCAGCTTCATGTAAATATTAAATACACATTTGTTTGTCCGATTTAAGGTGTATTATGTCATGCCAAAACGAACGTCAATAAATGCGTTTAACATCATCTTTTCAAGGTTATTATATTTTTTTGAGGAAATATAGAAATAATTTATTGAAAAATAACAACAGATTACCCAGTGTTTGAGGATGAGATATCTTTCAAACCAGAGTGCTTGCTGCTTCAACCTCGCAGTAAAGTAAAGAATGCATACTCCGGATATAAAAAATCTAGACGTCTTTCAGGTTGGATTAAGGCGTTCACAACCTGAAGGATGGTGTGAGATGAGAGAGCGGAGAAGGGGGAGAGGAAGGAAGCGATTCGGAGGGAGTGAACGTGTTGTGGCACATGAATGGGGTTTGGTGATGAAGTCTACTCAGAGCTTGAGGAACGGCACAGGTGAGTCTTATTATCAGCGAAGCAACAACCAAGGTCACCGTCCTGACAAAGTCTGGGGTGTTCACCGGAGATATTTCATGCAGGCAAACGTTTATGCACGGGAGAAAATTGCAGATTTCCTTTCTGGAATCAATGATGAACCACAGGTTATCACTCCTCCACAGGTTATCTTGAGTCTTGAAAGACTGTCTCGATGTGGGATCCCTGGACTCCAAAACCATTAAAGCATCTATGTGGAGGGTGCCCCGGATAGTTCTATTAACTGATCATCTCGATCCTCATCAGATGCAGTTAGCAAAGATCACGAAGATCGATCCTTATCAGCAGCGTTAGGGTAAGATCAACCCTCATCCGATGCATTTACCACAAGGCTTCCACTTTTATAGCTGCGGCTAAAGATCACGTGTGATTTTCAACAACCGTTGGATTCTCTTCCTCAAATGAAAGAACCACTTGATGAATAGCATGATTCACATCACAATTTTGGAGACAGCTACAACAAGCTTTGGGTACGAAGCTAAAATTCAGTACCACATTTCACCTTTGATGGTCAATCGAAAAGAATGATACAAACTTTAGAACACATATTGCGGACATTTATGTTTGAGTGAAAGGCTGACTGAGATGTGAATTTGAGTTTTGTGGAATTTGCATACAATAACAGCTATCATGCAAGTATCGGGATGGCTCCACATGAAGCCTTGTATGAAAAGCCCTACAGATCACTAACTTATTGGGATGATATCTGCGAGCGATCGACCAAATCATTAATGGTGTTATAACATTATACTCAACAAGTGCAGAAGATTTGTGATAGGCTGAAAGCTGCTCATGATCGACAGAAGAGTTATGCCAACCAGCGGTGTCAAGAGCTCACTTTTATAGAAGGAGATAGTTTTTGTGAAGGTATCTCCTACCAAAAGTATGTTCATATTTGGGAAGAAGGGTAAGTTAAGTCTGAAATTCGTTGGGTCGTTCAAGGTCCTAAAATGAATCAGCAAAACAGTATATCATATGGAGTTACCACCACAATATGCCCAGATTCATTATGTCTTTCATGTATCAATGTTATGAAAGTACATTCATGACCCTTCTCACATCATCCGATATGAAGACGTGGAAGTACAAGAGAACTTTACCGTGTCAGAACAAATGGTAGAAATCGTTAATCATCGAGATCAATTTTTGCGATCGAAGACAACCTCAAATACCTCTCCTCAAGGATTTAAGTACTATGCCATTATGATTAATGAATTTTCTAGATATATTTGGATATACCACTTAAAACTTAAGTTTGATTTCTTTAATCGGTTTTATGAATTTCACAATTTCGTATGCAATAAATTCAAAGGCTCCATTAGAATATTCCAATTTGACGGTGGCGATGAGTTTATAAGTAATGATTTTTAAACATATTTAAGAAACCATGGAATCCATCACAATATATCTTGCCCGCACACACCCAAGCAAAATGGATGAGGTGAGAGGAAACATCGCAGTATTATTGAGCTCGGTCTTGCCATGCTTTTTTATGTCGGCTTACCTACAAAACTTTGGGTTGAGGCATTCCTTACAGCAGTTTGGCTTTTGAATTGTCTTCCCAGCTCAGTTTTGCATATGATTTCTCTATATGAAAGACTCTTCCATAAAAAACCATGCTATGATTATTTACGAGTCTTTGGCTCAAGGTGTTTTCCTCACTTGCGTGACTATGCCAAAACTAAGCTATATCCCAGATCTTTGCCATGCATATTTTTGGGCTATAGTGATAACTACAAGGGCTATCGTTGTCTTCATGTTGAACCTGGGCGTGTATATATTAGCCGCCATATTATTTTTTATGAAAGTTGTCTTATCTTCAAAGATCAACAATTGCATTATGAAGATTTATCTAAATGGCGACATAATGAGCAAATCTCAAGGCCTCACAATCATCAGAATCTCACAAGCATCCTCGCGCCTCTACCTACTTTTGTGGAACCAAGCTCACCCCCAGTTGACCGAGAAACTCATGTTGACCACACACTTGAATCCGGTGGCATGCCATCCCCACTTCCTGCTTCCTTCACCCCACCTTCATCTAATACCCATGTCATGGTTACCTGTGCTAAGGCTAGCATCATTAAACCCAACCCTAAATACTTCCTTGCCGAGTTGGACATTCCAAATGAGCCAAAAAATGTCAAGACCGCTCTTGCTCATCCAGGTTGGTTTCAAGCCATGTAGGATGAGATGCAAGCTCTTTCCCAAACACAAACTTGGACCCTTGTTCCTCATCTTCCTTATATAAACATTGTTGGTTGTAAGTGGGTTTTCAAAACCAAACTTCATGCCGATGGAACCTTAGACAAACTTAAAGCCCGCCTTGTTGCAAAAGGGTTTACCCAGTTACCTGCTATCAATTTTCTTTAAATCTTTTCCCCCGTTATCAAGCCCACCGCTATTCGTATCGTCTTATTTATTGCTCTTGCCTCTTCTTGACCGATCTGCCAACTTGACATAAAAAATGCCTTACTTCATGGCTTTCTTGAAGAAGCTGTCTGTAAAACCCGTGAAATTTATGAAATTCTAAATGAATAAAAGGAAGCAGTTATGTGAAATAATAAGATTTTAAGTTAGACAGTACAAATTTTTTTATGACTTGTGGTTTCTAGAACGAAACCGATAACAAACTCTCACAAGTGGTTTTGGATCCGGATCTTGGCAAGATCCGATGATCCGACCCGACTTACGGGGCCCAATGGGAAACCTGATGGTTTCAGAATGATAGCATGAGATCTGAAATACAATTAGAGTAAGCGAGTGCAAGTTTAGAACAAACGGGTGAAAAATCCATGTGAAAACGAAAGAAATCCATCAACAAGGAAAAATGTCCCATTGTGACATAAAGAAAATTTTCTGTAAAAGTAAACACCAAGTGATGGTGTGGTGTTGTGGTGGGACACACGGTGTGTGATACCACAACCCAAGTTCAAAGCCCCATGTGCATAGATTTTTCTTTTTACACACACAAGTTAGAATTTTTACTTGAAAAAAAAAGTATATATAAAAAGGAAAATCGTGGCGGGGGGGGGGGGAGTTAAAACCCTACTCTTTAGACCCTCTCCCACAATAAATGTGTGGGAGTTGGCCTTTGTGTTTCCCCTTTTTCCAAGAAATATGGGAAATCCCCCCAAATGTGGTGGGGGTACCCATAAAGCAACCTTGGAAAAACACTTTGCTAATGGGGAAAAGGGGGGCAATCTAGGAAGTTTCTAAACAAACCACACAAAACGTGGGGCTGGAGGTTAGATCTTTTTGGAAATCAAAAATTTCCCTAAATAGGGAAGAAAATTAAATTGGATGAAAAGGAGGAGACGGCTACTCTCTCTCTCTCTCTCTCTCTCTCTCTCTCTCTCTCTCTCTCTCTCTCTCTCTCTCTCTCTCTCTCTCTCGGTGGTGGTCGACCTCCATTGTTGGACTGTGTGGACCTCCCTTGCTGAACGCGTGAACATCCATTATCGACGTGGGGTGCCGCTCTAACGAAGAGAAGGGGTTGCAGCCTTGCCATTGTGAGACTCCAAAGAGGTAAGGAGCATTACTATTTGTATGTAAGTGGTTGATGCCTTGTTGCACATCTATGTTGCAATATCATGGAGTTTACGCGACAAGCATCACCTATATGTAGGTGTGTTTAGGGCCTCGAGACCGAGGTGACACGAGCTGAAACACCTACTCGTCAATAGGTCAATATGTAGTGGTTCAGCTAATGGTTCTCACCCTTAGCCAATGTTGGGGCACTGTGGTGTTCTTTGTAAGGGCATTATGTTTCTATGCCTGGGAATAGGTAGTGCACATATCGAAACCTACAGTTCGAATCTATGTAGGAAAATGCATATATTTTTGGTGTGGGCGTTAGCCATGACGTATTCAAGATCGAAACAATCTTAAGTAGGCGAATGACGTGGAACCTTAAGTATCTCGGATTATTATTCATGAAATTATTGGTTGGTTGTATTTTCTTGTTCAATACACTTTTCATACTTTGTAGATTGAATGGTCTTAATCAAGTCTGAAGTTATGTATACGTGATGGCTATTTCACATCATGGTAAAATAAAGATATATCATTCCTATTGGGTAATTCGATTGAATTTGATGTTTTTGAGTGTGGAATGCACTCCTATTTATAGTTGAAAGATTCCATACATTGAGGATGAAAGGGCGGCAAAATAGTCCATTTAGAATGATCAAAATGTTTGAAAAATAAAAAAACACTTTTTTTTAAAAAAAGTTACAAAAAAACGGAAAAATTAGTCGACTAGAACAATAGTTAGTCAACTGATAATATGATCAGTCGACTGCTGTTAAATTTTCTAGAAAACTGATATTCTGTTCAGTCGACTGCTGTTAAATTTTTCAGAAAACTGATATTTTGTTCAGTCGACTGATAAAACCTTCAGTCGACTGCTGCTAAGTTTTCCAGAAAACAGACATTCTGTCTGGTCGACTGATAAAACTTTCGGTCGACTAATTTTATAAAAAATTACATTTTGCTTAGAAGATTTGAAGCAAAAAGGTTGGTCGACCGGTGAGTCTATTGGTCGACTAATAAATCTGAAAAAAAATTAAATAAAAAGTTTTCTAAAATGATTTTCATGAAGGGTTCTTTTAGAAAAGTTCTCCGAAAGACTTTTTAGGTGAAATGCAATTGAAATATCTATGAAGGGAATAGTTTTGATGGTAAACTAAATATGTGATTCACATATGGACTTTAGGATTATGTCTAATATATAGAACACACATGGTACAGATACTTGCACAACGAAGATCATTTCTTGTTCAGGACAATATAAGAGTTCAAAAATGAACATGTGGTTTCGCTAAATGTTAGGAGTGCCAAACAAGCACTTAAGAAATGATAAAGTTGGATAATGATATGTTGCGACATAACCAGTGGGGGTACGAAACGTACACTCGAGCTCATAAACAAAACTTAAAATGCCGATTGTATAAGTATTGGACACAAAGTTGAACCAGAATTTTGAGAAATTTTGGTGGCCGCCTATTGGGCTTCTAGTGGGTAATGAGCATACACTAAGATCACCCCGAATGTGGGTTGGGAATTTGGAAAACCCTATGGTGCATTGACTCACACTAAGAATTTAAAAAAATGCAAAATATGCATTATATAACTTAAATGTAGGATACTGGGTATACCTGAAAGATGGTATATGTTACTAGTTTCCCTGGGTTCTGGGTACACTTAAAAGATTGTGTATGTTACTAGACCCAAAAAAATAAGAATGAAAATTTATACACATATAAATTTAATATATTGGATTCTGAGTATACTTGAAAATGGTATATGTTACTGGTTTCCCAGGGCTCTGGGTACACCTGAAAGATGGTGTATGTTACTGAACCCATGGTCTACCTTGGAGAGGGTAGGTGGTACAAGCTTCGTGGACATTCTTGTTTTTTTTGTGAGAGCTAGGCGTCTCACCCGGTCCCCAGTCTACGAAGTTAGGGGATCAGGACTACCAGTATGTCCTAGGTGGTAGATCCAAGTCTTCTACAGAAGTGTCAAGGGTGCATCCTAATTCTTGTTTTAGCCACTGGGGAGTTCTCTCTCGGTCACGAACCGTCCCCTTTGGATATCCGTATGGCTAGTCATACGAGTTATTAATTAATAGACCCCTGTATGGTCTCGGTCCGCTACGAAGTCTATGTCTGTGCGTACCCACAGGGTAAGAGTAAGAGTAAGATAAACATTAAATAATTTAAGTTAAATGAAATACTCATTCTTGAAGAATCGTGAACTGTCGTTAATACTTTCGCAAAACTTGTAGAATCTACAACTTATGCTAATGTGAATAAATGTATCTTTAGTTCAGTTATCTGTTGCACTATATCATGAATTAGAAAACACAATCATTTTCTTAGAATGATTTAAATTTCCATGCTAGTTATATCTACAGTTGTTGCACATATTTGTACACAGGACACTGAGCACCACATATAAATATAATGCTTCTTACGCAGATAGGGGAGTCTGACCCTTCTGCTTTAAATATTTTTCAAGAAGCAACTAAATCGGAGTATCGGGGAGTCGTTATGGAAATAGCCAAGAGATCTCATTTATTCAGTATTTTATGTTTGAACTCTGGTTAATAGATTTACATTTCTGTTATGAGATATAATTAATGACTTTAATGCTTTAATTAATGAATGCTATGCTTTTAGTACTTTTCTGTTTTACCCTGTAATGCACCCGACTTGTGTTTTTCGCACTTCCGCTATTTCAAAAAAAAAAAAAAATTTACTCCAAAATTTTTACTACAAAAAGTTGGGGCGTTACACTGTCTGCATGGACTAGGCCCCTGGCTTTCGTGACCCATCTAAACCTCATCATGTTTGTAAACTTCAGTGGGCTTTAAATGACCTTCAACAATCTTCTCAAAGATGGTTTGATCGTTTCAGCAGTTTCCTTTTAGACATGGATTTTTTTTACAGCATTGCAGATTCCTTGCTTTTTATTTGTCGGCACTCTCGCAAATGCATCTATTTATTATCATATGTTGATGACATTATCATCACTTGCAGCAACCCACTCTTCTTGGCTGACATCATTCAACAATTAAGTCACAAGTCTGCCATGAAAGATCTTGGTGATCTCCAACATTTCTTGGGTATTCATGTCAAACAATTCGAAGCTGGCATTCTATTGGATCAAACCCGTTATGTGATTGATATTCTCACAAAGCTCAAATGAAAGACTGCAAGCCCATCTCCACCCCCATGGTTGGCCGACCACATATGATACAAACCCAAGTGAAAGGGTTGACCTTGAACAGGTTGGACCCAGCCATACCGAGCAGTATGACCAGTGACAGTCGGCCATAAGCAACTGGGACGATATAACAGATAGGCAGGTAAATCGATTCAGCTAAGGGAGCTAAATTTGGATGCCAGCAGAGACAACACTAAGATGAGGGAAGCTAAGTGGTTTGCATAGGCAGTTGTGAAGTTTATAAATAGTTGAGGCTACTATTGTTTGAGTCATTTAGTCATTCTGTTAAGTCAGCCAAGTGTAATTCGAAGAATTGTTTTCAATAAAGTTTTAGTTTGTTTTGGCTCCATCCAGAGATTGTCCTTTAGCAAGGATTTGGCTTTTCTTTGCAACTCGTTACTGAGAAAAGATTCATCACTCTTCCATCTTCTCCACTATCCATTTCTCTTTCTTCTCTTCCGTTAGGATCGATCCTCAAATATGGCAGTTTCATACCAGAGACTGATTTGAGCACCATCCTGCATCTTCACAGTTGCAGAGACATTGAACCTAGGCAGCCGGTGGATCTTAAAGCCTTTTGAGCTTTGCTCAACAAAACACCTCTTCCATCGAAAGGGAGGAACAATCCAGCATGATTCAGTGATGAATATCAAATACATCACAGAGACTTCCTTATGCAACAGAAGATAGTTGTTGGAAAGACGCCTCCAGTGAATCCAAGCGAAAGCTCACTTCACTGACACTTAACATACAGCTAAGTGCATAGGCTAATTGTCAAGTTCAATCCTTGAATTTTCCAACATTCATCTCTGCGATTCTCTGCAGCTATAGATCGTGCCTATCTGGCTCCTGAGCAAACGTGATTGAGCTCCCGCATCAAACTCTGGAACGCACGATCCTTGAGTTGCGTCTATGTGTTGTGTATTCATTTTGCGCCAGTGAGCGCCTAAATAGTAAGCGCCTGCATGCGCTGAACTTTAAGTAAGCATCTGAGAGCGATCTGAGTGAAACGTGCCTGTTCGCACCTTTGTAATAGATTCAGGCAATAGCCATCTATAGCAAGGATCCTATCAACTGGTATCAAAGCCATGCCGCCTAAATCCACTCCGTTTAAAGATGACCTGCTGGAAAACTTATAACAGAAGTTTGACAAAAAGAGTGAGTTGATTGCTACACGCACTGGGGCCATAAAAATGAAGCTGGAGCAGCTGGACACTCGGATGACTGCGTATCAGCAGGACGTGTCCAAGAAGTTCACAGAAATAATGCTGAAATTAAGTGCGAACGAGAAACAAAAGCAGCAGCAGGCTGAGCCGCTACAGTGAAAAACCCTGCAGGACAGGTAAGTGCAGGTGAGCCTTCTTTTAATCTTGTGCCAGAAGTGCAAGGCGTGCCGAGTGTGTCGAATAGCCACCACGCACCCGTCACAAGCGGGGCGCTCAATGCGCATGAAATGCGTGGCATGTGCAATGAACATAAGCAATGCGACACGCGTTATGCGAGCAGTATGTATGAGCCGCGGGGCACGAGAGGGTGGTGTATGTTCCCCTCCGATGATTCACTGAATCCCACGTCTGTGTTCGGGGCTTTGAATGAGCACCACGTATACAAGCACATGGGGCTCGTATTCCCGTGTATGTTGACATAACTTTGCATCGGACTCTGGTGTTGTTGCAAAGACTTAAGTACCCTTTCTTGCTATTCTTCTCATAAAGTGATGGTTTGAGAAAATGACAAAAATGCCCTTTATTCAAAAAAGAAAAAACAAACAGTTCAAAAAAAGGACAAACATGTCCTCCATCCAGAAAGTCGAGGATGATGTTGACTCTTCAAAGTCTTCTTCTTCTTTCTCCGTAAAACACTGTAAAACCCTCTCTCTCTCTAGAGAAGAAATCAAGGGAGGATTCTTGAAAAGACTTAAGTGCCCCAAAGATGATTATTTAAGACCCAGTCTTTGCACTGCAGGATTATCCGAGAAAGAAATCTCCCCTAGAGGAGGCCATGAACATCAACCCTCTCACTCTCTCTCTCCCTTCTCTTTTTGCTTCTATGCACATCCAGCAGAAGATTCTACATTGCTCAATCAAGCACCGACTGACCTGCACATTGACAGTTGTGGAGCCTGATTCAGAGTTTTTACCCTTACAGGAAGAGGGTTTGGGGGCTCCTCCCAGCGTGGGTAGCATCATTCAACTAAATGAGTTGTAGATCCTGATTCAGAGTTTTTACCCTTACAAGAGAGGGGTAAAATCTCATCTCACTCTCTCCCTTCTCTCTCTACTTTTGTGCACATCCAATAAACAATCCAACATTTCTCCATCAAACACCGACTGACCTGCACACTAACTGTAGCATCATTCAACTTGATGAATTGTGGAGCCTGATTTAGAGTTTTTGCCCTTACAGGAGGGGGGTTTCGGGGCTCCTCCCAGCGTGAGTAGCATCATTCAACTTGAAGAGTTGTGGAGTCTGATTCAAAGTTTTTACCCATTCATATTTTAAGGCATTAGATTTCATGTTTGAACATTCACGCATGTGCAGTTTGCTTTCATCATGTTCAGTTGCTTTCTAGATTATACTTTGAATTCTGGTGCATTTTAGATCTATCGATTTGTATGTAACCAGAGCTCAATTTAATCTGAATTTTTTACTGCAACTTCATGCATATGTCTTCATGCTCTCCACTAAAAATCAGATTATTCTGAGTTTGTTTGACCCACTTTAAAAATCGAGATTCAGAACCTGTTATTTTGCACCGTCAGGATTTTAGCAGAATTAGGACCAACTTGCGGGAGTGATTTCTCCCTAACCAGAGATGATCTTTCCGATCCGTAAGAAGGGTTGTTTTCTAAATTGAATCTAATTTGTTCATACCAAATTTCAGCGATTTCTATAGTGTTTTCATACCAGTTTTGGGTCAAAAACCATAACCCTGTCACCCTGTGTCATTTTAACGGCTCAGATTTTGATCCATTTTGTTTGAATTTTATTTCCCTAATGGGAGATCATTTTTCAATTCTGTAAAACGGGTTCTCTTTGTTTATGTGTCTAGTTCATCCCTGTAAATTTTCAGAATTGTTAATGGTCAATTACTATTTTATTTTGATTAAATACCAGAACCTTGTATCCAGATTTTATAAATGTTCTGATTTTGGCCCCCATATCATGACTGTTGTAGCACTTCTTCAACAAATCGCTATTTGATTGACAATATTCTTCAACAAATCATTATTATGATTTTTTGGGGTCTCTAATGAGTCCCTACTATGATTTGTAGTATTTTTGGGTCTCCAACGAGCCTCACAATAATTTATAGTGTTGTTCGGTCTTTTAACTATGATTTGCCTTGGGGTCTCTAACAAGACCCACAACGATTTGTAGTGTTTTTCAGTCTTTTAACTATGATTTATAGTTTTTCGGGTCTCTAACGAGACCCACAGCGATTTATAGTGTTTCTGGAACTCGCTATAGCGATTTGTAGTGTTTCTCGCTAAACACTACAGCGATTTGTGATACAAATCGTTATCTGAATCAAGATCAACTTGTCAGGTCTATATCTCCCTAACCAGAGATCGGATTTCAAATCCGTAAAAAGTAGTGTCTTCATTATAAAGTCTAATTTATTTCTGTAAATTTTCAACGATTTCTATGTTCATTTGATACCCCATTTGAATCTAAAACCAGACCCCTATCAGTCTGCCTTATTTGATTGACATAGGTTGTTATTTCATTTTGTAAGAGTCATTATTCCCCAACGGAAGATCATTTTCTAAATCCGTAAAAGGGGTTTTCTTTCTCTATGTGTCTAGTTTATATCTGGAAAGTTTTATAACTTTTTATGCTCATTTGATATTTCAAACCTGTTAAAAACCGAGACATGTTATTATTCCCTTTTAACTAAGTGGATGAAAGTTAATTATAACTTGTTGGAAACATATCTCGGTTTTTAACAGGTTTGAAATATCAAATGAGTATAGAAAGTTATAAAACTTTCCAGATATAAACTAGACACATAGAGGAAGAAAACTTTTTTTACGGATTTGGAAAATGATCTTCCGTTGGGGAGATATGACTCTTACAAAATGAAATAAAAACCTATGTCACTCAAATAAGGCAGACTGATAGGGGTATGGTATTAGATCCAAATGGGGTATCAAATTATTATAGAAATCGCTGAAAATCTACAGTAATAAACTAGACTTTATAACAAAGACACCACTTTTTACGGATTTAAAATCCGATCTCTGGTTAGGGAGATATGACCCTGACAAGTTGGTCCTGATTCGAATAACGATTTATATCACAAATCGCTGTAGTGTTTAGCGAGAAACACTACAAATCGCTATAGCGAGGTCCAACAACACTATAAATCGCTGTGGGTCTCGTTAGAGACCCGAAAACACTATAAATCATAGTTAAAAGACCAAAAAATACTATAAATCGTTGTGGGGCTCGTTGGAGACCCCAAAGCACTATAAATCATAGTTAAAAGACCGAACAACACTATAAATCATTGTGAGGCTCGTTGGAGACCCAAAAATACTACAAATCATAGTAGGGACTCATTAGAGACCCCAAAAAATCATAACAATGATTTGCTGAAGAATATTGTCAATCAAATAGCGATTTGTTGAAGAAGTGCTACAACAGTCATGATATGGGGGCCAAAATCAGAACATTTATAAAATCTGGATACAAGGTTCTGGTATTTAATCAAAATAAAATAGTAATTGACCATGAAAAATTCTGAAAATTTACAGGGATGAACTAGACACATAAACAAAGAGAACCCCTTTTACAGAATTGAAAAATGATCTTCCATTACGGAAATAAAATTCAAACAAAATGGATCAAAATCTGAGCCGTTAAAATGACACAGGGTGACAGGGTTATGGTTTTTGACCCAAAACTGGTATGAAAACACCATAGAAATCACTGAAATTTGGTATGAACAAACTAGATTCAATTTAAAAAACAACATTTTTACGGATCGGAAAGATCATCTCTGGTTAGGGAGAAATCACTCCCGCAAGTTGGTCATGATTCTGCTAAAATCCTGACGCTGCAAAATAACAGGTTCTGAATCTCAATTTTTAAAGTGGGTCTAACAAACTCAAAATGATCTGATTTTTGGTGGAGAGCATGAAGACATATGCATTAAGTTGCAGTAAAAAATTCAGATTAAAATGAGCTCTAGTTACATACAAATTGATAGATCTAAAATGCACCAGAATTCAAAGTATAATCTAGAAAGCAACTGAACATGATGAAAGCAAACTGCACATGCGTGAATGTTCAAACATGAGATCTAAATGCCTTAAAACATGAATGGGTAAAAACTTTGAATCAGACTCCACAACTTTTCAAGTTGAATGATGCTACCCACGCTGGAAGGAGCCCCCAAACCCCCCTCCTTTAAGGGCAAAAACTCTAAATCAGGTTCCACAACTCTAAATGATGCTACCCACGTTGGGAGGAGCCCCCAGACCCCTCTCCTATAAGGGTAAAAACTCTGAATCAGAATCTACAACTCATTTAGTTGAATGATGCTACCCACGCTGGGATGAACTCCCAAACCCTCCTCCTGTAAGGGTAAAAACTCTGAATCAGGCTCCACAACAGTCAATGTGCAGGTCAGCCGGTGCTTGATGGAGCAATGTAAGATCTTCTGTTGGATGTGCATAGAAGCAGAAATAGAAGGGAGAGAGAGGGTGAGAGGGTTGATGTTCATGGCCTCCTCCATGGGAGATTTCTTTCTCAGATAATTCTGTAGTGCAGAGACTGGGTCTTAAATAATCATCTTCGGGGCACTTAATTCTTTACAACCACTCCTTTTCAAGAATCGTCATTTTTTTTTCCATCAATGGAGGAGAGGGTACTTAAGTCTTTGCAATCGCATCAAACTCCAACGCTAATTAATGCTGACAAACATGGGGATACGAGACACACATGCTTACATACGTGGTGCTCTTTGGGACCCCCGAACATGAGATGTAGCTAACTGCCCTATTCGGGGGGGGGGGACATATAACATGCTTTGGCGGGGCACCTACGGAGAGTACCATGCACACGGGCTACACTACGCGCAGGAGCAGCGGTACGTGCAAGAGCAGCACAACGCGCAGGAAGAGCGTTACACGCGTGGTATACATGATGCGCAAGACGAGCGCTATACGCATGGATCGCGTGAGGCACAGGAAGGGCAAGGCATGTGTGAGCCATGCTATGCTTTGAGCGGACGCTATGAGTGCAGGGCGCATGATGCGTCGACCATGTGCCATGAGGCAGAGGGAAATTCCTTGCATGGTAGGGTGCCAATCGAGGCTAATTTTGCGGATCCAAATGAGTGTGTGCAAAATTATCAGTTTGGGGCAAATCCTTCAAATGATGCACATAATGAAAATGAGTTTATGCATGATCACGAGGATATAGATGATGATTATAATCTCATGAGAAAATGGGGATATGATGACAATCGCTTTGAGATGAACTTCCCAAGAATGTTGAAGATACTCTTCCCAACTTTTTCGGGAAAAGACCCTAAAGAATGGATCTACAAAACACAGCAATTCTTCATAGGCCATAACGTGAAGTATGAGCACAAAGTAAGATGCACTATTATGAGCTTTGAAGGAGAAGCTCTTAGGTGGTTCCGTTGGAGGAAACAAAGAAATGGTTTTCCCACTTGGGATAATCTTGAGCAAGAAATTACCAAAAGGTTTGGCCCTACACCTTACATCAACCATGGGGTTGAAATGAAACAACTTTGCCAAGTGGGAAGTATGCAAGAATATCAAGCTCAATTCAAAGACTTATGTTCTTTATGTGGGGAATGGAATGAAGGGGCACTTTTGAGCTCTTTCATAGGAGGACTCAAAGATGATATTCGCCAGGAGCTTTTAGCTCAAAATCCGAAATCCCTTGAAGAGTGTTTTTTTAAGCATGCATAGTTGAAGAAAAACATAAAAGAATGCAAGGAGCACACAAAAGTTCATAGAATTTCACTCCAAATTCCAAAGTCATACCAAGGTTAACACCTAACAAGGGAGTTAAGGTTAAGGGTTCCAATAACCCTAAAGTTGAGCGCATATCTTCAGAAGAAGAAATTGAATTGAGAAGAAAAGGCCTATGCTTCAAATGCAAAAGCAATTGGAAGCCCGGACATAAGTGCAACTCTCTCAAATGTCTAATAGTGACTACTAATGAAAATGAGAGTGAAACAGAAGAGGAAGAGATCATGGATGAATTAAACCATGAAGAAATTGATGAAAATCAAGGACCAATTGGCCAATGCTATGCCTTGGGGAGTAAATCCGCTCTAAATTCCATGAAAGTCTTCGGTACCTTAGCCAGAAAGAAAGTGAAAGTGCTTATTGATACGGGTTCAACCCACAATTTTGTGAGAAAGGACTTGGTGACAAGATTTAAGTTCAAACCATATGAGCACCCAAAATTTGATGTCATGGTAGGAGATGAAAGCCATCTCAAGTGTGGACACCTTTGCACGGATGTTAAGCTTAATCTTCAAGGCTCTCATTTTAAGTTAGACTTATTTGTCTTACCTATGCATAGAGCCGATGTTGTACTTGATATGTGTTGGCTACGCTCACTTGGAAGCATCACATGAAATTTCATTAAAATGGAGATGACATTTGCCAAAGCGGAATGCCCTATGAGCTTGAAAGCTAATAACACATTAGATGGAGAAATTATTGATAGCCAAGAAGCACTTAAAATTTTCTGGGCTACACATATGGCTTTTATATGTTTGGCCCAACCACTTACATCTAAAAAAGAGCCCAAGTTAGAAGAACAAGTTCCGCCAAAAATGAATGATTTACTTGAGTCATTCCAAGATGTATTTGGAGAACCTAAAGGGTTGTTTCCTTCATGATCCCAAGATCATCATATTCCTCTTGTGAAAGAACAAGGGCCGATAAGTATAAGACCATACCAGTATGTTTTTGCACAAAAAGGTGAAATTGAAAAATTAGTGTAAGAGATGCTTGAGAATGGCATTATTCGTCCAAGTTCAAGTGCTTACTTATCGCTGGTTCTTCTTGTGCGCAAGAAGGACAATACACGACACTTTTGCATCGACTATCGATCACTTAATGAGGTGACTTATAAAGACAAGCATCCCATTCCGGTTATCAATGAATTGTTTGGGGCCAAATACTTTTCAAAGCTTGACTTAAGAGCTGGTTATCACCAAATTAGAATGGCAAATGAAGACATTCATAAGACTACCTTCTGCACACATGATGGTCATTATGAGTTCTTAGTCCCATTTGGGTTGATAAAATCTCCGGCTACTTTTCAAAGAACCATGAATGACATCTTTAGACCAATGCTAAGGAAGTTCGTGTTGGTTTTCTTTGATTGTATTTTGGTCTATAGTGCAAATTAGGAAGAACATCTCAAACATGTTGGGATTGTGTTGAAAATTTTAAGAGAACACACCTTCTTAACCAAGCGAAGAAAATGTAGCTTTGGACAAGTAAGTGTGTCATACCTTGGGCACATGGTTGGAAGTGAAGGGGTTAGTGTCGATCCAGAAAAGATCGAAGCTATGGCTAATTAGCCAACGCCCCGGACCATTAAAGCTTTAAGAGGCTTCTTGGGTCTTACCCGCTACTATCACCGATTTATTAGACATTATGGTGTCATTGCTGAACCCCTCACAGCTTTGTTAAAGAAGAATGCTTGGGGATGGAATAGTGAAGCGGAACAAGCCTTCATTAAGCTAAAACAAGCTATGGTAGAGGCACCGGTTCTTGCCTTATCCAATTTTGACAAAGTTTTTGTCTTAGAAACTGATGCTTGCGACATTGGGATTCGAGTTGTGCTCATGCAAGAATGACATCCCTTGGCTTATTTGAGTAAATCCATATCCGAAAGGAGCAAAAGCCTTTTGACTTATGAAAAAGAACTCTTTGCTATTGTCTTGGCCTTGAAAAAATGGAGGCCTTACTTACTTAGAAGGCATTTCCTAATTCAAACGGATCACCAAAGCCTTAAATACCTTTTGCAACAAGGAATTTCTACTCCTCTCCAACAAAAGTGGCTCACCAAGCTTATGGGTTATGATTTTGAAATCAAGTATAAAAAGGGGTGAAAATGCAGTATCTTTCTTGAAGCATATGTTTGGGTGTCATACTGTGTCATTCCCTGTTGACTAGCTTGTTTTCTTTGTTAAGCAAGGTTGAGAGCAGCCCTACCTTGTAGGTCAAAGTTGAAAGTAAAGGGATAAGAAACTACATAACTGGCAAGGGAACTGTCTATCAAAACCAAGTCGAACCATTCTGATTCCACATGTTATAAATAACATTACCCCCTCCGGGCTCTGTTCTTCACGTGGTTGCCCACGGGCAACATCAACTCCCAAGATCGATTGCAAAAGATGGGACACCAACTAGCGAACCGATGCCCAATATGCTATTATAACGAAGAACTACCCATCCACCTGTTCTGGTATTATCATTTCTTCCAGAAGATCTTTCGCAAGTTCTGGCCGAGCATCACATTCACCACAGAAATTGACTTCAGAACCTTGCTGCTCAGCCCACCTATTCTCCAGCGCTCTGGAAAATGGTTAACAATCTGGAGATGGTGGGTCTGCACAGCCTAGTGGTGAATCTGGAAGGAAAGAAATGGTAGGATCTTCAAGGGCTTGCTGCTAAAGCCAGATCCAATTGCTCTACTCATCAGGAATGACGTCCTACAGGCTATCCGTGTTAACTGGCCAAAGGAGGGGCTGGACTGGGTGCCACTACATGATTATCATCCTCTGTTTGCACATTCAAATTAATCGTGTATTCTAACTGTTCATGTGTGTTTTGTCTTTGCATTTTGTGATCCCTAAACCATAAACTGCGATGTATGCGTTCTTGAGGACCTTTCGTCCTACTTAATTTGTATATATCTACTTTTAATAATATTCACTTTTTCTCTAAAAAAAAAAAAAGAAATATCATCCAAACTATACAGGTGAGATATGATTTCTGAGAAGCATGATATCATCCAAATATGATTTCTGAGAAGCATGTCAGAAGATAACAGAAAACAAAAATCAGCAGGGCACATGTATGGAATCGGCAAATAAGGGATGGTCTGCATGGTTTTGCATCCAAGGTGGACCCTCATTCGGCTAAACCACCTTGATCGCACATAGGACGTCCCATTTGATGAGACAAACTACATTGCTTAGACTTTCCGCTGAATGTTCTTTCATTTCTCTCTTTCCATATGCCGCACAGATCCACCATCGCCAAACAATGAGACACTTGTTAGAGGGCTTAACAGCTTGGGGCCCAAGTATTATCTGCCTGAAGTCCATTTCCATTTCCACTTTAACAAATATTGTTTGAAAGAACACACATTACCAAAACAAATATAATGCAAATTCGTCGTCGTCGCAGCATAGTGAGTAACGGGTTTTGTAAACGGTCTTTGGTGTTGACGTGGCCTATGAGCAGCAACCAGAAAGAACATTGCTCTGGGTGAATGCCCCTTTGTCCATAATGTCATTGGCTGGAGCCAATCGACGCCAAGGCAAGCGTTGTAAGTCACAACAAGGCATCTATTAATGATGGCAAAAGAATCATTTGTATGAATACATCGTCGGTTTATCTTTTGAAAATACGGTAGGTAGCTAGAGGGGATCTAGCTAGGGATCACTCAAAGTCAACCAATCATACAACAACATTTCATGTGTCTTCATGTCCAATGCAAAGCTCTACCGAGTGAAAAATACATCAAGTGTATATAAATATGCAGTATGCGTTTACTTGATCGATGACGTACAATAGTAGCATGACATGTGATAGGCAACAATATTGTCATTGATGCGATAGTGTGTGGCGACACAAACATGCAGTGTTGTTTGGTTAAGTAGTGCTAACGGATCATAAGATGTTACCTTTGAGGATTTGATTAAGAGGCTCTCAACTTGGATGAGTTTTTCACATGTAATGTTTGGACACACAAAGGTACATGTGGGTTAGGCCTAATTCTCCTAAAGTTCACCTTAGGTAGTTCCAACCGAGTATGGTGATTCGGGGCTAGGTGGGTGAATGCCTAGGAGCTAGTGATGAGTCTGAGTGATGCTTTTTGCTATGACATACAATCATCAATTGGTCTTCTTACTAAGGGTCGCAAGCCCTTGTCTCTTTTATGGTGAGGTGATCATGCAGAATATTTGCATCTTATTCATACCTATTTATGCATGATTTATGATAAAATCACATTAAAAACCCATCTTTATCATTATTTTTGAGGTTTTATTTTAAATTAAATTTTCAGAAAAAAATTATATTTTCTGGTTTGGCCCTGTGTTTTTCGATATTTTTATTAGTTTAAAATTTTTCTAATTCGTAGTTTAATTAGATTAGGAGTGTTTTACTAATTTTTAATTAGTTTTGAAAAAACTCCTTTTGACAAGCATGTTTTTGAAGAAGACCTGTTTTGAAATTTTTAAAAATATTTTGGACTTCCATAAAAAATGTGTTTTAACATAATTTTTATTATAAATAGAACTTTTCCAGCACACTTCCATGTTTTTCCCTCTTGAGAAAACGCCGATTTGCTCCCTCCCTCTCTTTTCTCTCTTCCTTGTTCTCGATCCTTGCCGATTTCCTCTCTCTCTTCTTCTTCTTCTTCTTTCTTCTCTCATCCAATCCGTCGTTGGCAGCCTTTTTTTTCATCGGGGAGGCATGCATTCAGCTGGGATTAACCATATTCTCTTTTCATCCAATCTGTCCAAAGCGGATCATCCGGTTTGCTTTTTTCTCCTCTGTTTCATCGTAGTTTTAGGTTTTGCATCGCATAAAGCATAGCATGGCATGTAGTTTTGTTAGATCATTCCATCATCTGCATATTTAGTTTAGTTTAGTTTTCTTGCATTAAAAAAAATACAGATTTTGTTTTGGTATAGGTTAGCCATTTTCTAGATTGAAGTATTGATTAATCTTGATTTGGGTAGATCGATAGGTCTAACATAGGTTTTTATATTTTGTTTTCTTGATTCTTGATTAGTTTAGGATTAAATTTAATTAGTTTAGAATGGCTAGCAGCAAGTAAGTTTATTATCCTTTTGATTCAGCCGTTTATGGTCAGTAGGTGCAACTTTTACATTAGTTGTTCATTGTGTTTTCTGCATTATCGTATTAGACGCCTTTTAATCTTGTGTGTGTTAGGTCGTTGCATTAGTGGGTATTTCATAAGTTTTTTTTTTATTTAACAGTTTTGTTTACTAGTTAACATTGCATGTTAGTAATTGTTAATGTTGTTTGGTTTTTACAATTCCGTTAGCATAGATTTATTAATAGATAGCTAGTTAATTAGACGCTGCTGCCATTTTTGATAGGCTGAATTGATTAATTGTTATTGACTTATGCAATTGATATTTCAGCCGTTCAGCATTAACGTTTCAGTAGGTTAATAGATTTCTATATATGTTAGGTTATTTGTTTGATAGGTTAGCCCCGCAATATTTTTTTTTTGTGTTTTCAATTAACGTTTTTAGTTTTTTTATCAGTTGGTTGAGGCTTTCAGCATATATAGATGTGATTTCAGCATTGTCAGTTATTTGTTTAGTTAATGTTTTGGTTCGGTCTGTTTCATGTATTTCATAGTATTAGACGTTATTTTATTTCATGAGCCGATTCTTTATTTCAGCTATGATCAATTAGTTAGGTTAGCTATTAGTATTATTTAATATTTTATATTTTGTTAATCCGTACAACATCTTCCATTGTGTCCCGGTCAGTATTTAGTTAGTTTTTTTTATCTTGCATATAGTTTAATAACTAATATTAATTGATTCCGGTTAGCCATTGATATTAGAATAAATTAATTTAGTAGTTGGTCTTGTTCAGCTGATTGTGTTCTTAATCTTTTGGTTAAGTCAAGTTCTTGATTTATTGAATTAGTTAGTAATTAGTTTCTTGATTTATTAGTTAGGTTGTTTTTATAATTTTTTCTCATATTTACCTATGATTTTCTTGTAGTTTTGTTTCTCATTTTCGTGTTTTGTGTTTTTGTTCTTGTAGAGAAGTGATTGGACGTACGATGAGACCCTTTTCGTAGCTCTAAAAAGTGCCCTCAGAAAGTCCTCAAAGAGCCCTTTAGCAAACCATGCAAAAGTGTTCAACCTAGTTAACCAAAGTTAAAGAGTAAGGAACAAAAGCCTCAGAGCACTAAAGACTCTTTTTTTTATTTCTAGATTAGGTTTATTTTATTTGATTCAATTTGGGTCTGTAATAAAACTATTTATTATTTATTTAAGCCCTCTACAGGGGTAGCACTCTTTTGTTTATTTAGTTAATTAATCTTTTATTTTTCAATACAATAAAGTGCAGTTTAGATTATATGCTTGAATACAAAGTATTTATCATTCCCTGAGTTCGACCCGGACTTCACCACTCATGCGAAATAGTTTTTATGATTTGATGCACAGTTTGCACAAACGTTTTTATTGAAAACATATTTTTAAAATGCTTTATTGAAAAAGTTGCATCACGAGATTATGCTTGGGTATGTTCATGGAGTTACAATATGGTTCATAGCATGCGAGGCTAAAGCATTTATGTGCTTACAAGCTGGTATGGGATGACTATACACATAAGTGACGTGAACCAAATAGAATACGCATTTAGAAGTGTGATTGTTAACTTCTGCTAGGTAGTTGTGCACGAGGTGGTGTGCGGGACCAATAAAATGATTCAACATATGAAAAAGTATTGGTGTGCGGCATTTGGCCGTTAGGCTAGCCAGACTGGGCAGTTTGCCACATCATAGGTTTGCAAAAAAATTTATGCCTGTGACATCATGGGTCCCACAACAATAGAATGCACACCACACTCAAGATGCAATCATGTGATTGGCTATGTCACATAAGGGCTTGTTTGATGGCTTGTCTAGGATTAAATAAAATGAACAAAAAAACAAAGAAATTGATGCTTTTATCGGTTCTATTCATTATGTAACAATTGTACCAAGTTCAATGTTTGTTTGGATTGTACTCAAATATTGTGTTCCAAATATTCATTGTTTGATGACGATGTGCGAGACATATATGAAAAAAAAGGATGAAATCCATCAAAATTCTATGATAAAAAAAAAACAAAAACTTGCATAATTCTACATCGTTTATGGCCAAGCTTAACAGAAAAAATGCATGCAAACAAATCGACGAAGACCAAAAGTTCGATCATACGAAACAAACCGACACAATTCAATCACAAAACAAGTAATCCAACAACCGGAACGAAATTAACAAGAAAACCATCAAGGGGGCAAAAAAAGAAATGAAGAAAATTGATCTATCGGCGAAGGATCATGAGATCACGATTGATCCTCGTTAAGTATATCAAGGAATCTCTCTTCACTGATCGAGAAGTCATCCATGTCACTGAACGTCTGGCTACAAGTTCAAATTACCAGGTCTGTTGGGGACCAACATTGGTAAACACCATGAAAGAGCCCTAGAAGAGATCACCAACGTCCAACGCAAGTGATTTGGTGATAGGTCGAGGGGCACCACGAATCGTCAAATGGAAGAATAATGATAACCAATACCTTAGCAATGAAGGAAACAAGAAATTTGCTCATAAATTCTGTCGAGAACCAAAATCAGGGGAAGAAAATGAACAGTGAGAGGACTTGTTGCATACAACATCGTAGAGGTGGAGGAGGGAGATGGTGGGACCATATTTTTAGGATCCATTTTCCGAAGGCTAGGCCCTTGCTTTTCCTTTACCCAATTGATTTGCGCGGAAGGTTCGTGTTGGAGACCAAGATGTCGTTGCTCTTTCTTCTTTTGAGATCGAGTGTGAGGCACCACTTGTGACACTTGTGATGGTGTGTCCACTATAGCATCTACACTATTACAAGGCTATCAAGGGGTTTCGTCTAGCTAACTTGCTAGATTACAAAGCCCTTACGAAGCAAGCTAATCTACACACTTGAACTGGCCAATGCTGCCACTCAAGACAGCTCCTCCACACTACTCACACGGTAGGGAGGTTCTTCGCTCGAGCTATCACGCAGGACAGACTTACACAGGCAGGTTACAGGGCACTGCACTAGGCAAGTGCAGGAAGGCACGCGGCGGGGCTGTTGCAGAGGTGTGGCGCATGGCGCGGAAGAGATACATGGGCACAACCGTGCGCAGATAGGCGGACGACGTGTCACAGTACAACAAGCGCTCAGGGACGTTGTGCGGCAGGAGTAGCGTGCGGTGGACGTGCGCGCTACAAGTGATCGAGCGTGCGACAAGCAGACAGCGCATGCCAGAGGTTGTGCGCTCAGGGAGGTTTACACGACAATGTGACATGCAGCGGAGGTGCATGCGGTAAGGCGCATGGCGCACGGCGGATGGACAGTGCACAACAGAAGTTGTGCGCTGAGGGAGGTTTGCACGACAGAGTTGAGCATAGGTGTAGCAAGCGTGTGCGCTATGGTGCGCGGAACGTGTGCGCATAGTGTGTCTAACGTGCTGCATTGAGTAGGGAGTGCGCACGGTTGACGGTGTGCGCAAAGTGCTGCACAGTCACTAAGAAGACTGTTGCGGCTCACGGTCTTGGCACTCAGACTGAGTGCAAGTCCAAGACCGATCCTGAGCTTGTGACTGACTTTCGAAGGATCACTGAACCGGAGGTGATAAGCCTCCTCTGCACAAGGCGGACGATGAGTACTTGCCAAAAAACCTTCCTGTGTATGAAGACACAGTGAAAGATCTCGCACAGCAATAGAGTGCTCGTCTAAAGGCCGATTGAAGTCCATGTCGATCCGGTAAGTAAAATACATGCAACGTAGTGAATTTCCTTGCCGAATCAACTGAAAAGAGATTAGAGTAAGATCAGGTGCTCACCCATTCTTCTGTTAAGGCATCACACTCTTGACATCTTCTCCTCGTCACGAAGCTTGCAAAAGATCCACAGAAACGCCGGATGTGCGCTGAATCTCGTCTAGGCTCGAAGCACTGGATTGGATTCAATTCCAGCCCTACTAGTTTTAGACTAGTATGAGTTAGCCCAAGGATTGACGCGCACGTCAAGTCTCGA
Organism: Nuphar pumila; assembly: GCF_984573655.1. NCBI lineage: Eukaryota > Viridiplantae > Streptophyta > Magnoliopsida > Nymphaeales > Nymphaeaceae > Nuphar > Nuphar pumila. The sequence continues at coordinate 79,704,282 of NC_143258.1, forward strand.
ATTTCGCCAAAAGGAGAATCGAATGCACAAGGCACCAAAGGAGAGACTCTCCAAGACCGAAGTCAATTTCAATTCAATTATTCAAAAGATACAAATGAGTACACAAGAGCCTTATTTATAGGCTGAGGAAAACTGGATACCGCCCTCCCAAGTAGTCCCCCAACCGAAACAGCTCCCATGCACTGAACCTGGTACGTTCTTGCCTTGGTGCCCCAGGCGCCCATGCATTGAATCTGGTCCCACTGACTTGGCGCTCTCTCCACCGCCCGTTAGTACTTGCTTGAGTTCATTGAACCTGGTCAAGCTGAGGCGCTGGCACATGCTGAAACCCATGCTGGCAGTTGTGGCCTTCTGTCGTGGCATGCACTGGCGTGACAGTGCTACTGAGGCAACCGGCTAGAGGTGACTTCACTACGGGTCGCATTAGTCCACCACGCTCCGCCTACCCTTTGTCCTCAAAAGCATATTTTTCTTCCTCATGGTTGCTTTCTTCCATTCGTGACAATGCATCTGCTACTCTATTGCATGGACCTTTTTTATATTCAATCTCGAAATCATAGCTTTGTAATTTTACAATCCATCTCTGTTGGCTCACTGTAGTGATGCGTTGTTCCATAAGATATTTGAGATTGTGATTATCAGTTCATACTTTAAAGCTTTGCCCAAGTATATATGGTCTCCACTTTTCAATAGACAATACTATAGCGAGCATCTCCCGGTCATAAGTACTCATAGTGTTCACCCTTTTTGGAATAGCCTTACTCATAAATGCTATAGGTTGCTCAAGTTGAAGAAGAACTGCCCCAATCCCATAGTCACTTGCATATGTTTCAATTACAAACTCTTTTGAGAAATCTGGTAATGCTAATACTGGAGCACTACTCATGGCTTCTTTTAGTATGAGAAATACAGAGTTGGCTTTCTCATCCCATTCAAAAGCATTCTTTCTTAACAACTATGTGAGGGGTGCGGCAATGGTTCCATAGCCCTTAATGAACCTTCTGTAATACCCGGTTAAGCCAAGGAAACCTCTCAACATTTTTACATTTTTCGGTTTAGGCCATTCAAGCATATTCTTTATTTTGTCGGGATCCGGCATTACCCCATCTTTGGATACAATATGGCCTAAATACATGACTTGAGTTACTCCAAACTCGCACTTTGACCTCTTGGCATAAAGAGTGTTCTTCTCGAAAATTTTTAATGCCTCTTTGACATGCAATAGATGATCTTCCCAACTTTTGCTATAAATGAATATATCATCAAAGAATACCAAGATGTATTTCCGTAACAAGGGTCTGAAAATGTCATTCATTGTTCTTTGAAAAGTTGCCTGAGCATTCGTAAGACCAAAAGGCATAACAAGAAACTCGTATTGTCCATCATGAGTTCAGAAAGTTGTTTTATATATATCCCCTTCGGCCATTCTTATTTTATGATACTCTGCTCTTAGGTCTAGTTTGGAGAAATACTTAGCCCCATGCAATTCATCCAATAAGTCTTCAATAACTGGTATCAGATGTTTCTCTTTAACTGTGATATTGTTGAGTGCTCTATAATCGATGCAAAACCTCCAAGTATTATCTTTTTTTTTTACTAACAAAACCGGAGATGAGGATGGACTAGAGCTTGGTCCAATGATTCCACTTTCAAGCATCTCTTTGACCATTTCCTCTATAGCTTCCTTTTGATTGACTACATATCGATAAGGTCAGACACTCACGGGCATGGAATTCTTCTCTACCATAATGTGATGATCTTGACTCCTTTGCGGGGGTAGTTCCTTGGGTTCTTGAAATATCTTGTTGAATTCTTCCAACATAAAAGCCAAATCCTTTGGAATTTCTATTGGATTCTCATGTGTTTCTAATTTTTTTATTAGACACAGAACGACACTCTGGCTTGACTTCATCAACTTAAGAACTTCCTTGTTTTCAACTTCTTTTGTGTTGCTGGCCTTAAGTATTCCACATTCATTTCCCGTTTTGTAACTCATTTTCATTTTCTCAAAATCCCATGTAACTTTTTCCAATTGTTTGAGCCATGTAATCCCTAATACAACATCCATTTCTTGTATAGGGAGTAGATAGAGATCTACCATAAACTTGAATTGTTTGAACATGAGTGGAGCATCTTGACACACATGAGTGCATTGTAGACTTCCTCCATCTCCAATGAAAACTTGGAACATAGGATGTTCCTTGATTTTACAACCCGAATTTAAGGCTATTTGTTCTTCAATAAAGCAATGTGTTGCCCTAGTGTCTATTAAAACTTGAACCTTGCAGTTGTCAAGCTTGCCCTCAAGCTTCATCAAATTTGAACTAGTCATTCTTGTGAAGTGCGTGATAACCCTTATCTTCTTCTAATTCTTCTCCTTTGGAATGTTCACTCTCTTACTCCTCCTCCTCCTCCTCCTCCTCTTGGATTTGGAGAATTTTCAAGCTTTTACATTTGTGGCTTGGATCCCAAAACTCTCTGCATCGAAAACACTCACCTCTTTTTTTTTTCTTCGAGTTGTGATTGAGTCACATGCTCGGTTTTAGGCTTAGCCAAGCCTCCTTTTTTCCCTTTGTCTCTTGAGTTTGCCTTTACGAATTTAAGATTGTCTTTACCTTTTCATTTTTTAATTAAAGCACTTAATTTGATTTTTTCTTCAAATAACTTGGCGACTTTATAGGCTTCTTGTGTAGTATGGACATTGGCCGCGAGTACTTCTATCCTTAACTCATCCTTGAGACCTCCTACATAAGAACCAAACAAGGTCCCTTGATCCATTGGTGGTAGCATAGAAAAAATCTCTTCAAACTCACCTTGGTAGTCATCTATAGTTCCATTTTGCTTTAATTGCTTAAGAAATACACTATAATTCACCATCTTTGTTGGACCAAATCTCTCAATGAGCTCTTGTTGGAAAGTTTGTCAATTCGGTTTTCCATGCATTACTTCATACCAAGAGTATCATCTCAAGGCACTCCCCTCCAATCAAGATATAATCTCATCAATCTTTCTATCATTTGGAGTTTGATAACAAGTAAAGTAGTGAATGGCCTTATATAACCATTCCTTTCGATTTTCGCCTTTGAAGCTTGGTAGTTCAACCTTTATTTTTTACCTTTGTGGGAAATTCCAAGGAGGAATCTCATTTTCTTCATTTCTAAACCGATCCTCTTGATTTTGCCTTGGAGTCACTTGCTCCTTCCCCTTAACCATGGCATTTACGTTTTGTGTAAGTTGGAGCATAAGCATCTCAAACTTTTTCATTCTTACATTAGACTCTTCATCTTTTTGAGATGGCTTTCTCAAGAATTCAGTTTGTGTTTTGACGAAAAAGAATTTTGTCAATCCTTCACCCTCACTTTGAGAGCTAGAGCATTCTTCCCGTCTACGGCTTTCGTTGACTCTGATACCACTTGGTGGGACCATATTTTTAGGATCCTTTTTCCGAAGGCTAGGCCCTTGCTTTTCGTTTACCCAATTGATTTGCGTCGAAGGTTCGTGTTGGAGAGCAAGATGTATTTGCTCTTTCTTCTTTTGAGATTGAGTGTGAGGTGCCACTTGTGACACTTGTGATGGTGTGTGCTAGTGAATGTGCTTTCACTATAGCATATACACTTTTACAAGGTTATCAAGGTCGTCTAGCTAACTTGCTAGATTACAAGGCTCTTACGAAGCAAGCTAATCTACACACTTGAACTGGCCAATTGGCCTATGCAGCCAATGTTGCCACGCAAGACAGCTCCTCCACACTGCTCATACGGCAGGGAGGTTCTTCGCTCGAGTTGTCACGCAAGACAGGCTTACACAGGCAGGTTACAAGGCACTACACTAGGCAAGTGCAGGAAGGCATGCGGCGAGGCTGCTGCAGGGGTGTGGCACGTGGAGCAGAAGAGATGCACGAGAACGGCAGTGCGCGGTTAGGCAGACGGCGTGGTGCGGTGCAGCAAGCGCTCAGAGAGGTTGTGCGGTAGGAGTAGCGTGCGGCGAACGTGCATGCTGTAGACGATCGGGCGCACGGCAAGCGGATAGCGCATGGCAGAGGCTGTGCACTCAGGGAGGTTTGCACGGTAGTGTGACGTGTGGCGAAGGTGCGCACGGTAAGGCGGATGGCGCATGGCGGACAGACACTGCGCAGCAGAAGCTGTGTGCTGAGGGAGGTTTGCACGGTAGAGTTGAGCAGAGGCGCGACAAGCGCGTGCACTGTGGCACACAGAATATGTGCGCTGTGGCACGCGAAACGCGTGCGCGTAGTGCGTCTAACATGCTGCATCGTGCAGGGAGTGCACACGGCCGACAGTGTTGCCAAAGTGTTGCACAGTCGCTGAGAAGACTGTTGCGGCTCACGGCCTTGGCACTGAGACTAAGTGCAAGTCCAAGACCGATCCTGGGCTTGTGACTGACTTTCGAAGGATCACCGAATCGGAGGCAATAAGCCTCCTCTGCACAAGGCAGATGGTGCGTACTTGTCGAAAAACCTCCCTGTGTCTGAAGACACAGTGAAAGATCTCGCACAACAACGGAGTGCTCGTCCAAAGGCCGATTGAAGTCTACGTCGATCCGGTAAGTAAAACACATGCAACATAGTGAATTTCCTTGCTGAATCAACTGAAAATAGATGAGAGGAAAATCAGGTGCTCACCGATTCTTCGGTTGAGGCATCACGCTCTTGACATCTTCTCCTCGTCACGAAGCTTGCAAAAGATCCGTAGAAACACCAGATGTGCGTTGTCTCGTATAGGCTCCAAGCACTGGACTGGATTCAATTCCAGCTCTACTAGCTTTAGACTAGTATGAGTTGGCCCAAGGATTGACGCGCACGTCAAGTCCTGAATTTATCCAAAAGGAGAACTGAATGCACAAGGCACCAAAGGAGAGACTCTCCAAAACCGAAGTCAATTTCAATTCAATTATTCAAAAGATACAAATGAGTACAAAAGAGCCTTATTTATAGGCTGAGGAAAACCGGATACCGCCCTCCCAAGTGGTCCCCCAACCAAAACAGCTCCCATGCACTGAACCTGGTCTGTTCTAGCCTTGGCGCCCTTGGCCCCCATGCATTGAATCCGGTCCTGTTGACTTGGCGCTCTCTCCACCGCCCGTTAGTACTTGCTTGAGTTCGTTGAACCTGGTCAAGCTGAGGTGGTTGAGGCGCTGGCACATGCTAAAACCCATGCTGACAGTTGTGGCCTTCTGTTGTGGCATGCGCTGGCGTGGCAGCGCTACTGTGGCAACCAGCTAGAGGTGACTTCACTGTGGGTTGCATCAGTCCACCATGCTCCACCTACCCTTTGTCCTCAAAGGCATATTTTTCTTCCTCATAGTTGCTTTCTTGCATTCGTGACAATGCATCTGCTACTCTATTGCATGAACCTTTTTTATATTCAATCTCGAAATCATAGGTTTATAATTTTACAATCCATCTTTGTTGCCTCATTGTAGTGATGCGTTGTTCCATAAGATATTTGAGAATGTGATGATCAGTTCGTACTTTAAAGCTTTGCCCAAGTATATATGGTTTCCACTTTTCAATAGACAATACTATAGCGAGCATCTCCCGATCATAAGTACTCATAGTGTTCACCCTTTTTGGAATAGCCTTACTCATAAATACTATAGGTTGCTCAAGTTGAAGAAGAATTGCCCCAATCCCATAGTCACTTGCATCTGTTTCAAGTTGAAGAGAACTGCCCCAATCCCATAGACACTATCAGGCAGCTTGATATTCAGATGCAACAATGCCAAATCATGCTACGATCATCAAAATGGCCCTTCCTAAGTGGTCCAAATCAAATAGGAAGTTAGTTAGATAAGTCAAGCTTAATGTATTTTGTCTTCTGAAAAATACAAAACTTATAAAATATGCAGCATAAAGGCAGTTAGAAAATGAATTAAGAGCTATGGAACAAAAACCAGAAAAGAGAATAAAAAACAATTTTTTTAAATCCTAAGCACTCTTCTCAAAGAAGCGGTGAAAATCAATGGAAGGTGATTTGGTTTCTTAAATTTTTGCAAACGTAATTTACTATAGCATATTTAGACAAGTGCAACTTAAAGAAATAAATATGAGAGAGAGAGAGGGGAAATATACTCGAACACATGGTATAGAAATAAGGAAGGATGATTAGTTTCTACTAGTAAAGAGTGGAAATCTCAACGTCTGATAGACCGAGACGGTAGTGTTGGGGATGGTCTATGTACGGCGTGGTGTTATGTTCATGAGTAGGACCCACCAGTGTTGTATAGGGCCCACATGATTTACTAATAGACATCCAATTTTGGAGTAGGTTTCTTCTAAAAGAATACAGAGGGTCCTCTCATATAAGTAGCTCTCTCTTTCTCTTTCTCTTTCTCTCTCTCTCTCTCTCACTGTCAGTCATTTTTAAAATGCTTTATTGAAAAAGTTACATCACGAGATTATGTTTGGGTGTGTTCATGGAGTTACAATATTGTCCATAGCATGCGAGGCTAAAGCATCTATGTGCTTGCTAGCTGGTATGGGATGACTATACACATAAGTGACATGGACCAGATAGAATAAGCATTTAGGAGTGTGATTGTTAACTTCTGCTAGGTAGTTGTGCACGAGGTGGTGTGCGGGACCAATAAAATGATTCAACACATGAAAAAATATTGGTGTGCGGCATTTGGCCGTTAGGCTGGCCAGACTGGGCAGTCTAACACATCACGAGTTTGCAAAAAAAATTATGCTTGTGACATCATGGGTCCCACAATAATAGAATGCACGCCACACTCAAGATGCAATCATGTGATTGGCTATGTCTCATAAGGGCTTGTTTGATGGCCTGTCTAGGATTGAATAAAATGAACAAAAAAAACAAACTGAAGGTTCTCTTCATTGGTTCTATTCATTATATAACAATTGTACCAAGTTCAATGTTTGTTTGGATGGTACTCAAATATTGTGTTCCAAATGTCTGTTTTTTTATGACAATGTGTGAATAACTTAGACATACATGAAAAAAAGGATGAAATGCTTCAAAATTCTATGATAAAAAATAAACAAAAACTTGCATAATTCTACATCGTTTATGGCCAAGCTTAACAGAAAAAATGCATGCAAACAAATCGACGAAGACCAAAAGTTCGATCATACAAAACAAACCGACACAATTCAATCACAAAACAAGTAATCCAACAACCAGAACGAAATTAACAAGAAAACCATCAAGGGGGCAAAAAAAAATGAAGAAAAATGATCTATCGGCGAAGGATCATGAGATCACGATTGATCCTCTTTAAGTATATCAAGGAATCTCTCTTCACTGATCGAGAAGTCATCCATGTCACTGAACGTCCGGCTACAAGTTCAAATTACCAGGTCTGTTGGGGACCAACATTGGTAAACACCATGAAAGAGCCCTAGAAGAGATCACCAACGTCCAATGCAAGTGATTTGGTGATAGGTCGAGGGGCACCACGAATCATCAAATGGAAGAATAATGATAACCAATACCTTAGCAATAAACGAAACAAGAAATTTGCTCATAAATTCTGTCGAGAACCGAAATCAGGGGAAGAAAAAAAAGGAAGGAAGAAAATGAACAGTGAGAGGACTTGTTGCATACAACAGCGTAGAGGTGGAGGAGGGAGACGAGTGGGTTCATCTTCATGAGCATCGCGAGCGGCTGGCCAATCCCACCAGCAGCGCCAAAGATCTCCACCTTAAACCCCAGTGCCCCACCCTTCGCCTATCACTCCTGTCGGCCTCCGCCTGGCTGAGAAAGAGAGAGAGAGAGTTGGGGGAACCCCTTTCTTCCAAATTTTTTAAATTTTGTTCCGCTCCTCCCTATTCTCACTGTAACAAGGGAGTAGACCGAAAATTACATTGAAATAAAGACGTGGCGGATGTATTGTGCACATTTGCCTCATCCAATGTTTGTTGAAAACACTGTCCCAAGCACGGGGATCAGCTAATGGATCCCTTTGAACTCAAGAGATAATATAGTTTTTTTTAAATGCAAACTGGGGTTAGGCAGACCCCTACCAGTTATACAAAAATACCATTGGGATTTGAACTTACAAAGTCCCAACACAGGGTGATGTGCCCTAGCTGCCAGACAAACCGAGCCTGTGTTGGTTCAAGAGATAGTATAGTTAACTTAAGTGTAAGCATAACGTTAAGGACTAAATTTTATGTTTTTTGTAATTAAGATGAAGCGAGCTAAAGCTTGGAATTAATTCCTTGGGATCATTGATATTTTTAAATGTTGGTTGTTTGGTGGTCGGCAAAAATCATACTTTCTAGATGAGACAAGTATTAGTGACCAACAATATGCCAATATTTTTCACCCTTGAATGAAGGCGTAATGGGTTACTGATCGACTGAGGCCTAGTGTGAAAGACGAAGATGTTCACGATAAAGGCAAGAAAACTCAGATAAGAAGATAGAACACACAACGATTAACATGGTTCGCTCACACAGATGGATACAACACATAGAAGCACTCACACCCTATCTGAGAGATTATAATGATCATCTAACTGAAAAACATACATCACAAAACTAAGAGTATCAAAATTTAAAGATTCAGAAGTAATAATAGAGGCATGTTATACCAGTAGTCTTTATCACAATATGATCAAACTTCCCTTTCTTCTTATCAACTAACTTTGAAATCATACGAACTAGATCACCTCTCACTGTACAGAACAAGCAACCATTGTTGCGCATGACGATGTCTTCTGTTCCAGTCGTCTTTGATGCTACTAGTGAACCATGAATATCAACCTCCCTATACTAGAAACAAAAAATCATAATCAATCACAAAATACAGAAATAATTAAACTCTAGCAAACAATTGAACAACCCAATGTGCTAGTAACAGATTATGGCAAGCAAATAACATACAATAGAAGAAAGAAGTCTAAAAAAGTAAGAAGTATACGTTCTAGAACATATTGGCTACAATAATATAATACAATAAGCATGTTCCCTTGCGACTTACATTATACAGTTGCGCTTAGAGTCTGTTTTGCTTTTGTTGAGTCTGATGTAAGCTACCTGGTTCAGGTGAATCAATACCTCGAAGGGGCAGCCCGTATACTTGAACTGTAATAGCATGTAGGCAAAATTGTAAATGAAGTAAATGCGTTGAGCTTTCTTTTGTTCACCCTCGTTGTGATTGCTTCTTGTGATTGCAATTTCTCTCCCTCTATTCTCTCTTGCTCTCTTGCACTCAGATTACAAGCTTTCGCGATCGGCAAACGATCTAACAAGTAGGCTTGCGATGGTGAGAATGGACCATCGCGTCGTGCTGGCCCATTGAAGGAAATAGGCCTGTGACAAGTGGTATCGTATCTCATTCTCGTGTTGAAAAAGGGATTCCAGATTCAGTGTCAACAAACACGCTGACAGGCTGCGATTTGTGAACAAGACATCATGGCGCCTTATCAAAACTTGCGCAACACCAAAGGCAAGGCAGTTGTCAAAGCTGAGGAGATGGGTTCACCTCAGGGCCAAGAAGAGTTGGCTGCAACTGTTAACAAGTTAGTGGAAGATGTGACTTCGCATGAGGAAGCGATTTTACGCCCATGTGAATCATTCAGTGGACTGAATGATGTGGTGGCGAGCCTGCAAGAGCAGGTAAACTTACTAATGGGGCAGGTCACTTCATTGATGACTACGGTGGCCGACTTGTAGACTGAAGTAGGGGAGCTTCAGTTGAAAACTGTACGTTGCAGGGGACGGTGACCCTGAATGGCAAAAATAGTGAGAGGCCATCAATGATTGATGTGCCAAGACCCGCGAAATTCAATGGTTATCGTGATACCAAGGCCATTGAGAACTTTTTATTTCAAATAGAAGACTACTTGGATATCTAGAATATGATCATTGAGGATTTGAGGATTAAGGTTGCAGCAGCCTTACTTGATGGAGATGCCATCGTTTGGTGGAGGCGAAAGCACAACGACACAGAGAGGTGTCAATGTATGATAGACACCTTTGACGACTTCAAAATAGAGTTGTGCAACTATTTCATGCCAAGAAACGCGTAGAGGCAGGCGTATCGGATGGTTCGTGAGCTCAAACACTCTTGAACGTTGCAAGACTATGTCAGAACGTTCCAGAAGCTTATGCTGGAGATACCTAACATGCCAGAAGACGACATGCTCAACTGGTTCATTGTGAAACTTGAGCCATGGGCACAGGCTGAAGTGGAAATGAGCAACTCTCATATTTTGGAAGATGCATATGTGACGACCGAGCGCTTAGTTGACACTCAGCGCAAGCCTTTCACTCCATCCACCAAAGTCGGGAAGAAGCCTAACCACGGAGGCAAGAAGGATGAGTGACGCGATGATAAAGGTGAGGCATCGACACGCCATCAATCCAAAAAGAAACAGAGCTACACAAAGCATAACAATAGCAACAAGGGTGCGGTTGCAATATGCTGGTTCTGTGGCGATAGGCACATCGCCAAGCAGTGCCCAAAGCGCCTCTTGAAGGACGATGGGCAAGCCAACGTTGCACAGGAAGAATGCAACAATATTGAATATAGTGACACTAAGACGATACAACTAAGGATGAGGGTTATGCGATCGATTAACGCGGCTAGAAGTTGCGCGACTAAGAACATGCAGGTCAGTAAGGAACTTATGTACTTGAAAGTCATTATGAATGGAAAGTCTACTTCAGCAATGATAGACTCAGGGGCCACACACAACTTTGTCTTGCGAGAAGAGGCAGAGCGGTTGGGCTTAAAGCCTAGGCCAAAGCAGAGGACCATCAAAACGGTAAACTCTAAGGCCAAGCTCATCCTTGGTGAAGCAAGAGACATGGCTATTCAAGTGGTGAGTTGGGTCCACAAAGCCAACTTCTCTGTGGTGTCCCTGGATAATTTCAAGGTGATTTGGGTATGGAGTTTTTACGAAGCCAGAATGTTATGATGCAGCCAAAGTTTAACACATTGATGATCATGGGGTCAGATCTGTCCCACACAGTGCAGTGCCTTACGCAGAAAGGCAAGTCTTCAGTGTTATCGGCAATGCAATTGAAGAAGAGTGTCAAGCATGGGGAGCAGACATTCTTAGTTGAGTGTCAAGAAGAAGGAAAGGTAGAAGCAACAGTGCCACCGACCCTAGCCCCACTATTAGAGGAGTTTCAGGGGGTGATGCCTTCAGAATTGCCAAAGCGTCTTCCACCAAGATGTAAGGTCGACCACAAGATTGAGTTGACCCCGGGAGCGAAGCCTCTTGCAATGGTTTCATACCGTATGGGGGACAGTTGAACTGAAGGAGCTACGCAGGCAGCTAGATGAGATGTTGGAGTACAAGGTTGGAAAGACTAATGTTGTGGCGGATGCCCTGAGCCATAGGGCTGAACTGGAGTTGCACATGCAAAACCTTCTGAAGTATATTTGGAGGGCGCATTGTTGAGCCGCATCCGCGAAGGTATGCAGCAGGATCTGACTGCACAACACCTTGTTTCTCTAGCGCAGGCAGGGAAGACTCGATGATTTTGGCTACAAGATGGCCTCCTTGTGACAAAAGTGAGATGCATCTTCGTGCCACGGTGGGGAAGCCTTCACCGAGAACTACTTAAAGAGTGTCATGATACACTATAGGCTGACCATCCTGGTCAGGAGCGGACCTTAGCACTCCTTTAGCGTGGCTACTATTGGCCGCAGATGAGAGACGACGTTGAGGGGTATGTGCAAACATGCCTCATCTGCCAGCAAGATAAGGGGACAAACCAGAAGGATGTCGGTCTCCTTGAGTCTCTACCAATTCCAGAACGTCCTTGGGATAGCATCTCCATAGACTTTATTGTTAGTCTGCCAAAGGTAGAGGGCATCAGCTCAATTTTGGTTCTGGTGGATCGTTTATCAAAGTATGCCACCTTCATCCCAGCTTCCAAGGAGTGCCCTGCAGAGAAGACTGCAGAGTTGTTCGTAAAGCATGTGGTGAAGCATTGCGGCATTCCAAAGAGCATTGTAAGTGATCGCAATGCTCGCTTCATGGGCAAGTTCTGGCGTGAAGTATTTCGGCTACTTGGCTCTGATTTGTTGTTTTCAACAAGCTTTTATCCGCAGACAGATGGGCAGACAGAGCGCATCAACGGGATACTTAAGTAGTACCTTAGGTATTTTGTTAGTGCCAATCAGAAAAATTGGGTGAAGCTCCTTGATGTGGCATAGTTTTGTTACAATTTGCAGAAGAGCGAATCTTCAAGCCACAGCCTGTTTGAGATAGCCATGGGGCAACAATCATTGACCCTGCACACTCTTGCCGCACAAGAAAAGGGAAGGGCATCCTTTGCCTATCAGTTTATTCATGACTGACACGAGCAGAATGAGTTGGTGAAGGCATTCTTACACAAGGCGGCAAAAAGAATAAAGAATTGGGCAGACAAGCATCATCGGCCCACGGGGTTCCGAGTTGGGGACCAAGTGTTGGTGAAGTTATATCCTGGTCGTACAGGCATCTTCCGCGGGCGACACCGCGGACTGCTCAGAAAGTATGAAGGACCCTTCACCATCACAAAGAAGGTGGGCAAGCTGACATACAAGTTGGAGTTGCCCCCAGACTTCAAGGTGCACCCGGTGTTTCACGTGTACAATCTCAAGCAGTTCCATCCGCATAATGGAGACCCAGAACGTAGTGTGCCACAACGCGCTCCCATCATGCAGAGGGCCCCGACAGCACAACAAGCCGAAAAGCACCTCAGTCAAATCCTTCGCCACAAGGTCAACTACTTGGGGGAGGCGAAGAAATACTTGGTGCAGTGGGAAGAAACAGCGGAACCAACGTGGTAGCCTGCATTCCGAATGAACAGCCGCTACCCGGCTGAAGTCAGATCCTACCACAAAACAGATGGCACCGAGGACAGTGCATGATTTGAAGGAGGGAGCATGTTCCCTTGCGACTTACATTGTACAGTTGCGCTTAGAGTCTGTTTTGCTTTTGTTGAGTCTGATGTAAGCTGCCCGTTTCAGGTGAATCAATACCCTGAAGGGACAGCTCGTATACTTGAACTGTAATAGCCTGCGGGCAAAATTGTGAATGAAGTAAATGCTTTGAGCTTTCTTTTGTTCACCCTCGTTATGATTGCTTCTTGTGATTGCAATTTCTATCTCTTTATTTTTTCTTGCTCTCTTGCACTCTAATTACAAGCTTTCGCGATCGGCAAGCGAGCTGACAAGTAGGCTTGCTGTGGTGAGAAGGGACCATCGCGCCAAGCTGGCCCATTGAAGGAAATAGGCCTATGACAAAGCAAGTAGAATGTAAAAAAGACTAGAACACCCAGAAGAAATATGCAAAACAATAACATACATTCTAGACAGACTAGTAGAAACTTAACATAACTATTCGTTAAAACATAACAAGGCCATGTGATAAACCAATGCTTCAAAGTTCAAAGTTCTCAAAGTATTTAGAAGACTAAAATATACTGCTTAAAAGGAAAGGTTTGTTGGAATGCGTATTGATGTCAGTCAGTCGTAATACAACATATATGCAGTGAACTGTTAGTCCTAAGATAAACTAATCAGCACATGCTCTCCATGATAGATGCCTATGCATTCTGTACATGAATATAACACACACATCTATCTCAACTAAAAGCAAAATGGATACATACTCTTTCATCTGCAACTAAGTAAATTTTCCCGACTTCATCTGCAGCAGAAGAATAAACATCAGACAGAAACCCAATCACAAATCAAGTTTAGGAACCTATTGGTTTCAATAGGTACCACCATCACGCCTTTATTTACGGTCGCGAGGTTACTTATCTAGCTTAATAGGTGTCTGCATGTAAGGTGAAGGTGACATTTTTCTTTGATCTTTAAATTTATCTAGTAATTGACATGAAGCCCCTAACTTATTTGTTATTTATAGGAAGTAACAGTATGTTTTTTTTTTTAAGAAAGAAGCTTTCATTAAACTATAGGTAGAGTTAAACATTAAAGATAAAACATAGTCATAGAAACAGAAAAAATATTGACACAGAGAGCAGAGAGACATTCATATTTCTGTCATTACAATTCAGCTGCTTCAGAAAAGAAATTGAATCCGTTCAGATGTTATAGAAAACAGAGAAGCAGACATCGTTAATTTTGTTTTATTCCTCCTTTGACCTCCCAATCAGATGAGGACAGACTGAGTGCCAGTCCATATATTTGAACATCAGATTTAGCTGCACAGCAGCCTGTTTTGTACCAGCACCTCCCTCCACCCTTACGCCAAAAGCAATAAACCTCTATTAGAGAATAAATGGATTAAAAAAGAAACTGCATATCCCCATTCTTAAACCATGTTGGAAACAAGAAAAGAAAACTGTGAACTTCCCAATTTGGCACATATACAAAATGATTTAACACAACCAAGCAACCAAAAGAATTTTCTAAATCACCATAAGCCCAATTTTTCATCTCCTTGTTTAATGCTTCCCACAACAGAGAGAGAGAGAGAGAGAGAGAGAGAGTAGCGAAGAATACCACGGCGTGTAAGAGAAGGCGATGCAAGCCCCAAATCTCCAAAAAACTGAGGATCTGTTGTCTGAAGAACATCCAATAACCACAGACTCAAGACATAATCAACCAGAATAAATAATAAAGCAGAGAAAAAGAAGAAGGAAGCCCTAGGCTTGGAGAGAAAGACCGAAGATCACCGGCTGCACAGAGAGAGAGAGAAAGATCACCGATGGCTCGATCCTTGTGCCTTTTGTTCTTTTTCCGGTTATTAGAGAGAAGGTTACGTTGGGGGAACACCCTCTTCTTCTGTGTGAACGCTCGATCGACTGCAAATATGTGAACGCCCTCTTCTTTTGCGTTTGCAGATTTCCAGCAGATAGATCCGTAGGTCTGAGCGAGGTCGTGGAGGAAGCAAGGAGGGTAAATGTTCCGCGAAAAAAAAAGTCTTTTTTGCTGGCTCAATCGAAAAAAAGGTTTTTGCTGCGCCAGAGAACCCACTTTTTAGCTGGCAAAGTATAATAAATGAAACTTTACAATGGCGCTACGGCTTAGATGCGCCAGCAAAAGCTGGTTTTTTTAGTGTGCTGAAAGGCTCTATTCTAGATAGGGGTGGCAATCGGGTCGGGTTGGCGGGTTGGCGTGTCAGCATACCTCAACCCGAACTCGACCCGTTTATTAAACGGGTCGGCTGTGGCAAACACGAACCCGACCCGTTTAATAAACGGGTAACCCGACACGACCCACCAACCCATTTAATAAATGGGTTGGGTCGGGTAAACGGGTTTTCAGGTTGGCGGGTCGGGTTGGTGGGTTGACGGATCGGGTTGGCAGGTCGGGTTGACGGGTTGACGGGTCGGGTTGGCGGGTTGACAGGTCGGGTAGACAGGTTGGCGGGTTGACCCACCCGCCTAACCCGTTTATTAAACGGGTCAGCCGGGTTGGCGGGTTGGCATACCCCCAACCCGAACCCGACCTGTTTAATAAACGGGTTACGCGGGTCGACCCGTTTATTAAACGAGTTGGCTTAAGCCCAACCCGAACCCGCCTAAGAGGCGGGTTGGCGGGTCGGGTCAGAAATTGGCACCCCTAATTCTAGAGGTGGTGGGGGTCAGGTGCAGCGCCCCACTCAAAGTGTGCAATGAGATTTCACTCGATCCACCCTCGGAGACGAGCCAGCCTAAGCCCGGTTGAGGAGGGTCAAAAGGTGGGCCATAGGCAGCCCCGTAGGGTTGCCCAGTCCGTGTCCAATTTAGAGCCACCTGATCTGTCTGTTGACACGGTGGGCTGAGGTCTGACCTTGTCATTGGAAGACAACAGAATTTCTTGCTATTTATTTCTCTAATAAATAAAATAAGCATTTTTTTTTAATAATATACTGTGGATCTCAATGAAGCATTGGACGAACCAGAGCAACGTGCTCATGCCTATTTGGTTGGACCTACATAATGGCTGTGTATTAGTCATGTATATATATATTAGCTAGTTCTAGGTAAGTCTCATTGCACCCTTGAGTATATAAAATAAATATGAATTATATAAAACCCTGTTAAAATCCATAACATAATAAAAAGTATCCTAAATCCATCTACACATCAAACAAACATGATGCAAAAATAAATAAAAAATAAAGTATTTCACTCGTGGATTTGGAATTGGAGCCCATAAGTGTAGGCATTACTTTTTCCTTTTTGCCCATAAGTGCGAAGGATGCATGTAGTCTGCATTTTCTGTGATTTTATTATTTTTATTTTTTTTTGGAGGGGGATGGAAAACTGCCTGACTAGGCAAACCCAACTCAGCTAATAACCACGTTTGGTGACAGGGCATCCAACCCGAACCTGCACAGTTGACAACTCGACATATCCACGTAGAGCACAGTAATTTGGGGATCTTGACAAAAAAATAAAAATAAAAAATTAGGTATGAGGAGTGATGGGTCAACTTGTGGTTTGGGAACAGGAAACCGAATCCAAAGCCAGCTGGGGTGCAGCTAAGCAAGCAAAGTAAGGAGCCAATCAGGGATCAACTGGGTCAGTGTTATCATATAAGTGAAGTGACCGTGTTGCCCAATTCAGGGGAGGGGAAGGTGGAGAAGAAACTTTGGGGAGGGGGGTGTCCTGCCTAGCTGCAAGTCTGCAACTGTTGACTGAACCAATTGGACGGGTACCTTGCATCCCCCGGTGAAAATTGTTGAACATCCAGCGAGAAGGAAATTGTTGAACATCCAGCGCTCATGTCGAGCTGCGCCATCATTGGGATATGTAAACTTTACTGTTTACTACAAAATAATAGTAAAAAAACTTTTATTAAACCGAATAAACTACAAGCAAAGAAAATAATAATAATAAAAAAGAGAAGAACCGAGATTCATTTAACCACAGAACAGAGGGCTCAGTTACCCTAACCCTTGCAGGCTTCTACCACGGAATCTAGGGAGAGAGGCAAAAAAAAAAAAAATGCCCCAAAGAAAAAAAAAAAAGAGGGGTTCCTCTCGCGCCATTGGATGGATGGGGGAGGCGGCCGTCGTCTCTTCTTCACATATTAGGTTCAGTGAGATGGTTCTGATGTTAGTCGCACTCGCAAGATAAAAGAAATGGGGGGACATTTCGCCCTCACCGCCTCACGGGTAAGTCGTCGCTCTCTCTGTCTCAGTCTCAGAGGAAGGGAGGAGTGAAAGGAAGCTCGATTGAGCCCTCCTATGATCTTTTTTCAATAATCTGTTTCGGCAGGGAGGAAGACGTCGAGATCGCCGAGCAAGGGCGAGACGCCGCTCTTGCAAATAATCCGCAGCCGGAGGTACTCTCCTTCTTTCTCTCAATCCAGCGATCCTGGCCGTTTTCCGGTGGATTCTTAGGCGCTCTGATCGTGCGATCACTTTTCTTTTTCTTTTTTTTCTAAATTTCCATCTCATTTTTCGTCGCCTGAAGATTCTCACCGCACATGTGAGGGAAATCTCTAACAATTAAGCAACCAACAAAGTAGCAAACGGCAGCCTAAGTTCCTTCTCTTTCTCCTTCTCTTCCGCCCCGACCCTTTCCTTTGGGGCGAGCGACTGAGGATGATCCAATGGTTGATCTGCTTTCTCCTTTTCCTTTCTTCCCATTTTCCGGCTGCTTTCCTTTTCCTTCAAAAGTTTTCAAACGGGCTGCACGGCCTATGCTGCCCCAAAGTTTGGACGAAATTTACGGGGATGCCCTCTCCACTCCCAAGGCATCTGCATCTCGATGCAGCAGCGGGTACTTTGCCGGGGCTGCTTTTTTACTATTTATGGCTCATAATGGAAGTGCTGGTACTTGACCGTTTGATTGCCCGCTGGACATCCTTAAATACAAACTGCCCCCACCCCTCCTTTCTTTCGGTTACAGACTCAACGTCCGCCATTTCGTCTCCTGGGTTTTTCTCTCTTTATCCTTCATTCATCCACATTTTTTACATTGACAAAATTAACATCTCTCTCTCTCTCTCTCTCTATCTCGCTCTATATATAAATATATATACATGGTGGCCAGATATTATCATATAGTGGCAGGCATTCTTGTTTGCGTTGTTCTAACAACTAAATGTTAGATCTAACCATGCAGATGTATTTAACCTGTTTTTTTTACTATCTTATACTTAAGGTTTGATTTCTAATATACTAAAACAAAATCAATGCGTCACAATTCATGGAGATAAGGATGTTTTAGAAACGGTCTAATAACATCACGTTTGACTCAAATTTCATGCCTGAAAATAGAAAATAAAGCCTGCTAAACGTGATTTAAAGAGTAGTTTTTTGTTTCAAAGGTTAAATATGTGTAAATCAAGTGTGTACCACCATAAGATGTTCTTTGATTCTTTGATAGTAGATAGTCTTTTTTTATGTAGCCGAAGAGATTAGGGGTAAACGAGCATAACAAACCGAACACACGCTGTATTACCATGGAACAATGTTTGTGTCAAAGACCAAAGAGGAGGGACGTGACATGCACTTGAAGATTCATTGAATGAAAAATGCATAGGTAGTAACGTACGTGTTCCGAGCATAGAATTCTTCGCAAACCCGTGGCACGCCTGACTGGCCAGTCTGGCCAGCCTAACGGTCAAAGGTCGCACACCTAACACTTTTTCATGTATTGATTCATTTCATTGGCCCTGCGCACTACCTTGTGCGCAACTGCCTAGCAGAAGTTGATCAAGCATATCTTTAAATGTGTATTTTGTCTAGTTTAGTGCATAGTCGTCTCATACCAGTTATCACTTCTGAAAAAGGCACAAACTTGCCTTAACCTTGTATGTCATGGGGCATATTACGACTACATGCGCACGTTACAATAAAACCTCATCATTAAAGGAATAAGACCTTGCGACCCTCAATTCAAAGACCAGTTGATGATCGAACACTATAGTGAAGAACACCACTCAGACTCATTCGTCGACACTTAGGCATTCACTCGCCTAGTCTTGAGTCATCATACTCGATTGAAATCACCTAAGGTGATCCGTGAAAAAATTAGCCATTACCCACATGCACCTCTGTGCGTTCAAACACTACACATGGGGAAACTCTTGAAAGCCGAGAGGTCTTTAACCAAATCTTCAAAGGCAACATCCTTTGATATGTTGGCACTGCTTAACCAAACAACACTCTACATCTGTGTCGCTAATGATGATATTGTTGCCTATCGTGCGTCGTGCTATCATCGCATGCCACCGATCAAGCGAACACATACTACGCGTTCCTACACTCAATGTATTTTTCACTCAGTAGAACTCTGCACTGCACATGCTCCATTCTGAAGGCTCTATTTGAGACATTCTTCTCCACCTAAACTATTGTTGTCTTCGACAATGTTGGTGCATGTAAGAACAGAGTCTTAACTGATATGTCAATTTTTTTTTGTACTTATCTTTGGTCTACTTCTTTTCTTCACCCTACTGAACTTGTTTTGGTTTTCATCAACTATCGCCGTAATCTTTAACATGTCAAGTCCCATTTCTTAACGCACCTCTGATCACTTAGACAGTGGTCTTTCATTCCATCAACATTGAGTATTATTCGTTCATGAGATCCCAGTGTAGTCTCATGCACAAGTAGGTCATTCTTGCCCGCACGACAAACTTGGCATCTTCATGCTCATGGTTGGGATGCCTTTTGACCCTAGCAAGGGCAATTTCAAGCCCTTCGTGGACCTCGCAGAGAATGACGACCACCAATGTGTGTTGTAGGGATATCAACTCCCTTAAGGCACCAACTTTTGGTTTTCCAACGCTCTAAACTAGTCCTCAAGTGGGGGGATGCCTACTTATGTATCACTCCAAAGTGATTTTTTCAAGCATCTTTTTGACCACTTGTCCACACAATAGGCAACACGGTCTAATGTTGTAACTCTCATTTGAAACCAGTACACTGCAACTCTCATCTAGAGACAACAAAACATTCTTGCAAGAACCAAACCGATGAGCTACGAACAATAACTTTTTTTGTATACATAATCCAAAGAGAAACTGCCAAATCAAGGAACCAAAATAACGAGCATTCTACTAAAGGTGGGCACTTCGCTAACCAACAATCTTGAGAGAGAATATAGAAGTTTAGTTGAGTATCTCATACCCAAAGGTACAAATTCATCCAATCGAATCCAACGTGTATTTTCTATGTGCATAAGGCAAATGTCACCCTTCACCTGTGAGCTTAACGCACAACTAATAAGAATCTTTGGCTTATCCATAATTTCTCAGTTGAATCTTTCTGCTTTGATACTAATTTGTCATAGGCATAGAATTTTTTGCAAACCCGCAACATGTCAAACTGACGAGCCTAGCGGCCAAACGTCGTGCACCAACACTTTTTCATGTGTTGAATTATTTCATTGGCCCTACGCACCACCTCATGCATATCTGCCTAGCGGAAGGTGATCAAGCTTATCTTCAAGTGCGTATTTTATTTAGTCTAAGTCACTTAGTGCATAGCCATCCCATACGAGCTATCACTTCTGAAAATGGCACAAACTTTTCATCGAGCGTATTGTGACTCCATCTACATGCTACGACAAGACCTTGTGGCCCCTAGTTTGAAGACCAGTTGATGATTAAACATCATAGCAAAGAGCATCACCCAAACTCATTCGCTGGTGTTTAAGCATTCACTTGCCTATTCTTGAATCACCATACTCGATTAGAATCACCTAAGGTGATCCTTGGGGAAATTAACTCTAACCCATACATACCTTCATGTGTCTAAACGCTACGTGTGGAAAACTCTTGTAAGCTGAGAGGTCCTTAATCAAATCTTTAAAGGTAACATCTTCTGATCTGCTGGCACTACTTAATCAAACAAAGCTCCACGTTTGTGCCGTCACACAGTGATGCACTAATGATGATATCGTTACCTATCGCATGTCGTTCTATCACCGCACGTCACCGATCAAGCCAATGCATACCGTGTGTTCCTACACTCGTTGCATTTTCACTCAGTAGAGCTCCGCACTGCACATGCCTCATTCTAAAGGCTCGGTCCTAGACATAACGAATGATATGCGTTGGACAATGACTTGTAGTAATAGCATGCCATGTGATGGACAATGATGTCATCGCTAGTATGATAGTGTATGATGGTACTGACTTGGACCATTATTCATTAAAGTGTTGGGCCAGTGGATCAGATGATGGTTGTTTTTGGAGATTGTGTTAAGTATCTCTTTAATTAGATGATATATCTCATTCATAATGTTTGATTTGTATGGAGGTGTGTGCAGGTTAGGACTAATTCCCTCAAGGATTATACTAGGTGATCCTAACTACATAAGGTGATGTGGGGTTAGTCGAGTGAATGCCTAGTCGTAAGTGAGTGATTTGGGTAGCGTTGCTCCTGGTCGCAAGGCTGGTGTTGGAAATGATCTTTTCCCATTCGTTGAGATACTTGCAAGTCTTCTGAGAGACACTTTCAGGAGATCATGTTGTGTCCATGGAGGCACAACGTTGTTGTTCAATTTGGGTTGTTGGTTCAGAGGAACGTGAGCATCGCCCCCTCCTCGAAACTTGGATGATGATCTCTTTTGTATATTTGCTAAAGAGCACTATGACCTGCAATGCTTGGGCTTGGCAGCTGCACAAGTGTCAATGAGGAGTTGCAAAAAGAGTTTGTGCAAAGCCTATGTTGTAAGGTTGGTCAGACTAGGCAGTCTAGCACCATAAAAATTTGTAAGAAATTTTTTTCCGTGACAACTGGTATAGAGCAGAACAATCATGGTGATAGTGTTCGTTCATATGAGTTTTAAGTATCAAAACCAACAAGTGAATGATGTGTCCCATGTATGCATATGTATGCAGTTGAAGCATGGTGAAAAAGACATAAAAGTGAGTTGTTGGTAGAGTTGTATGAGACATTCTATCAATGGTAACCAGATGCGTCAAGTTGATGCACATTTGGCTAAGGAACATGGGTAAGTCAGTGTAAGATCAATTCCTAGTTTGTGTGTCAGCTCACATGTGAAAGAACGTGTTTGCGGGCTCAAAAAGAAAGTTGTAGCATTGGGCCGAGAGTTGTTATTGTTGGACCAGTGACCAGAAAGACCATTTTGGAAGACCACTACAGGGTGGTATGCAAGCATGCATCCCTCATTTTGAAGATAAGTTTGGCCATGGACGGTTGAAAACCACAAGTTTGGTGCCTTAAGATGAGAAACAACTATGTGAAACATGGTGGTGATCTATTTTCTCTGCAAGTGCATATTGGGTAGAAAATGCTCACTTGGATAGCCCTTGAATTCAAGGCATGAGCACGACAGAAGGTCGCAAGAAAAAGTGGTGGATCATTGTCGAAGTGACTTAAGGTGCATCGTGCAATGAAACTCTGTGTGTTGAAAGGTGTGATGATAGCAGGTTGAATCTAGAGAAGGAAGAGAGCTTCGACGTAAAGTTAATTTTTTTGAAGTGAGATACAAATTGAGAAAGATGAGGTAAGGTGAAACCAAAGATGATTGCGAAGGGAAAACTGACAATTCAAAGGAAAGATATTGTCCTTGCCTGCACCAACTTTGACGAAGGGTTGGGTGGGAAAGTGTCACAGGCCAAGGAGTTGGGATGTGACAAACACAATTTTGAAATTTCATTGATTTAAAAATGCATTGGGCGTCTTATCGAATGGTATGTGTTGGACTGTTAATGACGTGCAATGGTAGTATGTCATGTGATAGACAATGGTATCATCGTTGGTATGATAGTGTGTGGTGGTAGTGTTATTGGGCATTGTTCAGTAAAGTGTTGGGACAATGGATCAAAGAATAATTGTCTTTGGAGATTTTGTTAAGTATCTCTACTCGGATGGGATATTTTATGCAGTGTTTGGTTCGCATGGGGTGCATGTGAGTTAGGGATAATTCTTCAGAGATCACTCTAGGTGATCCTAACCGCATATAGTGATGCGGAGATTAACGAGTGAATGTCTAGACATCAGTGAGTGATTTGGGTAGGGTTGCTCACTATGACGTATAGCTATCAACTGGCTGCAAGGCTTCGATTAGGAAACAATCTTATCTCATTCATTGAGATACTTGCAATGTGTTCTGATGGACTCTTTCAGAGGATTGCATCGTGGTCGTGGGGGTACAATGTTGCTACTGAATTTGGGTTGTTAGTTTGGAGGGACAACATTGCCTCCTTCTCAAAACTCGGTTGATGACCGCTTTCGTACATTCATTGAAAAACATTGTGGCTTGCCCATAAGGAAGATGCGTGAAGCCATGACTTGGGCTAGCACAAGAGGTGGTGTGTAGTGCCAATGATCAAATCAGCAGTCATGAAAAGAGTTTGTGTGAAGCCTAGACCGTTAGGCAGGCCAGACCAGGCAAATCTGGCATCGAACAGGCTACTCGTGATAGTTTGGGTCTTAGGCTCAAACTCATGTTTATATCAGCCAGCTTGTGTAATGCCGTGCTTTTTGTGATAAATGTTGCACCTATATTCTATATATCCTTGTTTATGAGCTTGCACGAGTCAAGCTGAGCTGAGATGAGCTGGTTAGATTCATTTGTACTTAACGAGCAGTTCGTGGCTCCAACAGGATCGAACCACCAACAAGCCGAACCAAGCCAAGCCGGCAAGCCAGTAGCTGCTCGGTTTGTTTACCAACACTAGACTGGACTCTTGTGCTTGTTATTTTAGGAGATGACCACGTATCGTTTTCTGTATTGCGAAATGAGTTTACATGACCATCTACCTCAAAGTGTGTGCATGTACTCTCTTTATTCTTGTGACAAAACATGGAAGGGGCAACTGCGTACACGTCCTCATGGCAATTTTGAATGAAATAGTTTTACAAGACCATCTTCCTGGACGGGTTAACCGTGAGAACCAAAAATATTGGATCTATAGTTGCGACCATGTCCAATGTTGAGCTGAACGGGTGCAGAATATCATGGTGATCATGTGATTGCATGTCTCCGTGTAAAGTCCAGACCCTCTTAAAGGTGTGATACAGTTCTAGTGTTCGTACCATGAGACGAGCCAGTAGTTGGTTGTCTTTCAATATTCGGCCCAAGGTTAGATAAAATATAATTCTGTAGGTAGTTTTATTATATATATATATATATATATATATATATATATATATATATATATATATATATATATATATATATATATATATATATATATAAAGAGTCTACATTTGAAATCTTTATGATTAATATTCCAACTAAAATTGGGGTTTTCAGTGCTTACGGTTTTGTGCAAGTCTCGTCATTAATGATGTAGGTGGATGGGGGCATGCCTCCGTTTAGACTTGTTGCCAATCAAAGCATGGTTATTTGAAAATTTTTGTTGAAGATCTTGTTATGAATTTCTTAGCCTAATGATGTACTGAAATGGTGCATTTACTCTCTCTCTCTCTCTCTCTCTCTCTCTCTCTCTCTCTCTCTCTCTCTCTGACAGATCCGGAAGAGTTTTGCATAGAGATGAGGGACACATAAGTTAAAGCTGAATGACTTGAAAAAAGGTCGGTTTTTTTTGCAATTGGACGAAGTTGCCTCCAAAAATTTTCCCATATAAAATCAATTTCTCTGAGCAGCGGTGCGCCTCGTGGGGCTTACTGCTGTGCTGTAACAGCCTCGATCTTGGGTTCCAAACCCACCGCTCAAGTAGTTATCTCATGTTCATCCTGTGTGGCCACTCACCTCAAGTAACTTAAAATATAAAAAATAAAAAAGAGCTTGTTCTACTCTGATGCCACTTGCAGTATCGTCTGCTGGCGGAGTAAGAGGAGTACCACCCTCCTTCACCAGTCACAACCAATCTTTATTGGGAGGCCATGCGCCTCTCCGCTACTTGGCCAATTCTTTTTTCCTTTTTATTGTACTATACGATTAGTGTGGCTATTCCGATTATGGGCATTCCTCATTCACCATGGGTGGTACTACTACTACTACTACTACTGACCACGGCCATTCTCAATTTCAGCAGCTCTAGTACCTATCAATATATGATTAACTATACGTGTTAACTGTAGTACCTGCGAGTTCTTACCAGCCAGCAAATTAACTATGAAATACGGATGATAGGAGTGGTTTCCTTCTTTTCCTTTAGTGTTTGATACCCGTTTAATATTTATTGCGCAACCTTGCCTCCCGCATTAACTTCTTTTGTCCTCCTCGTGCCCTCTTGTGGTCTCTGTATGACAGTCGGTGCTGGCCTTGGTTGGTCCTACTCTCTCTAAGGAGGGCCAACGGCCAAAATGTTCTCAAAATAAGTTCCGTCTTCGTTTTACTGTTTTACATCGATGATGGTGGTGACACTTTTGTTTCTTTCTTGTGCTTTTAGCTTTCCTCTCCAGTGACTTTGAGGAACTCCAACTTATCCTGAGGTGGCAAAACTTGTACTCCTTTGCTTCCTTTACTTCTGATCACACATGTAATATTATACTAATTAAAAAAACACGATGGTACTCTTGTGGGAAATTGGTTCGCTTAAAATACATGATGGCTTTTTGCTAGGTTGTGAATAAGTTGCTGATTTTCCTTTGCACATTTTGTGCGACACACTCACCTGTCGTTTCAAATTTGAGGGAGTTTGTCCTATTTATGGAAAGGAGAGTCCCTGGAAAGCCCCTATCTAAAGCAGAAAATTTCGATTCTTCTCGCTAATTGTTGAGCCACGGAAACTCCCAGAGTGTTGGTTTTTGTGGGCAGAGTGGCCCTCCCCTGGTATGCCCTATTCAGCTTTCTGTGTCGTTTCTCCTTAATTCGCATCTTCTCCGTGCTCTCTCTCTCTCTCTCTCTCTCTCTCTTTTGGGTCATTTGGGTCATTTTCAGTGGGGTTTCAGTATATTTTTTGTTTTTTGTTTTTTTAGGACACTGTTTCAGCGCCTGCGGTACTTGTGTGGAAAGCCAAAGGGTATTCTTGTAGTTTTATTTTCTGTGCACTGTTTCAGCGCCAGCGGTACTTGTGTGGAAAGGCAAAGGGTATTCTTGTAGTTTCCCGCTTACCCGATGGAGACTTGTGGAACCCTTGGATTTTTTTCTTTTTCTTACCGTTCGTCCCATGCCGTCCCTCTCCTCTCTGTAATGACTCGATTCTCCTTGTTAAGTAGACAAACCCACCCTGCCCAGTGCCTACCACCATCACCCTTCTCTTCTCCCAACCACGCCCCCCTTTCCTCCTCCCCCGCCATCCCAATCTCATATTTTTGGAAGCAGAGGGTCTTCCCCTTTTCTTGCACATGATTTGGTGGGAGTGTAATGGGTGTTTCTCCTTCCCACCCGCCATCTTACCAGTTTCAAAGGCTTCTCTGTTTGTCTGCTCTTTGTAAGCAGGCAGAGAGAGATTTTGTGCTTCCAGATTGGGGGTGGGTGCGAGGTTTTTATGGGGATTAGCTATGTTGGTCATTCTTGCTTCTATCTGCTTTGATTCTGCATCCATTTTGGGATTTTTCCCCTTCCAGAGTTCGTCTCCTTCTCTTCACGGGCAAGGCTGTATTGATTGATTTGGGGCCGTGAGAACGAAATCTGCATGTGCTTTGTTTTGCTCCTTTCATTTGGTTGAGAATAATTGTGTCTCCATTGTTATTATTATTAGTTTTTTCCTTCTTTTACTTTTGTTTTAGATGTTGCCTGATTGGTTCTGGTTTTGCTAGAGCCCCACCGTTTCGTTTCTGAGGTGCCATTAGAACCGATGACTCGCTTTCCTATCAATTCAATCATTGTTGCCGTCATCTCTTCTTGGTGTCTTATGTACCCAGTTGCTGATATGGGGAGCCTGACTTGTGCTCGTTGATGCAAATAGGTCGTCCCCATGGATGGAGACGTAGTGTACCCGTCAAACTCCTCCTGGATGCTTTAAACCAATAATGGAGATTCCCCATAAAGGTGGCCTTCTCGCTGTGCAGCATTTCGCACATCCTTGGAAGAAGACCATCCTGTGTGGGCCTCCGCTTCGACCCGAAGTTGATTCCGTGCTACCCAATTCTGATCTGTAAACACAAGGAAAAAAGCACATGCAGACAACCACGCCCACTGGTCACCCTTGGAAGTTAGTTTTCTGGCCCTTATCATCATCCATCACGCTTTCTCCACAACCGTACTTGCTTTGGTTTTTTAACAACCTGTATTAAGCTCAATCTTCCCTGTTAATACATACAAGGGAAGGCATATGGTGGAGGCCTATGTAAGGGAAGAGCGTTCCCGTCTGTGACACTCGATGGATCTGCAAAGCCCCGACTTTGGGATTGAAACCCAGAAGGGGAAAGTGGAGACCCAGTCTGCTTTTCCTGATGAGGTTCTGGAGCACGTGCTGGGATTCATCTCCGAGCGCAAGGACCGCAATGCTGTTTCACTGGTCTGTAGATCATGGTGCAAGCTTGAGGCATTGAACAGGCGTCATTGTTTCATTGGCAACTGTTATGCGGCATCGCCTGAGATTCTGATCAGAAGGTTCCCCATGGTTAAATCTCTTGTTCTTAAAGGGAAGCCGAGGTTCGCAGATTTCAATTTGGTACCCCAAAACTGGGGAGCTCACCTAGATCCGTGGATCGTAGCCATGGTGCCTGCTTACCCATGGCTCGAAAGCCTACATCTGAAGAGGATGAGCATTAGAGACAAGGACCTCGCCCTTATCGCTAACTCATTGCCCAAGTTCAAGAAGTTGATTATTGATTATTGTGATGGGTTCAGTACTGGTGGCTTGGCTTCCATTGCAAGTAAATGCAGGTACTTTTTTCACCATCTTCCTTCACAATCCTTCGGTCTTTTTTTTTTCTTTCTGTTTAATCAATACTTTGGTTTCACAAAAATAAAACCCTTCACGGATCCATGGAAAAGTTTGCTTGTTCTCTGTCTCCCTCCTGGTTAAAACTTTCCTCCATCAACATATATCTTTCTATGTGGCATAGTTGGCCATCCTTTTTTTGTTCACCATCCATTGTGCTACTGCTCAATCCTTTGCTTGATATGCTCTCTTCATTTCTCTTAACAACTGAATTTCTTTGAATTGATGTCATGGAGTTCTAGTATCTTCTCTTGGCTGAATGTGATGCTTCGCTATGTACAGAGAGCTAACTGACCTTGAGCTGAGCGAAGACCATATCGTTGACAATGGGGAGGACTGGTTGTCTTGCTTTCCTGAGACGACAACATCGCTGGTATCCCTGAGCTTTGAGTGTTTAAACTCAGAGATAAACTTCGATGCCCTTGAGAGGTTAGTGGCACGATCACCTTCACTGAAGAAGCTCCGATTGGGCTCTTCTGTTTCAATATCACAGTTGCTGAAGCTCATGACGAGAGCACCTCGACTCACCCACTTGGGGACAGGGTCATTCTGTGATGAGGTAACACCAGAGCTTGCGCTGCAACTCTCTGCAGCATTCAAACAGTGCAAGGAGCTCGAAGGCCTCTCTGGTTTTTACGAATTCATGCCAGAGTACCTGCAGCTGATATGGCCTGTTTGTGCTAATTTGACGTCTCTAAATTTTAGTTACGCCCCCATTGCTAGTGATGAGTTGGAAGAAATTATTTGCCTCTGCCACAGGCTCGAAAAACTCTGGGTATGTCTCTGCCACTATCCTTACTGCCAGTTTTTTTCACTTCTCAGGCAATTATCTGCTTATTGAATCACAGGTGCTTGATTCCGTGGGAGATAGTGGACTACAGGCTGTTGGATCCACTTGTAGAAATTTGAAATTGCTTCATGTCTTTCCAGCAGACACGAGAGAAGATGGTCCAGGAGGCGTATCTGAGGAGGGGCTTGTGGCCATTTCTGAAGGCTGCCCCAATCTCCAGTCTATACTGTACTTTTGTCACAGGATGACCAACGCTGCTGTCATTGCCATGTCCCTAAATTGTCCGAATATGACCTGCTTCCGCCTGTGCATCATGGATCGACGCACCCCTGATCATGTAACTGGTGAACCGATGGATGAAGGATTTGGAGCAATCGTAAAGAACTGCAAGAACCTGAGAAGATTAGCGGTCTCTGGTTTGCTCACTGACAGAGCCTTTGAGTACATTGGGATGCATGGGAAACTGGTTAGGACTCTCTCTGTTGCATTTGCAGGAGATAGTGATCGCGCCCTTGAATTTGTATTAAACGGGTGTAGCAATCTGCAGAAGCTTGAGATAAGGGACAGTCCGTTTACAGATAGGTCTGTGCTGTCAGGCTTTCACCGCTATGAGGACATGCGATTCCTATGGATGTCTGGTTGCAATCTGACCCTGGAAGGATGCAAGCATATAGCAAGACTTGCCCCTCGGGTCAGTGTGGAGGTGATCAATGAGAATGGGTTGGATGCCTCCGATAATCAGGTGGAGAAGCTCTATCTGTACAGATCTCTCGCTGGTCCTAGAAAAGACGTGCCCCCGTTCGTGTCTGTTCTTTAGAATTCAATCACCCACCGTTTGTTGTTTCCAATGACCATGGAAATGGTGAATTTGTTGATGGTGGGTTTGCTTCATTCAAGTGTCTGCCTTGCTTGATGGTATCTGCGCTAGGAAACAAATCAGCTGGTCACTATCTTGATACATCAGCGATAAGCCTGGCTGGAGGGGGGCCATCTATCATACTATAGTTTGGTCAATGATCCTATGGCTGCTAGAATAATTTTCCTTTAGGGCTGAAAAGAAACATGCAGGCCATATCAGTGTGGATTAAAAAAAAATAAAAATACATCAGATGCTCTCCAAGTGGTCGATGATGTAGGTTGTTGCATCAGTCTAAAATCTCAACAAGAACACACTGTGGCATCATCGTTATCATTATTGCGCAGAGAGAGAGAGAGAGAGAGAGAGAGAGAGAGAGAGAGAGAGACTCTTCCACCACCATCCGCTCTTTTTATTTTTTGTTGGTTGTCCATGAATGTAGACTTTACCATAGAGTTACTCTATGAGATGCTATGAAGTTCCCTTTTCTCTATGGGGTGAAGTCTTGAATAATTGTTCCTTTGCAATTGCAGTAAAATGGCTCGACTATTTGCTTGGTACTTCAGTTGCTAATTGCAGTAAAAATGGCTCGCTTATTTGCTTGGTAAGTTACTTTATTTTGATTAGAATGACTCTCTAAGATCAAGTAGTAGTAGTGGTAAAGTACGGTGAATGCCGACTTGCGCACAATGAGTCTTGCTACCTGCCACTGTCAAAACTGTTAGGATGCTCGTACATGTAACCCCGACGTGAGCGCAGCCCAACGCCTCATCCACATGCAGCACCTAGGCCAAGGCGACCTCCTGCGCGCTCACACAGTCCGACGCGCACGCGCGAGACAGGGAGCGCACGCACATGGTGCCAGGCGTGACATGGCGCATGACGAAGCGCAGCAGTTGGCTTTCCGCCACCTCAGCGTCTTATGGAGCTTCCACTATAGCCATTCCGTTAAGGTGAAACCACTTACCGCCTGGTTTATATTTCGCTTATGGCTTTGATAGTTGTAATACCAGTTGAGAGGTCTATAAATACCTCAAGTGCCGCCATTTGTAAGGGGACTTTTGAAATCTGAAAATTGAATTGTTACTTTGGAGAGAAATCTCTTAGGCTACTAGAAATCGATTTTTAAGGGCTATTTTAGCCTTTAGGCCAATCAAGATCTACTCGATTTCGGTTGGAAAAGTTAGCTCTCACAAGGAGCTACTTCACTACTTGGGGCGGTGACCGATCACCACTTCGGCAAGTGTAGGCGTGCATCCAGTGAACACCGGACATCTCCAGCATGCGCATGCTATGGCGTTCCAATTGTCTCCCCGTGTCGAGCAACGGATTGATCACTCAAATCGCAGAGGAGGAGGCTGTAGAAGCTCGTCTAGCATCCTCTTTGGAGAATTTGGTGGTTCGGTGAGTGTTCTTCCATAAACCGAATTCTAATTCACTTGATTTGAGGAAGTTAGCCATGGATCAACTTTGTAACTGTGTTTACTACGTTCTGGGAGTGATCTAGGCTAATCGAAGCCTCAATTAAGCTCTCAGCATACAGATCTACTCGGATCTAGCCTTTGCCAAAAGTTCTCAAGCTTGTCGGCGGTAGATCTGAACTTTAAATCTATTTCTGAAATGATCAGTGACTTGGATAATGATCAGAGACCAGATCTGAGTTCTTCAGCTCGAGAGCTATGAAATAGAGCCCAAGAATGTCGAATTTGATGGAGAATTGACGTCAAAATCTTCATTGGAAGAATCGACTGTCACATAATTCCAGCCAGTTTTGGATGAACTTTGATCGTCGATTGCGAACGATCTGTACATGCGTTTTGGGCATTCTAATTGTTTTTGTTGGCAACATGTGTAAATACCTCAATTTGGACCAGGTTATTATAAAGCTCTGCCCGTTTAAATGGACTCCAAAACAATATTCTCTAAACTTTTGTTTAAAATATTAATTAAACTAAATGATCTTAGCTTTTCAAGAAGCTAAAAATCTGGTCAATACAATTTTGGAATAGAAAGTTATCAAAACAATGTAACTTGTTTAATGAAAATCTTGTTTTCAGGTAGGGTTCATTTTAAATATATTTTTTTACTATCAAGAAGGTTCAATTTAGTTTCGTACTTAAAAAATTAATTAAATTTGAGAATGTTAGCTTTTCAACACATCAAACGGTGCCTCAATCTGATATCTAGATAGAAAGTTATGGCCAAAATAAGTTACCTGGATGTGAAGTACAACCCGATTTAAGCATAGAGATCCGAAATTCTATTATCCAATTCTTAAGAAATCTCTAGAAACTCCATCCATATGTGATATTTGGTTAGACACCACTCAAAAATCTATTCTTGTCTCTTTAGAGCCCCAAAAAATAGAATCTTGTCCTACCTAAAGTCTTGTTTCAAGCAAAACTCTTCTTGTACGAGTCTTATCTTTCCATAGAAATAAAAACAAATTCATTTGGGTTGGATTCAAAATTAAAAAATTCTTACATCAATATTTCATGCAAAATTCTATAAATAGGTAATAGGAGCTTGCACCCTATAGTCTGGTCATCTGAAAATCTCATACATAAGTGTTGGCTCTGAAAAAGAAGTCTAGTCAAGTCATGCCTACACTCTGCCCCAACGTCATTGATAAACACTCGTACCTACATTGAAGTGCTAACATACAAAAAGGAGCTTGAACGATAAAACAGTCTCCTGAGTCCGAAAAAGGTATTTTTTCAGATCTCTAATCTGCTTATTTCAATTTTATATAATCTTTTGATTGGGTTCTTCTACACATCTTGTATTTGTTTGCATATCTGAATCAACAATGGTGTGATTCAAGATACAGAGATCGAAAAAATTGTTTTAACTTTACCTTTCCTACGAGAAAAGGACGATTAGAGCTTGGAAACAATGTTCTCACATTTAAAAAAAATCATAATCCGGGTAATTTAGATCTTTTCCAAACTTCCAAATTTTTATTAACCGTTTCTGGCGATCACGGTGGGACACCGTTATTTATTTATTTATTTTCATAGTTAGAAGTGTATTTTCGGTAGGTTTTGGGTTTGGGTTCTAACAAACCCAAAACCTTTACATTTCGAGTTTTTTTTTCAAACTAGAAAAAAACCTATTTTGTCATATTGGACCAAAATGGCAAAATGGTTCGGTCGTCCAGGGGCTAAAATGACAAAACCCTTTTATTGTTTGGTCCTTTGTTTTTTTTTCTAAATGGCATGTCTTCCAAAGCTTGTATATCAATACTTTGGTATTGAAATCAAGCATTTTTTCTTGCATTGGAAAGATAAGATTCCCAACTTTATTTCATATTTTAGGTGTTTTTCTGAAACTACATATTT
Organism: Nuphar pumila; assembly: GCF_984573655.1. Classification (NCBI taxonomy): domain Eukaryota; kingdom Viridiplantae; phylum Streptophyta; class Magnoliopsida; order Nymphaeales; family Nymphaeaceae; genus Nuphar; species Nuphar pumila. The sequence goes on from NC_143258.1 coordinate 79,736,943, forward strand.
CTACCCAAAAGTTCTTGGAAAGGTTTTATTTCTGTTTTGAGAGAAATTTTTAGGCAATTTGTATTCCAGAAAGATTATCTCTGCACTCCAGTGTTGAAATCATGTGATTTTTGTTTAACTTAGGTTTTTTAAATTTTATGATATGTGAATTTTTCCTCAAAACAAGAATTTCTGGGTCTAAATCACCTGGGAAGCTTCTATTTCCTTTTTGGTAACTGGTGAGGCAGCAAAACAGTTTATATTATGGGATGTGTTTCTCTCAGCTCGGGTGTTAGATTTGAACAAAATCAATTTCTTTTGAAAATTAACATCCCAAGATTTCTCTAATCTTTTGAGAGAAAAAATCTATAAAAATGATTTTCTTGGTTAAAAATTCTTGGAAAAAATCTGTTATGTCATTTTAGGGCAGAAAAGCTCATTAGTATTTTGGCATTCTGAATAACGTATCTTCGCGCTCTGAAATCCAAATCTCATGATTTTTATTTTTTCTTTGGAGATAATATCCTTCTCTTTAGGGTTGCTTCTTAGTGTCTTGTCTATTGGTTCTTTTTTGAATATCGAATATAGGATTTGCATTAGGTTTATGCATACATATCAAGTTTAGGTTTTATCATATTTTAGAAACACTTGCTGAAGAAAATGCATGTCACATAAAAAATAGAAAAATAAAACCTCCAGCAAGTTAGGGTTTGTTAGAGACATTGTTTGATCTCATTGTGTGTTTATTGTTTATCTTCCTCTCTCTTAGAAAAAGAACCCTTATTTTTTTGGAAAATTTTGAAAAATTGTATCCTATCATTTGGATCTTCGGATCTCTCCAACAGTACTCTTAAGTGGTGAGCATGGGTATATTAGTGTTGGTACCTTAGAGTTAGATAATTGATCTATCAGTACCTTTAAGCGGTTAGCTTGGGTATATCAATAGTGAATCTGAACGGGAGTCCTGATCTGTAGAACCCGATGAGACCTCTCAAATTATGTGGAGAATTAGAGTGCCCACTGATTTCAAAATCTTTTGTTACTTTTTTGGCCTTGTTGAATCGTTGTTTAGGATATCATGAATACCCGATCTAAATCCCAAAAGACCAAACCCCCATCCATTCTAATGGAACCATCCCTGAAAAATTTTACCTGTGGGGAATCTCATGTATAGGATGTCACCCCATATGATGTCAAATACCCTCTTTAACATGGATCCTGAAGAGGAGACCCACACAGATCTCTCTGATAAGCGTGAGTGAGGCACAAGAAAAGAAAAGGGATCCGAGATCCCAAAACCCCGCTCAAGAAGACACTCATGCCATTCTCATAAGGATCCTTCCGGAGAGTACGAGACAAATACCTTCAATTTAAATGAGTCTACCAGGAAATAAACCTCTAAGACCTCGTATTCCAAAGCTTGATCCAAAGAAAGGGATATGCTAGCACAAGCCAAATGGAACATGGAGAAAATAAGAGAAATACAGAAGAAAATAGAACAAGAGCAGACATAAGCCAATAGAAACGTGAGAAGAGCCCGAGATTTTAAACATGAGCAAGTATGAGCCTATAGAAAGGACAAGAGAGCCCAAGAGTCAGATTATGAAAATGAATACAACCAATGGGGTGAATCTCAAGTATCTGACTGGGAGAAGAGAGCTCATAGACCTTGAGTGACCCATCTAGTTCGAACTTAGATAAAAAAATTAAAGACCCTAAAAGACATTGTCTAAAGCCTCAATACTAGAATGACATATATGAATATGAATCATAGAGAATACTCCTTGAAAAATTTTCTGCCTGAGAGGTATGATTATTGATGATGAAATTCCCTTCAAGTTTTTGAAATTTAATAGAAAAGGGGATCCAAGAACTCACATGACCTTATTCATGGGAAGTGTAGCCAAGTATCAAAACAACAATATGAGACTAATCAATTGGTTCTCAAGGCGCCTTAGAGGGAAAGCATTAGAATGGTTTGTCACCCTAAACCTCCAAGGTATCCGGGAGTTTAAAAAAATTATCAACCTCTTTATAGATCGATTCAAATTCAATCTCGAGACACTTCCCACCATCACTCAGTTATACTACTTGAAACAAAAGAAAGAGGAGGGTGCTCATGTGCTTATTAATAGATGGAGGTGTACAACCAAGTGTTAGACTGGATTTAGAAGGACCAATGTGAGAATTGGATTTTGATGAAGGACCAATGTGAGAATTGGATTTTGATGAAGGACCAACGTGAGAATTGGATTTTGTGAAGGACCAGTGTTAGACTGGATTTGGAAGGACCAACGTGAGAATTGGATTTGATGAAGGATTTTGATGAAGGACCAGTGTTAGACTGGATTTAGAAGAACCAATATGAGAATTGGATTTTGATGAAGAACCAATATGAGAATTGGATTTTGATGAAGAACCAACGTGAGAATTGGATTTGATGAAGGATTTTGATGAAAAACCAATGTTAGACTGGATTTAAAAGGACCAATGTGAGAATTGCATTTTGATGAAGCACCAATGTGAGAATTGGATTTGGTGAAGGATTTTGATGAAGGAACAGTGTTAGACTGGATTTAGAAGGACCAATGTGAGAATTGGGTTTTGATGAAGGACCAACGTGAGAATTGGATTTGGTGAAGGACCAGTGTTAGACTGGATTTGGAAGGACCAACGTGAGAATTGGATTTGATGAAGGATTTTGATGAAGGACCAGTGTTAGACTGGATTTAGAAAGACCAATGTGAGAATTGGATTTTGATGAAGGACCAACGTGAGAATTGAATTTGATGAAGGATTTTGATGAAGGACCATATAGAAGACTATGTTGCTTCTATGAATGGTTTCAGGATTATCACTTATCCTGAATGGGAAAAGAATAGGATTGACAAATTTGACAAAATTGATAAAGGGTTGATAAAGAATCAAAAGAATTGATAAAAAAATGATAAAGAATCAATAAAATTGATAAAGAATAAGAATTGACAAAGATTGACAAAGATCTAGTAAAAATTAGTAAAATTTGGTGGAAAAACTGAGGATACTTAGAAGACAATGAAAGACTTCAGGATTATCCCTTATCCTGAAGGAAGAAGGACCTCGTTGGACGAGGTTCAGGTTTATCCCTTAACCTGAGCGGAAAATTCAAGTTTATCCCTTAACCTGAGTGGGAAAATTCAGGTTTATCCCTTAACTTGAGTGAGTAGTTGAAAATAAGAATTGACAAGAAGAATTAATAAAATAGATGAAAAATCAATAAAATTGATAAAATTTGAAAAAGATGAAAGAAATTGATAAGACTGATAAAGATTGACAAATAAAAAATTGATAAAAATTGAGAAAAAGAGTTTGTTTAATCTTGCCTGCACATGGGATCTTTAAAGTGAGATGAGAATGTTCATGAGAAAATCATTTTTAGAAAGAGGATCAACTGCGAGGTTGATCAACACGAGAGCTAATCTTTGAAGAAGAATCAACACGAGGGTTGATTTTGAAGAGAGATCAACATGAGGGTTGATTTTGAAAAGACAATGGTTCGAAATCGATTTTGAAAAGGAAGATCAACGCGATGGTTGATTTTGAAAAAGACTGGACCAAAATTTTGAACTTTTGGTGATCATGACAAAAATTTTACAAAAAAATTTATAATTTTGAAAAACCCTCATAGGTAATTTCATTTCTCTCGTGGATGATGTTGGGATTGTCCCTCATCCTGAAAAGGATAGGAATTTGATGGCAAAGAAAATTTTTAAAGTACAAATATAAAAAAAAAATTAAAAAGATGCCCCAATATGGCGAAGGAAATAAGAATCAAACACCAAAGATATGAAGGAAATTGACATTTCATTGATAAATAAAGACTTGAAAACAAAACTTGAATATTTACAAGTATGAGATAAAAGGATCACAAAAGACTAGGGTTGTCTTGCCCCTATAAGATGAGTGCTAAGAAAAAAAGAGAAAAACAGAGAAACTTCGGCATCATTAGTTCTTGGAGTGGTTCGGGAAAGGCTTGGTTAGGACAGCGGGTTGCTCTTCATCTTCATCCTCTATCAAAAGATTTTTATCGATGCAATCCTGGATGATGTTCTTGAGCACAAAGCAGTGTTCGGTATCGTGCCCCAAGGCTCGATGGAATTTACAGAATTTGTCTTTCCATTTTCCCACGGTGACAGGAGGAGCTGCAACTCTAGAAAGTTTAACTATATCTTTGCTTAACATATATTCAAGGACCTGCTCAAGGGACTGTTCTAGAGCAGTGAATTGGCGGTCATAACCCCAACCGTCATGTTTTACCTTTTCTTTCTGTTTGGCTAGAACCGGCTTGTCATTCTGTTTGAAGGGTTCCTCCCGTTGACCTGCTTGTTTGTTCTTACCATCTTTGCTGCTACTGCCGCCAGAGTTGGTTGAGAAGGTATAATTCGCATTCTTTTTGGAATCTTGACTGCTCTTGATGAGGGTGATGCCCTCATACATCCCATTGTCCATCCCCATCTCGAGCCACTCGGCTCGTTCAATAAGTACGATGAATGATTTTGACGGGTAGATAGAAATAAGGCTCCTGAGAGGTTGGGAGAAATTGTTCAAGATGACCTGGAGTGTGTGCTCTGAAAGTGCACTAGGATCGAGGCAACAAGCACTAGAGGGGGGGTGAATAGTGCTTTTAAAAATTGTCTGCAGAATATAGAATGATTTTGCAAATCTCAAAGCAAACACACAAAGAACACAAGATTTTATCCTGGTTCGGTCTAACCCGACCTACATCCAGTCCCCAAGCAAAACCCGCTTGAGATTTCCACTATCAACCTTGTAAACTACAAGATCACACAGACCATAACTGGTCTCACTTTCAGTAACAATCCTACTGAAAGCAAACAACTCCTTTACACCAAGGAGTCATTCTTTTTACACAAAAGAAATAACAACTTACAATACAACCTATGAGCCTTCCTTTTGAATGCAAATGAGATGCAATTGGCTTTTGAGGTTGTTGAAACACTCTACTCACGAATTCACTATCTCTCAAAGTGATTTGAGTGAAAATATCACGTGAGTGAGAAAACAAATACTTGAATGAATAGGAGTGAAAAGCAATAAGTAATTCAATATAATTGTATTGAATTTGATATATTTGAGTGTAGAATGCACTCATATTTATAGTTCAAAGATTCCATACGTTGAGAGTATGAAAGGGTGTCAAAACTGTCCATTTTGAACGATCAAAACGTTTGAAAAATGAAAAGACACGCCTTTTTGAAGTTTCAGGAAAACGGCAAAATTAGTCGACTGAAATATCAGTTAGTCGACTAATAGTTAGTTATTAGTAGACTGACAGTTATCGTCGGTCGACTGATCTGTTAATCGAGCCGTTTGAAAATCTGAACTTTTGAAACTTAGTCGACTTGAGAAAAGTTAGTCGACTGATAATATCATCAGTAGACTGAAAAACCTTTTAGTCGAATGCTGCTAAAAACTTCTGAAAAACAAACATTCTGTTCGGTCGACTGATAAAAAGCATTAGTCGACTACTACTAAATTTTCAGAAAACACATGTTCTGTTTAGTCGACTGATAAAACCATTAGTCGACTGCTGCTAATTTTCCAGAAAACAGACATTCTGTCCAGTCGACTGATAAAACCTTCGGTCGACTAATTTGACAAAAATGACTTTTTTGGAAAATATGGTGTGAAAGGATTAGTCGACTGAAAAGTCTATTGGTCGACTAATAAACATGAAAATTTAAGAAAAGAGTTTTCTAAAAAGATTTTCAAAAGAGTTTCTTTTAGAAAAGTTTTTCTAAAGACTTTTTAAGGTGAAATGCAACCTAAATATGCACTCTAAGTAAGGCTCTTACAAGAATCTAAGACTTTTAATGAATTAAACATTTTCACACTAGTCTTCAAGGATTCTTCACCGAATTCTTCAATTTCTTCATAGCCTTAGCTGAAATGCAGTTGATTCCACTTGCTCATCATCAAAACCTTGTACTTGAAGTATCATGTATGGCTTCATTGTCGTAACAATCTCCCCCTTTTTGATGATGACAAACTTAATCAAAGATGAAGCATTTAGATGCATAGATGGAGATTTTACTCCCCCTATCAATATGCTGCAAAACATTAAAAGTTAGCACATTTAAAGCACATATATCACATATTGATTGGTTTGCATTTCCATTCATCATTTCTTCATGCATTTAGAAATACATTCATTCAAAGCTTTCTTTTTCTCTTAATTTTGCATTTCTCATGCAAGATCTCCTGTAATGTAATTGCTATCATCTTTTTCTCAAGATCTCCTGCAATTTCAATGTAATGTTATCTTTATCTTTTTCTCCCCCTTTGTCAGAATCAAAAAGAGTAAGGGCAAAAATAACATAAGTAAAATAGAGATACAAGTTTAAAAATATTACAACCCATAAAGTAAGTTTTTTCAAAGATCAAAGATCAGAAAAGAGAGTTTAGCAAATCCTTAATGGCAGTTACATCCTTCTGAATTGAAGCAAGTTGTTGAGTCACATCTTCACGAAAAGTGTGTTGATGCAGCTCCAAAGCTTCCAGTCTCTGCATAACTTCATCATGGTCTTGATTTGTCGAAAATTTCTTTCTTTTTGCATGAGATGAAGGTGTCGCAGAAGGTAAAGGTTCAGAAATAGATGGTTCATTAGGATCAGATGGTTCAGTTTGATCAACATTTAAGGGAGGCAGATATTTAATTTTCATTCTTTTAAAAATTGTTTGATCAAAGAACTCTTTTTGCTCAATGTATTTTTCATTTGTTAAAGGAACTTTAAAATGTCTAAAAATACGGGTTAAAAGACAACCATAAGGAAGAAATGGTTTTTGTTTCCACAAGTTTGTAAAATACACATTGGCCCAGTTGACAGAAATATTTCCAAATAAAACATAAAGAGCCGTAGATAGATCTGTGGAATAATAATCAAAAGAACCAGTTTTGGGTAGAACATTGTGGGCAAGGATTCGTCCAGCAATGCGTGCACGAGTTTGAAGATTAGTATTTTTGAAAGGAGGGCAGTGAGGTGCTTCTGGAAGAAGAATTTGTTCAAAAACTCTTTCATCATTCAATTCAATAGTGTTGAAAAGAGTGTCTGAAGGTGGAATTTCAAGAATTTCTCCAAGTAATTTTGAATCAAACTCGATTTCAACATCACGAACAAGAGAAGGCAAAACTCCAGTTTCATGATTCATTTGTAAATTCGTGTAAAACAAGTGAATAAGAAAAGGATAGTGAAGGGTATCTGCACAAGCATCAAAAAGATGTGAAATACTAGGAAATAATTCTCTTATTTTGTAACGAGAAAACAAGTGAAATAGAACATTTCGGCCTAGTAGAATAGGTAGTGCAGAAATTGATCCAAAAGTGTCATAGAGAAGAGGATTGCGAAGTAATCTTAGTGAAAAACCATGTCTTGAAGTAGGTGTAGGAGGAGGAGAACCTAAACCTTTTGCAGATGCAGACTTCGTACGAGGCATGGTTACCAAAATGTCGGCTTCCAAATGACGTCCGGCAAAAGAAAAAAGCTTTCCGGCGATCAAAAATGAAGGACAATGTGGTGGCTAACGGCGAGGAGAAGTCGGCCAAAAGGGGATTCCGGCAATGCACTGTCACGGCAAGAGAGTTCCGGCGTTTCAAGATCACGGCCACAAGATTCCGGCGTCTCCTTGTTACGGTAAGAAAATCCCGGCGATGATGGAGTCGAACGGCACTCCGAGGGTTTTTCGGAAGAGAGAGAGGCAAGAGAGAAAGAGGGGTTTTCATTTTTTTTTAAGGGTTTCGTTTTTAAGAAAAACGAAAAGGTACGAAGTGAAACAATGCCTCTTTTTAAAAAAAACGGGTTTTAAAACAAATCCAAGGGGTGTCGGGTCCCTTCATTTAAAAATTTTTAAAAAAATTTAGTCGATTAAAACTTTATCGGTCGACTAAAAAGTGTGACTTATTCTAAAAATATCATCAGTCGACTAGAAATATATCGGTCGACTAATATGGTGCGATACATTCCAAAATATAAAACACCAGTCGACTAGAATTTTATCGGTCGACTAATATAGTGCGATTTTGAGATTTTGTTCAAAAATCAGCATTTTTATAAATCCAAAATGAGCAAATACCTAGTTCTCTCCTAATTCTCATGAAATCTTCATTTTTAAGAGGTTTAGTGAAGATATCGGCATGTTGTTCTTTAGTGGAAATAAAATTTAACGAAATATCTTTTTTTAACACATGATCTCTTAAAAAATGATGTCTAACTTCAATATGCTTAGTTCTTGAGTGCTGAATAGGATTTTTCGAAAGATTTATAGCACTAGTGTTATCACAATAAATAGTTGTTGTGGAGTAATTCAAACCAAAATCTTTTAAGGTCTGTTTCATCCAAAGTACTTGTGAACATGCTAAACTAGCCGTTATATATTCTGCTTCAGTTGTTGAGAGTGATACTGAATTTTGCTTTTTACTAAACCAAGAGACTAAGGAATTTCCTAAGAAATGACAAGTTCCACTAGTACTCTTGCGATCAGATTTACTTCCTGCAAAATCTGCATCACTATATGAAACTAAATCAAAGGAAGATGATTTTGGGTAAAACAAACCGAAATCTGAAGTATCTTTCAAATAACGAAGAATTTGTTTTACTGCAGTTAAATGAGATTCCTTTGGATTAGCTTGAAATCTTGCACACATACAAACACTAAACATAATATCAGGTCGACTAGCAGTTAAGTATAATAGAGATCCGATCATGCCTCTGTAGAGCTTAGTATCTACACTTTTACCATTTTCATCTTTATCAAGAGAAGTAGTTGTACTCATAGGATTCCTTCTTGATTTCGATGAGTCCATCCCAAATCTCTTAAGAAGTTCTTTTGTATACTTAGCCTGATTGATGAAGATTCCTTCTTCAGTTTGCTTTATTTGAAGTCCAAGGAAGTAGTTTAATTCGCCCATCAAGCTCATTTCAAACTCTTCCTGCATAGCTTTAGCAAATTCTTTACAAAGAGAATCATTAGTAGAACCAAATATTATATCATCAACATAAATTTGCACAATAAGAATATCTGAATTAAGATTTTTAATAAATAAAGTGGAGTCTACTCGACCAATGGAAAAACCAGATAGTTCTAGAAAATTTTGTAGTCTTTCATACCACGCTCTTGGTGCTTGTTTGAGTCTATACAAAGCTCTTTTCAATTTGTAGACTTTTTTTGGATATTTCTCATTTTCAAAGCCTGGAGGTTGCTCTACATAAACTTCTTCATTGATGTGTCCATTTAAAAATGCACTCTTAACATCAATTTGATATAACTTGAAGTTCATGTAACTAGCAAAAGCAAGCATCATACGAATTGACTCTAATCGAGCCACTGGTGCATAGGTTTCATCAAAATCTATGCCTTCTTCTTGATTATAGCCTTGTGCCACTAGCCTTGCTTTGTTACGAATGACTTCACCATTTTCATCCAGCTTATTTCGGAAGACCCATCTTGTTCCAATTACCGAATGATCCTTTGGTCTATCAACTAGATCCCAAACATCATTCCTAGTAAATTGGTTAAGTTCTTCAGACATGGCTAAAAGCCAAAATTCATCATCACATGCCTCATTGATATTCTTTGGTTCTAATTTAGATATGAAAGCAACATTTGCAATATATTTTTCTACCTGCCTTCTAGTTTGGACACCAATCTTTATTTCACCAATAACTTGTTCATGTGGATGATTAGGAACTTCTTTCCAAACCGGTTGAAGAGGAATATTTTCTTGAGAAGTACTCTCTATCAAGGGTTCTTCTTGAAGTATTGCTTCTTCTTCTTCGCTTAGAGGAATAACCTGCTCACAATTCTCATCAAATACAACATGTAAAGATTCTTCAATACAAGATGTTCTTTTATTGAAAATATGATATGCTTTACTTCTAGAAGAATATCCAAGAAATATTGATTCATCTGATTTTGAATCAAACTTATCAAGATTATCTTTGGTATTTAACAAGAAACATTTACTACCAAAAATTTTGAAATATGAGATCTTTGGTATACGATCATAATACAATTCAAAACATGTTTTATGTAAAATTGGTCGAATAAGAACATGATTTAAGACATAACATGTTGTATTAATTGCTTCAGCCCAAAAATATTTTGGTAAATTTTTATCTTGAAGCATGGTTCTAGCACATTCTTGCAAAGTTCTATTCTTTCTTTCAACAACTCCATTTTGTGGAGCCGCTCTAGGAAAAGCAAAGTTGTGAGATATACCATGTAAATCACAAAACTTTAGAAAAGATTCATTTTCAAATTCACCACCATGATCACTACGAATTTTAATAATAGATGTAGATTTTTCATTTGTAATTCTTCTACAAAGTTTAGAAAATTCTGAAAAAGCATCATTTTTGCTTTTTATAAAAATCACCCATGTAAACCGAGAATAATCATCTACTATAACAAAAGCATACTTGCTACCGTTCAAACTTTGAATTCTAGATGGTCCAAATAGATCTAAATATAAAAGTTCAAGAGGACGTTTTGTTGAAAGTATATCTTTTGCTTTAAAAGAACTCTTGATTTGTTTACCCCTTTGACAAGCATCACATAAGTGATCCTTTTTATATGGTATTCTAGGTAGGCCTCTTACAAGATCATTCTTGGATAACTTTGAAATAATTTTAAAGTTAACATGTCCAAGTCCCTTGTGCCATAACCATTGAATTTCATTTGAAACAATAAGACATTTTTCATTAAAAGAGGGTAATTCATCTAGATATAGTTCATACACATTGTTTCTTCTTTTACCTTTAAAAATGATCTTTTTAGATTGAAAAACAGAAATTAAGCATAAATCATTTTCAAAAGAAACATGAAAACCTTTATCACATAATTGACTAATAGATATTAAATTATGCATTAAACCATCTACTAAAAGAACATTTTCTATCAAGAGAAATTTTGGATTACCAATATTAGCAATACCTATTACTTTTCCCTTGTTATTGTCACCAAAGGTGACGATTCCTCCATCCTTATTTTGGAGGGTGGAAAATAACTCCGGCCTTCCAGTCATATGTTTGGAACAGCCGATGTCCAATATCCATTTGCTCCTTATGTTGTGTACCTACAACAAAATCAGAAAACAGAGCATTTGACCCCTTTCTATTTTTGGGTCCATGAGAGTTAGTCTTAGGAACCCATATCCATTTGGATTTTGGTTTCCTTTGATAATAAATATTCTTTCTATAAAATGATTTAGAATAAACATTTCTAGAATAATCATTTGTAGATGCATTTCTATTAGTACTAGAAAGTTTAGTTTTATGAACAAAAGGTTGAGAATAATGTCTTTGATTTTTCACCACATAGTTTGGTCTATTTTGAGTATCAAAGAAGCTATATCCCAATCCGGTTTTATTAACCGAGCATCTTTGAGAACCAATAAGTTTTTCTAGGTTCTCTTGACCATTTGTGAATTTGGTCGCTATAGAAAGAAGATCATTTGACTTTTCTTTAAGACTAGATATTTCTTTTTGTAAGAGATTGGTTCTAACTCCAATTTCTTTTATCTCAAGTGCTTGGCAAGAATTTTCCTTCTTAAGATCTTCTATTTCTTGAAGTAACACTTTATTTTGAGAGTCAAGAGTTAAATTTTCAGTTTTAACTCTTTATTTTTAGAACTAAGACTCTTAAATTTAGCATATAAATCATTAAATGCTTCAAATAACTCATCATAGTCAAATTGAGTTACCGAATCTTCTTGTGCTACAAAACACATGTTGGCGACTTCTTCATTTGATTCTTCATCGGAAGAGGAGTCACTATCATCCCAACATGCTTGAAATGCCTTTTTCTTCTTGAATTGGTCCTTGGGCTTGAATTTGAGAAGAGGACAATCTTTCTTGATATGTCCTGCCTTTTTGCAGTTAAAACACTTTACTTCATTGGGAATGGAAGAATCTGCTTTCTTTGCCTTTCTTTGAAATCTTCCCTTTTTGATGAATCTTCTGAATTGTCTTGTGATGAGGGCAATATCTTCATCTTCATCTTCTTCAGAATTTTCTGAGTCAGAAGTTGCCTTAAAAGCAAGAGATTTCTTTTTAGGCTCTTCTTCTTGTCTGTCTTGAAGTTGGACCTCATATGCCATTAGGTTACCAACTAAGTCTTCAAGAGTGAGAGTATTGACATCATTTGCTTCTTCGATAGCAGTGGTTTTTCTCTCTCATTCAGGAGTTAAACACCTTAGAATCTTTCTGACTAAATCCACTTGTGAATATTCTTTTCCAAGGGATTTCAAAGTGTTAGTTATATCGGTCATTCTAGTTACCATGTCCGATATAGATTCATTTTGCTTCATTTTGAACAATTCAAATTTATGAACTAAAGAAGCAATTTTAGATTCCTTTACCTTTGACGTACCTTCGTGTGTTACGAGAAGAGTATGCCAGATTTCATTAGCTGTAGAGCATTGAGAGATGTGATTGAACTCTACCTTGTCAACGCCACAATATAATGCATTCATGGCTTTGGCATTCAATGAAGCAGTCTTCTTTTCATCATCGGTCCATTGGCAGAAATCAGTTGATGGAGTTTGGTACTTTTCTGAAACAACTCTCCAGATATCGAGATTCATGGATTGCAAGAATATTGTCATTCTTACTTTCCAGTATCCATAGTTTGTTTCGTCGAAGAGAGGAGGACGAACAGAGGAGTTTCCTTCTTTCTGCTGAGATGTTGTAGTTGCCATGCTAGATGATGGTCAAATCAAAGTAATAGCAAACCTGTGCTCTGATACCAAATGAAAGTGCACTAGGATCGAGGCAACGAGCACTAGAGGGGGGGTGAATAGTGCTTTTAAAAATTGTCTGCGGAATATAGAATGATTTTGCAAATCTCAAAGCAAACGCACAAAGAACACAAGATTTTATCCTGGTTCGGTCTAACCCGACCTACATCCAGTCCCCAAGCAAAACCCGCTTGAGATTTCCACTATCAACCTTGTAAACTACAAGATCACACAGACCATAACCGGTCCCACTTTCAGTAACAATCCTACTGAAAGCAAACAACTCCTTTACACCAAGGAGTCCTTTTTACACAAAAGAAATAACAACTTACAATACAACCTATGAGCCTTCCTTTTGAATGCAAATGAGATGCAATTGGCTTTTGAGGTTGTTGAAACACTCTACTCACGAATTCACTATCTCTCAAAGTGATTTGAGTGAAAAACTGAAGTGAAAATATCACGTGAGTGAGAAAACAAATACTTGAATGAATAGGAGTGAAAAGCAATAAGTAATTCAATATAATTGTATTGAATTTGATATATTTGAGTGTAGAATGCACTCATATTTATAGTTCAAAGATTCCATACGTTGAGAGTATGAAAGGGTGTCAAAACTGTCCATTTTGAACGATCAAAACGTTTGAAAAATGAAAAGACACGCCTTTTTGAAGTTTCAGGAAAACGGCAAAATTAGTCGACTGAAATATCAGTTAGTCGACTAATAGTTAGTTATTAGTAGACTGACAGTTATCGTCGGTCGACTGATCTGTTAATCGAGCCGTTTGAAAATCTGAACTTTTGAAACTTAGTCGACTTGAGAAAAGTTAGTCGACTGATAATATCATCAGTAGACTGAAAAACCTTTTAGTCGAATGCTGCTAAAAACTTCTGAAAAACAAACATTCTGTTCGGTCGACTGATAAAAAGCATTAGTCGACTACTACTAAATTTTCAGAAAACACATGTTCTGTTTAGTCGACTGATAAAACCATTAGTCGACTGCTGCTAATTTTCCAGAAAACAGACATTCTGTCCAGTCGACTGATAAAACCTTCGGTCGACTAATTTGACAAAAATGACTTTTTTGGAAAATATGGTGTGAAAGGATTAGTCGACTGAAAAGTCTATTGGTCGACTAATAAACATGAAAATTTAAGAAAAGAGTTTTCTAAAAAGATTTTCAAAAGAGTTTCTTTTAGAAAAGTTTTTCTAAAGACTTTTTAAGGTGAAATGCAACCTAAATATGCACTCTAAGTAAGGCTCTTACAAGAATCTAAGACTTTTAATGAATTAAACATTTTCACACTAGTCTTCAAGGATTCTTCACCGAATTCTTCAATTTCTTCATAGCCTTAGCTGAAATGCAGTTGATTCCACTTGCTCATCATCAAAACCTTGTACTTGAAGTATCATGTATGGCTTCATTGTCGTAACAATCTCCCCCTTTTTGATGATGACAAACTTAATCAAAGATGAAGCATTTAGATGCATAGATGGAGATTTTACTCCCCCTATCAATATGCTGCAAAACATTAAAAGTTAGCACATTTAAAGCACATATATCACATATTGATTGGTTTGCATTTCCATTCATCATTTCTTCATGCATTTAGAAATACATTCATTCAAAGCTTTCTTTTTCTCTTAATTTTGCATTTCTCATGCAAGATCTCCTGTAATGTAATTGCTATCATCTTTTTCTCAAGATCTCCTGCAATTTCAATGTAATGTTATCTTTATCTTTTTCTCCCCCTTTGTCAGAATCAAAAAGAGTAAGGGCAAAAATAACATAAGTAAAATAGAGATACAAGTTTAAAAATATTACAACCCATAAAGTAAGTTTTTTCAAAGATCAAAGATCAGAAAAGAGAGTTTAGCAAATCCTTAATGGCAGTTACATCCTTCTGAATTGAAGCAAGTTGTTGAGTCACATCTTCACGAAAAGTGTGTTGATGCAGCTCCAAAGCTTCCAGTCTCTGCATAACTTCATCATGGTCTTGATTTGTCGAAAATTTCTTTCTTTTTGCATGAGATGAAGGTGTCGCAGAAGGTAAAGGTTCAGAAATAGATGGTTCATTAGGATCAGATGGTTCAGTTTGATCAACATTTAAGGGAGGCAGATATTTAATTTTCATTCTTTTAAAAATTGTTTGATCAAAGAACTCTTTTTGCTCAATGTATTTTTCATTTGTTAAAGGAACTTTAAAATGTCTAAAAATACGGGTTAAAAGACAACCATAAGGAAGAAATGGTTTTTGTTTCCACAAGTTTGTAAAATACACATTGGCCCAGTTGACAGAAATATTTCCAAATAAAACATAAAGAGCCGTAGATAGATCTGTGGAATAATAATCAAAAGAACCAGTTTTGGGTAGAACATTGTGGGCAAGGATTCGTCCAGCAATGCGTGCACGAGTTTGAAGATTAGTATTTTTGAAAGGAGGGCAGTGAGGTGCTTCTGGAAGAAGAATTTGTTCAAAAACTCTTTCATCATTCAATTCAATAGTGTTGAAAAGAGTGTCTGAAGGTGGAATTTCAAGAATTTCTCCAAGTAATTTTGAATCAAACTCGATTTCAACATCACGAACAAGAGAAGGCAAAACTCCAGTTTCATGATTCATTTGTAAATTCGTGTAAAACAAGTGAATAAGAAAAGGATAGTGAAGGGTATCTGCACAAGCATCAAAAAGATGTGAAATACTAGGAAATAATTCTCTTATTTTGTAACGAGAAAACAAGTGAAATAGAACATTTCGGCCTAGTAGAATAGGTAGTGCAGAAATTGATCCAAAAGTGTCATAGAGAAGAGGATTGCGAAGTAATCTTAGTGAAAAACCATGTCTTGAAGTAGGTGTAGGAGGAGGAGAACCTAAACCTTTTGCAGATGCAGACTTCGTACGAGGCATGGTTACCAAAATGTCGGCTTCCAAATGACGTCCGGCAAAAGAAAAAAGCTTTCCGGCGATCAAAAATGAAGGACAATGTGGTGGCTAACGGCGAGGAGAAGTCGGCCAAAAGGGGATTCCGGCAATGCACTGTCACGGCAAGAGAGTTCCGGCGTTTCAAGATCACGGCCACAAGATTCCGGCGTCTCCTTGTTACGGTAAGAAAATCCCGGCGATGATGGAGTCGAACGGCACTCCGAGGGTTTTTCGGAAGAGAGAGAGGCAAGAGAGAAAGAGGGGTTTTCATTTTTTTTTAAGGGTTTCGTTTTTAAGAAAAACGAAAAGGTACGAAGTGAAACAATGCCTCTTTTTAAAAAAAACGGGTTTTAAAACAAATCCAAGGGGTGTCGGGTCCCTTCATTTAAAAATTTTTAAAAAAATTTAGTCGATTAAAACTTTATCGGTCGACTAAAAAGTGTGACTTATTCTAAAAATATCATCAGTCGACTAGAAATATATCGGTCGACTAATATGGTGCGATACATTCCAAAATATAAAACACCAGTCGACTAGAATTTTATCGGTCGACTAATATAGTGCGATTTTGAGATTTTGTTCAAAAATCAGCATTTTTATAAATCCAAAATGAGCAAATACCTAGTTCTCTCCTAATTCTCATGAAATCTTCATTTTTAAGAGGTTTAGTGAAGATATCGGCATGTTGTTCTTTAGTGGAAATAAAATTTAACGAAATATCTTTTTTTAACACATGATCTCTTAAAAAATGATGTCTAACTTCAATATGCTTAGTTCTTGAGTGCTGAATAGGATTTTTCGAAAGATTTATAGCACTAGTGTTATCACAATAAATAGTTGTTGTGGAGTAATTCAAACCAAAATCTTTTAAGGTCTGTTTCATCCAAAGTACTTGTGAACATGCTAAACTAGCCGTTATATATTCTGCTTCAGTTGTTGAGAGTGATACTGAATTTTGCTTTTTACTAAACCAAGAGACTAAGGAATTTCCTAAGAAATGACAAGTTCCACTAGTACTCTTGCGATCAGATTTACTTCCTGCAAAATCTGCATCACTATATGAAACTAAATCAAAGGAAGATGATTTTGGGTAAAACAAACCGAAATCTGAAGTATCTTTCAAATAACGAAGAATTTGTTTTACTGCAGTTAAATGAGATTCCTTTGGATTAGCTTGAAATCTTGCACACATACAAACACTAAACATAATATCAGGTCGACTAGCAGTTAAGTATAATAGAGATCCGATCATGCCTCTGTAGAGCTTAGTATCTACACTTTTACCATTTTCATCTTTATCAAGAGAAGTAGTTGTACTCATAGGATTCCTTCTTGATTTCGATGAGTCCATCCCAAATCTCTTAAGAAGTTCTTTTGTATACTTAGCCTGATTGATGAAGATTCCTTCTTCAGTTTGCTTTATTTGAAGTCCAAGGAAGTAGTTTAATTCGCCCATCAAGCTCATTTCAAACTCTTCCTGCATAGCTTTAGCAAATTCTTTACAAAGAGAATCATTAGTAGAACCAAATATTATATCATCAACATAAATTTGCACAATAAGAATATCTGAATTAAGATTTTTAATAAATAAAGTGGAGTCTACTCGACCAATGGAAAAACCAGATAGTTCTAGAAAATTTTGTAGTCTTTCATACCACGCTCTTGGTGCTTGTTTGAGTCTATACAAAGCTCTTTTCAATTTGTAGACTTTTTTTGGATATTTCTCATTTTCAAAGCCTGGAGGTTGCTCTACATAAACTTCTTCATTGATGTGTCCATTTAAAAATGCACTCTTAACATCAATTTGATATAACTTGAAGTTCATGTAACTAGCAAAAGCAAGCATCATACGAATTGACTCTAATCGAGCCACTGGTGCATAGGTTTCATCAAAATCTATGCCTTCTTCTTGATTATAGCCTTGTGCCACTAGCCTTGCTTTGTTACGAATGACTTCACCATTTTCATCCAGCTTATTTCGGAAGACCCATCTTGTTCCAATTACCGAATGATCCTTTGGTCTATCAACTAGATCCCAAACATCATTCCTAGTAAATTGGTTAAGTTCTTCAGACATGGCTAAAAGCCAAAATTCATCATCACATGCCTCATTGATATTCTTTGGTTCTAATTTAGATATGAAAGCAACATTTGCAATATATTTTTCTACCTGCCTTCTAGTTTGGACACCAATCTTTATTTCACCAATAACTTGTTCATGTGGATGATTAGGAACTTCTTTCCAAACCGGTTGAAGAGGAATATTTTCTTGAGAAGTACTCTCTATCAAGGGTTCTTCTTGAAGTATTGCTTCTTCTTCTTCGCTTAGAGGAATAACCTGCTCACAATTCTCATCAAATACAACATGTAAAGATTCTTCAATACAAGATGTTCTTTTATTGAAAATATGATATGCTTTACTTCTAGAAGAATATCCAAGAAATATTGATTCATCTGATTTTGAATCAAACTTATCAAGATTATCTTTGGTATTTAACAAGAAACATTTACTACCAAAAATTTTGAAATATGAGATCTTTGGTATACGATCATAATACAATTCAAAACATGTTTTATGTAAAATTGGTCGAATAAGAACATGATTTAAGACATAACATGTTGTATTAATTGCTTCAGCCCAAAAATATTTTGGTAAATTTTTATCTTGAAGCATGGTTCTAGCACATTCTTGCAAAGTTCTATTCTTTCTTTCAACAACTCCATTTTGTGGAGCCGCTCTAGGAAAAGCAAAGTTGTGAGATATACCATGTAAATCACAAAACTTTAGAAAAGATTCATTTTCAAATTCACCACCATGATCACTACGAATTTTAATAATAGATGTAGATTTTTCATTTGTAATTCTTCTACAAAGTTTAGAAAATTCTGAAAAAGCATCATTTTTGCTTTTTATAAAAATCACCCATGTAAACCGAGAATAATCATCTACTATAACAAAAGCATACTTGCTACCGTTCAAACTTTGAATTCTAGATGGTCCAAATAGATCTAAATATAAAAGTTCAAGAGGACGTTTTGTTGAAAGTATATCTTTTGCTTTAAAAGAACTCTTGATTTGTTTACCCCTTTGACAAGCATCACATAAGTGATCCTTTTTATATGGTATTCTAGGTAGGCCTCTTACAAGATCATTCTTGGATAACTTTGAAATAATTTTAAAGTTAACATGTCCAAGTCCCTTGTGCCATAACCATTGAATTTCATTTGAAACAATAAGACATTTTTCATTAAAAGAGGGTAATTCATCTAGATATAGTTCATACACATTGTTTCTTCTTTTACCTTTAAAAATGATCTTTTTAGATTGAAAAACAGAAATTAAGCATAAATCATTTTCAAAAGAAACATGAAAACCTTTATCACATAATTGACTAATAGATATTAAATTATGCATTAAACCATCTACTAAAAGAACATTTTCTATCAAGAGAAATTTTGGATTACCAATATTAGCAATACCTATTACTTTTCCCTTGTTATTGTCACCAAAGGTGACGATTCCTCCATCCTTATTTTGGAGGGTGGAAAATAACTCCGGCCTTCCAGTCATATGTTTGGAACAGCCGATGTCCAATATCCATTTGCTCCTTATGTTGTGTACCTACAACAAAATCAGAAAACAGAGCATTTGACCCCTTTCTATTTTTGGGTCCATGAGAGTTAGTCTTAGGAACCCATATCCATTTGGATTTTGGTTTCCTTTGATAATAAATATTCTTTCTATAAAATGATTTAGAATAAACATTTCTAGAATAATCATTTGTAGATGCATTTCTATTAGTACTAGAAAGTTTAGTTTTATGAACAAAAGGTTGAGAATAATGTCTTTGATTTTTCACCACATAGTTTGGTCTATTTTGAGTATCAAAGAAGCTATATCCCAATCCGGTTTTATTAACCGAGCATCTTTGAGAACCAATAAGTTTTTCTAGATTCTCTTGAGCATTTGTGAATTTGGTCGCTATAGAAAGAAGATCATTTGACTTTTCTTTAAGACTAGATATTTCTTTTTGTAAGAGATTGGTTCTAACTCCAATTTCTTTTATCTCAAGTGCTTGGCAAGAATTTTCCTTCTTGAGATCTTCTATTTCTTGAAGTAACACTTTATTTTGAGAGTCAAGAGTTAAATTTTCAGTTTTAACTCTTTATTTTTAGAACTAAGACTCTTAAATTTAGCATATAAATCATTAAATGCTTCAAATAACTCATCATAGTCAAATTGAGTTACCGAATCTTCTTGTGCTACAAAACACATGTTGGCGACTTCTTCATTTGATTCTTCATCGGAAGAGGAGTCACTATCATCCCAACATGCTTGAAATGCCTTTTTCTTCTTGAATTGGTCCTTGGGCTTGAATTTGAGAAGAGGACAATCTTTCTTGATATGTCCTGCCTTTTTGCAGTTAAAACACTTTACTTCATTGGGAATGGAAGAATCTGCTTTCTTTGCCTTTCTTTGAAATCTTCCCTTTTTGATGAATCTTCTGAATTGTCTTGTGATGAGGGCAATATCTTCATCTTCATCTTCTTCAGAATTTTCTGAGTCAGAAGTTGCCTTAAAAGCAAGAGATTTCTTTTTAGGCTCTTCTTCTTGTCTGTCTTGAAGTTGGACCTCATATGCCATTAGGTTACCAACTAAGTCTTCAAGAGTGAGAGTATTGACATCATTTGCTTCTTCGATAGCAGTGGTTTTTCTCTCTCATTCAGGAGTTAAACACCTTAGAATCTTTCTGACTAAATCCACTTGTGAATATTCTTTTCCAAGGGATTTCAAAGTGTTAGTTATATCGGTCATTCTAGTTACCATGTCCGATATAGATTCATTTTGCTTCATTTTGAACAATTCAAATTTATGAACTAAAGAAGCAATTTTAGATTCCTTTACCTTTGACGTACCTTCGTGTGTTACGAGAAGAGTATGCCAGATTTCATTAGCTGTAGAGCATTGAGAGATGTGATTGAACTCTACCTTGTCAACGCCACAATATAATGCATTCATGGCTTTGGCATTCAATGAAGCAGTCTTCTTTTCATCATCGGTCCATTGGCAGAAATCAGTTGATGGAGTTTGGTACTTTTCTGAAACAACTCTCCAGATATCGAGATTCATGGATTGCAAGAATATTGTCATTCTTACTTTCCAGTATCCATAGTTTGTTTCGTCGAAGAGAGGAGGACGAACAGAGGAGTTTCCTTCTTTCTGCTGAGATGTTGTAGTTGCCATGCTAGATGATGGTCAAATCAAAGTAATAGCAAACCTGTGCTCTGATACCAAATGAAAGTGCACTAGGATCGAGGCAACGAGCACTAGAGGGGGGGTGAATAGTGCTTTTAAAAATTGTCTGCGGAATATAGAATGATTTTGCAAATCTCAAAGCAAACGCACAAAGAACACAAGATTTTATCCCGGTTCGGTCTAACCCGACCTACATCCAGTCCCCAAGCAAAACCCGCTTGAGATTTCCACTATCAACCTTGTAAACTACAAGATCACACAGACCATAACCGGTCCCACTTTCAGTAACAATCCTACTGAAAGCAAACAACTCCTTTACACCAAGGAGTCCTTTTTACACAAAAGAAATAACAACTTACAATACAACCTATGAGCCTTCCTTTTGAATGCAAATGAGATGCAATTGGCTTTTGAGGTTGTTGAAACACTCTACTCACGAATTCACTATCTCTCAAAGTGATTTGAGTGAAAAACTGAAGTGAAAATATCACGTGAGTGAGAAAACAAATACTTGAATGAATAGGAGTGAAAAGCAATAAGTAATTCAATATAATTGTATTGAATTTGATATATTTGAGTGTAGAATGCACTCATATTTATAGTTCAAAGATTCCATACGTTGAGAGTATGAAAGGGTGTCAAAACTGTCCATTTTGAACGATCAAAACGTTTGAAAAATGAAAAGACACGCCTTTTTGAAGTTTCAGGAAAACGGCAAAATTAGTCGACTGAAATATCAGTTAGTCGACTAATAGTTAGTTATTAGTAGACTGACAGTTATCGTCGGTCGACTGATCTGTTAATCGAGCCGTTTGAAAATCTGAACTTTTGAAACTTAGTCGACTTGAGAAAAGTTAGTCGACTGATAATATCATCAGTAGACTGAAAAACCTTTTAGTCGAATGCTGCTAAAAACTTCTGAAAAACAAACATTCTGTTCGGTCGACTGATAAAAAGCATTAGTCGACTACTACTAAATTTTCAGAAAACACATGTTCTGTTCAGTCGACTGATAAAACCATTAGTCGACTGCTGCTAATTTTCCAGAAAACAGACATTCTGTCCAGTCGACTGATAAAACCTTCGGTCGACTAATTTGACAAAAATGACTTTTTTGGAAAATATGGTGTGAAAGGATTAGTCGACTGAAAAGTCTATTGGTCGACTAATAAACATGAAAATTTAAGAAAAGAGTTTTCTAAAAAGATTTTCAAAAGAGTTTCTTTTAGAAAAGTTTTTCTAAAGACTTTTTAAGGTGAAATGCAACCTAAATATGCACTCTAAGTAAGGCTCTTACAAGAATCTAAGACTTTTAATGAATTAAACATTTTCACACTAGTCTTCAAGGATTCTTCACCGAATTCTTCAATTTCTTCATAGCCTTAGCTGAAATGCAGTTGATTCCACTTGCTCATCATCAAAACCTTGTACTTGAAGTATCATGTATGGCTTTATTGTCGTAACAATCTCCCCCTTTTTTATGATGACAAACTTAATCAAAGATGAAGCATTTAGATGCATAGATGGAGATTTTACTCCCCCTATCAATATGCTGCAAAACATTAAAAGTTAGCACATTTAAAGCACATATATCACATATTGATTGGTTTGCATTTCCATTCATCATTTCTTCATGCATTTAGAAATACATTCATTCAAAGCTTTCTTTTTCTCTTAATTTTGCATTTCTCATGCAAGATCTCCTGTAATGTAATTGCTATCATCTTTTTCTCAAGATCTCCTGCAATTTCAATGTAATGTTATCTTTATCTTTTTCTCCCCCTTTGTCAGAATCAAAAAGAGTAAGGGCAAAAATAACATAAGTAAAATAGAGATACAAGTTTAAAAATATTACAACCCATAAAGTAAGTTTTTTCAAAGATCAAGATCAGAAAAGAGAGTTTAGCAAATCCTTAATGGCAGTTACATCCTTCTGAATTGAAGCAAGTTGTTGAGTCACATCTTCACGAAAAGTGTGTTGATGCAGCTCCAAAGCTTCCAGTCTCTGCATAACTTCATCATGGTCTTGATTTGTCGAAAATTTCTTTCTTTTTGCATGAGATGAAGGTGTCGCAGAAGGTAAAGGTTCAGAAATAGATGGTTCATTAAGATCAGATGGTTCAGTTTGATCAACATTTAAGGGAGGCAGATATTTAATTTTCATTCTTTTAAAAATTGTTTGATCAAAGAACTCTTTTTGCTCAATGTATTTTTCATTTGTTAAAGGAACTTTAAAATGTCTAAAAATACGGGTTAAAAGACAACCATAAGGAAGAAATGGTTTTTGTTTCCACAAGTTTGTAAAATACACATTGGCCCAGTTGACAGAAATATTTCCAAATAAAACATAAAGAGCCGTAGATAGATCTGTGGAATAATAATCAAAAGAACCAGTTTTGGGTAGAACATTGTGGGCAAGGATTCGTCCAGCAATGCGTGCACGAGTTTGAAGATTAGTATTTTTGAAAGGAGGGCAGTGAGGTGCTTCTGGAAGAAGAATTTGTTCAAAAACTCTTTCATCATTCAATTCAATAGTGTTGAAAAGAGTGTCTGAAGGTGGAATTTCAAGAATTTCTCCAAGTAATTTTGAATCAAACTCGATTTCAACATCACGAACAAGAGAAGGCAAAACTCCAGTTTCATGATTCATTTGTAAATTCGTGTAAAACAAGTGAATAAGAAAAGGATAGTGAAGGGTATCTGCACAAGCATCAAAAAGATGTGAAATACTAGGAAATAATTCTCTTATTTTGTAACGAGAAAACAAGTGAAATAGAACATTTCGGCCTAGTAGAATAGGTAGTGCAGAAATTGATCCAAAAGTGTCATAGAGAAGAGGATTGCGAAGTAATCTTAGTGAAAAACCATGTCTTGAAGTAGGTGTAGGAGGAGGAGAACCTAAACCTTTTGCAGATGCAGACTTCGTACGAGGCATGGTTACCAAAATGTCGGCTTCCAAATGACGTCCGGCAAAAGAAAAAAGCTTTCCGGCGATCAAAAATGAAGGACAATGTGGTGGCTAACGGCGAGGAGAAGTCGGCCAAAAGGGGATTCCGGCAATGCACTGTCACGGCAAGAGAGTTCCGGCGTTTCAAGATCACGGCCACAAGATTCCGGCGTCTCCTTGTTACGGTAAGAAAATCCCGGCGATGATGGAGTCGAACGGCACTCCGAGGGTTTTTCGGAAGAGAGAGAGGCAAGAGAGAAAGAGGGGTTTTCATTTTTTTTTTAAGGGTTTCGTTTTTAAGAAAAACGAAAAGGTACGAAGTGAAACAATGCCTCTTTTTAAAAAAAACGGGTTTTAAAACAAATCCAAGGGGTGTCGGGTCCCTTCATTTAAAAATTTTTAAAAAAATTTAGTCGATTAAAACTTTATCGGTCGACTAAAAAGTGTGACTTATTCTAAAAATATCATCAGTCGACTAGAAATATATCGGTCGACTAATATGGTGCGATACATTCCAAAATATAAAACACCAGTCGACTAGAATTTTATCGGTCGACTAATATAGTGCGATTTTGAGATTTTGTTCAAAAATCAGCATTTTTATAAATCCAAAATGAGCAAATACCTAGTTCTCTCCTAATTCTCATGAAATCTTCATTTTTAAGAGGTTTAGTGAAGATATCGGCATGTTGTTCTTTAGTGGAAATAAAATTTAACGAAATATCTTTTTTTAACACATGATCTCTTAAAAAATGATGTCTAACTTCAATATGCTTAGTTCTTGAGTGCTGAATAGGATTTTTCGAAAGATTTATAGCACTAGTGTTATCACAATAAATAGTTGTTGTGGAGTAATTCAAACCAAAATCTTTTAAGGTCTGTTTCATCCAAAGTACTTGTGAACATGCTAAACTAGCCGTTATATATTCTGCTTCAGTTGTTGAGAGTGATACTGAATTTTGCTTTTTACTAAACCAAGAGACTAAGGAATTTCCTAAGAAATGACAAGTTCCACTAGTACTCTTGCGATCAGATTTACTTCCTGCAAAATCTGCATCACTATATGAAACTAAATCAAAGGAAGATGATTTTGGGTAAAACAAACCGAAATCTGAAGTATCTTTCAAATAACGAAGAATTTGTTTTACTGCAGTTAAATGAGATTCCTTTGGATTAGCTTGAAATCTTGCACACATACAAACACTAAACATAATATCAGGTCGACTAGCAGTTAAGTATAATAGAGATCCGATCATGCCTCTGTAGAGCTTAGTATCTACACTTTTACCATTTTCATCTTTATCAAGAGAAGTAGTTGTACTCATAGGATTCCTTCTTGATTTCGATGAGTCCATCCCAAATCTCTTGAGAAGTTCTTTTGTATACTTAGCCTGATTGATGAAGATTCCTTCTTCAGTTTGCTTTATTTGAAGTCCAAGGAAGTAGTTTAATTCGCCCATCAAGCTCATTTCAAACTCTTCCTGCATAGCTTTAGCAAATTCTTTACAAAGAGAATCATTAGTAGAACCAAATATTATATCATCAACATAAATTTGCACAATAAGAATATCTGAATTAAGATTTTTAATAAATAAAGTGGAGTCTACTCGACCAATGGAAAAACCAGATAGTTCTAGAAAATTTTGTAGTCTTTCATACCACGCTCTTGGTGCTTGTTTGAGTCTATACAAAGCTCTTTTCAATTTGTAGACTTTTTTTGGATATTTCTCATTTTCAAAGCCTGGAGGTTGCTCTACATAAACTTCTTCATTGATGTGTCCATTTAAAAATGCACTCTTAACATCAATTTGATATAACTTGAAGTTCATGTAACTAGCAAAAGCAAGCATCATACGAATTGACTCTAATCGAGCCACTGGTGCATAGGTTTCATCAAAATCTATGCCTTCTTCTTGATTATAGCCTTGTGCCACTAGCCTTGCTTTGTTACGAATGACTTCACCATTTTCATCCAGCTTATTTCGGAAGACCCATCTTGTTCCAATTACCGAATGATCCTTTGGTCTATCAACTAGATCCCAAACATCATTCCTAGTAAATTGGTTAAGTTCTTCAGACATGGCTAAAAGCCAAAATTCATCATCACATGCCTCATTGATATTCTTTGGTTCTAATTTAGATATGAAAGCAACATTTGCAATATATTTTTCTACCTGCCTTCTAGTTTGGACACCAATCTTTATTTCACCAATAACTTGTTCATGTGGATGATTAGGAACTTCTTTCCAAACCGGTTGAAGAGGAATATTTTCTTGAGAAGTACTCTCTATCAAGGGTTCTTCTTGAAGTATTGCTTCTTCTTCTTCGCTTAGAGGAATAACCTGCTCACAATTCTCATCAAATACAACATGTAAAGATTCTTCAATACAAGATGTTCTTTTATTGAAAATATGATATGCTTTACTTCTAGAAGAATATCCAAGAAATATTGATTCATCTGATTTTGAATCAAACTTATCAAGATTATCTTTGGTATTTAACAAGAAACATTTACTACCAAAAATTTTGAAATATGAGATCTTTGGTATACGATCATAATACAATTCAAAACATGTTTTATGTAAAATTGGTCGAATAAGAACATGATTTAAGACATAACATGTTGTATTAATTGCTTCAGCCCAAAAATATTTTGGTAAATTTTTATCTTGAAGCATGGTTCTAGCACATTCTTGCAAAGTTCTATTCTTTCTTTCAACAACTCCATTTTGTGGAGCCGCTCTAGGAAAAGCAAAGTTGTGAGATATACCATGTAAATCACAAAACTTTAGAAAAGATTCATTTTCAAATTCACCACCATGATCACTACGAATTTTAATAATAGATGTAGATTTTTCATTTGTAATTCTTCTACAAAGTTTAGAAAATTCTGAAAAAGCATCATTTTTGCTTTTTATAAAAATCACCCATGTAAACCGAGAATAATCATCTACTATAACAAAAGCATACTTGCTACCGTTCAAACTTTGAATTCTAGATGGTCCAAATAGATCTAAATATAAAAGTTCAAGAGGACGTTTTGTTGAAAGTATATCTTTTGCTTTAAAAGAACTCTTGATTTGTTTACCCCTTTGACAAGCATCACATAAGTGATCCTTTTTATATGGTATTCTAGGTAGGCCTCTTACAAGATCATTCTTGGATAACTTTGAAATAATTTTAAAGTTAACATGTCCAAGTCCCTTGTGCCATAACCATTGAATTTCATTTGAAACAATAAGACATTTTTCATTAAAAGAGGGTAATTCATCTAGATATAGTTCATACACATTGTTTCTTCTTTTACCTTTAAAAATGATCTTTTTAGATTGAAAAACAGAAATTAAGCATAAATCATTTTCAAAAGAAACATGAAAACCTTTATCACATAATTGACTAATAGATATTAAATTATGCATTAAACCATCTACTAAAAGAACATTTTCTATCAAGAGAAATTTTGGATTACCAATATTAGCAATACCTATTACTTTTCCCTTGTTATTGTCACCAAAGGTGACGATTCCTCCATCCTTATTTTGGAGGGTGGAAAATAACTCCGGCCTTCCAGTCATATGTTTGGAACAGCCGATGTCCAATATCCATTTGCTCCTTATGTTGTGTACCTACAACAAAATCAGAAAACAGAGCATTTGACCCCTTTCTATTTTTGGGTCCATGAGAGTTAGTCTTAGGAACCCATATCCATTTGGATTTTGGTTTCCTTTGATAATAAATATTCTTTCTATAAAATGATTTAGAATAAACATTTCTAGAATAATCATTTGTAGATGCATTTCTATTAGTACTAGAAAGTTTAGTTTTATGAACAAAAGGTTGAGAATAATGTCTTTGATTTTTCACCACATAGTTTGGTCTATTTTGAGTATCAAAGAAGCTATATCCCAATCCGGTTTTATTAACCGAGCATCTTTGAGAACCAATAAGTTTTTCTAGGTTCTCTTGACCATTTGTGAATTTGGTCGCTATAGAAAGAAGATCATTTGACTTTTCTTTAAGACTAGATATTTCTTTTTGTAAGAGATTGGTTCTAACTCCAATTTCTTTTATCTCAAGTGCTTGGCAAGAATTTTCCTTCTTAAGATCTTCTATTTCTTGAAGTAACACTTTATTTTGAGAGTCAAGAGTTAAATTTTCAGTTTTAACTCTTTATTTTTAGAACTAAGACTCTTAAATTTAGCATATAAATCATTAAATGCTTCAAATAACTCATCATAGTCAAATTGAGTTACCGAATCTTCTTGTGCTACAAAACACATGTTGGCGACTTCTTCATTTGATTCTTCATCGGAAGAGGAGTCACTATCATCCCAACATGCTTGAAATGCCTTTTTCTTCTTGAATTGGTCCTTGGGCTTGAATTTGAGAAGAGGACAATCTTTCTTGATATGTCCTGCCTTTTTGCAGTTAAAACACTTTACTTCATTGGGAATGGAAGAATCTGCTTTCTTTGCCTTTCTTTGAAATCTTCCCTTTTTGATGAATCTTCTGAATTGTCTTGTGATGAGGGCAATATCTTCATCTTCATCTTCTTCAGAATTTTCTGAGTCAGAAGTTGCCTTAAAAGCAAGAGATTTCTTTTTAGGCTCTTCTTCTTGTCTGTCTTGAAGTTGGACCTCATATGCCATTAGGTTACCAACTAAGTCTTCAAGAGTGAGAGTATTGACATCATTTGCTTCTTCGATAGCAGTGGTTTTTCTCTCTCATTCAGGAGTTAAACACCTTAGAATCTTTCTGACTAAATCCACTTGTGAATATTCTTTTCCAAGGGATTTCAAAGTGTTAGTTATATCGGTCATTCTAGTTACCATGTCCGATATAGATTCATTTTGCTTCATTTTGAACAATTCAAATTTATGAACTAAAGAAGCAATTTTAGATTCCTTTACCTTTGACGTACCTTCGTGTGTTACGAGAAGAGTATGCCAGATTTCATTAGCTGTAGAGCATTGAGAGATGTGATTGAACTCTACCTTGTCAACGCCACAATATAATGCATTCATGGCTTTGGCATTCAATGAAGCAGTCTTCTTTTCATCATCGGTCCATTGGCAGAAATCAGTTGATGGAGTTTGGTACTTTTCTGAAACAACTCTCCAGATATCGAGATTCATGGATTGCAAGAATATTGTCATTCTTACTTTCCAGTATCCATAGTTTGTTTCGTCGAAGAGAGGAGGACGAACAGAGGAGTTTCCTTCTTTCTGCTGAGATGTTGTAGTTGCCATGCTAGATGATGGTCAAATCAAAGTAATAGCAAACCTGTGCTCTGATACCAAATGAAAGTGCACTAGGATCGAGGCAACGAGCACTAGAGGGGGGGTGAATAGTGCTTTTAAAAATTGTCTGCGGAATATAGAATGATTTTGCAAATCTCAAAGCAAACGCACAAAGAACACAAGATTTTATCCTGGTTCGGTCTAACCCGACCTACATCCAGTCCCCAAGCAAAACCCGCTTGAGATTTCCACTATCAACCTTGTAAACTACAAGATCACACAGACCATAACCGGTCCCACTTTCAGTAACAATCCTACTGAAAGCAAACAACTCCTTTACACCAAGGAGTCCTTTTTACACAAAAGAAATAACAACTTACAATACAACCTATGAGCCTTCCTTTTGAATGCAAATGAGATGCAATTGGCTTTTGAGGTTGTTGAAACACTCTACTCACGAATTCACTATCTCTCAAAGTGATTTGAGTGAAAAACTGAAGTGAAAATATCACGTGAGTGAGAAAACAAATACTTGAATGAATAGGAGTGAAAAGCAATAAGTAATTCAATATAATTGTATTGAATTTGATATATTTGAGTGTAGAATGCACTCATATTTATAGTTCAAAGATTCCATACGTTGAGAGTATGAAAGGGTGTCAAAACTGTCCATTTTGAACGATCAAAACGTTTGAAAAATGAAAAGACACGCCTTTTTGAAGTTTCAGGAAAACGGCAAAATTAGTCGACTGAAATATCAGTTAGTCGACTAATAGTTAGTTATTAGTAGACTGACAGTTATCGTCGGTCGACTGATCTGTTAATCGAGCCGTTTGAAAATCTGAACTTTTGAAACTTAGTCGACTTGAGAAAAGTTAGTCGACTGATAATATCATCAGTAGACTGAAAAACCTTTTAGTCGAATGCTGCTAAAAACTTCTGAAAAACAAACATTCTGTTCGGTCGACTGATAAAAAGCATTAGTCGACTACTACTAAATTTTCAGAAAACACATGTTCTGTTCAGTCGACTGATAAAACCATTAGTCGACTGCTGCTAATTTTCCAGAAAACAGACATTCTGTCCAGTCGACTGATAAAACCTTCGGTCGACTAATTTGACAAAAATGACTTTTTTGGAAAATATGGTGTGAAAGGATTAGTCGACTGAAAAGTCTATTGGTCGACTAATAAACATGAAAATTTAAGAAAAGAGTTTTCTAAAAAGATTTTCAAAAGAGTTTCTTTTAGAAAAGTTTTTCTAAAGACTTTTTAAGGTGAAATGCAACCTAAATATGCACTCTAAGTAAGGCTCTTACAAGAATCTAAGACTTTTAATGAATTAAACATTTTCACACTAGTCTTCAAGGATTCTTCACCGAATTCTTCAATTTCTTCATAGCCTTAGCTGAAATGCAGTTGATTCCACTTGCTCATCATCAAAACCTTGTACTTGAAGTATCATGTATGGCTTTATTGTCGTAACAATCTCCCCCTTTTTTATGATGACAAACTTAATCAAAGATGAAGCATTTAGATGCATAGATGGAGATTTTACTCCCCCTATCAATATGCTGCAAAACATTAAAAGTTAGCACATTTAAAGCACATATATCACATATTGATTGGTTTGCATTTCCATTCATCATTTCTTCATGCATTTAGAAATACATTCATTCAAAGCTTTCTTTTTCTCTTAATTTTGCATTTCTCATGCAAGATCTCCTGTAATGTAATTGCTATCATCTTTTTCTCAAGATCTCCTGCAATTTCAATGTAATGTTATCTTTATCTTTTTCTCCCCCTTTGTCAGAATCAAAAAGAGTAAGGGCAAAAATAACATAAGTAAAATAGAGATACAAGTTTAAAAATATTACAACCCATAAAGTAAGTTTTTTCAAAGATCAAAGATCAGAAAAGAGAGTTTAGCAAATCCTTAATGGCAGTTACATCCTTCTGAATTGAAGCAAGTTGTTGAGTCACATCTTCACGAAAAGTGTGTTGATGCAGCTCCAAAGCTTCCAGTCTCTGCATAACTTCATCATGGTCTTGATTTGTCGAAAATTTCTTTCTTTTTGCATGAGATGAAGGTGTCGCAGAAGGTAAAGGTTCAGAAATAGATGGTTCATTAAGATCAGATGGTTCAGTTTGATCAACATTTAAGGGAGGCAGATATTTAATTTTCATTCTTTTAAAAATTGTTTGATCAAAGAACTCTTTTTGCTCAATGTATTTTTCATTTGTTAAAGGAACTTTAAAATGTCTAAAAATACGGGTTAAAAGACAACCATAAGGAAGAAATGGTTTTTGTTTCCACAAGTTTGTAAAATACACATTGGCCCAGTTGACAGAAATATTTCCAAATAAAACATAAAGAGCCGTAGATAGATCTGTGGAATAATAATCAAAAGAACCAGTTTTGGGTAGAACATTGTGGGCAAGGATTCGTCCAGCAATGCGTGCACGAGTTTGAAGATTAGTATTTTTGAAAGGAGGGCAGTGAGGTGCTTCTGGAAGAAGAATTTGTTCAAAAACTCTTTCATCATTCAATTCAATAGTGTTGAAAAGAGTGTCTGAAGGTGGAATTTCAAGAATTTCTCCAAGTAATTTTGAATCAAACTCGATTTCAACATCACGAACAAGAGAAGGCAAAACTCCAGTTTCATGATTCATTTGTAAATTCGTGTAAAACAAGTGAATAAGAAAAGGATAGTGAAGGGTATCTGCACAAGCATCAAAAAGATGTGAAATACTAGGAAATAATTCTCTTATTTTGTAACGAGAAAACAAGTGAAATAGAACATTTCGGCCTAGTAGAATAGGTAGTGCAGAAATTGATCCAAAAGTGTCATAGAGAAGAGGATTGCGAAGTAATCTTAGTGAAAAACCATGTCTTGAAGTAGGTGTAGGAGGAGGAGAACCTAAACCTTTTGCAGATGCAGACTTCGTACGAGGCATGGTTACCAAAATGTCGGCTTCCAAATGACGTCCGGCAAAAGAAAAAAGCTTTCCGGCGATCAAAAATGAAGGACAATGTGGTGGCTAACGGCGAGGAGAAGTCGGCCAAAAGGGGATTCCGGCAATGCACTGTCACGGCAAGAGAGTTCCGGCGTTTCAAGATCACGGCCACAAGATTCCGGCGTCTCCTTGTTACGGTAAGAAAATCCCGGCGATGATGGAGTCGAACGGCACTCCGAGGGTTTTTCGGAAGAGAGAGAGGCAAGAGAGAAAGAGGGGTTTTCATTTTTTTTTTAAGGGTTTCGTTTTTAAGAAAAACGAAAAGGTACGAAGTGAAACAATGCCTCTTTTTAAAAAAAACGGGTTTTAAAACAAATCCAAGGGGTGTCGGGTCCCTTTATTTAAAATTTTTTAAAAAAATTTAGTCGATTAAAACTTTATCGGTCGACTAAAAAGTGTGACTTATTCTAAAAATATCATCAGTCGACTAGAAATATATCGGTCGACTAATATGGTGCGATACATTCCAAAATATAAAACACCAGTCGACTAGAATTTTATCGGTCGACTAATATAGTGCGATTTTGAGATTTTGTTCAAAAATCAGCATTTTTATAAATCCAAAATGAGCAAATACCTAGTTCTCTCCTAATTCTCATGAAATCTTCATTTTTAAGAGGTTTAGTGAAGATATCGGCATGTTGTTCTTTAGTGGAAATAAAATTTAACGAAATATCTTTTTTTAACACATGATCTCTTAAAAAATGATGTCTAACTTCAATATGCTTAGTTCTTGAGTGCTGAATAGGATTTTTCGAAAGATTTATAGCACTAGTGTTATCACAATAAATAGTTGTTGTGGAGTAATTCAAACCAAAATCTTTTAAGGTCTGTTTCATCCAAAGTACTTGTGAACATGCTAAACTAGCCGTTATATATTCTGCTTCAGTTGTTGAGAGTGATACTGAATTTTGCTTTTTACTAAACCAAGAGACTAAGGAATTTCCTAAGAAATGACAAGTTCCACTAGTACTCTTGCGATCAGATTTACTTCCTGCAAAATCTGCATCACTATATGAAACTAAATCAAAGGAAGATGATTTTGGGTAAAACAAACCGAAATCTGAAGTATCTTTCAAATAACGAAGAATTTGTTTTACTGCAGTTAAATGAGATTCCTTTGGATTAGCTTGAAATCTTGCACACATACAAACACTAAACATAATATCAGGTCGACTAGCAGTTAAGTATAATAGAGATCCGATCATGCCTCTGTAGAGCTTAGTATCTACACTTTTACCATTTTCATCTTTATCAAGAGAAGTAGTTGTACTCATAGGATTCCTTCTTGATTTCGATGAGTCCATCCCAAATCTCTTGAGAAGTTCTTTTGTATACTTAGCCTGATTGATGAAGATTCCTTCTTCAGTTTGCTTTATTTGAAGTCCAAGGAAGTAGTTTAATTCGCCCATCAAGCTCATTTCAAACTCTTCCTGCATAGCTTTAGCAAATTCTTTACAAAGAGAATCATTAGTAGAACCAAATATTATATCATCAACATAAATTTGCACAATAAGAATATCTGAATTAAGATTTTTAATAAATAAAGTGGAGTCTACTCGACCAATGGAAAAACCAGATAGTTCTAGAAAATTTTGTAGTCTTTCATACCACGCTCTTGGTGCTTGTTTGAGTCTATACAAAGCTCTTTTCAATTTGTAGACTTTTTTTGGATATTTCTCATTTTCAAAGCCTGGAGGTTGCTCTACATAAACTTCTTCATTGATGTGTTCATTTAAAAATGCACTCTTAACATCAATTTGATATAACTTGAAGTTCATGTAACTAGCAAAAGCAAGCATCATACGAATTGACTCTAATCGAGCCACTGGTGCATAGGTTTCATCAAAATCTATGCCTTCTTCTTGATTATAGCCTTGTGCCACTAGCCTTGCTTTGTTACGAATGACTTCACCATTTTCATCCAGCTTATTTCGGAAGACCCATCTTGTTCCAATTACCGAATGATCCTTTGGTCTATCAACTAGATCCCAAACATCATTCCTAGTAAATTGGTTAAGTTCTTCAGACATGGCTAAAAGCCAAAATTCATCATCACATGCCTCATTGATATTCTTTGGTTCTAATTTAGATATGAAAGCAACATTTGCAATATATTTTTCTACCTGCCTTCTAGTTTGGACACCAATCTTTATTTCACCAATAACTTGTTCATGTGGATGATTAGGAACTTCTTTCCAAACCGGTTGAAGAGGAATATTTTCTTGAGAAGTACTCTCTATCAAGGGTTCTTCTTGAAGTATTGCTTCTTCTTCTTCGCTTAGAGGAATAACCTGCTCACAATTCTCATCAAATACAACATGTAAAGATTCTTCAATACAAGATGTTCTTTTATTGAAAATATGATATGCTTTACTTCTAGAAGAATATCCAAGAAATATTGATTCATCTGATTTTGAATCAAACTTATCAAGATTATCTTTGGTATTTAACAAGAAACATTTACTACCAAAAATTTTGAAATATGAGATCTTTGGTATACGATCATAATACAATTCAAAACATGTTTTATGTAAAATTGGTCGAATAAGAACATGATTTAAGACATAACATGTTGTATTAATTGCTTCAGCCCAAAAATATTTTGGTAAATTTTTATCTTGAAGCATGGTTCTAGCACATTCTTGCAAAGTTCTATTCTTTCTTTCAACAACTCCATTTTGTGGAGCCGCTCTAGGAAAAGCAAAGTTGTGAGATATACCATGTAAATCACAAAACTTTAGAAAAGATTCATTTTCAAATTCACCACCATGATCACTACGAATTTTAATAATAGATGTAGATTTTTCATTTGTAATTCTTCTACAAAGTTTAGAAAATTCTGAAAAAGCATCATTTTTGCTTTTTATAAAAATCACCCATGTAAACCGAGAATAATCATCTACTATAACAAAAGCATACTTGCTACCGTTCAAACTTTGAATTCTAGATGGTCCAAATAGATCTAAATATAAAAGTTCAAGAGGACGTTTTGTTGAAAGTATATCTTTTGCTTTAAAAGAACTCTTGATTTGTTTACCCCTTTGACAAGCATCACATAAGTGATCCTTTTTATATGGTATTCTAGGTAGGCCTCTTACAAGATCATTCTTGGATAACTTTGAAATAATTTTAAAGTTAACATGTCCAAGTCCCTTGTGCCATAACCATTGAATTTCATTTGAAACAATAAGACATTTTTCATTAAAAGAGGGTAATTCATCTAGATATAGTTCATACACATTGTTTCTTCTTTTACCTTTAAAAATGATCTTTTTAGATTGAAAAACAGAAATTAAGCATAAATCATTTTCAAAAGAAACATGAAAACCTTTATCACATAATTGACTAATAGATATTAAATTATGCATTAAACCATCTACTAAAAGAACATTTTCTATCAAGAGAAATTTTGGATTACCAATATTAGCAATACCTATTACTTTTCCCTTGTTATTGTCACCAAAGGTGACGATTCCTCCATCCTTATTTTGGAGGGTGGAAAATAACTCCGGCCTTCCAGTCATATGTTTGGAACAGCCGATGTCCAATATCCATTTGCTCCTTATGTTGTGTACCTACAACAAAATCAGAAAACAGAGCATTTGACCCCTTTCTATTTTTGGGTCCATGAGAGTTAGTCTTAGGAACCCATATCCATTTGGATTTTGGTTTCCTTTGATAATAAATATTCTTTCTATAAAATGATTTAGAATAAACATTTCTAGAATAATCATTTGTAGATGCATTTCTATTAGTACTAGAAAGTTTAGTTTTATGAACAAAAGGTTGAGAATAATGTCTTTGATTTTTCACCACATAGTTTGGTCTATTTTGAGTATCAAAGAAGCTATATCCCAATCCGGTTTTATTAACCGAGCATCTTTGAGAACCAATAAGTTTTTCTAGGTTCTCTTGACCATTTGTGAATTTGGTCGCTATAGAAAGAAGATCATTTGACTTTTCTTTAAGACTAGATATTTCTTTTTGTAAGAGATTGGTTCTAACTCCAATTTCTTTTATCTCAAGTGCTTGGCAAGAATTTTCCTTCTTGAGATCTTCTATTTCTTGAAGTAACAATTTATTTTGAGAGTCAAGAGTTAAATTTTCAGTTTTAACTCTTTATTTTTAGAACTAAGACTCTTAAATTTAGCATATAAATCATTAAATGCTTCAAATAACTCATCATAGTCAAATTGAGTTACCGAATCTTCTTGTGCTACAAAACACATGTTGGCGACTTCTTCATTTGATTCTTCATCGGAAGAGGAGTCACTATCATCCCAACATGCTTGAAATGCCTTTTTCTTCTTGAATTGGTCCTTGGGCTTGAATTTGAGAAGAGGACAATCTTTCTTGATATGTCCTGCCTTTTTGCAGTTAAAACACTTTACTTCATTGGGAATGGAAGAATCTGCTTTCTTTGCCTTTCTTTGAAATCTTCCCTTTTTGATGAATCTTCTGAATTGTCTTGTGATGAGGGCAATATCTTCATCTTCATCTTCTTCAGAATTTTCTGAGTCAGAAGTTGCCTTAAAAGCAAGAGATTTCTTTTTAGGCTCTTCTTCTTGTCTGTCTTGAAGTTGGACCTCATATGCCATTAGGTTACCAACTAAGTCTTCAAGAGTGAGAGTATTGACATCATTTGCTTCTTCGATAGCAGTGGTTTTTCTCTCTCATTCAGGAGTTAAACACCTTAGAATCTTTCTGACTAAATCCACTTGTGAATATTCTTTTCCAAGGGATTTCAAAGTGTTAGTTATATCGGTCATTCTAGTTACCATGTCCGATATAGATTCATTTTGCTTCATTTTGAACAATTCAAATTTATGAACTAAAGAAGCAATTTTAGATTCCTTTACCTTTGACGTACCTTCGTGTGTTACGAGAAGAGTATGCCAGATTTCATTAGCTGTAGAGCATTGAGAGATGTGATTGAACTCTACCTTGTCAACGCCACAATATAATGCATTCATGGCTTTGGCATTCAATGAAGCAGTCTTCTTTTCATCATCGGTCCATTGGCAGAAATCAGTTGATGGAGTTTGGTACTTTTCTGAAACAACTCTCCAGATATCGAGATTCATGGATTGCAAGAATATTGTCATTCTTACTTTCCAGTATCCATAGTTTGTTTCGTCGAAGAGAGGAGGACGAACAGAGGAGTTTCCTTCTTTCTGCTGAGATGTTGTAGTTGCCATGCTAGATGATGGTCAAATCAAAGTAATAGCAAACCTGTGCTCTGATACCAAATGAAAGTGCACTAGGATCGAGGCAACGAGCACTAGAGGGGGGGTGAATAGTGCTTTTAAAAATTGTCTGCGGAATATAGAATGATTTTGCAAATCTCAAAGCAAACGCACAAAGAACACAAGATTTTATCCTGGTTCGGTCTAACCCGACCTACATCCAGTCCCCAAGCAAAACCCGCTTGAGATTTCCACTATCAACCTTGTAAACTACAAGATCACACAGACCATAACCGGTCCCACTTTCAGTAACAATCCTACTGAAAGCAAACAACTCCTTTACACCAAGGAGTCCTTTTTACACAAAAGAAATAACAACTTACAATACAACCTATGAGCCTTCCTTTTGAATGCAAATGAGATGCAATTGGCTTTTGAGGTTGTTGAAACACTCTACTCACGAATTCACTATCTCTCAAAGTGATTTGAGTGAAAAACTGAAGTGAAAATATCACGTGAGTGAGAAAACAAATACTTGAATGAATAGGAGTGAAAAGCAATAAGTAATTCAATATAATTGTATTGAATTTGATATATTTGAGTGTAGAATGCACTCATATTTATAGTTCAAAGATTCCATACGTTGAGAGTATGAAAGGGTGTCAAAACTGTCCATTTTGAACGATCAAAACGTTTGAAAAATGAAAAGACACGCCTTTTTGAAGTTTCAGGAAAACGGCAAAATTAGTCGACTGAAATATCAGTTAGTCGACTAATAGTTAGTTATTAGTAGACTGACAGTTATCGTCGGTCGACTGATCTGTTAATCGAGCCGTTTGAAAATCTGAACTTTTGAAACTTAGTCGACTTGAGAAAAGTTAGTCGACTGATAATATCATCAGTAGACTGAAAAACCTTTTAGTCGAATGCTGCTAAAAACTTCTGAAAAACAAACATTCTGTTCGGTCGACTGATAAAAAGCATTAGTCGACTACTACTAAATTTTCAGAAAACACATGTTCTGTTCAGTCGACTGATAAAACCATTAGTCGACTGCTGCTAATTTTCCAGAAAACAGACATTCTGTCCAGTCGACTGATAAAACCTTCGGTCGACTAATTTGACAAAAATGACTTTTTTGGAAAATATGGTGTGAAAGGATTAGTCGACTGAAAAGTCTATTGGTCGACTAATAAACATGAAAATTTAAGAAAAGAGTTTTCTAAAAAGATTTTCAAAAGAGTTTCTTTTAGAAAAGTTTTTCTAAAGACTTTTTAAGGTGAAATGCAACCTAAATATGCACTCTAAGTAAGGCTCTTACAAGAATCTAAGACTTTTAATGAATTAAACATTTTCACACTAGTCTTCAAGGATTCTTCACCGAATTCTTCAATTTCTTCATAGCCTTAGCTGAAATGCAGTTGATTCCACTTGCTCATCATCAAAACCTTGTACTTGAAGTATCATGTATGGCTTTATTGTCGTAACAATCTCCCCCTTTTTTATGATGACAAACTTAATCAAAGATGAAGCATTTAGATGCATAGATGGAGATTTTACTCCCCCTATCAATATGCTGCAAAACATTAAAAGTTAGCACATTTAAAGCACATATATCACATATTGATTGGTTTGCATTTCCATTCATCATTTCTTCATGCATTTAGAAATACATTCATTCAAAGCTTTCTTTTTCTCTTAATTTTGCATTTCTCATGCAAGATCTCCTGTAATGTAATTGCTATCATCTTTTTCTCAAGATCTCCTGCAATTTCAATGTAATGTTATCTTTATCTTTTTCTCCCCCTTTGTCAGAATCAAAAAGAGTAAGGGCAAAAATAACATAAGTAAAATAGAGATACAAGTTTAAAAATATTACAACCCATAAAGTAAGTTTTTTCAAAGATCAAAGATCAGAAAAGAGAGTTTAGCAAATCCTTAATGGCAGTTACATCCTTCTGAATTGAAGCAAGTTGTTGAGTCACATCTTCACGAAAAGTGTGTTGATGCAGCTCCAAAGCTTCCAGTCTCTGCATAACTTCATCATGGTCTTGATTTGTCGAAAATTTCTTTCTTTTTGCATGAGATGAAGGTGTCGCAGAAGGTAAAGGTTCAGAAATAGATGGTTCATTAAGATCAGATGGTTCAGTTTGATCAACATTTAAGGGAGGCAGATATTTAATTTTCATTCTTTTAAAAATTGTTTGATCAAAGAACTCTTTTTGCTCAATGTATTTTTCATTTGTTAAAGGAACTTTAAAATGTCTAAAAATACGGGTTAAAAGACAACCATAAGGAAGAAATGGTTTTTGTTTCCACAAGTTTGTAAAATACACATTGGCCCAGTTGACAGAAATATTTCCAAATAAAACATAAAGAGCCGTAGATAGATCTGTGGAATAATAATCAAAAGAACCAGTTTTGGGTAGAACATTGTGGGCAAGGATTCGTCCAGCAATGCGTGCACGAGTTTGAAGATTAGTATTTTTGAAAGGAGGGCAGTGAGGTGCTTCTGGAAGAAGAATTTGTTCAAAAACTCTTTCATCATTCAATTCAATAGTGTTGAAAAGAGTGTCTGAAGGTGGAATTTCAAGAATTTCTCCAAGTAATTTTGAATCAAACTCGATTTCAACATCACGAACAAGAGAAGGCAAAACTCCAGTTTCATGATTCATTTGTAAATTCGTGTAAAACAAGTGAATAAGAAAAGGATAGTGAAGGGTATCTGCACAAGCATCAAAAAGATGTGAAATACTAGGAAATAATTCTCTTATTTTGTAACGAGAAAACAAGTGAAATAGAACATTTCGGCCTAGTAGAATAGGTAGTGCAGAAATTGATCCAAAAGTGTCATAGAGAAGAGGATTGCGAAGTAATCTTAGTGAAAAACCATGTCTTGAAGTAGGTGTAGGAGGAGGAGAACCTAAACCTTTTGCAGATGCAGACTTCGTACGAGGCATGGTTACCAAAATGTCGGCTTCCAAATGACGTCCGGCAAAAGAAAAAAGCTTTCCGGCGATCAAAAATGAAGGACAATGTGGTGGCTAACGGCGAGGAGAAGTCGGCCAAAAGGGGATTCCGGCAATGCACTGTCACGGCAAGAGAGTTCCGGCGTTTCAAGATCACGGCCACAAGATTCCGGCGTCTCCTTGTTACGGTAAGAAAATCCCGGCGATGATGGAGTCGAACGGCACTCCGAGGGTTTTTCGGAAGAGAGAGAGGCAAGAGAGAAAGAGGGGTTTTCATTTTTTTTTTAAGGGTTTCGTTTTTAAGAAAAACGAAAAGGTACGAAGTGAAACAATGCCTCTTTTTAAAAAAAACGGGTTTTAAAACAAATCCAAGGGGTGTCGGGTCCCTTCATTTAAAATTTTTTAAAAAAATTTAGTCGATTAAAACTTTATCGGTCGACTAAAAAGTGTGACTTATTCTAAAAATATCATCAGTCGACTAGAAATATATCGGTCGACTAATATGGTGCGATACATTCCAAAATATAAAACACCAGTCGACTAGAATTTTATCGGTCGACTAATATAGTGCGATTTTGAGATTTTGTTCAAAAATCAACATTTTTATAAATCCAAAATGAGCAAATACCTAGTTCTCTCCTAATTCTCATGAAATCTTCATTTTTAAGAGGTTTAGTGAAGATATCGGCATGTTGTTCTTTAGTGGAAATAAAATTTAACGAAATATCTTTTTTTAACACATGATCTCTTAAAAAATGATGTCTAACTTCAATATGCTTAGTTCTTGAGTGCTGAATAGGATTTTTCGAAAGATTTATAGCACTAGTGTTATCACAATAAATAGTTGTTGTGGAGTAATTCAAACCAAAATCTTTTAAGGTCTGTTTCATCCAAAGTACTTGTGAACATGCTAAACTAGCCGTTATATATTCTGCTTCAGTTGTTGAGAGTGATACTGAATTTTGCTTTTTACTAAACCAAGAGACTAAGGAATTTCCTAAGAAATGACAAGTTCCACTAGTACTCTTGCGATCAGATTTACTTCCTGCAAAATCTGCATCACTATATGAAACTAAATCAAAGGAAGATGATTTTGGGTAAAACAAACCGAAATCTGAAGTATCTTTCAAATAACGAAGAATTTGTTTTACTGCAGTTAAATGAGATTCCTTTGGATTAGCTTGAAATCTTGCACACATACAAACACTAAACATAATATCAGGTCGACTAGCAGTTAAGTATAATAGAGATCCGATCATGCCTCTGTAGAGCTTAGTATCTACACTTTTACCATTTTCATCTTTATCAAGAGAAGTAGTTGTACTCATAGGATTCCTTCTTGATTTCGATGAGTCCATCCCAAATCTCTTGAGAAGTTCTTTTGTATACTTAGCCTGATTGATGAAGATTCCTTCTTCAGTTTGCTTTATTTGAAGTCCAAGGAAGTAGTTTAATTCGCCCATCAAGCTCATTTCAAACTCTTCCTGCATAGCTTTAGCAAATTCTTTACAAAGAGAATCATTAGTAGAACCAAATATTATATCATCAACATAAATTTGCACAATAAGAATATCTGAATTAAGATTTTTAATAAATAAAGTGGAGTCTACTCGACCAATGGAAAAACCAGATAGTTCTAGAAAATTTTGTAGTCTTTCATACCACGCTCTTGGTGCTTGTTTGAGTCTATACAAAGCTCTTTTCAATTTGTAGACTTTTTTTGGATATTTCTCATTTTCAAAGCCTGGAGGTTGCTCTACATAAACTTCTTCATTGATGTGTCCATTTAAAAATGCACTCTTAACATCAATTTGATATAACTTGAAGTTCATGTAACTAGCAAAAGCAAGCATCATACGAATTGACTCTAATCGAGCCACTGGTGCATAGGTTTCATCAAAATCTATGCCTTCTTCTTGATTATAGCCTTGTGCCACTAGCCTTGCTTTGTTACGAATGACTTCACCATTTTCATCCAGCTTATTTCGGAAGACCCATCTTGTTCCAATTACCGAATGATCCTTTGGTCTATCAACTAGATCCCAAACATCATTCCTAGTAAATTGGTTAAGTTCTTCAGACATGGCTAAAAGCCAAAATTCATCATCACATGCCTCATTGATATTCTTTGGTTCTAATTTAGATATGAAAGCAACATTTGCAATATATTTTTCTACCTGCCTTCTAGTTTGGACACCAATCTTTATTTCACCAATAACTTGTTCATGTGGATGATTAGGAACTTCTTTCCAAACCGGTTGAAGAGGAATATTTTCTTGAGAAGTACTCTCTATCAAGGGTTCTTCTTGAAGTATTGCTTCTTCTTCTTCGCTTAGAGGAATAACCTGCTCACAATTCTCATCAAATACAACATGTAAAGATTCTTCAATACAAGATGTTCTTTTATTGAAAATATGATATGCTTTACTTCTAGAAGAATATCCAAGAAATATTGATTCATCTGATTTTGAATCAAACTTATCAAGATTATCTTTGGTATTTAACAAGAAACATTTACTACCAAAAATTTTGAAATATGAGATCTTTGGTATACGATCATAATACAATTCAAAACATGTTTTATGTAAAATTGGTCGAATAAGAACATGATTTAAGACATAACATGTTGTATTAATTGCTTCAGCCCAAAAATATTTTGGTAAATTTTTATCTTGAAGCATGGTTCTAGCACATTCTTGCAAAGTTCTATTCTTTCTTTCAACAACTCCATTTTGTGGAGCCGCTCTAGGAAAAGCAAAGTTGTGAGATATACCATGTAAATCACAAAACTTTAGAAAAGATTCATTTTCAAATTCACCACCATGATCACTACGAATTTTAATAATAGATGTAGATTTTTCATTTGTAATTCTTCTACAAAGTTTAGAAAATTCTGAAAAAGCATCATTTTTGCTTTTTATAAAAATCACCCATGTAAACCGAGAATAATCATCTACTATAACAAAAGCATACTTGCTACCGTTCAAACTTTGAATTCTAGATGGTCCAAATAGATCTAAATATAAAAGTTCAAGAGGACGTTTTGTTGAAAGTATATCTTTTGCTTTAAAAGAACTCTTGATTTGTTTACCCCTTTGACAAGCATCACATAAGTGATCCTTTTTATATGGTATTCTAGGTAGGCCTCTTACAAGATCATTCTTGGATAACTTTGAAATAATTTTAAAGTTAACATGTCCAAGTCCCTTGTGCCATAACCATTGAATTTCATTTGAAACAATAAGACATTTTTCATTAAAAGAGGGTAATTCATCTAGATATAGTTCATACACATTGTTTCTTCTTTTACCTTTAAAAATGATCTTTTTAGATTGAAAAACAGAAATTAAGCATAAATCATTTTCAAAAGAAACATGAAAACCTTTATCACATAATTGACTAATAGATAATAAATTATGCATTAAACCATCTACTAAAAGAACATTTTCTATCAAGAGAAATTTTGGATTACCAATATTAGCAATACCTATTACTTTTCCCTTGTTATTGTCACCAAAGGTGACGATTCCTCCATCCTTATTTTGGAGGGTGGAAAATAACTCTGGCCTTCCAGTCATATGTTTGGAACAGCCGATGTCCAATATCCATTTGCTCCTTATGTTGTGTACCTACAACAAAATCAGAAAACAGAGCATTTGACCCCTTTCTATTTTTGGGTCCATGAGAGTTAGTCTTAGGAACCCATATCCATTTGGATTTTGGTTTCCTTTGATAATAAATATTCTTTCTATAAAATGATTTAGAATAAACATTTCTAGAATAATCATTTGTAGATGCATTTTTATTAGTACTAGA
The DNA here is from genome assembly GCF_984573655.1 of Nuphar pumila. Lineage (NCBI taxonomy): Eukaryota > Viridiplantae > Streptophyta > Magnoliopsida > Nymphaeales > Nymphaeaceae > Nuphar > Nuphar pumila. The sequence goes on from NC_143258.1 coordinate 79,781,074, forward strand.
AAGTTTAGTTTTATGAACAAAAGGTTGAGAATAATGTCTTTGATTTTTCACCACATAGTTTGGTCTATTTTGAGTATCAAAGAAGCTATATCCCAATCCGGTTTTATTAACCGAGCATCTTTGAGAAGCAATAAGTTTTTTTAGATTCTCTTGACCATTTGTGAATTTGGTCGCTATAGAAAGAAGATCATTTGACTTTTCTTTAAGACTAGATATTTCTTTTTGTAAGAGATTGGTTCTAACTCCAATTTCTTTTATCTCAAGTGCTTGGCAAGAATTTTCCTTCTTGAGATCTTCTATTTCTTGAAGTAACAATTTATTTTGAGAGTCAAGAGTTAAATTTTCAGTTTTAACTCTTTATTTTTAGAACTAAGACTCTTAAATTTAGCATATAAATCATTAAATGCTTCAAATAACTCATCATAGTCAAATTGAGTTACCGAATCTTCTTGTGCTACAAAACACATGTTGGCGACTTCTTCATTTGATTCTTCATCGGAAGAGGAGTCACTATCATCCCAACATGCTTGAAATGCCTTTTTCTTCTTGAATTGGTCCTTGGGCTTGAATTTGAGAAGAGGACAATCTTTCTTGATATGTCCTGCCTTTTTGCAGTTAAAACACTTTACTTCATTGGGAATGGAAGAATCTGCTTTCTTTGCCTTTCTTTGAAATCTTCCCTTTTTGATGAATCTTCTGAATTGTCTTGTGATGAGGGCAATATCTTCATCTTCATCTTCTTCAGAATTTTCTGAGTCAGAAGTTGCCTTAAAAGCAAGAGATTTCTTTTTAGGCTCTTCTTCTTGTCTGTCTTGAAGTTGGACCTCATATGCCATTAGGTTACCAACTAAGTCTTCAAGAGTGAGAGTATTGACATCATTTGCTTCTTCGATAGCAGTGGTTTTTCTCTCTCATTCAGGAGTTAAACACCTTAGAATCTTTCTGACTAAATCCACTTGTGAATATTCTTTTCCAAGGGATTTCAAAGTGTTAGTTATATCGGTCATTCTAGTTACCATGTCCGATATAGATTCATTTTGCTTCATTTTGAACAATTCAAATTTATGAACTAAAGAAGCAATTTTAGATTCCTTTACCTTTGACGTACCTTCGTGTGTTACGAGAAGAGTATGCCAGATTTCATTAGCTGTAGAGCATTGAGAGATGTGATTGAACTCTACCTTGTCAACGCCACAATATAATGCATTCATGGCTTTGGCATTCAATGAAGCAGTCTTCTTTTCATCATCGGTCCATTGGCAGAAATCAGTTGATGGAGTTTGGTACTTTTCTGAAACAACTCTCCAGATATCGAGATTCATGGATTGCAAGAATATTGTCATTCTTACTTTCCAGTATCCATAGTTTGTTTCGTCGAAGAGAGGAGGACGAACAGAGGAGTTTCCTTCTTTCTGCTGAGATGTTGTAGTTGCCATGCTAGATGATGGTCAAATCAAAGTAATAGCAAACCTGTGCTCTGATACCAAATGAAAGTGCACTAGGATCGAGGCAACGAGCACTAGAGGGGGGGTGAATAGTGCTTTTAAAAATTGTCTGCGGAATATAGAATGATTTTGCAAATCTCAAAGCAAACGCACAAAGAACACAAGATTTTATCCTGGTTCGGTCTAACCCGACCTACATCCAGTCCCCAAGCAAAACCCGCTTGAGATTTCCACTATCAACCTTGTAAACTACAAGATCACACAGACCATAACCGGTCCCACTTTCAGTAACAATCCTACTGAAAGCAAACAACTCCTTTACACCAAGGAGTCTTTTTTACACAAAAGAAATAACAACTTACAATACAACCTATGAGCCTTCCTTTTGAATGCAAATGAGATGCAATTGGCTTTTGAGGTTGTTGAAACACTCTACTCACGAATTCACTATCTCTCAAAGTGATTTGAGTGAAAAACTGAAGTGAAAATATCACGTGAGTGAGAAAACAAATACTTGAATGAATAGGAGTGAAAAGCAATAAGTAATTCAATATAATTGTATTGAATTTGATATATTTGAGTGTAGAATGCACTCATATTTATAGTTCAAAGATTCCATACGTTGAGAGTATGAAAGGGTGTCAAAACTGTCCATTTTGAACGATCAAAACGTTTGAAAAATGAAAAGACACGCCTTTTTGAAGTTTCAGGAAAACGGCAAAATTAGTCGACTGAAATATCAGTTAGTCGACTAATAGTTAGTTATTAGTAGACTGACAGTTATCGTCGGTCGACTGATCTGTTAATCGAGCCGTTTGAAAATCTGAACTTTTGAAACTTAGTCGACTTGAGAAAAGTTAGTCGACTGATAATATCATCAGTAGACTGAAAAACCTTTTAGTCGAATGCTGCTAAAAACTTCTGAAAAACAAACATTCTGTTCGGTCGACTGATAAAAAGCATTAGTCGACTACTACTAAATTTTCAGAAAACACATGTTCTGTTCAGTCGACTGATAAAACCATTAGTCGACTGCTGCTAATTTTCCAGAAAACAGACATTCTGTCCAGTCGACTGATAAAACCTTCGGTCGACTAATTTGACAAAAATGACTTTTTTGGAAAATATGGTGTGAAAGGATTAGTCGACTGAAAAGTCTATTGGTCGACTAATAAACATGAAAATTTAAGAAAAGAGTTTTCTAAAAAGATTTTCAAAAGAGTTTCTTTTAGAAAAGTTTTTCTAAAGACTTTTTAAGGTGAAATGCAACCTAAATATACACTCTAAGTAAGGCTCTTACAAGAATCTAAGACTTTTAATGAATTAAACATTTGCACACTAGTCTTCAAGGATTCTTCACCGAATTCTTCAATTTCTTCATAGCCTTAGCTGAAATGCAGTTGATTCTACTTGCTCATCATCAAAACCTTGTACTTGAAGTATCATGTATGGCTTCATTGTCATAACAATCTCCCCCGAGATGGGGGTTCTCATTTTGTTGTATGTATCTCTCCACCTCCGAATGAAATCTATGGCCTTTTCTTTGTCTTCTTGCTTCAGATTATATAAGTGATTGAGGGTTGGCAGTGCCTTAGTGTTGAACATGAATCGTTCCACAAACAGATTAACAACTTTATCAAAATCTTGCAACTCAACGGGGTTGATGTGTTCTGCATACCACTTTGCCGCTATGCCTTCGAGACTGCGCAGAAAGCACAAGAAAAGAACACGATTGTCATCACTAAATCTGGCACATTCTACGAAAAACATTGCAAGATGGGCCTTCGGGTTGCCGGATCCATCAAATTTAATAAATTTTCTAAGGAGGTCTTCTAAGTTGTTGTCCCCATCCAACCCTAGATAGAAGTCTTGCCTGGTATATATTTTCTTTCCCTTATCTCGGATTTGTAGATCTTTGACCATCTTAGAAAGTGCTTGAATTAAATCTTCTGTCGGGACCCCATCTCTAGGTTTGTTTACTGATTCAGGCTCTTCTGTCATCTTCTTGGGTTGTCACAGATGTCTTGGGATGAACACGAACTGTTCTTCTTCGGAGTCCTCTTCTGTCGATTCTGTACCCTCAGAGTTGTTGTCCTGTTGGATCCTCTTCTTGTTGATCCTGACATGTTTCTTCATTGGCTTTCTCTTGATCTTGTTCTTAGAGGATGTTTTCTTTGAACCTGCCCCAACTTGTTCGGACATCATTTTTGCCATCATCTTTTGGAATATCTTGTACATTGCTGGGTCGACATCATCCTCTTCTGAATCATGTCTTCGGGACAATCTGGGAGAGTTCACTTCCTCCACTTCACTGTCATTGCCTTGCTAAGCTGCTCTCCTTTCTTCTCTCGTTTAAACCATGATGAAAAGCTTGATGTTTTCTGTAGAATAAAGGAAGGGTTCAAAACCTTGGAGAATTTTTGGGAAAAAGAGAGACGATGAAAGAGATTTTAAAAGATTTGAAAAGAGATCTCTTGATAAAAGAGATCTTTGGTGAGAAAATAAAAATTTGAAGACATATTTGAAGATGGATGACAAGACCTGAATATTTTGAAAAATTACAGGCAGGATCAAAAGAATTAAATAAATCAGAAGAAAAGAAGAAAAGTACGCCTGGACTTTTGAAAAATAGAGAAAAAACTTAAAAGAATGTCCAGGGTTTAAGAAAATTATGAAAGAATAAAGAAATGAGAAATATATAATCCTAGATTTTTGAGAAAATAAAAGAATTTTTGTGAAATAAACATCCAAGGTTTTGAAAAATAAGATTTTTTAAGATAATATCCACAAAAGAATCAATTTATACAAGCAATGATGCACATAATAGCACTCCCTAGAAGCTGACTCTAAATGCAATATTTGAAATGTCTCGTAGGACCTTAATCCTAACTCTATGGCTCAGATCATCTGATTTCAATCAAGGTATGTCGATATACTCAAGCCGAAGCTCGAAGTACGTGGCATATGAAATATTTCTTCGGTTCTAAGGTAATGGCTTCCCCACATCCTTGAGCACCTACTGATATACCTTTGACTATGGCCCTTAGGTACGTGGTAGGGAGGCACTAACCCAAATAAGTGGTCTAGTTGTGAGGCGCTTTTCCGAACTATGGTTCAGTGAGACAGCACATCAATGTGAAGACCGAGACAATATAGGTAGGGATATTTTCGAAAATATGTTCAACATGAAATAAAACCAGATGTCTCTAATGCAAGTCCTAAAGAGATAGAATTTAAATGAAGAGAAGCACACACTTACATACATTGTTTGCATTCAATCCCTAGAATTGAGCAGAGTTGTATTTCAGACCTAAGTCTAAGTGAGCATGGAATAATCTCCTCAATATTGTCCTATCAAACCATACTTAGATCCTATATGCATTATGTCAGCTAGGACAGAGTTTAGTCTCCTAAGGTTTATATGAAAATGAAGCTGACATTTGTAAAATAAAGACTTAGATAATATCAAAGCAAAGCAAAAGGCAAAAATTTGACCTTGACGAAGACGAGTCCCATCACGGTCGCCAACTCCTGTGATCATCGCAAAATTTTTCCTCTTGGTTTTTCTCTCTTCCTTCTCTTTCCCTTTCTAACCTTTATTTCCCCTTTTTGAAGGAGAAATAAAAGACAGAAAAGAAGAGAAACGAGAAAAGAAAGAAGAGAGAGAGGAACTCTTTTGCGAAGGTCTCACTTGACCTTAATTTTGAAAAGATTTTGAAAGATTACTCGCCTTCTTTTTAAAATATTTGTGGAAAAAAGGAGAGACGGGGCTCGCTCGTCGGTACGAGGTTCAATTGTTCCTGGTGCCTTTACCAGGGGTAATCAAACCAAGGATCGAATTTATGCCTTTTGCTTTGCCTTAATATTGTCTAAGAATTTATTCTAAGTCTAGAAAAATGCACAAAGAATCATGCTTGTGCGATGCAAATGCAAGGTTGTATGCTTTTGAGAAAATAATTTAGAAATTTTTGAGATGTTCCAAGTGGTTTTTGAAAATGAATTTCGAGAATGTTTGTGAAGAAATGGTTTTTGAAAGTTGAAGATGGATTTGGAGAAGTTAGATTTTTCTAACTTTAAGATTTAGAATAGTTCTTGTGTTTTGAAATAATCAAAGATTGAGATGACCTGAATTTAAATAAGGGAGATTTGAAAAATGAATATAGACTTCAAAAATGGATTGAAAGTCAAGATGGTATTTGAGAAATGGAGTGGAATTCTAGATTTAAAGTTTGAAATAAGAATGGATCTAGGGTCTAGGTGGAATTTGAAAACATAATTGGATTTTTAGATCTGGATTTCAAGATGGATTTGAATCTGAAATCTGGAATCCTAAATGGCATTGGATCCGAAGTCTGAAATCCAAGATGGAGTTAAATCTGAAATCTGGAATCATAACTGGAATTGGATCCGAAGTCTGGAATCCGAGATGGAGTTGAATCTGGGATCTGGAATCCTAAATGGAGTTGAATCTGAAGTCTGGAATCTAATATGGAATTAGAAGATGGATCTGGATTTTGGAAATCCATATGGAATTTAAAGATAGATCTGGATTTTGGAAATCTGAATGGAACTTGGAATTGGATCTGAGAGATCCTAAATCGACTTTTGAAATTTGAAAGGAAGGATAAAGAATGAAACTTGATTTTCAAATTTAAATATTGGAGTCGGGAGATGAATCTGGAAGTTTCAAAGTTGAATTGAACTTTGAGATTTGATTAAATTAAATTTGAAATTGGATCCTGATCTTGGAAATGAATTTGGAATTTCAAAGTTCAATGGAACTCTGAAATTTGATTTGAGTTGGAAATTAAATTTTTTTATTTGAAATTTTGAAATTGGAATATTGAATTTTGAATTGTGAAGTAAAATAGAATTGAGAATATGAAGATGAATTTGAATTAATGAATAAGAATTGAAGATTAATTTGAGAAATGAAGAAGATATTTGAAGAATTATTTCAAAATTACTTGATTTTTTTTAAGAAAATTTGAAATAATTTGAAAGAATGATATAATTTTATCCTAAATGATGAAATGAATTAAAAGAATGATTGAAAATTGAATTTGAAAAATCATACTTCATTCTTTAAATGAATGGAAATAAGATTGAAGATATAATACATTTCTGACTGTGGTCATAAAATGTATTATATAGTAATCATATTTAAATTCAAATGAAGAATAGAATACATTTTGGTGCCTTTATAGAGTTTAAAATGAAATTAACTATCAATATATCCTGACTATGGCCATTGATATATATATTTTGAGTTAATTTTAAGTTAAACTCTGATAAAGAAAGAAAATATTTAGAAATATGATGATTTTTGAAAAGAGATCCAATGTGGATCAAGTGTTATTTCATAAAAGATGAAAATGATAAGTTTTGTTCACACCTTAACTATGGCCATTGATGCAAATCGTCAACTTAGGATTTAATCACCTTTTATTAGAATAGTGCACGTGCCATTCGTGTTTCACCATTTGTGAAATTTTGAAAATAAAAGCAAAAATGATATCAAACAAGTAATTTTATGCTCATGCATTCGATTCTAATGCAGAAAAATGAAGATTCTCATTAAGGTCTATCTATTACAATTTTTGAATGGAATTGCAATTACAAAATTTCTAATCTCAGAAAGAGGATAACATTCCATATTTCCTGCAAAACAGGATTAGTACAAGATGAAAGATCCCTATAGGAAGCAGTTTACAACACATCACATTGAACCTAAAATGTAACTAATAAAACACTCAAGCATGCACTTTATACTGATGGAGATGCCATACAAATGACAACATATACATTGGAATAATAATTTTTTTTTTACTAATGAAAAGTAAATATCAGAATGTATATGCAATATCCTAAAGTGATGGTGAAAAATAGATATTGAAACAAGTGAATGATATCCTTAATTAGATAGAATATATATATATATATATATATATATATATATATATATATATATATATATATATATATATATATATATATATATATATATATCATCTAAAAGGGGGTGTAACACTTGCATTTGATGATGAAATAGAAATGCCTATATTAATATCTATATTAAAACTATTCATGCATTTATATATCTAATACGGGTGTAGGCATATAGTTTATGATGATAGCAAATGAAGGTAGATGCTACAAAGAGGATACAACAAAAAGAAAATTTACAAGCATACAGCTGGTGAGATACATATGTGCACGATGGTGTTAGTGAAGTAAACATGAAGAAGGCAAGTGCTATGGTAGGTGCTAGTGCTGATAACAATACAATGAAACCTACTGGAGTAATGGAGAGATGCAGCTCCTAGATACACTGCTATGCATAGGGTATAGCAGTGTTCATCTAGTGAATATATATGACATATGTGCAGAAATGGTGAAAACTGGGTAGGGAAGCGTGACTGTGGCTGTGAGGAAGATGCTAAAAAAAATGCCAAGGCTGGAGCTAAGCATACCTATATGCCATACTAGAATAGATTAAACTATGATGGTAATGTTGTGAGGGTAAGAGATATAATGGTTTCTAAAAGCTGTGAACATATGTTGTGGAGATAGCCACAATAGGGTAGCAGTGGGTGATGTGGGGGTGACTACAATACAATGGGTATAGTGCAATGTGGAAGGGTACAACAGGGTGCAGGGGTAAGGTGAAGTTTAGATGGAGCTGGAGGAGACCATTGCTGCAAGCACAGGAGATGACTGGGGACTGGGTGTTGCATGGTGAAAATGAACTAAGTGACATGGGCAGTGAGGGACTATTCAGAGGTCGTAGATGTTGATACGTGAGTGGTTGTGGTTGTGAAGTGGAGACTAGATGCCAAGGAGAGTAAGGTGCATGTTAGAGTGTTTAGAGTGGATGTTGTGGAAGTGGTGCTACAGTAGGGTACAACAGGTGGGGTAATGTAGAGAGGCTTATGGAGCAGACGAACACTTTATGTAAGTGCAAGTGATGTGAATGTGGGATGCAGCAGAAGTGAATGTGATGAAGATACCAATAAGGTGCAAATGGGACATCATGAGATGTTCAACAAATCAAAGAGAAATGTAGGAGTAAATCGTAAATATCAGGGATATTGGAGAATACCTGAATATACTACAAATTGTGTGATAGTCCCCATTCATGGAAAACTTAACACTCAAAGCTGACATTGCAAACTTATATATGCAAAGCAAGGCAGATGAAGGAACAAACGCAAAGAAATACTGATAATTGCACTTCTCAATGCACTACCCTACCTGTGGGCAATGATAACCAAAACGTTCCACATAATTGTTGTAAATGGAGTAATGGGAGTTGTGTAGAGAATGATACCACCTACAGGTATCATCATACTTGTCCTTCACAGTCATGCCATTGAGCCCAACTCCTTTGATGCGAGGAAGTTGGAGTCTCAGGGATAATTATTTTTGTTTTCCTTCATATCGGTGGCTCGCTATAGCAATAGAGTCAGAACTAAGATTTTCCCATTCCCTTTCTCTTTTTTTATTTCTTTCTCCCCTTTTTTTTGTACTCTCATCCCCAATTGGGGACACAGTGTCATGCCCCAGTTTTCTATCAGGAGTTGTAATTACTTCATTTTTTTTTACTCCTTTTGATCATTCCCTTATGCACCCGCTCCACAGGGTGGCTACAAACAATCGCATTGCATGGTTATCAAGATGCTTTTAGATAGGACCATGGATCTAAAACGCAAGACATTTGTAATAGACAACCATTACCATGATATAAAACATGAGATATTGAAAGTAAATTCATCAAAATAATAAAATCCGGTAATGTTACAGAGGATGAATCAATAAACTAGCCATTAAAATGCGAAAACTTGATATATCTACAAGATAAAATCTAAAAGATGGAAACATTAGGGAAGTGCGAACCATGGGAAATAAGGAGATTTCCATATAACCAACATAAGGATTAAATGAAACCAGAGGATCTAAGAGTGCAGAAACTTTAACAAAGCTGATAAGGAAAATTCAGTAGGATTTAATGGAATGAAATCTATTAAACCAGAATCTGGCATTAGTTAACCCTGTGCAATAATTATTTCCACCTTACCCTTTTGATTGAAATGACCAATGAATCTTACAATCCCAACTTGATTCTCTTATCTGGGTGACCTATGTAAAACCAGCGAGGATTGTTGTTCTTCTCTACATACATTGCAAATAGAACATCCTTTTAGCAAGTCCAGCAAATGGAACAAGCTCTGGACTTTGCGGCAACTCCAATCTGGGTTTTCAGACTAGCAGAGGAAATGGAAAATCAAGGACCCAGTCTTGAAAATCCATTTGCACAGATAAGAAATTCATTAGGTAAACAAAGGACACTCAGAAACACAAGGTTAATCAATGAATAAATTTCCTGCAAAGTGGCCATTCACTGTATCACGAACGGGCCTTGTACCATGCTTCATGGTATTTTCACGGTAATTCAAGAATGGAATTAACGAGTTAAGGGATCTATTGAAAAATGAATTAACAAGTTAGGCGTTGTTGCTGTAAAAATTTCCTGAATGAAGATGGGATTGGCCTCTTGTGGTCCAGTCCTGCTGATGCCCCACAATCCTGAATGTGGCTTTGATCCTTCCCTTGAGTTGCCTCTAGGTGGCTGTTGTGTAATGCAAACCAGGCACTTCTAATTCATTGCATATACTTTGAACGCCAGATGATGCAGAACCAACGGGAATGATGTGATTATATGATCGGGAGGAATGTCCAGCGGACAACGACATTGATGGATGAGTCAACGGAGATACAATGACACTAATAGAGATACAATTACATCAATACTAATCTACCATGCTCAATGTGATATATGAAATAAAACCTAGAACAGAAACATGAATCTGAAGCCAGAATGAGTATATAAGTTCAGAAATAGAAATCAGAAGTCATATATAACAATCAATTAAAATGTAACTAAAAAATCAGATATAAACAAATGCTCAGGGACAAAGGGATTCAGAAACAATTAGCAAAGGAGGAAGAACAGGACGTTGGAAAAATACTTAACCTAATATGCGATGAATGCAAATGAACCAAGGGGATTCAACAATAAGTGGAGAGAAAAGAGGAAGGAGAAAGAAAATAAATAAATAAATAAATAAAAATAAGATCAGAAAGGAATTGTGGGAACATGAATGTTTCGTTTGATGTTGCACAAAAGGGTGTTGAAGTTTCTATAAGCGACTCAACACTGTCCATGGGGCGTTAATGGGGATCAAAACAAGAAAAATCAGGGAAAGCAAAAGGAAACAAAGTAAAGTAGATACAGAAATCAAACTGAAGCTCAAAAACTTGATGAACCGACGATGCCATTGCGAGGCATCATCCATCATCATTATGTAAGGAGAGATATTAAAGAAAACCAAAAAACCCGCAGTAAATTTGGAATAGAAATAGACACGAGAAAAAAAAATATATGTAAACAGATGAAAACCGAATTCTGAATATGCGTTAATACTCTGAAAATTAAAGAGACCCATGGATAAATGATGAGGGGTAGGAATTCTTACCTTTGCTTTGCAGGAACTTGGATTTATAGGGATTCTGAAGGAGGTAAGAGAGATTGTCAAATGGGGTGGAGAAGCGGTTTCTTCAGTAGCCCAAAGGGGAAAATATCAGAAGAGGGAAGAAGATCGTGAAGAAAGAAGCGTGGAGGGGTGAAGGCAATGAGGAGGAAGGAGCCCTCAGCTTGTTTTTATAGGAGACGGAGGAATGATCGAGAGGGAGACGGTTGAAGATCGATGGTGGAGATGAAACAGAGGGAGAGAGCTCCTGCGGCTAACAAAAATCCGCTGAGAAAATTTCATAAAGGGTCCTTTTAATTTAAAAAAAAAAATCAGAAGATTGTTTATTCATAAAAAGGGGTAAGAAAATGAGTTTTCAGATAAAGAGAGGTTTTAAAAACCGTCCTTTTCTGAGTTTTTGAAAGAAAAACTCCGAAAGCATAAGGAAAACATGAGAATTTTTTTAAAAGACGAGGTATTTGAAGTATTTTTGCAAAAACTTTTATTTTGGGATATAAGAATTTTCAAAATGAGGTTTTTGGGAAAAGAACTTCAGAGATGGTTATGGGCCCAAAATTTTTGATAAAACATTAGAATTTATATCTCGAATTGAGATCGAACCTTGTAACCTCTGAGAAAATACAAAGAAATTGATTTTTTTTATTTTTTTGAAAAATAAGAGATTCAGATTCAGAATTGGATCTGGATCCTGGATTGGGTCAGATACAGACATTGAGCATGGATTTCAGTGAATCTGATAAATGAATGGAAATTTGATCAGAAATTGGCCTAGTTCATTCAAAGAATGGGCCAGAAAAAAAAAGGGGATTTTTTGCATTTTTTGGAAAATTTGGGGTGTTCACAGTTTCTTTGTGGTTGTTGTGTTTGTACAGGGTGCATATCATGTGGAGGTTTGCTTGGCATTGATGTGTCGTCTATATCGCCGAAGACCGACCGACCTTCTCTCCCAATCGACCTTCATCTCTTTCGTCAACCTTCATCCTCTCTGGCCAATCGATCTCCTACACGAGTGCAACCACTTGCAGACATAGCAGACCCTTGGAAACACGTGGGTGCATCTTCCAAAGCATTAACCGCTCTTCCTTCCCCTCCATTCGTCGGACGGCCCTCTGAGGTTTACATGCATATGGAGGAGGGCGGGTAGTGAACGTTGATCTTTGACTTCTTCAACTAACATTAGAGTTTCAAATTTTAAATTAGGTTTTTTATTTGTTATTTTCAAGTTTGTAGCATTGTATTTGTCTTTTTTTTATTAATAAAGTGAATAATTCAAGTGAATCGGTTGTTGCCTTAATCCGTTCCCTGAGTTTGACCCGGTCTTACCACTAGTGTAAGCTAGTTTGTTTTTATCATTTGGTGTGCAGTTTATATAAAATTTTTATCGAAAAATTATTTTAAAAAGTGCTTTCAAAAAAGTTACACCACTATTATTTTGCTTATTCCAAAAGATGATGAGGCCACTGATATTTCTCGGTTTTGCCTGATCTCGGTTATGAGTGCTCTCTATCGAATGTTTGCCAAGGTTTTGATGAATAAGCTGAAATCGATGGCTCACTAGATTTTTTCAGACTCTTAGTTCGCCTTCATCCGTAATAAGAGAGTTCAATACTCGTTTATCACGGCGTCTAAGGTTGTTCATTTCTTGCAGCATAGCGGTCAACCTTATTTTGTCCTTAAATTAAACTTTCATAAAGCTTTTGTTTTCGTGCATTGGCCCTTCTTATTTCACATGTTATCAAATTTCGGGATTGGTCGTCGTTTTCTGGTTGGGTGAGGGAGTTGGTCTCAAATGTCTAGGCCATGTTAAATATCAATGGTGTTAGATGAGACTGGTTTAAGCTGCGGTGAGGTCTGCGGCAAGGATGTCTTGTCTCGCTTTTGTTGTTCAATGCGATTGTTGAGGGTCTTGTGGTCTTGCTTAAGCAGGTCGCGGCATCGCGATTCATTGATCCTTTGCAGGTTTCAGACTTCCCAAGTCATATTCTTACTTATGCTGATGATATGATCATTTTTATCGTGCAAATGTTCAGCAAATGCTTAGGTTCAAGCTTATCCTCCAGTTCTTCCTCTCTCTATCTGAGCTTTCTCTGAATGAGAACAAATGCTCTCTTACTATGTTCAATATTCAGTCCACTATACTTGCAGCTTGGAGGAGGATTTTTAATTGCATTATTTCTCAGTTGCCTATAATGTACCTGGGCTTACCATTACAAGTGAAGTGCCTCTCTTCTTGTTGCAGGGGCTCCAACGTTTCAAAAAGTGAAGCGCAAATTACTATCGTGGTAGTCGTCTTATCTCTCTATCGTTGGTCGTCTAACTTTAGTCAAGCATGTTCTTTCCACTATTTTAGATTTTTTCATGTCTATGTTTATGGTGCATGTGGGAGTGAAGAAGCAGCTGACGCGCTTGCTAGCAAGTTTCCTATGGTCTGGGTGTCAACTAAAGGGTAAATGTCACTTGATTGGTTTGTGTTCGGTGGTCTTACCTCGGCGTATAGCTAGCTTAGGTGTTCCTGCGCCCAGATTGCAGAGCATTGTACTTATCGCCAAGCAATGTTGGTTGGCCCACCAATCAGATAACCCTTGTACTTGTTTGCTTCTTGCTAAATATGAGGTTTCTGCTCTTATCTCGGTTCGCTTGGAAACCCAGGGTTTGGCATTCTCGCATTTGCGTAAATCGTGGCTGAGGGCTTTAGCCTTCTTCAGAGACCATTTTGAGGACTCTAGAATTTTTGGTGAGTGGTTGCACTAGACGCTTGCTCCAAGCGGGGCGTTCCTCACCTCCAAAGTCTATAGATCATTGCTCCTCCCGAGGGCTGATTGGTTTCCCAAGAGTGTGCTTTGGGCTAAGGGCCCTTCTCTCCGTTCTCGGGTCCTAGCTTGGTTAATTTTGTACGATAAAATTCAGACCCACACTAATTTAAAGAAGTGGGGCCTTCAGCTCCCGAGTAGGTGTGTACTTTGTCAAACTGTGAAAGATTCTATGTTTCATTGTTTTGGTCTTGCCCAATATTTGTGAAACTCTTTAACAGAACCTGAAGTTATCTGAAAGTGTTTGTTAAGGAGGAGTCTTTTGCGCTCGATCTGATCTTAAGCCTGGTTTGTATTAGTCATAGCATGAGGTGGAGGTTGATTTGGCAGACGTGGTTGCTTACCTCTTGGTGGTTTATTTGGATGGCACACAACGATGCTCAATTTTGTCAAATTTCGGTTAACATTCATAATTTGGTGCATAAAATCTTGGTGGATGTTTATGCAATCATGCGTATGCATCTTAGTGATATCTCACTCCCACCTGTGCTCCCTCTCTTTTGTCGCCTTTTGGGTCAGCGGCTCTTGCATGAGCCAGTTTTATCTGTCTGATGTTTTTTCTTCTTCTGCTTTCTTTTATTTGTTTTGGCTTTTGCTCACATTTTGTTGATCTTCTTAAGTGGTAATGTTGTATTTGTTTCGGCTAATGTTTTTTACTAAATTTTGAAGGTGAAGAATGAGAGCGAGTTGCCGGTGAGGAAGAGCTTTTAGCAGCCGAGAGGCTCTTCTTGCCTTCCCCATTCTGATGATTCCCACCTTATCAAATAAATGCGCGAAGGCATTTGATGGAGGTGACTGATTCAGGAATTTGAAAAAGAAAAAAAAACTTCTTTTCATTCATCCGCACCCAAGCTCTCACCCACGAACTCTTTTTATTCAGCCTCTCGTTCAAAATATTCTTTTCATTAGTATCAGAATTAAGAATCATTTTCAGCTTTGTGTATCAACATCTTCTTCTTATTCTTCTTCTTCTTCTTCTTCTTCTTCTTCTTCTTCTTCTTCTCGCGTTGTGATTATTTTTGTTATCATTGCCAGTGTGGCTGGTTTTTGTTTTGATTGTTGCCGGAGAATGATGAGCTTGTTTTATGTATTTTTCATTGTTTTGTCTTGTTGCAGGTTCGGAGGAATCGCGATGGCAGGCTTAAACCAAGAGACCACTTGCTAGGGTGTCTATTATCATTGCAAAATTTTACTTTTGCAAGTCAAACTGACCTTTGAAAAAGTTTTTGAAAATAACTCGCCTCTGTTTTAAAATGTGGGATAATTTCGAAGCATGGAACTCACCTGTCGGTATGAGGTTCAACCGTTCCTGACACCTTTACCAGGGGTAATTGAACCAAGGATCAATCTGGTGCTTTGCTTTGCTCAACTTGTCTAAATTGTGTTCTATTTTCTAAATGCACAAAGAATCAGGCATGTGCTATGACTTAGAGAAATTTTTTATTGAAAAGCATGATGTATGCTTCAGAGATTTGAAATACTTGGAAAATTCTTGGAAAAGATAACATTGTGAAAATCATGAGCCTTGCTGAGGGAACATTTCTGAGGAAAATGAAAATTGATTTCGGAAGAAATCTTGAAGTTTTGAGGAAAATTGATTTCTGATAAAACTCAAAATGACTTAAAGAAAGTTGATTTCTCTGAATTTAAACTTTGAAAATGAGAATATAACTTGGAAAATTATGCATTGAGATTGGGAAATACTTGAGAAATCCTTGAAAAACCAAAGGGTTTTTTTGAGAAAATCGATTTTGAGGGAGATCAGGGAAAATTTGATAAAATCAATTTTATGAGATGGAATTTGGAAAATACATCAAAAGGATGGGCATGTGGCCCTGTGAAATATTTTCATGATGCAATCTAAACCTAGATGATGCGTGAATATGATTTTGAGAAAAGTTTTCTGAGAAAATTATTTGAAAAATAATTTTTGTGCCTTATAGAATTTCCATGAATCAAATTCTTTATATATCCCTGACTATGGCCACATATATGGATTGAATATAACTCATTTGATTCTAAAAGAAGAAAAGAATTTAGAAAACTTTGAAATATGCAATGATTTTGAAAATAGCCTAAGAGTGTAGGTTGATTGTGACTTAAAAGAAGATGATAAATCTGGATTTTGTTCGTGTTCTGATTATGGCCATAAATACAAACTCAATTGAGTTTACCAACTCCCTAGAAGCTAGTGCATGTATCATTCATGTAGACCATAGTGGAATTGAAATATGTGCATGAATAACAAACATAACAGTTGTATATCAAAGTTTAAACTATATGCAATGCAAACCCTAATTGTAAGCAAGAATTGAGATTCTTATTCCAAATTTATTTACAATTTACATCACTAATTGAATTTAAATAAAGAAAAATAAAGGAGAATACAGCCTTGAATGTCCCTGCAAAACTAGAAAGCTTGTTAGTGAAGATATATTGGCTTTTCTAGATTTATCCAGTAATATCTAAAAATTACTGGATTTATCTGATATAAGCCATTTTTCATGTTTTCCTAAGATAAACATAATAAAAGATGATATAAAATTAAAGAAATAATAAAAATAAATAACTTTGAAATTTGAAATTTGAAATTTGGGGAAAATTAATAAAAATACCCCTGAAAACAAGACTATGGCCTTGAAATTAGGGTTTTTCAGAAAATATTTTGGTAAAACGTTGGATTTAGGATTTAAAAAGACTCAAATCAAAGCCAAATCGAATATGCAATGTCCTAGAATGATTCTAAATATGTACAAACCATAAAAACATGAACTTTTATAAAAAAAAAATCAGAAATATTATAAAAAACACGATTTTGCCAATGTTTCGGGATCTTACGGGCACCCTGTTTTGCAATTTAATCAATCCAAACATCAAATGAATTCTAAAATTAATAAAAATTGACACTGAACTTATGATAACCTTAAAAATAAATTGAAATCATAAAAATGTTTTTTTGCCATCATATAAATCCAAAATTTACACAAAAATCCTAAAATATGCTATTTTTACCCACAAGCACGCACCTATCATAGTGTTAGACCCAAAGCAGGTGTCAAATCACCATGGAAACTCATAAAAATTTATAGAGGAACACTAAAGAGAAAAACAAAGATTCTTCATTTTATAGATTGAAAAAATCATCTCCGGTTGGGGAGATATTGTTTCGACAATCTATGCTTGAATTTAATGAATATAAAATATATTAAAATAGGTGCTTTCTGTTTTGGGCATATAGAAAAATAGCAAACTTCATTCAAAAATTCTGAAATTTTAGAAGTGAATAGCAGAGATACATAAAAAGAGTTTCCTTTTTACAGATTGTCAATCGAATTTTCGGTTAGGGAGAAACAATTGAGATAAATTGACTTAAGGTTTGAATGAAGCATAATAAGTTCTGAAAAATAGATCTTACTTTCTGACAGAGAAAAAATAGCAGAAGTTGACATAAAAATATAAAAAAATCACAGAAAATAATAGACATCAATACAAAGCTACTTCAGTTTACGGATCATGAATCAGACCTTAGATGACATAAATATCACATCTGCAAGTTATGCTTGAATCTTAATAGCAATTTTAAGGAACAAGAATCATGGTTCGACTTTTTATTTTTCTGACAGGGTTCCCGAACCCAAAAACATCTAAATTTTTTATAGAGAGTTACTGACAAATTCATGAACCAACCATAAAAAATCAAAAAAATTTAACGGATATTTATGCATGAAGAAATACGATTTCTACAAATCCAAAATCAAAACACAAGAATATCCAATGAAACACTAAAAACCCTAATTTGAACATGCAAGTTAATGAAAAAAAATATGCAAAAAGCATAAAGAAATTGAAATAGATGCTGGAACATGTGAAATAAATACTAATATAAAAAAATAAAAATAAAAACACTGGGAATTCATGGTTGAATTTGATTTGCCCTTTGAAAAGATGGATTTAGCCCATTTAACGGACAAATCGCATCTTTCATTGATTAAGAACATAAAAAATGGATTTCTAAATGATTCTAATGGATTAGAATTCTGTAAATCACAATAAAACAGAGTTAGATCATCTTTTTGAACCGATTTTGAGGTTCTTGAATGAAAACCATGGTTGAATCCAACATCAAATGTGCGGCAATGGCTAGAATATGAAATAAAATAAAGAAAAACTAAAAAAATAATAAAAGGAGGAAGAGAATCATACCTTGGATGTTACGGCAATGGGGGAAGCAGCTGGGAGGAGAGAGAATCTCCAAGAAGAGGATGAGAGAGGAATAGGGGTTGATTCCCCCTATGGCTACTATTTATAGAAATAAATTAGGTTTAGCCATTTTTGAAGATTTTTGCCCTTTTGAAACTCTATCTAGGGGCGACTTTTTTTTTAAGAGACCTACCTTAAATGGACTCTAGCTAACCTAATTAAAACCTAATTAGACTCCTAACTAACCTAAAAGACTCCAAATGTGGCGCCACCAAGTGTGGGCCCACATTGGGTTTTTAAAACTTTAATTTAAAACCTTTAAAAACTAATTATTAAAAACCTAAATAAAAATGGATTTTTAAAATTGATTTTGACTCTTCTAAACCCCTAATCTAACTAGAACACTGACTAACCCTAGTCTAACCCTGACTTATGTAAATGTGGCGTCGCCCCGAGCGGGCCCCACTTGAATTTTCAGAAATGGTTTTAAAACTTGAAAATGAGAGGTTTTTCAAAAGAGATTCAAAAATAGACTTGAAATTGAAAGTTTTGAAATGACACAGAGTCCTGACTAGGCTTAAACTCCTCTAGATATGGCACCAACTAGGTGGGCCCCACGTCATGATTTTAAAAATTTTGAAATAAAGACTGAAAATGGCTTTAAAAATGGGTTAAAATCAACAGATGAAATTCAAAGGTTTTGAAAATAGAGTTTTAAGCGAACTGAAACTCTGGACCAGAGTCTTGAACCAACTAGGACTCTGAGATTTTAGATTTTTGAAAGCCAAATGAAGGAGTTTTTGAAAGATTTTATCAGAACTGGTAAAAATAAGTTATAAAATGCAGTCAGGGTTAGAGTCCTAACTCAACCGAAACTCTGAAATAGAGTCTTGAATCAACTAAAACTCTGCAAAATAGACTAATTTTTGAAAAACAAATAGAGAAAATGAAAATAGAGGTAGAAACAAGATTCAAAATAGAGTCCTGATCAGATTGAGACTCTGAAACAGAGTCCTGATCGAATTGAAACTCTAGTTTTTGGGTCTTTTCTGAAAAACAGATGAGAGAATTTATGAAAACTAGTGATAATGACAACAAGCAGTGACATCAGAATCGAGTTTTGATCCAAGTGGGACTTTAGGGATAGAGTCTTAATTTGACCAGGACTCTTAAAATCTTAGATTTTTGATAAAACAAATAAGAGAATTTTGAAAAATAGATGAAAATAAAGCAGAAATTGAAGTCTGATTCATAGTCCTGATCTGACTAGGACTCTGAGGAAGAGTCCTAATTCGACTAGAACTCTAAAAATTTTTGGTTTTGTAGAAAACAAATGATGATATTTTAAAAAGAACTTTTGAAAATAAGTGAAAATGAAGTAAGAAAATGAATTCAGGATAGAGTCCTGATTCGATTAGGACTCTAAGATAGAGTCCCGGAATTTTAAAACTCTGTGATAGAAGTGTAGCAGCTTTGTTTTCTGAAAAGATAAATAAAGGGATTTTTGAAAGATTTTCTCAAAATTGAGGTCAGGTTCAGAGTCCTGATCCAACTAGGACTCTTTGAATAGAGTCTCGATTCAACTAAAACTTTGAGTTTTTTACTCCTTTCGAAAGATTTTGAAGAATTTGGTTGAAAATGAGTAAAAATAACAACGAAAGATAGAGTTCTAATCTGACTGAAACTCTGAAAAAGAGTCTTAATCTAACTGAGACTCTGAATTTTTTATCCAAAACAAAAGAATTTGAAAAGTTTTATCAAAATAGATAGAAGTGACAATAAAACATAGAGTCCTGATCCGACTAGGATTCTGAAAAAGAGTCTTAATCCAACTGAAACTCTAAATTTGGGGCTAAAATAAAAGATTTTGAAGGTTTTCTCAAAAAGCAGGTAAAATGGTGGTAAAAGGCAGAGTCCTAATCCGACTGGAACTCTGAAAAAAGAGTCTTGGTCCAACTAAGACTCTAAGATTTTGGCCAAAATGTCAGAAATGAACAGGGGATGAGATCACCTCTGATTTAAAATTAAAATGAAGTTTTTAAAAGGTTTAAAAAGATGAAAAGACAGAATCCTGATCCAATTAGGACTCTAAGATTTTTGTGAAATTTGATAAATGAAAGAATCCAAAAGCGACACCACCTAAATGGGTCTCATCTGAGGATTGAAATCAGTTAAAAATTGGTCTTAAAACAAATCTAGATTGTTTTTCTGAAGAAAATAAGATCCTGGGGGTTAACAATGAGAAAATATCGATTCAAAACCCAGGTTTTTGAAATTGATTTTGAAAGAAAAGTTTTAAAACTTGAATTTGGATTCAATATTTTGAAAACAGAAATGCTAGATCTCGATAATGAGATGCAATGACGTACAATGCCATGCAATGCAATAAGGTGCCAATGCATGCAATGATATGCAATAACATATGAAATATAAACACTTGATGAGGGTGAAAATTTGGAGTGTTTATGGTGTCCAAATCGTGGAGGGACTCGGGAAATTGCCCAAAATCTTGGCAAAATCTGCTGACTGTGTGCTTTTGCAATTCTCATTAGGGATCCCTTCAACTTCATCGTCGCTGCTTGGTTGCATCTTATGACGAATCGGGTTAAGCCGCTTATGTTGCTTGCGGTTTAATTGCTTGCGTTCTTACAGGTTCTCAGGTTGAAATTTATTTGTTTGGTGGATGCATTACCTCCTGGAAATTGGACGATGGCAAGGATCTATTTTTTGTTAGACCAGACTCAGCGTTCAATGGCCAGAAGACCATCAGGTTACACATCGAACCAGGAGTTCCGTTTTATTTTTTCACAGTTCATGGAGGCTTTATTTGTGCATTGTCTTGTTGTTTCAAGAAAGAAATTAGCGCACAGCCGATAGGCAGGGCCTGCTTAAACACCATCTACCGTTAGAGAATAGTTCAGTCGTAGCACAAAACCAAGTCAGGAACCCACAGTGGGACGGTACATAGTCACGCAAGATGGCTATTTTAAATTATGCAACTATCTCTAAACAATTTTCTGCCATCTACTACTTTGTCGAACTGTGCTTTTCTGATTATTTAACAGTAGTATTGCTCGTAAAAAGTTTTTAGGTTGGATAGAACTTTGTAACACAGGATAGTTGGTGGGTGAAAGAACACGAATCAGTTGTTTCACTTGTTTGAAGTTCAGAAAATGAGTCCACAAAATACCACAGGATGTGACGACGTAATTGTTGTCAATGGTCCTAGATGTATCTGATGCTGAAATCATACAATCTAAATCCCAAAATGGCTCAGGGAATTTCATAACCATGGATGCTTAAAATTATAAACAATTGTGGCTTTATGTATTTCTTTGTTGTTCTTTTCTTCCTGCGTGGTGGTAATAAAGTTTCTGATGTATGAATTCTGTGATTGAAATAGTGGAGGCATCCCTCATTGTTTCCCTCAGTTCGGACCTGGACCAATACAACAGGTAAGATGATGATTTTGTCGCTCCTCTTCTGCATGAAAAATTGCAATGCTGCTGGTTGTTGACTGGGTTCCAATGGGACTCAGATTCTGTTTTCCCAGAGTTCATGTTTTTCTGTTTATCCTCTTTTCTCTTGATTCAACTATCATTCGTATCATGTTCTGTGTTATAGTTTGCTAAAATGTAAGCATATTATTTTTTAACTTCGCGTAAAATGTATGTATTACAATATTTGAAAAGTAAATGACGGTTAGCATGATGCTCAAGTGGGACTTTTTTTTTCCTAGTTTATTGACCTTGTCAGAATCTTTTCGCCATGCAGTTTGAGTTTGAACTTTGCATATTTGCAAATAATTTCCCCCCCTTCTAGTTTTGCTCAACAAGAAGCGGAGAGTTGGTTCACATTATCAAATTTAGCATTGTCTGTACAAATTTGGCCTACTACGTGTACTCCCTCCAAAGATTACCAGAATTTTTCCATCCCAAAGACATCTGAAGAATCATGCCATGTGCAAATTAGATTCTGATTTATGTATCTCCCCTACCATATGCATTTCAACTTTACGTTACATCTATTGTTATGCAAGAGTTAAGTACTAGATATGTGATACTTATTAAGAATGCTTTTGTATCTCCTCCATTCTCTTTATAGAAATCAATCAATAAGGGCATAGCTAGGCAATAGTATTTCATCTTCATACGCCCTTTTCTATATGGATGATAAATCACTTGTCAACAACCATGGATATCTGGGGAAATTTGACTCCTATTTTCTGAAAACTTAAATCCGTACTTGGTGCAGCTTTTCACATAAATCACATCATATATTCTTAGCTTATGTACAGCTTTTCACTTTGGCTTTCTTCATGATAGTCTCTAATATGTTATATTCTTGTGTGCACGTGTGTGTGTGTGTGTGTGTGTGTGTGAGAGAGAGAGAGAGAGAGAGAGTTAATTTATATCTGTATATTCATGGTACGGAAGGGTCCACCCTGTGTTAACTGTATACTGAAACCTCTATAATGCTGAGAAGTCCTAGCCCAGTAGCAATTGAGGACAGCAGTAAAAGTCATGAACAAACATCCAAGGACTCTAATGTGGCCTCTCAACCATCAAGATTATGCAAAGAATAGTTCATAAACAAACCAAAACTAATATAAGGAGCAAAAGAGAATCCAAAATGAAGCATAAAACTCTGATTATGTATATTCATAAGCAAAATGAACACCAAGATAAAGCTTCAAATTCCCCATTCATGTATATAAACAAGCAAAAGAAACCCCAAGATAAAGCATAAAACACCCAATCTCTGGGGTTCTAGATCCCTTCCGTATGCCCATGCCTAATCCACTGAACTTGAGAATGGGCTTCTCCCTACCCCTTCCCAGAATCACCTGTTGGAAGAGGTTCTCATTGAAGAGCCAGCATCTTGTGACTTTGCTATGACAAATAGTCTTCCACTAGTTAACCATGGAAGCACTCAACCTCTTTATATTCTCAGTTACATAATTGATAAACAAAGAGAAAAGTGACGAGGCTTAAAGA
Source organism: Nuphar pumila (assembly GCF_984573655.1). Taxonomy (NCBI): domain Eukaryota; kingdom Viridiplantae; phylum Streptophyta; class Magnoliopsida; order Nymphaeales; family Nymphaeaceae; genus Nuphar; species Nuphar pumila. The sequence continues at coordinate 79,804,077 of NC_143258.1, forward strand.
CTCTGAGGGTCACTCATACAATGATTAGATAGATATTTCTTTTAGGTCCTGTTTGAATTGTGCTGATAAATTTCCAGCAGCTACATTCTTTAGCTTGTGTTTTCTCTCTTCCCTCATTTCTTCTCCTGTTTCGTCCTGTTGGGGGTGGGAGGCGTGATGCTTACAGCTTCATGAGCTAGACAGAACCTTGGGAGCTTTTTTAGCTTCCCTCAACTTGCACTCTTAGTTAGGCCCTACTTATTCAAGGTTGGACCAGTAAAATTGTCACTCTCTGAGCATATTTAGTAGCAGAAGCCTCCTTACCTGCAAAAATAGATAGAAGAAAAAAGAATATGAATTATCTGTGGATATGCAATCAGATCTTCTGATAATAGGGATGTCCTTAATGTATTCAAAGATGTCAAGAAATGATCAAAGTTGATAGTAAACTAATGCATTCAAGAATCTGGATAGACAAACTGCATTAGATGTTTAGATTGTCTGTAATTAAGCGTCTAGCTTGGCTAGAACATTGGATCTTGTCTGTCATTTCAAAACTTAATAAATAATTCCTTTCATTTCGAATCTCATCACAAATTTTTTTCCAATATATGTATCTTTTTTTTGTCCAATTTATTAATGTATAGCATGAGAATGGATTTTCAACTTCAGAGACCATCGTATGCACAACTTTGTCTATACAGTTGTAAGTGTGCTACTGCACGTTCATTCAGGCTGTCGTGTAATGTAGATGTCCCATCAACATGCAATTTTACTATGGTGAATAGTTAATTTATGATGAAAAATATTTTTGGCTAATCCATTTTGGTTCATTTTGATTATTGGTTATACACATCTTGGAATTGGTGTGTTATCTTTTAGTTAATGTCCAATTGCATGTAATCCCTCTTTGTTCATGTTGATGGTTGGTTGCACATCTTTGAATTGGTGGGCCTAAATTTAGCAGGAAAGTTAAAAATTTGTCACATTTGAATTGAATACCTGTTTACTTGGTGATTACCATTGATTGCAGCATGGATTTGCAAGGAACATGACATGGTCTCTTACCAACTCTGAAAATACAAAAGGGAATCCAGTTATAACTTTAGAGCTTAAAGATAACCCTTAAAGCCGCTCTCTGTGGGATTTCAGCTTTATGGCTCAGTACAAGGTAATGATCTTTATGGCAGAACTCTTATCAATATTACCATGGTTGTCATCATTAACATCTTCCCTTGTCCAATCTACATAGGTTAGGATTGTGGTTTTCCTTTTTTGTTTTAAATACATAAAAAGAACTTAAAAAGTTCATCTGCATAACATAAATTTCATTTCGTATGAAGTTGTCTATATATTTCACACAGGGAAAAAATGAATGCCAATAAGAAACTTTTGGCTGATGGGTTCAAGCAAAAGTGCTTTCCATTCCTCATTCAAGCTATTCCATGAGTAAACCAAACCTAAAAGAACTTTTACTCTTGCCACGAGGAAGTTGTAGGCCATGAGCATTCAAACCAACCTAGTATGCATTAGAGAGCATGGTAATATTCTGCTGCTATATGATTTCCGTTTCCTTCATTGCTTAATAATTCATCACTTTTTTAACCTGATTTTTTTTGCAGATCTTCCTAAAACCTAGAAGCCTCTCAACAGAACTGGTGATAACAAATACAGACAAGAAGGCCTTTATCTTTCAATGGTGCATTGCACACTTATTTCCGTGTAGGAAGTGCCTTTTCCCTATAGCTGAAATAGTTCTAAATCTTGATGTAGTGGCAAACCACTCCTGATGTTTATCAATAGTTGTTGAACAAATTTAAAGGGAGGTATTATTTAAATGATATAAAGCATTTTCTGCAGGCTTCTTCTACAGAAGCATCAGTGAAAGGCCTGAAAGGTTGAAAAACACTAAACAAGGATCTAGATCCTATAAACCCATCGGAGGGTACATGATGCAGGGCAGGACCCGATTGGGTCCATCGTGCCACCCGATCCGCCACAAAGGGCAGATGAAGGACCCCGCGCATATGACTCACTTGCAGGGACGAAGCCACGACGCAGGGAGGTACCCCTGCGCACCTACGTCAGGCGTGGTGGAGCTCGCACGCCCCAGAACCAGCTGCAGATAGAGACTGACCCGGATCGTGGGTCGGATCCAAATCTGGACCCACGACCCGGGTCCAGTAAACAGCCTTTAAAAGGCCCTGCCTAGGGTTGCGTGAAGGCAGAGAAGATTGAAACTCCAGCCGTCTTTTACCTTCTTGCAGTTTTTCCTGTTTTCTTTCTGCCTACTGTTTTCCTTTACATTCTTTATTGCTTATTGCATTTTTTCATTGTTCATTGAAACATTTGTTAAGTTTAATAAAGAGTTCAGCCACCGATTCACAGTGGCCATTGTTTCACTCCTCCTCCAACGCGGCTGCATCAAAGTGGTATCAGAGCCGCACCCATCTTCATCAGCGAGATGGCGCTTGAAGTAGGGAGCGATCCGGTGCGTGGCGAGGAACGTGAAGGGGCTGGCAGCGATGACCCATTATTGCGTGTCATGGATGTATTGACGAAAATCCAAGAAAACATGACGCAAATGAGTAGGGATATCGCTGGCCTGTCAAAGAGGATGGACGGGTTTGAAGATCGCGTGACAACACTCGAGAAACCCCAAGAGCCGTGTGCAACATTGTGCGCAGGCCTCGTCGAGGGCGCAACAGCAGGTCCACTTCCCAGCTTTACCGCATCCCTGCAGCCGGCGCAACACCAGCAGGGTCGAAGCACCGCGTTCCTGCCAGCGACAACCCTCGCTCCTGATCTGAATAACGCGCAGCAACACCAGGGAGCCCCGATGAGCAGCAACCCTTTGGTAACAGCCCCACCATCTAAAACGCGCCTCCCTGCGTTGGGATCGCAGATAGGACCGAACCTGCAGGGACCCAGCAGCGTGCAGGGGGCACCTGCCAGTCCCGGCGAGTGGTCGCGCGTACCTGGGGATATGTTGCAGGTTGACCCAAAACTGTAGGGTCCCAGCCTTGCGCTGGGCCAACCTACAGGTCCGGCCTCGTGGCAGGGCACCACGCGCGATGCGCAACAATTGGACCTGGGTCGGCAGGGCCCCAGCGTCACGCTGGGCCCAGTTGTAGACCCAGGTTCGTCTGTCCGAATCAGGGGAGAGCCATCTCTCCCTCCCGATCCTGCGCGGGGAGGCTCCGAAATGGTACCTCTACGAGCGGGAGCGGGCCAGATCCATTTGGGGGGACCTGACATCAGAGGGTCCAACTCGGTTTTTGTTCCAGCAGGGCACAGGCCCGTTTCGTTGGGACCAACCCTTGGGTCCCAGAGAGCGGGTTTGGGTCTAGACACCCTCTACCCAGCCTACCTAGTTGGTTCCGGTTCGCGGGCAGCCCCGAACCAGAACCAACCCATTAATTCTGACCCTCAAAATATACCCCAGGCCGACCATAACCCATATCGGACCCGGACGGAGCTCCAGTTTGGATTTGAGTCGGGTCAAAACCAGACCCATCATCTTATGGATCGGGGATCGAGTTCAAACCAAGCTTATTATCCCCACAACGCGAATCCCGATCCAGCCCATCCCTATCTAGGTCCGACGAGTAGTGTAGGAATGGGCCCGATCCACATTCCATCGGGCGAGTCAACCCATCCATATACATACCCATACCCATACCCAAACCCAAACCCACCTGCTTACCCAACCCTGACCCAGAACCCAACTCAACATCCAGCCCAACACCATACTCCTAACCCACAACCATATTATACCAATTCTACCCGCCAGGAACCAGAAACTCACCCGAACCCTTCCCCCTACATTGGCCTTCCCGTCCTTCCAGTACCACAATATCGGCCGCAGATGGTGCCCGCCCCCGGGCAAACCAGACCGAGGCAATGTCAGCAGGAACCGGCGTGCCCTGACCGCCGACCCCCCATAGGGAGAGTTCGACAGCACCAGCATCCCGGCAAGCAATACCGCCCTACGGACAATGAAGCAGCATGGGACGACGACCTTTTCTGGAACGAGCATCCTGCCGGAATAGTGGAGTCGCGACAACAGAGAGCACCAGACCACTCCTCCACTTATGGCGTGAAACTGGATCTTCCGGAGTTTGCAGGGCGATTCGACGCGGAGCAGTTTTTCGACTGGTCTTATGCAGTGCAGTTCTTCTTCGATTATCACACAGTCGTTGAACATCGTCGTGTCTCTCTAGCGTCTACGCGATTGAGAGGCCTAGCACAGACATGGTGGGTGGAGCTACAACGATCGAGGGAGCGGCAGGGATTAGAGCGCGTACAGTCGTGGGAGGAAATGCAAAGATTGATGCAGTCAAAGTTCGTGCCTTCGGATCACGCCGAGCGAGCCTACAAGGAATACCTGACCTTGCGCCAAGGTTCCCGAACTGTAGCAGAGTACACCGCGGAGTTCCATCGTCTTTCCCTGCGTGTGCAGATCGAGGAAACAACTCGTCAGCAGGTCACGAGGTACATTTTGGGTCTCCGCCCTGCTATCTCTGATGATTTTAGTTGTGTCAGAGTGGAGACATTAGATCAAGCCAGCAGTTATGCCATGAACATCGAGGACAAGCTGAAGCGGAGGCAGGAATATTGGACGACCCGTAGTGAGCCCACCAGTCGACCCAAGCCGAGTTTTTCAACCAGGGGAGCAAGCTCCCCTAGTGATCCAAAGCCTAGAACCGACCTTAGCAAACCTAACCAGTCAGGCCCAGCTTTCCACACCCGGTCCAAAGCCAAACCTAGTGAGTCGACCCTTCGTTGTTTTAGGTGTCAAGAGTTAGGACATGTTGCGTCCAAGTGTCCAACTGTGAGCAGGAACACCCATCTTGTTGAAGGAATTGTTGAGTCCGCAAGTGAGAGTGATAGTGATGACAACTCATTAGTTGAGGTTGAGGATGAGAGGGGAGTTATAGAGTTCGACGGCAACGTCGAAAGTTTGTTGTCCATCCGTCATGTGTTGACCACACCCCGAGAATCCGCCCCATCGAAATGGCTAAGGAATAACATTTTTAGGACCCTGTGCAACTGTGAGGGGCACGCTTGTGATGTCATCATTGATACCGGAGCATGTGAGAACATGGTGTCTGAGAGTGTGGTGTCTACCTTGAAACTCAACACCGAAAAGTTGTCCCAACCCTATAAGATGGCCTGGTTCAAGAAAGGAAATGAGGTTCCCATCACGCAGCGATGCCTAGTCCGGTTTTCCATGGGAGAGCACTACCACGATGAGGTGTGGTGTTATGTAGCCCCTATGCACGCGTGTCACATTCTTTTGGGACGTCCCTGGCAGTTCGATCGCCAGACAACTCACGATGGCCGCAAGAACACATACTCCTTTGTCTTTAATGGTCATAGGTTAGTCCTTCTACCTATCAAGGAGACTGGTTTCCCCACTGTAGACAAACCTGAGCGAGTTCCCCGAATCGCAGGCCTCTCGTACCGGCTCTTCCTGGACCATTGTCAGGAAGATGGCTATTGTTATGCCCTAGTGGCAAAGCCAGTGGTGAGTTCGTCCGTGTCCATTCCCGCGGACGTTGCCCCTCTTCTAGAGGAGTTCCGCCACATTATGCCGGATGAACTACCTGATGGATTACCTTCGGCAAGGGTAGTTCAGCATGCCATTGACTTTGTGCCCGGGTCGAGTCTACCCAACCTTTCCGCATATCGCATGAACCCAACTGAGCATACTGAGTTATTAAGACAGGTTCAGCAATTGCTGCAAAAGGGTTTCATTCGCGAGAGTGTTAGTCCTTGTGTCGTTCCCGCCTTACTTACTCCTAAGAAAGATGGGTCCATGCGTATGTGTGTCGATAGTCGTGCGATCAATCGCATCACAGTCAAATACCGTTTTCCCATCCCTCGTTTGGATGATATGTTTGATATGTTATCTGGTGCCTCCATTTTCTCTAAAATAGATCTAAAAAGCGGGTATCACCAGATTCGTATACGCGAAGGGGACGAGTGGAAAACGACATTCAAGACGCGTGATGGATTGTACGAGTGGTTAGTCATGCCGTTTGGGTTATCTAATGCCCCAAGTACCTTTATGAACATGATGACCCAGGTCTTGCGTCTGTGTATTGGGAAGTTTGTTGTTGTCTACTTTGACGACATTCTGATCTATAGTTCCTCATTGTCCGAGCATTTGAGTCACCTGCGTCAAGTCTTAGATATTTTGAGAAAGGAAAAATTGTATGCCAATGCCAAAAAGTGTGAGTTTATGACGTCCAGTGTCGTGTTCTTAGGGTTTATTGTGTCATCTGATGGCGTCAAGGCCGACCCCGCAAAGTCCGCGTGATTGTCGATTGGCCTACCCCAAAGACTATCGGAGAGATCCGTAGTTTCCACGGGTTAGCCACTTTTTACCGATGCTTCGTTAGAAATTTTAGTACCCTTATGGCTCCCATCACGGAGTGCCTAAAAGGTACTAGTTTTCATTGGACTCCCGCGGCTAGCAAAGCTTTTACAATCATCAAAGACAAAATGACAAGTGCTCCTGTCTTAGCTCTTCCAAATTTTAGTGCAGTCTTTGAGGTTGAATGTGATGCCTCTAAAGTGGGGATTGACGCTGTCTTGAGTCAGAATCGTAGGCTCGTTGCCTTCTTTAGTGAGAAGTTGACTCAGGCCAGGTGTCAATACTCCACTTACGATGTTGAGTTCTATGTCGTTGTACAAGCCCTTCGTTATTGGAGACATTATCTCATTTATAAGGAATTTGTCTTGTACACGGACCATGAGGCATTGAAGTATCTGAACAGTCAAAAGAAGTTGAGTGCTCGTCATGCCAAGTGGGTCAGCTTCTTGCAAGAGTACACTTTTTTGCTTCGGCATCAATCTGGTACCCTGAACAAGGTAGCTGACGCTCTTAGTAGGAAGAACAGCCTTCTGATGACTATGTCAGTGCAGGTCATTGGTTTTGAACAATGCAAAGAGTTATACCCTACGGACCCTGATTTTCACAAAGTCTGGGAAGGGTGCATCTCTTCAGATCGCACCATCGACCCCCATTTTTGTATTCATAATGGTTTCCTCTTCCGTGGTAACCAATTATGTGTGCCCAATTTCTCCCTTAGACTTCAGTTGATTTCTGAATTACATGAAGGAGGGTTAGCAGGGCATTTCGGGCATGATAAGACGTTCGCTCTCTTAGATGAACGATACTTTTGGCCCAAAATGCGCAAAGATGTTGTCAAGTTCATCCAAGGCTGTCATGTGTGTCAAATGTCCAAGGGTCATCGTCAGAATAGTGGTCTGTATACCCCGTTACCCATTCCTGAACGGTCGTGGGAGCATGTATCCATGGATTTTATCGTGGGACTTCCCCGCACACCACGTCGTTTTGATTCAATTTTAGTAGTTGTTAACCGGTTCTCCAAAATGGCTATCTTTGTTCCGTGCAAGCGCACCACCGATGCCTCTTTAGTCGCCTCATATTATTTCAAGGACATTGCCCGTTTCCACGGTCTACCTCACACAATCACTTCTGATCGCGACACGCGTTTTATGAGCCACTTTTGGAAATCGTTATGGGCCCTGTTGAAAACTAAGCTTCAGTTCAGTAGTGCGTATCACCCCCAGACTGATGGCCAAACCGAAGTTGTGAACCGCACCTTAGGAAATTTGTTACAGAGCCTAGTGGGCGAAAATGTCAAAACTTGGGATCTCGTATTGCCCCAAGCTGAGTTCGCCTATAACAATTCCATTAAATGTTCTACTGGTAAATCTCCATTCCAGGTAGTGTATGGTCGGTCTCCCACCCATGTCGTTGACCTAGCCCCTGTGTCAGATCTCTCAGCTCCAGCTCCGGATGCCTTTGATGCCGTTGAATATATGTGTGACGTTCACAGACAAGTCTGAGCCAAACTTGTTGAAAGCTATGAGACCTACAAAGCTTTCGTAGATCAGGGTCGTCGTGATGTCCATTTCGAGGTCGGTCAACTTGTCTGGGTATATCTGCGTCCAGAGCGTTTTCCTGTAGGCACCTATAGCAAATTAAGTCCTAAGAAGTATGGCCCTTTTAGGATCCTTCAGCGATTGGGTTCGAATGCTTACCTCCTTGAGCTGCCCGATGATTGGCATATTTCCCCTATTTTCAACGTGGTTGATCTATATGCTTACTGTGGCAACAACAAGTCGACAGAGCCGACTTCTTCCCAACCAGAGGAGAATGATGCAGGGCAGGACCCGATTGGGTCCATCGTGCCACCCGATCCGCCACAAAGGGCAGATGAAGGACCCCGCGCATATGACTCACTTGCAGGGACGAAGCCACGACGCAGGGAGGTACCCCTGCGCACCTACGTCAGGCGTGGTGGAGCTCGCACGCCCCAGAACCAGCTGCAGATAGAGACTGACCCGGATCGTGGGTCGGATCCAAATCTGGACCCATGACCCGGGTCCAGTAAACAGCCTTTAAAAGGCCCTGTCTAGGGTTGCGTGAAGGCAGAGAAGATTGAAACTCCAGCTGTCTTTTACCTTCTTGCAGTTTTTCCTGTTTTCTTTCTGCCTACTGTTTTCCTTTACATTCTTTATTGCTTATTGCATTTTTTCATTGTTCATTGAAACATTTGTTAAGTTTAATAAAGAGTTCAGCCACCGATTCACAGTGGCCATTGTTTCACTCCTCCTCCAACGCGGCTGCATCAGTACAGAAGAGAGGTTTGACTGATTTTAAAAGTTTATAGATATGGTCTTACTTTAGATGCAACTATAAATATCAGTTTTCATGTCATTGTTAATTCATGTAAAATCAAATATAATATCGTCAAATAGATCTTCAAATAAATAAATATATATTTTTATTAATCCTTTATGGAACAAGGAAGTGGTTAACTTTCCTGGCTTTGTTGATTGCATCTACCTTGATGCACCTGGTGAGCTGCTCTTTGACAATGGACTAGGCGACAAGATTTCCGTTAAGAACACAAGGTATGCGACCTGATGTCTCCCAACCTTCCTCCACCAAGGTTGAACTTTTCTAATATCTGCATAACATTTTGAGCTTGTAATCTTATTTTTACGTTGATTACCTGCAGATGGTCAGATGATGTGTTGTGGAATCCATATTTGCAAATGGAAGCTTTCTATAAATATTTTGTTTGTGTTGAGAATACAAAGGTCTACAGAAGGCTTCTTATTGTAACCTTCAGTAGCATGAGCATTTTCTTTCTTTCTTTGTTTCTTCTTTTGGATATAGGCTTCAATAGTTTACTTGTTCTTGCAACAGATTGGGAAAGTTCAACTGAAGCCCGGCGAGGCGTGGACTGCAGAACAGCACATTAGCATTATCAGCTGAATTTTAGGCCTGGAAATCTTACTCGGGAGTACACCATATTGTTGCCTTGAATTAGGCGAACTTGTTGTTAGGAAAACCGCAAGCAAGAAACAACCAAAGGAAACAATAAACAAGAACGATCAAACCAAACACAGCAAAGACACAGAAAAAAAACTCCCCTGAAATCGAGAGAAAGTAAAAAACCATGGCCGTCCAGAGAAAAAATTGTATTGCTCTTCTTCGACTATTACAAGAGAGAAAGAAAAGAAAGAATTTATACAAGGCAAGGGCGACAACCCTAACCCTAAACGAATCAGGTCCGATACATACGAAACCGGGTCTCAAACATAAGCCCAAAAAAAAAATTGGGGGGGGGGGGGGCTGAGCCCCCTTACTGCAAGGGCAAAAACTCTGAATCAGGTTCCACAACTCATCACTTGTTACCAAAGATTGCCAAAATAATTCTGAATGAACGCATACGAGTAACATATATTCTCAAATAAAGATTCTTGCAAGCCTTCTCATTTCCTTACATTAGGATACACGAAAAAATTCACTGTTAGTGGCAGATGCCTCTCCCTCCTAAAACTTGCCAAGAACATGAGCATTACTTTTTCCAGTCAACAATCTCTCATTTGGATCAGTAAAATTTCAAATTCTAACAGTAAGTGATCCTTCGATGCCCATACATTCTCTTGTAGGGCATTTTCTATTTACCCAACTCAAGGAGTGTGGGATGAGCTGTAAAGTTGCGTTGTGCTTCACATTGTAAATTGCCTAACTTGTCCCCAAATTTCTAGATAAATGCACGCATCTGCCTCCTCAAGATTCATGAACAGGGTTAGCATCTAATCAGCCTTGAGACGAAGCTGAAATGTGCCACAACGCAAACAAAGTTCAAACCCCCCAATATAGTTCAAGCCAATTCGCATGTATGCAAATTGTCAAAAGCTTATAAATACGTGGAAAACTTGCAAATGACATGGTAAAACTTCTCCGTGTTCTGGTCTAACCAACCCCAACACTTCAACATTCCATATACATATATGACAAATGGCATGATTCCAACCAAAACATGATTAAGTTGTACTTGAGTGATACCAAGATAAGAAAGCGGGTCTCTGTCAGTGGTGCCTCTGCTTACAAACGACACACTGTCATAATGGTTAGGAGGATGAACGGTAGAAGAGGGACCGTCAGTGGCACGTCTGGAGTGAACCCAATGAGACGTCTACTGTAAGCCCCCAACTTGCAAGTGCGTAGGGGAAGAAGCCCACAACGTGGGGTGGCATTGCGGGCTGCGCACTTAGGTATTGTGCGGACCTACACCTGCAGAGAAGACCTGCGGATGGCATCAGAACAGCTAAACCTTGGTGACGCACAGTGAGGGGCGACCCTGCAGTGAGGATGGGCATCCCTTGTTCTTGAAGGGGTGCACCCGCACATGAAGGGGCACGCCCCTTGTGCATGAAGGGCCCTTACGGCATGAACAAGTGCAACCTCTTCTGTGTGAAGGGTTGCACCATGTTGTAGCGATAAGATAAAAACGGGTTGTGAGCTCTTTGCCCAAGTTGTGTGCAAGGTGTGTGTGTGACTCTGTAGCAAGCTAGAAAGGCGGAGACATGCAGTTATGTCCCCTTTGAAGTCTCTTAGTCGCGAGGAAGACTGCTAGCCTCCATCGGGTTCGAGGGGTCTAGGCCACACACAGTGCATACTTGAAGTGTGAAAAAGTTGCACCTGAACCTCATTCACTGCCAAAACTGAAAATGGGTGTTGGTTCATTAAAGATGAGTTGACTTTGCTTGGAACAAACCAAACTAAGGGCCTGTTTGGAATCTTGGCACTGTGATGGGCATTTATGCATTTGGTGCTCTCGAAATAAAATCTTGGTCAAACTACCTTGGTGGTCTTGTTTGGAATCTCGACATTGGGATGGGCCTTTATGCATTTGGGATGAGAAGTTAAGCCCTTTTTCCTTTGTATTTACACTAAATCATGGATTTGGCATCCGGCATCTACCAGTTCTGTGGTATTTTCTTTTATTTTGCTTCTCTTATTTTTCTTTGCTCTACAGGCTCTAGCCTTGAGTCATGATCTTGTGTCATAGCTTAATTAAAGAGCTAGGCTTTGCATTCTGCTTCATTGGCCTTGCTTTCCTAAAAAGAGCTAAGCTTCACATTCAGCTTCGCTATTGGCCTTGCTTTTCTAAAAGCTTAAAACTTGTGGGTAACTACTTTTGGCTGATCCACCTTCCTCTAGAGATTTAGGGTTTTCATTCTTTGAGGTGATTCCTCTTTCTTAGAGTGATCCCTATGTAGGACACATGCAGTTCACTCGGCCTATTGAAATAGCATATTGATTATGCTAGAACTTTCTGCAATAGCATTCATATACCCATGGGAAAAATGATCGAAAGTTCTACAAAAATAAAGATTTTTTGAAAGATCATTAGTGGCTGTCAAGTGAAGACTTGAGAACCTCAACTCCACAAGAAAAACCTAACCGCTTACAATTTCTTAAGCGGCGCACTTTAAGCCAGACCTTGCTATAACCAACCTCACTGATCTCACTCAATTCTTTACACTGATGCATCGTGGTAGCTGCCAAATCCATGATTTAGTGTAAATACACAGGAAAAACGACCTCACTTCCTATCCCAAATGCATAAACGCCCATCCCAGCGCCGAGTTTTCAAACAAACCACCAAGGTAGTTTGACCAAGATTTTACCTCGGAACAATCAAATGCATAAACGCCCATCCCAGCGCCAAGATTTCAAACAGGCCCTAAAAGATATTGCTCATTTGCTCCGGTGGGGCATTTAGCAGGCAGATCTCCTGATAGTGTTATAAAAAAAACGATGAAGCAGAACGGTTGAGAGAACAACAACCGATTCCAAGTCGGTGCATGGGCATGCCCTCAACTTCTTCTATCAGTAACCAAACTGAGGAGGGAGGATGAAGAAGAAGAAGAAGAAGAAAGAAGGACGATTATAGATGAATCTGACTTTGGGTACCAATGAAAAACCATCTCCGTATTCTCATGAGGACCATTTCCACTCTCCGAAATCCAACAACCGTCAGAGCAGCATTTCAAGCGCAGGATCGACCTCCCATCTTTTTTGGACCCGATGGCCTCGTCAACCGCCTGTGCAAAGACAATAGATTCAAGGAAGCCATCGAGATCCTGTGCAGAGAGCGCCGCCTGAGGGAGGTCGTGTCCATTCTCGACCGACTCGATGCTTCTGGCGTTCGCCCATCTGCTGCCATCTATTCCACCCTTCTCCAAGCCTCCCTTCACCAGAGGGCTCTCAGAGAAGGCAGAATCATCCATCAAGATATGGCCAGTTCCGGCTTCCAAGCGGGTGTCTTTCTTTCGAACCGAACCATCGAGCTCTCAGAGAAGGCAGAATCATCCATCAACATATGGCCAGTTCCGGCTTCCAAGCGGGTGTCTTTCTTTCGAACCGAACCATCGACATGTACGCGAAATGCGAGAGCTTGGACGAAGCGCGTCAAGTGTTCGACAGAATGCCTGAAAGAGATGCTTGTTCTTGGAACACCATGATCGCGGGATACGTTAAGGTAGGACGGCTCCATGATGCACGCCGGCTTTTCGATGAAATGTCCCAGAGGGACCATTTCTCTTGGAGCACAATGATGTCTGGCTACGTCCGGCAGGAGCAGCCCCAGGATGCCCTGGTCCTGTATGGCAAGATACAGGATGAAGAAGACAAATCGAATGAGTTCATTGTTTCCAGTGCTCTTGCCGCCTGTGCCATGGTTCAATCGTTGAAGCATGGAAAAGAGATCCATATCCACATACTGAGAAGTGGTCCGGACTCCGATGCTGTTGTCTGGAGCGCTCTATCTGACATGTATGCAAAGTGCGGTAGCATTGAGCAAGCACTCTATCTCTTTGATAGAACATCAGAAAAAGATGTAGTTTCATGGACGACGATGATTGGTAGGTATGTCCAAGGAGGTCGAGGAGAAGAGGCCCTGAATCTGTTTCGGGCAATGTTGGAAGTCAGGGTTGCACCAAATGACTTCACATTTGCCGGTGTTCTAAGTGGTTGTGCAAACCTAGCTGCAGAAGAATTGGGGAGGCAAGATTATGGACATATGACCAGAATCGGCTTTGATCCATGCACATTTGCAGCAAGTGCTCTTGTTGATATGTATGCGAAATGGGGCAACATCGAAAGAGCGAGAGCAATATTTTCAATGATACACGCACCAGACCTGATCTCGTGGACTGCCATGATATGTGGTTGTGCTCAAAATGGTCTTGCTGAGGAGGCTCTCTAGTGCTTCAAACGTTTACTGGCTTCCGGCACTAATCCAGACCATGTTGTCTTCGTTGGTGCTCTCTCCGCGTGCACATGCTGGTTTAGCTGATGAAGGACTTGCATTGTTCCATTCCATAACCAAAACTCAAGGGTTAACAAAAACTGTTGATCATTACGCCTGCATAATAGATCTCCTGGGCCAAGTTAGCCGCTTCAAAGAAGCAGGAGAGATCATCGATAGCATGGTCATCAAGCCTGATAAGTTCTTGTGGTCATCGTTGCTTGGTGCATGTCGAATTCATGGAAATCTTGAATTAGGCAACGGTGCAGCCGATGCTCTTTTTGAGATAGAGCCTGAAAATGCAGCAACTTATGTTACATTGGCTAATATTTATGCGGCTGCTGGCATGTGGGATGAAGTCCTTGGGTTCATGTGTTTTTGGTAGGCGACCGATCCCATCCTAGATGTGAGGACATTTATAGTGAATTGGAGAGACTGTCAACTAGGATGAAGGAAGAAGGATACGTTCCAGACACAAATTTTGTACTGCATGATGTGGAGGAAGAGCAGAAAGAGCAGAATTTATCCTACCACGGTGAAAAGCTTGATGTTGCCTTTGGGATAATTGCAACACCTCCAGGAACACTGATCAAAGTTATTAAGAACCTTCGTATCTGTGGTGACTGCCATACTGCCATCAAGTTTATATCGAAGATTACAGAGAGGCAGATCATAGTGAGGGATTCATCCCGATTCCAGCATTGCTCTTGTCAAGATTTTTGGTGATTTTCATAATCATGTTTTTTTTTTCTTGAAATTGGATATGATACTGCGACATTGATAGGGAGTTCAGCCCTTCATGCTCGCCTAACAAATCAGATATGAATTTGCAGGAAAAGCTGAGGTGCTTAGAAATAGAAGTTTGAGTTTGATTTTCACCGGGCCTTACTAATGGAGAAACTTTCCGTTGGTCATCTCATCAATCATGGAACCCCACATGCCTCCCACCAATGTCCTCCACTAAAGATAATGCTTGTAGAAAATTGGAAAAGTTCTTGAGAGTGTAATGATGAAGATGATCGGTGCAGCACGACTATGAATCGCGATATTCTTTTCATAGTTTTTTTTTATGAGAAGTGAGCATTCTTTCTTATCGTGGTAAAAAATGAAGCTATTAGGCTTACTCAAGGAAGAAAGGACCTGCATGTCCCTCGTAGCGATAAGACTATGGCAATCCTGCACTCTTGAGTGTTTGGTGTAAGAAAAATACTCTCATTGATTGTATTATACTTTCATGGTTGCCAAATATCAATATTTTATTTAACACACAAATACTACAACGAAAATAACATACAGCTAAAAAGAACAAGTGCACCCTTACAAACAATAGACACCACACAGTACCATTCCCGTACTTGGGTCTGAGCCAAGACGCAGAATCAACATCTAAACATGTTTTTGTAATGATATACCTCTAGGATCATTACTCTAAGATTCTAATTGTACCTATGAATACCCTTTCAGTTACCTTGAAATTATCGGTTTGAAAATGCCGAATTTGCAGGATTCTATATTTCAAATGCATCACACAACACGCAATATGTATTAATGCACTAAATGACTTTCTCTTGAACCACTTAAGTCAAAATACCAAGAAAATCAAAGTAGAGTGTCTTAAGAGTCAACTCTCCTAAGACCAAAGGAAAGGTCTACTCATCTGATTATGAGTCAACTCATAACCTAAAGGGTTGACTCATTTGTTTATGAGTCGACTCACAACCTAAAAGAGGGTTGACTTTAATGCTCATTAGTCAACTTTTGGCTTGAAGTGACTTGACTCATAGGTTCAAGAGTCGAATCTCAATATTCATAAGTCAACTCATAGCTTGAGGAGTAGGGGGGGTGACTATAATGTTCATGGGTCGACTCTCGACTTGAAGTGAGTTGACTCACTACTCGCAGAGAGTCAACTCCTTATCCCCAAAACCCATTATAGGGTTTTAAAACTGAGGTGAATCAAACCTGATCAACAAGGGTCAGCCCTCATGGATAAAACATATGCAAGACTATGATAGAGTGAACTCCTGACCGGCAAGAGCTGACCCCAAACATGGCCAAACTGGAAAACCCAATTCCAAAACAATATTCTTCAACGAAAATTCTTTGATTCATATGATAAAACATGAGATAGACACTTCTAACATGAAATTATGTGAGATACACGTGATCAAACTTGCATTTAACCACGTACCCACTTAAATATGCAAGTATACATTTTAAAAAATACCATTTTCTATTTGAACCCGATTTTGAGGTCCAAATCTCGCAAGATCTAAAATACGAAAATATATTTCATGAATTATGCAAAAGAATAATAAAGCATGATGTTAGTGTGACAGGTAAATTGTTTTCATAATTTGAAACCTCGCCACCTTGCATGTGAAAAGCCATGCCTCCCCCTCCATTGCAGGACAGCTTGCATGGCAAACAAAAAAGAGACACGCCATCACCATATCCTAAAGCAAGCTGCCGCCTTCAATGCACCTTGCTTCCGGATAATGACGCCCACCCAAAAACTTCCCAATATCAGCGTTCAATATAATTATATCGTAAAAGGGCTCCTAAATAGTTTCAACTCACCAACAAAACCTTGCTCCGTTTTTTCATTTGCGAGGAGAAATCCAAGGTTTTGAGCCCATGGGGTCTCTAATGGCTGGTTGGGATTCGTATGCTCACAATGATCCTAAAGCAGGTAAACAACGTACACACCTCACTTATCAACTTCGGAACCCCAAAAAGGTTTTCTGGTTAATGGTAATAATCCTTTGTCTCCATGCATGCAGCTATTTTTAAGAGGAACATATCCTTCACCAAAGGGGAGATAGAGGCTTACTGGAGATCAAAGAAAAGAACGGAGGAAGATCACCTCAGAGCCATTTCCCGTTCTCCAACAGAGACTCCGGTGAAGTCCTTGCCACAAATTTGTTATTCTAATTAAGGCTGATTTACTTAAGCATATATACATGTATTTTAAGCCTGTGAATTGACGAAGAGTGGTTTTGTTGGCAGGAAGATACAGCGAAGAAAGGGACGGAGGGTACGTTTCAAAGATCGAGTACTTTTACCATGACTCAGAGGATCCAGGACTTACTCAAGACTGAATCCCTCCCTGGCTTGGAGGACGTAACCAAGCACAGTGGTTGGTAAGTAGCCAGCAGCTGCAAATTGTAGTGAAAGATTTCATGTAACAGCTCAGGTCCAGGAGGCTCAAGCTGCAGCACCAAGTTCGAAGCGACTTCTGAGCTTGTTTGGGTGCTCCAGAACCAAGTTCTAACTGCTCTGTTTGGCTTTTCCATGACACAGGTGGACAAGAAGCTACTGGGCATTCTTGAATGAGCCTCCAGTGATCGCCATGGATGAACCCTGTTATAGATGTCGTCACGGCATCAGTTCGCGCATGACCCCCCACACAACTGACAGCCCCAAACCAGATGCCCAAGCTTTCTAGGGGGGGATCTTCTTCTTTTCCTTTTTATAGATATGCTTGTAGGTTCTCGTCTGTACAAGTATGCGCTTACTATCTGTATGGTATGGAAGATTGTGTGTGAACGACCGACTTTTAGCATGTATAATTGTATATATATTCTACTGTGGGTTATGTTGTAGAAGTTTCACCTGTAGTTCCTATTATTGGTTAATAACAGGCCGTGCCAACGTTATTTGGATTCAAAATGCAATTTCACGATGGCAGCATATATTCTTTGAGAGAGAGAGAGGGGGGGGGATCTGCATCGATACAATGATGAACTTGACAAATGTTGGAATCATGAAATTCGCTCCCAAAAGAATTCGATGACAAAAAAAATCAATAGGAAGAAAATTAAATAATGAAAAATAGAAACATACAAAATTCTGAGCCTCAAGATGTAGTGTTCACTTCTGCTCAACAGCAACGCACTCATCTAAGAAACCCTGAAGCTGGGCAGAGTAGATGTCCGGGAAGGTCCTAAGGTGGTCAACATGAGGGGAAGATACGAAGTCATGAGACATCACCACCCTTCCCAATGTCTTCTGCAGATCCATAAAACGCTCAATCGACTGGGAAGGGACCACTCTGTCAGCACCACTGTACAAGTAGAGCTGTGGACAAGCCGGTTGGTTGTACGAGAGTCTGGAGATTATCCTATTCAATTTCCTGCAAAAAAGAATAGTAGTAGTCCTGGGTTTATACAGCGTTTCCTCAAAATTATTAATTCAAATCCCTACACGCTACGACAGCAACCAGAACCATATACAGCTTTTATCCAAATCATGTCCGGGTCGTTAAAGGATTCAGTAAGAACTTTACCATGGGTCCTGTACGTGATACGTATGCAAACATACTACACAAGATCCCACAACCCGCAGGTTTCCCCCAAGTGACAAGCACGGGAATTGGAGCCAGTTGAATCCTTTTTTACTTTATCATATCCATCTCATGTGCTTCCTGCTCTTCAGAAGCCTCTCCGCCAAATGTGCAAGGCTTAGTCATTCCTCAATTCCAACATTACCATCCCTCTTTAGAGGCATTAATGGAGAGGTCAATGACAACATCCGAAATTGGTAGAAGAATCCCTAGATAATTCCAGCTGGACCAATCTAGGGGCCTGCTATGACAGCAGGCTGTTTGATTTAGCTAAGGTAATTGAGGTGTTATCTGGTACGAGTTCCAAGAGGATGACAACCAGTAATAATATTTTATCATCATCCTTTGACGCCTACAAAATCTCAGGTGCTCTGAGAGTGAACAAAAACATTCACAAAGTTTTGAGAAGAAATTGACACAACTTTACATGTTGAAGCAGGTTATGAGGGGGGGCTTTATTTCTCGAGTAGAGAAGTCAGGCAATCATTTTTTCTAGTGAAGAACACCTAAAAGTAATAGAGGCCCTCACCAGACTGCATTTCTGAGATTGCCTTCCAAAACAAAACAAAACAAAAATCTTGTCAAACCTACAAACTGATACACTACTTTTTTAAAAGCCATGCGTTTGGAGCAATGAAGAATGCTTAGCAAAGAAGAAACCAAGACCCCTTCAAGCAGAAGAGGATTAGATCAATTGATAGAGTTGAGCAAAAAGCACCAAAGTTGGTAGAGGTCTAAAAACCAAAGTACAATGAAGGTTCTTACATGAACAGCTTGAAACCAGGGAACTAACTGTATGAAGTTTTTGCTTTAGCCATACTAAGAAAATGCATACAACAGATTTATATGGAAACACAAAGGGAAAAAATATTATCAATAACCAAAACGATAGTGTTAAGAACTCAGATTACCAGGTAGCTATATGAATTTTTGCTTTAGCCATACTAAGGAAATTCATACAACAGATGTATACGGAAACACATGGGGGAAAAAATATTATATTACCAAGAACCAAAAGGATAGTGTTAAGGATTTCAGATTACTAGGTTGTGTGTACATGGGCAAGCATGTCTATGCATAGAGAGCAAGACACGGATATTTTTGTATTCTAAACCACACATAATATGGTATCAAGAAGATTAATTTTATGTGATCTTTCATAGAAATGTGTCCTGTACATTTGTTTGCTCATGCAATTGAATGTTACATGATTTTCAGTCTCATATTTTGAGACACTCTACCTATTAGAAAATAGAAAATTCAGTTGAGAGCTCTGATCGCAACTCTTTAATATTACTATCAGAAAGTCCATAATGTGAAAATTCATAGCGGACTGTTCACAGTTTGTTCTATGGCATGTCAAGGAGCCAAAACATTTAAGGAATCACCTCTGAACAAAACGAAGAAAAATATCATATCAACTTACTGTTTTACAGCAGGGAGCTTCAAGAAAACTGAGAACAACTTCTCAAGAGCTGCCAAGAGCACAATTTCAGCAACTGAAGTCTCACTTTCTTGCAACCTGACTGCACTATAATGTGGTGTACTTTCTGAACTGGACTTAGGTGTTTGTGTGAAACTGCTACGCTTTTTCAATAACGCAGTAGAAAATCCAGATGCCCAGACCTGCCAAGCTAAAAAGGAATCAGCAGACACACCTAAGATGTGGCAACCTATGCAAAACAAAACACCAAAATCCAGAATGCAAGTACTCTCATGCTTTAGTGACCACCCTATAGTTACCAGGAAATGAAATGGAGATGAGACACGATGCATGAAGCAGAATCCGGGAAGTGAGTGATAAAAAGTAGTATGAAATGGGAAGCATATACGTTGTGAAGGGATTATGGAAGCACATGAGCAATGAAAAGAAAAAGGAAACATATAGGAAGCAATATGAAATGGGAGAGGAAGTGAATCAGAAATAACATGAAAACAAGTAAAAAGCTATATAGAATAAACACAAAAGCTTGTTATAAAAACTTATTACCTTTTAACACGAAAAATGTAGGAAGTGAGGTGGAAGAAAGTGGGAGGCAACAAGAACTGAGAGCAAAACGCTAGGGAAGCGAGAGAAAATCATTTTGCAAAGTGAGGGAAGAAGCGGGTTTCTATGTTTTGGAAGAAAGGTTTCCGAAAGCTTCCCCTTATTCAGGAGAAATGAAGAGTTTCCACTTTCCTGCTTCTGAAGTGCACTTTCAGGCTAAGTCACAGGGACTCAGCAAAGCAAGTGTTGCACCTGCATCGACGTGATGCGAAGCAGATGCGCATGCGGGTGCGGCAGCCGGTGTGGTCAACACGGCCTTGGGTGCGGTCAACGCACCCAAGGTTATTTTCGTCCAATTTTCGAACGTTAAAAAAAAAATATTGCCCGATCAAAAGGGGTTGTGAAAGAGGATTAGGGAAAAAAAATTTGTCCTAATCCTCTCCTCTCCCGCGCAGCTCCGCTCTCTCACTCGCTTCCTCTCCTCCCGACGTCTCGCAGGGGAGCCTGGCGCCACCTCCTGCTCTCCCTCATCGCAGGTACCCTCTCACTCTCTTGTTGGGTCGGCAAGGGAGGGGTGGACCCCCCCCCTGCTCTCTTGTTGGGTCGACAGGGGAGGGGTCGATCCCCCCATGCTTCCTCTCGCTCTCTTGTTGGGTCGGCAGGGGAGTGGCCGAGCCCCCCTGCTCCCTCTCGCTCTCTTGTTGGGTCGGCAGGGGAGGGGCCGAGCCCCCCTCCCTGCTCCCTCTGATTTCAGGGGAGGGGTCGAGCCCCACCCTGTTTTCGGCAGGGGAGGGGCCGAGCGCCCCACCCTGCTCCCTCTGATTTCAGGGGAGGGGTTGAGCCCCTCCCTGTTTTCGATAGGGGAGGGGTCGAGCCCCATTCCCTGCTCCCTCTAATTTCAAGGGAGGGGCTGAGCCCCCCACCCTGCTCTCTCTGATTTCAGGGAAGGGGCCTCTCTACTTTCGGCAGGGGAGCCGGGAGCTGGAGTCGATATTATAAATCTTGATTGTCTGCATAATTGATTTTAATATAATTTTTTTTTCATAATAAAAATGATGGATAAAGATAAAGGAATTGCGTCATCATCATCTCCACATATGAGTTCTACTGCTAGTTTTGTTGATAGTTGTAGTGGGAGTGATGATATGGGGCCACTATGGGTACATGTAGATAAACTTGCAAAAACTAGAGAAGGAGGTGGTGGAAACAATAGATTTTGATGCAAGCTCTGTGAAAGGGATTTTGTTGGGTCTTACACAAGAGTGAAGGCACATTTGTTAAAGATACCAGAACATGGCAATTCAGGATGCGGAAAAGTTGATGAGGCAATGCGAAGACAATACAAGAAAATACAAGAAGAATATGAGAAGAGAAAGACAATGAGTGATTTTTGTGCAATTAGTGTGTCATTTGGAAGCCACCAAGAAGATGCTGGAAAAAAAAAGTCAATGTAGGAAGTAGATGAACGATACATGCAGCATTCAATACATATGGAAGGGAGGATATGGATAGAAAAGTAGGGAGGTATTTTTATTCTAGTTCACTCCCATTTAATGCGGCTAGAAATCCTTATTTGAAGGATTTAGTAACATCTTTGGCAAATTGTAATTTGAGTGACTATCCAAGCTCAGAAAAACTACAAACCACACTTCTTGCAGAAGAGAGGGCAAATATTGAGAGGTTGCTGGAGATTAAAAAATATTCATGGGAGCAAAAATGGAGTTTTTATTGTTTCTGATGGATGGACAGATATTCAAAGGCGTCCACTGATCAATTGCATTGCTTGTTCGCTTAGTGACCCAATATTCTTAAAAGCAGTTGATGCATCTGGGGAATATAAAAATGCAGAGTATTTGAAGAGATTGTTTATAGAAATCATAAAAGAAGTGGGTGATCTGAAAGTGGTACAAATCATTATAGACAGCGCTCAAGTTTTTAAAAGTGCAGTGTTGAGTTTGGAGAGTGAGTACCCTCATATTTTTTGGACTCTCTGTGTAGCACACAGCTTAAATCTAGCCCAAAAGAGCATCTGCAACCCTAAAGAAGAAAAAAAAACACAAGCATATGCTTTATATTTATGGATTGAAGATTTAGAAAGAAATGTCAAAAGCATTAGAAATTTTGTTGTTAACCACCATCGTTCTAATGCTATATTTAATAGGCATTCTGACCTAAAATTGTTGAAGGTCACTGAAACACGCTTTGTGACCATCATTGTGATGGTGAAGAGGATTAAAAAAGTGAAGAATGTTTTGTCTAGCATAGTGACTGATTAAAATTGGATATTTTATCGTGCTGATAATGATATCAAGACTCAAGAAATTAAGAAATTCATTGTTGATAATGAGTTTTGAGACAAAGTTGTATACTTCATTCAATTTACGCAACCTATTTGGGAAATGTTAAGAGAAGTTGACAAGGATGAGTCCATGCTTCACAGAGTTTATGAAATGTGAGATAATATGATTCAAAAAAATTTAACCATATTCATTCAATTTTAGTCAGAAGATGGGATAAGAGCAACACTCATTTGCATTGCATGGCGCATTCTCTTAATCCAAAATATTATGCAAATAAGTGACGGGCAGGTGGTATTAGTCGTGTCCCTCCAAATTTAGACCCAGAGCTATCAAGACATAGAAATATGTGTATGATAAGACTTTTTCCAGAAGCATATCTTCTAAATCAAGTCACACAAGAGTTTGAAAAATTTTCATCTTTGAGATTATATGGACCGACATTATTCGCGAGAAAGAAGGATAATATAGACCCTATCACATGGTGGTCAACATTTGGATCAGAAACACCTCTTCTCCAACGTCTTGCATTAAGATTGTTATCGCAGCCTGCTAGTTTATCTTGTTATGAAAGAAATTGGAGCACATATTCTCAAATTCATAACATAAAGAAAAACAAACTCCCCAGCAAGCGTGCGAATTTAGTATATGTTCATTCAAATCTTCGACTACTTTCACGAACCAATGATGAATACAGGAAACAATTTGCTCTCTTAGTTATTTGATTATTTCTTAATTTTTTCATTTAAATATACTTGTATTGTATTTAATATTTTCAAATTGGGTTTGTAACGCAGACAAGGAACATCCAAATTTGGGGATGTAAACCCAGAAGAGTGTGACTTCGAGGGAGAGCATGATTTCAACATGACAAACATGGATTTAGCTAAGCCCAGTATTTCTTCTAATGATGCATTTGATGATGAAGAAGAAAATTATTAAGATCCAGTACTTCATCGTCATTTATGTAATTATTCATGGTCCTGTTGCGACACCTCTTTTGGTATGTAATTTAGTTCTTTTTTGCTTTACTTATTTGATTGATATTTAGGTTGATTTATATAATTGCTTTACTTATTTGATTGATATTTAGGTTGATATATTTCATGCATGATGAATGATATTATGACAATGTTAACTGTTAAATTATGACAATGTTAATGGTTAAAACTTCAAAATTATATATATAATATAATATAATTTTTTACATTTTTGCCCTGCCGCACCCCCGCACCCAAGGTTTTTTAAAGTGCTGCACCCCCGCACCCGCACCCATGTGACATAGCTTTCAGGGAATCAATCTTCCCCATGTAGCAAAACGCTTCTGGTAAGCACACACCAGCCTATAGGAAACCATGAGTAAACCACAACTGAACAATCATAAACTAGATATGTTCAGTAGCAACAACCATAAAATTATTCCTACTTCAAATAATTTGTAGAACCACTTTCTCCAACAAGGTCAAATAATTAACAGCCTGCAATCAAATTGCAAATGGAAAATTTATCCATAAGGAAAACAATGTACTTGATAGAATCTACAAGAGCAACCCTTCAAATCCATCATGCTATCAGAAGTGAAACTTTCCCTCGGAAGGCATAATTATTTTCAAATAAATTAATAAATTACAAGCTCTTAAAACGTGAAATAATCTCAGCAGATAGTCCCTTAAACTCCACTTTATCTTAAATGTCTTCTAGTTCTTTTTTTATCAAATGCCTTTTGTATAAGTAGAAACAGAGTAGATGAATTCCACATTTCTTTTGGTCTGCTTAAAAAGGTGAAACTAAAACTAAAAATAATGCAACACACAAACTTTTCAGATAAATGAATCTCAAAAGAAACTCATTTGTGTTCATGGATTCTGTACCAGCGGGTCCAGTTCTGGTTCTGGAGCAGAGTCAACAACACATCCTTTTATCTTCTCAATCAGGCTGCCCTTGGACTGAAAGTTCTCCAATATGACGCCATAACTACAGGAAGCACAAACAGTTTTTTCTCCATTATGCACCATGCAATTAAATGTCACTGGATGTTGTCACAAAATAAATATGGTGATTTATCCAATTTCATGTCAGCCACGATTTAGTTGAACAGGCACACATGCACATAGGATTAACTAGCTGGTCATATTCAATCTTAAGATGTGCAGATAGACTAAGAGACAAAAATGAAGGGATAATGAGTGGCCCTTCTATCCAGGATTTTCATTCTAAGGACTTATACCTTGACAAAATCACAAGCAGATCACAACAGTCATTATGCATTCTTTCCTCATAGGAGGTTTGTAATCCATAATGTCTAAATCAGTTGTTCAATCATTGTTCAACACGATCACATACTCCAATAGTGATAATTAAAGAAACATTGTCCATAAAGTATACATAATATCATTTTCATTTAGGCACTGGTAGAGAAATACAATGGTTCCCCTAAAGTCTAATATTCCACACAAAACTCAACTGGAAGAGTGGGGCCCCACCTGTGGTTTTCCTCGCTTCAGCAAGGGTTCCTTGTCACCAACAAAACTCAAGTGGAAGAGACAAAATAATTGGAGAAACATTGTCCAAAAGTATATCCAAAGTAATTGCCATCTACAGAAAACTTAAGAACTAAGATTCTAACTCCCTGATCAATAACAAGAACTAACACTAAGTATTTTGTCAAACAAATTTCTTGGAGTTAAAAGGCCCTAAAGCCACGTACTGTCTGAGCAGGCCAAGGGTTTACTTTATGAACTGCAAGGTGCTGTCACTCCACCAGTGCTCTAGAAATGGAAGCCTTGGCGTTTTCACTCAAGGTGCTCTATCATTTTAATCTCCTTGAGCTTAAATAGTGAAAAAAACTGAGTTAAAACTAGGAATCATGTTTCATTATTAGGACCCTTTGTTCTAAATAAAATATGGCCTGTGTTATATTCCTTTTAAGAAATGTGAGACAAGGTTTTTGCATATAGAATTACCCCACAAAACTATATAAGCCTAATGCACTTAGTGATTCTAAGAGCACACGACTTGTGCAAATCCATCATGTTTGTGTATTTCATGAATGTTCAATCAACAAATACAAGTTTGACAAATTGATCAAGAACTGTGCCATGTACAAGATATGTTTGCTTCCATCTGCAATTTAAATTCAAAGAAGACATAAATATACAATACATGATAGCGCTCAACATTATTATCCATCCCTTGCCCAGTTTGCCTTAAGAATTATTTTATCCACCCTTAGTCTATTAGTCGTGGACTTTAAATTTATAGAATTCCTTTCCATAAAAATATTGCATTATAGTAATGAGTTCTAAATTATCTATATTAGTATGATCACTTGTTGACTACAGTAATATGTTACTTTACTTTTTTACGTTTTTTGTGGTTATTTTCTTTGCATTAGCGTTAAAGTAAAAAAAGCTTGCCACATACTTCTACAGAAATTCAATATGAATAGCGGGTGGAGTATCATACTTTCCAGAGAACACTGTTATTGATATCACACACTAAATCCTTTATTAATTTGTAAAGACAAATGATTTGTTGAGCATGAGAACTCATTAGCCTAATGTGGATTCTCCATATGTAGGTATATGTAACAATCAAAATATGAACCTATAAAGAAATTTCTACGGGTCTATTGTCATGAAAGGGCATGTTTGTTAGACCATCCTCGCCTCCGTTATGTAAAAAATCTCCTTCTGTAGAAGCTCAATATGAATATATAGTGTGACATCGTAGTTATCAGAGAAGACTTTCACCATGTATTTGGCCATATCACACACTTCGATCTCCTGTTAGTTCAATAAAATGGGTGATCTTTTAAGCATTATACAACCCATTGGTTTAATGCCAACTCTCCACAATTACGTTTTGTATAATAATCAAACACTATACACATATTATAAGCGGTGTCCAAATGTGACGAGAAGAACTGTCAAACAAGACTGCTAGACAGAGAGCAGCAATAAACAATGGGCATTACTGATTCACGTCATCTGACCAAGCACCAAAGAGAATTTTCCGCTTATGCTCAGGATAAATGGGAAAATTATATAATTCCACCAAATGCAAAAAAACATCATCCGTCAAAAAAGGAATTACTAAAGCATCAAGACAAGAATCAAAACAATCAATCACATTGCGGACATGCTATCTTTTGATGGAGAAACGAGGAGCACTCATCCATGGTTAAGCTACAATTCGTTATGAAAAAAAGAAAGAAAGGGAAGTGATTATGTACATACGAGAACCAGCCGGTGTTGCTAAAGGTATGAACCAGCAACCGCCTTTCCTTCCCATGATCTACCCTCTCCGACAACCAGACCACCAGTTCATCGCTCAACGCCTTCAACCGCTGCTCAATCCTCGAACCGATATCAAAGCCGAACAAGTCTTTGACAGGAACGACGAGGGTGATGGGCTGGATCCCCCGAGAAGCATACCACTCTGCATACTTCTTCAAATGCTTTCGTTCGGCACCGAGCCATCCGAGCAACACCACAGCAAGGCCAAACGGCCGATCCGCGCGTTTGATCTCGAATTCTCGATGCCAAACATGATAGCTCTCATGCACGCCCGACGCAGAGGAGTTGGGAGCTCCGCCGAGGTGCAGAAAAGGCAGATTCATGGGATTCGAGGACCAGGGGAGCCGGTTGGGGATTGGAAATGATACGGACGATCGATAGGCCATGGCAGCAGTGGCCGCCGATGCCATTGAAGAATCACTGAAGAATCGAGGGCCACTAATGAAACTTGGCACAGAAATCAATGACGGGGAAGTAGAGAAGCTTTTGTTGATGGTGGGCGCAACGAATTCATCGGAATCGTTGGGCCTAGAATTGGGATTTCTGGGTGGTTTCCCAGAAGGAGTCGATTGGGAGAGAGGGAACCTAGGGCAAGAAAGCGGACAGCTTCTCCGAGAAGAATGTACGAATTGGGGATTTCTGATGAGACTGGCAGAGAGAAAGAGGTAGGAAGAAAAAGAAGAGGAGGAAGTGGCGATTCTAAAGAAGACGATCCTCGTAGAAACATCCATGAGAGAGAGAGAGAGAGAGAGTCAGGAAGTTGGTCGGTCTACATGTGGCTGTGGCATCGACCTTCGATCTCTGGATTTCGTGGGAAACGGAAAAAAAAGAGCGGGTACCAAATCGTAACAACAAGGCGCTCGACTTGGACTTCGGGCACAAGTACCAAATTGTCCCTCAACTCAGCAGAGAGATGGGATCAGGACGGCATCCAATTACGAATGGTTGCCCTGCCCATCACTTGGATGGACCCACTCTTTTTTCCCATGTCATTCGTATTCCGGATGGACAGCATCGGAATGGTTTAAAATGAACGGCTCACGATACCTCTCACATGATCCTCTCTCAATTTACTAAGGTTATATTTGAGAGCCTGATAGATAGGGGAGGTGGCATTTAATAAGGGCATAATTAATACTGTTTCGGAAGATGAGGTTGGTGTTGGGAGTAGAAATGGAAGTGAACATGGATCATTTTCGACTAAGCCCTTGATAACTCCTGCTTCATTTCCCATTTTCATCGTCATTTCCATCACCCCAATCATCTTCTCTCCAACATCGGCTCCCAACTGAGCTTAAATTTGTAATGCAATTAACACTAGATTTTTGGCTATTATTTCTTTTTATCACTAAGGAACCATCATCGAGAACCGGGTCACTTAATCGACTCACATCCCTACAATGAAAAACTTTGGGTTGAAGACATGGCCACCTATATTGTAACGCCCCAAAATCTTAACTCAAAAAATTTAATGAAAATTTAATTTTTAAAATTTTAAATAGCAAAAATGATATTTTTCATGCAGGAGTTAAATAACATTGGATCAGGTTATAATTGTGAAAATTATTTATGAAAAAACAAACCATTTATATATCATTTGTAAATCATTCAAAAAACATGATGAAACAAATGAAAATGACAGGATTGTAATTAAACAAGTACTTAGTACCAAACAGATATTATAAATAAAATCTTAAGTTTAGCGTTGGATCATGTTATCATTGCAAAATTTTACTTTTGCAAGTCAAACTGACCTTTTAAAAAAGTTTTGAAAATAACTCGCCTCTATTTTAAAATGCTAGAAAATTTTGTAGAATGAAACTCATATGTCGATACGAGGTTCAATCGTTCTTGGCGCCATAACCAGGGATAATCGAACCAACGATCAATCATGTGTTTTGCTTTGCTCAACTGTCTAAATCGTTATCCTATTTCCTAAATGCACAAAGAAGCAAGTAGGTGCTATGAACTTTGAAAAATGCAGATTGAAAACATGATGTATGCTTCGAATATCTTAGAAATACTTAGAGAGAAATATCTTGAAAATCGTAAGCCAGACTTGAAAAACACTTTTGAAGAAAGGAGAACTTGGGAAAATTGTGAATTGGACATAGAAAATATTTGAAAATTTCTTAAAAACTGAAGATTTTGAAAAAATCGATTTTGAGAAAAAAGACTCAGAAGGTGATGCTGACCAACTTATATGAAGAATGAAATGTGGTTTTATAAAATCATATTTGGAAGAAGAAAATTCAAAAAACTTTGAGGAATCCCCTTTCAGAAATTGAATTTGTATGAAATAAAGGGATTTTATGTGCCTTATAGAATTTGAACGAAATAAATTCGCTACATATCCCTGACTATGGCCACTAATATGCTTTGAATATATCCCATCAAATCCTAAAGGAAGGGTTTTGAAAAGGTTTTGAAAAACTTTTAAAAATATGCAATGATTTTTTAAGATAGCCTAAGAATGTAGGTTGTATGTAACTTAAAATAAGATGATAAATCTGAGTTTTATTCGTATTATGATTATGGTCATAAATACGAATTCTACTGAGTTTATCAACTCCTTAAAAGCAGGTGCACGTGTCATTCGTATTGACCATTGTAGAATTTGAAGTATGGATATGAATCATCAACCATGGTAATTTAATATAAAAAATAAACTATATGCAAATGCATCCTAAGCTAAATAGGAAGGGAAATGTTCTTATTCCAATATTATAATTATAATTTACATCAATAATTGAAATAAAATAAAGAAAACAAAAAAAGAAAAATAAAAGAAAATCTAATCTTGAGCTTTCCTGCAAAATTAGCAAACATGTTAGTAGAAATATATAGGCTTTTCAAAATTTATCCAACAATATCTGAAAATTGGAAAATTTATTTGGATATAAGTCATTTTTTCATGCTTCTGTAAAATGAAATCTTTAAATAACAAAATGGATGATGCATGACTAAATGAATAATAAAAGTAAACAAATTCAAACTTCAAAATTCAAAATTGAGAGAAAAATAACCAAAATATTGTTGAAAATTGATATTATTTGCAAAACACGGTTTTTCAGAAAATATTTTAAAATATGTTGAATCTGAAGACCAAACGGATTCAAAACTATGCCAAATCGGATGAAGAGCACCCTGATATGATTATGAACATGATCAAACCCTAAAAATATAAAGATTCTCATGAAAAAGATGAAATAATGAGAAAAGATTGATTTTTGCCAGTGTTTCAACTAAATCAGAACTCTGCGGGCATCCAATTTTTTATGAAATAACTAAATAACACATCAAATGACTTCCAAAAATCACAAAAATCGACATGAACACTGCTAATGACCCTAAAAATAGTATGCAACTGAAAAACATTTTTTTATGATTATTTAAGCAATAAATTTTAAATAAAAAAAGGAAAAATATATTATTTTATCTATTATTCCACACCTGTCATGGTGTCAGACCAGAAAGACATATCAAACAAAAATAAATATTTATGAAATTTAATAGAAAGAAACTAGATAGATCAATGAAAATAACCCTTTTTACAGATTGAGAATATTATCTTCGGTTAGGGAGATACAACTCTGGAAAATTGCACTTGATTTTGGCCCATGCATAACGATACAAGAAAGATAGACCCGGTTTCAGGTTTAAGAAAAAATAGCAAACAATCATCAAAATTCATAATTTTTTTCAGAGATAAACTAAATATAATGACGAGAAAAACCCTATTTACGAATCAGAAATACAATCTCTTGTGAGGGAAAAATCGTTCTGGCAAGATGACCCAGGATTTTAATCATGCTTAACGATTCAAGAAATACAAACTCTAATTTCGAGTTTCAAGAAAATAAAAAATGAGGTTTAAAAAATTTTCAAAATTACACCATAGAAACTAGATACACAGACGGATCAATCACTTTTTATAGATCAGAAATATGATCTTCGGTGAGGGAGATATCATTCTGGCAAGATGACCCAGGGTCCGAACAGGACCTGTCAATTCAAGAAACACATGTTCTGATGTCGGATAAAAATAAAATAATAAACGATCGTATAAAATTATAAAAAATTCATAAATTAAACTAGACACGCAGACGAGGATGTCATTTTTTACGGATCTAAAATACGATCTTTGGTGAGGGAGATATGACTCTGGTAAGTAGTACCTGATTCTGTACAGCATTTTGACAGTGCAAAAAATAGGTTTCAACTTTGATTTTTGAAAACAGAGTTATAGAACTCAAAAAAAATTGATCTTTTACTGAAAAATGTAGAAAGATGCATGATTATACCATAAAAAATTCAAATTTAAACAACGAATATAAGCAGGTAAAATAATAGCATAAACAGACAGCCATAATTGAAGACTGTAAAATCTAAAACCCTAGAACAAAAAAAAATCTAATTAAGCATGACAAAATTAATAAAACGTGTAACTAAGGCTATGAATCATGATTAAATGTATAAAATAATGAAAATATGCATGATGAAATAAAAATTAAAAATCAGGGAAGCATGAACAAGAACTTGATTTAGCCATTAAAAGAGGGATTCGACCCATAGAGGGGTCGAATCTCATTTTTTTTTTTGACATTCATGAAATAAATCTATTCTAAGCGTTATTAATGGACCAAAAATATGTAAAAAACATCAAATACTCAGTAGATCACCTTCTTGAATCATGAACATGGTTCTTGAATGAAAAAGAACAAAGAAGATCCAACAAAAGAGGACGATAATGGTGTATTTAATGGAAATTCACAAAAAATTTAAATAAAAAAAAAGAGAAGGAAAAAGCTTACCTTGGAGCTTTAATAAAGGCTGCTGGAATTTGGAGGAGGAGGATAAGAGGAGAGCATCTGAGGGGAGTTCTGGAGAACTCTCTGATTTGAGACCGGGAGGATCGGAAGGCGATGTCCAATGGGATATTTTGTGGAGAGTTAACAAGACTTTTCTTGTTGGTGGCAGTGGTGTTCATGGAGAAGGTGATAGGTGCCTTCTTCTCGACGGGAACCTTTCTGAAACTGGCTTCAGCTTGCTCAGACATCATTTTAATCATCATTTTCTGAAACAACTAATATACAGCAGAATCAATATCATCCTTGTTTATCTGACTCTGTCCTCTGATAGATCTTGGAGAATTCATCTCTTGCTCGCTACTGATGGAAGGTGGAAGTTATCTAAAGATTTTGGTATTAGCAAAAGGAAAAAAGACTTGCTCTCTTTAAACTATACAAACAAAGATTTGCAAGGGTGTTGTGAATGTTGTGGAGAATGACTCATCCACCGATCTATGGCATAGAAGGCTCGGACATATGAGTGAGAAAGGACTACAAGTTTTGTTCAAGAAAGAGCTTCTAGCAGGAATAAAAGGTACATCTTTGAAAACATGTGTTCATTGTTTTCATGGTAAACAAAATAGAGTATCATTTCGTAGAAACATTGCATCTAGAAAATCTCATGTTCTAGATTTGGTACATTCTGATGTATGTGGTCCTTTAATGGTTAAGACACTTGGTGGTGCACTATATTTTGTTACCTTTATTGATGATCACTCTATAAAACTGTGAGTTTATGCACTAAAAACTAAATATCAAGTTCTAAATGTATTTAAGCATTTTCAAGCCATGGTTGAAAGAGAAACTGGTAGACAGTTGAAATGTGTTCGCTCGAATAATGGTGGT
Organism: Nuphar pumila; assembly: GCF_984573655.1. Taxonomy (NCBI): domain Eukaryota; kingdom Viridiplantae; phylum Streptophyta; class Magnoliopsida; order Nymphaeales; family Nymphaeaceae; genus Nuphar; species Nuphar pumila. The sequence goes on from NC_143258.1 coordinate 79,836,331, forward strand.
GAATATATTAGTCCATTTGATTAGTATTGCACCAGCAGACACGAAAAGACAGTAAAAAAGATACCTCAACAGAATGGGGTTGTAGAGAGAATGAATTGCACCATTCTTAAGAGAGTCAGATGTTTGTTGTCACATTTTAAATTGCCAAGATCTTTTTGGGGTGAGGCAACGAGGACAATAGTTGATCTTATCAATTTGTCTTCTTCTAATACGTTGAATGGGGATGTTCCAGAGAAAGTTTGGACAAGGAAGAAAGTCTTCTATAATCATTTGAGAGTATTCGACTATAAAGCTTTTGTTCATATTTCAAAAGATGAGAAGTCCAAGCTTGATCAAAAAGCAAAGCAGTGCATATTTCTTGGCTATGGGCATGAAGAATTTGGCTACAGATTGTATGACCCAATTGATAAAAAGGTTGTCAGAAGTCGTGATGTTGTTTTCTTGGAAGATCAGACAATTGAAGACATTGACAAGCTTGAGACAACTAAGTCTAGCATTGGAGATCTTGTTGACTTAGATTCTCTTGATTCACCTATTATTCAAGATATCATTGAGAAGATACAAGCATCTCATGATAATATAGAGGAAGGAAATGTTGAGCCAGAGATTGAGGGAGAGTAGTCACCCCAAGAGTCACATCTACAGTCACCGTTAAGGAGATCTACCAGAGAGAAACAACTATCTAGAAAATACTCTTCATATGAGTATGTGATGATAACAGATCAAGGAGAGCTAGAGACTTATCAAAAAGTTTTGGAGCATGAAAACAAAACAGAGTAGTTTAAGGCGATGAAAGAGGAAATGAAGTCATTGCATGAGAATCACACCTATGATTTAGTGAAATCACCTAAAGGAAAGAAGATTTTGAAAAACAAATGGGTCTTCAGGCAAAAGAATGATGGGAACAACTCTCAACCTAGATTCAAGGCACGTCTTGTTGTGAAAGGTTTTGGTCAGAAGAAGGGAATTGATTTTGATGAAATCTTTTCACCAATTGTGAAGATGTCCTCCATCCCAACTGTACTTGGTATAGCTGCAAGTATAAATTTAGAAGTTGAGCAGCTTGATGTAAAGACTGCATTTTTGCATGGTGACTTAGAAGAATAAATTTATATGGAATAACTTGAGGGTTTTATTGAGAAGGGTAAGGATTAGTTGGTTTGCAAACTGAAGAAGAGATTGTATGGATTAAAGCAAGCACCAAGACAGTGGTACAGAAAATTTGATTCTTTCATGACTGAGCATGAGTATTCAAGAACCACCACAGATCATTGTGTTTATGAAAAAAAATGCAGATGGTAATTTTACTTTTTTTTTGCTTTACGTTGATAATATGCTAATTGTGATCCAAAATATAAGCAAAATTAACAAGTTGAAGTTAGAACTGAGTAAGTCTTTTACCATGAAGGACTTAGGTCCAACAAGACAAATTCTTTGGATGAGAATTGTACGTGACAGATCACATGGGCTGATCTGGTTATCACAAGATAATTATATCAAAAAGGTTCTTGAGAGGTTCAATATGGACAAAGCAAAGCATGTTAATTGTTCACTTGCAGGCCATTTCATACTTAGCTCAAGACAATGTCCTACAAGTGATGAAGAAGAAAATGAAATGCAGAAAATTCTCTATGCTTCAGCAGTTGGTTCTTTGATGTATGCCATGGTTTGTACTCGACCGGATATTGCTCATGCAGTTGGGGTTGTTAGTCGATTTTTGTCAAACTCGGGGAAAGAACATTGGGCAGCAGTGAAATAGATTTTGCGGTATTTTCAGGGTACTTCTAAGATGAGTTTGTGTTTTGGAAAAGGTGAGCCTATTCTTGATGGATTCACAGATTCTGATATGGTTGGTTATGTAGATAGTAGGAAATCTACTTCTTGGTATTTGATTACTTTTATAAGAGGAGCAGTTGCATGGAAATCGAGATTACAGAAATGTGTAGCTCTCTCCACCATAGAAGTTGAGTTCATCGTCATCACAGCAGCAAGCAAGGAATTACTATGGATGAAGAAATACTTTCAAAAGCTAAGATTAAAACAAGAAAGGTGTGTTCTTTATTGTGATAGTCAGAGTGCGATCTACTTGAGCAAAAATTCCTCATTTCATTCAAGATCAAAACATATTGATGTTAGATACCATTAGATTCGTGATGTCTTGAATGATAAAATGTTACATCTTGAGAAAGTTCACACTAATGATAATACTTCAGATATGTTGACTAAGGCATTGCCTAAGGACAAGTATGAGAAGTGTTGACTCTTGGCAGGAATGGTCGAAGCCTCCACATAAGTCGAGAGGGGGAGAATTGTTGGGTTTCCCTTCTTTGTGGGACCCATCTATTTTCTAGATAAGAACTTTTTGTTAGCCAACATTTATTGGCATGCTTATTGAAACCACGCATATTCATTATTACAGAGGGATTCCTAAGAACGACCTTTGATTGTCTCAAGGTCGATTTATGTATTCAGCTACATAGCGATTTGTGAGATGGCACTTCAGCTGCCTAGCGATTTGTGAGATGACGCTTCAGCTGCTTAGCGATTTGTGGATGGTGTTTCGACTTCCGCATTGCCGATAATACCCAGTTAATCCCAAGAAGCTATGAATCTCGGTAGGATTCTTGAGTCTAGACCAATTAGTGATTGCTTCAATTTTTGCAAGGTCTACCATAATTTCATCTTTAGAAACAGTATGTCCAAGAAAAAACACTTGTTCCAATTAAAAGGCACACTTAGATAATTTAACATAGAGTTTATATTCTCTGATTGTTTGTAAGACTATCATTAGGTGTTCTTCGTGTTGCTCTCTCGTGATGGAATAAATGATGATGTCATCAACAAATCCAACACAAACTTATTCAAATATGATCTGAAAACTCTATTCATCATATCTATGAAGGTTGTTGGTGCATTAGTCAGACCAAAAGGCATGACTAAGAATTCATAATGGTCATATCATGATCTGAATGTCGTCTTAGCTACATCTTCTTTCTTAATTTTCAGCTGATGATAACTCGATCTCAGATCCAACTTCGAGAAACATGTAGCTCCTTGAAGTTGATCGAATAAATCATTAATCCATGGCAATGGGTATTTATTCTTGATTGTCAATGTATTTAGCAATCAATAATCTATGCACATTCGCAATGATCCATCATTCTTCTTGACGAACAAAATTGGAGCACCCCAAGGAGATACTGACGGTCGAATAAAACCTTTCTCCAATAATTTTTGCAGTTGCTCATTGAGTTTCTTAAGTTCCGTAGGTCTCATCTGACAGGGAGCATTCGAAATGGGTGTTGTTCCCGAAACAAGATCAATTTGAAACTCAAATTCTTGATCAGGAGAGAGGCCTGAAAGTTCCTCAAAAAAATATCATCATATTTACAAACTATTTCCATATCATATAAGGTGAGATCTTCTCTCTCTTTAGTTTTCATGTAGGCCAAAAATTCCATGCATCTTTCTTGAATGTATTTGTTGGCCTTTAAGTAAGATATGATCGTTGGTTTTGGTAGTTTCTTAATACCCTAATATATGAAAGTTGAAGTCTAAAAGGTTTGGAAACTGACACACTTCTTTTTGCAATCAATGGTGGCATGATGGTTCGACAACCAATCCATGCCAAACACCACGTATATATCTTTAAAATCGAGTTGCAATAAGTTCACAGACAACTCACAAATTTCTATTTTCACTATACAATTGATATATACCATGTCCACAACGGTGGACTTGCCTACAGGTGTTTCTATTAAGTAAGAAACACTCAATCATGAAGGTGCAACATGCAACTGTTTTCCAAAAGTTGAAGTAGTGAAACTATGTGTAGCTCCGGAGTCAAATAACTTATGTGCTATATTGATATTATCACGTAACTGATTTATCATTATTTGAGTTAGTTAAGTTATATTTGCACTCAATTCTATCATTTCATGTAATCATGATACTCGTTTAGTAAAAACTATTTTATTTCATTAATTATTTTAATGTTACTAGGCAAGGAAGAAGAAAACAAAGCAAAACAAAATAACCACACTAGACTAACTAATACTAAGTATTCATAAATATGACATCATATCACTCTTCGGTCCATCCAAAACTTGGTTCTCTCCCTGAACTCTTTTCCGTCTACTGCGCGTGAATCGTAGAAAGAACATTTAAGTCGTATTGGGACAAAACATGAGTATAGGTAGGTGAAGCGGGATCAATAGTGAGATCATCATCAATGCCTCCTTCCCACGAACTTCCCAAAGTTATCTGCATGTGCCGTAATCCTAGGCCAATTCTGTCTGCTTCTACAGCTTGCCACATTGTTTTCGCTGCCTGAAATGTTGCCCTTCTAGTTTCTTCAGACAGAAACTCTTCGACTGGATGTGGAACTCCTCGATTTGTTGCACTCATGGCAGCTGCATAGCTAGCTCGAGACATATGTCATCCTCGTGCATTGGCCATACGAGATCCTCCCTGAGGTGCAAAGATTGCGCTAGAGGATGCTCTTCTCGTGACTCCTCCTCAAGCTGCCATCCAATCTCTCGTCATTTGGTCACGTACTGACTGAGCTTTCTGACGGTAAGACTAGTGAGTCCCTCGCTCATAAGACTGTGTTTGAAACCCCCGAGTAGTGTATGGGTAGTCCTGTCAATAAGCGTCTCTCTCTATAGCAATGATATAAATCAGTGCTGGTTGTGATGTCAGATCTCTAACTATTTGAGTCATGCTTGCCATGACTTCAGTCGTCATTGTCATTGTAGTGACAAACTCATCCATTCCTATAACATGTGGCTTCGATGGGTCTTGTGCTTTAGGGTCTTCATGATTGTCACGCTCGCTATCCATTTTTTAATCACAAACAATCTAATTACTAATGTGTTCTTATTGAGCAGAGACTTATATCACATTCTATGTCATTGAACTTATTATGAATGATGAACTTCTTTGTATGAACCTAACTTTGATATAACTTTGTAACACCCCGATCTGGGACCTCGGGAGTCTGAGTTCTGTTGGTATTACTTCTCAAAGGGAATAGTTCAAAGTTCACAAAGAGAAACATGGCTAAATTTTTTTTTCTTTATTATTATTTCAATAACTTACTTTCTTTACAATGTCCATCATTCATAATAAAAGCAAATAACATATACATTATTGTCTAATAACACAAAAGTAAAAACTACCAAATACACTGTCGAAGAAGAAGTCGATCAAGTCTTGTCTGTGCTAGTGTACATGGAATCTACAGTTGTAATTAAACAAGGGGGTGAGTCTACAACTCAGTAAGGAATAAGTATAAGCAAATAAACACTTAAACTTACAACTGTAGTGAGCTCTAAGCCCCTAGTCTTAGTTTAGTTTTTGACACACCACACAAGTTTGTATATTTTAATTACCTTCATTAACTTTCTCAACACTCTCTCATAACAAACTATCACTAGATCGGCTATACCGGTCATAGTCGTCTATGAGTGTAGCAAACCCTATAGAACACCCTAATTCTACACGTTGACCAGACAATTGTGAACACCCCAAATTTTTCAAAATCTTTTAAATATTCCCCTTTTGCCCCTAAAATCATTTTTTAAGTAAATGAGTCATTTTAAATCTAAATTCTAGTTCATTTCTCAAGTTTTATTGAAATTAAAATCATTTCATATGTTTAAATTGATTTTGGATCTGGATCCATTGCCCAGATCCAAATGTGAATCTCCTTGTTCAAATTTTAAATTAAAATTATAGAAAATACCAAAAATAGCCTTTAAATAGCTCGGATAGTCCATTCGACATCCGTTTGGATCCATCACATTGTATTTCTCGATCCGAGTGTCAAAACTCGAACATTTTCTCAAAACCTGGGTTCAAACCCATTCTTCTGAAGAAACTTTCCCCAAAATAACCCTGATCTTTCAGAAAAAGCTTTCTCTTATGAATATTTTGAAATTTTGTAAAATTAGTATTAATTTTCTTAGTTTTAGAGTTTTGTTTTTTACAAATATATGTTTAAAACGAAAAGAACAAAAAAAATAAGAAAATCAAAAATCCAAAAACATTTCAGAAACTAGGTAATCTACCCTCCTTTTTAAACTTTTTGTTAAAACCCTCTGATTGAAACCTCTTTTTGAAAACAAAAACTATTTTTTTAGAAAATTTCTGAAAAGGAGCCCCCTCTTTGCAAATTGAGGAAAGTGGAAACGGCCACCCCCGTTCGCACCCTTCATCTTCAACAATTTCTTCTTCTCTCGGCCTTCCATCTTCAACCAACGAGCCAGCGATTCTCTTTAAAGAAGAGGCATCCAAACCTCTGAGAGAGGGGGGAGCATTGATCGAGCATTCATCCATTTCATCGCCAATTTCATCCAGGATCCGTCTTCTGCCTCGCTCCTGTCATCCATTCAGTCCCTTCTTCCATCCATGAACTCCATCGAGTATTCATCTTACCTCTTTCCTCTGGACCATCCCCCTGAAGGCCATTGAAGAAGGTTCCTCTCAGGATTTCAAAGAAACTGCGACTTCGTGATACTCCGGCAAGTAAATCCGAACTTCCACAGAGTTACAAAATTATAGCCGCAAAAGATCTTCGTAGTAGAGGAGAAGAGTTCAACTTCCCCTTTCGAAACTCTGAACAATCAGAGAACCCTTCAATCCTCTAGCAAAGCTCTGCAAATCAGGTAAGTTTTCGTCTCCTTCTTTAGATTTTCCCCTTTATTTATCTGTTGTAGATCTGCCGTTGATGCATTATTGATGTTGTCGATCCGCTTATCGCAGTGCCGACACACCAAATGCTACAGCCATAGGAATCAAGTGATTCCAACATTTTTGTTTCGTGTTTTTATTTTGTTATCTGAGTTATTTTCATTACTCTATTCGATACTATATCTTATTATGCTTTGATCTCTGTATGATTTTGTTTTGAATTATGCTTTGCTCCCTGTTTGGAAGTTTGTTCCGATGCCCTATTTTCATTCTTCTGTTCCACCATTGTTATCAATAGCATCTTTTTGCCCCCCTTTCAGTATAGGCATTCCATCGTTGTCTGAATCCAAGTGATGCTACTTCGCTGGTCGTTAAATGATTAAATGAAATGTCCCAGCTACTTCGCTGGTCGTTAAATGAAATGTCCCAGCTACTTCGTTGGTCGTTAAATGATTAGATGAAATGTCCCAGCTACTTCGCTGGTCGTTAAATGATTAAATGAAATGTCCCAGCTACTTCGCTGGTCGTTAAATGAAATGTCCCAGCTACTTCGCTGGTCGTTAAATGATTAGATGAAATGTCCCAACTACTTCGCTGGTCGTTAAATGATTAAATGAAATGTTCCAGCTACTTCGCTGGTCGCTAAATGAAATGTCCCAACTACTTCGTTGGTCGTTAAATGAAATGTCCCAGCTACTTCGTTGGTCGTTAAATGATTAAATAAAATGTCCCAGCTACTTCGCTGGTCGTTAAATGAAATGTCCCAGCTACTTCGCTGGTCGTTAAATGATTAAATGAAATGTCCCAGCTACTTCGCTGGTCGTTAAATGATTAAATGAAATGTTCCAGCTATTTCGCTGGTCGCTAAATGAAATGTTCCAGCTACTTCGTTGGTCGTTAAATGAAATGTCCCAGCTACTTTGCTGGTCATTAAATGATTAAATGAAATGTCCCAGCTACTTCGCTGGTCGTTAAATGATTAATGAAATGTCCCAGCTACTTCGCTGGTCGTTAAATGAAATGTTCCAACTCCTTCGTTGGTCGTTAAATGAAATGTTCTAACTCCTTTGTTGGTCGTTAAATGAAAGGTCCCAGTTTTTTCTGGTCATTAAATGAAATGTCCCAGCTACTTCGCTGGTCGTTAAATGAAATGTCTCAGCTACTTCGTTGGTCGTTAAATGAAAGGTTCCAGCTCCTTCGCTGGTCGTTAAATGAAAGGTCTCAGTTTTACTGGTCAGAATGTCCAAAATCATAAATTGCAACTAAAGGTCGCATCAAAATCTATATTGAGTAAATATTTCATATAGAAGTCATGAAAACCTTGCCAATCTGCTAAAAATATTTGTTGATTCCAAAAAAAAATCTTATTGCACAAAAGAATTACCTCGGATTACCTCTAGTATTTTCTTCATAAAAGGTGAAACTCTTTGTGAAAAAGAGGTAAAATTGAAATCTTTTTCCTGTTGATCAACCAAAAGGATGAAAGAAATATCCTCGGTATGATTAGTGAAATAAATGTTCGATGACATTGAAAAGCCGGAAGCGAATTGATATTGATCATAGCTATGATGCATGTTTAAAAATGATTTTCTGTCAATTAGACAGTGGAAATACCCTGAGCTATAAAAGAATCCCCCTAATCCATATCTTCTCATTTCTAAAGCTGCAATCAAATATCTGCAAAAGAGATCTCTCAATTGTCATCAAGATGAAGGCGAATTAAGCGAGTAGACCCCCGGGGCCAAAGAAGATTTGGATCATCTACCGAGATGAAGGAGTTTGTGAAGGATCCTTCCAGGGAAATTTCAGATCACCGTCGAGATGAAGGCGAGTGTGATGAGCCTACCGACAAACCCTAAATGATATTTGATTTCTGCTATCACCTAAAGACCTTTTGAGCCACCATCATATATAATCCCTGAGATAAAAGAAGGATCGAAACATCTCCAAGATGAAGGAGTTTGTGACGTACCCTTCCCTGAAAAAGAGAGAAAAGTCAGGACACATCCAAATGAAGGATGATGTAAAAAGCCCGAAAAAGTTCAATGACTCAAAAAGAGTGCAAAAAGATCATCATGAGAAAACACTCAGATATCAAACTGCCTAAATTGCCAGAAGTCATATTTTCTCATGCAAAATTCTTTTATCAATGTCTTTTCACTACTTGTTTCTATGAAATTGAGAATATTTTCTTCTCTTCTTACATCAAGGAAATGGATAGCTTCCTTGAAGAAAATCATCAGCGCTAAAATTTTGAATTTGACTCTTAAAACCGAGGAGTTAACCTCGTTGGAGAAATACTCTAGGTAAAAGAGGGAAAATCTTTTGCACACATATGCACATTTTCAAGCGTTAAAGTCAACTATAAATTTATCTTATTGGCAAAATTTTCTAGATATTCTAAGAATGAAATAAATAGTCAGTGTCCATTTTGATACAACCTAGTGTTGTTTATACCTTCCAGAAGAGTTACCCCATTCAGTTGAAGTATCTCTCCTGTCCCATCACGGTTTCAAGAAATCCGTATGGTTGTTCCCACTCAGGTTAAGGATCAAAACCTGTACTCCCTGCGAGAGGTCATTAAATTCAAAAGCTGATTTAGTCTCAGCAATAAGACATCCAAGTTCACCCCTTTTTCAAAGCTTTAGGGAACCCCATTTCCTCCCTCCTTTCGCAAACCCCTTTCGGATTTGTTCGTCCAAACTCCGAATGTCCCATCATGGTCTCTTCACTCGAGGATTCCATATGGTCGTCCCCTTCAGGTTAAGGGTTAAGCCTGAACCTCGTACCTCGAGGTATCTTCCTTTTTCAGGTTTGGGTTAAACCTGAGTCTCGTTTCGACGAGGTGTTTCTTCCTCCAGTCCCATCATGGTTCTTCCCATCGAGGAATTCATGCTTTGTATATCCATCCAGGACAGGATCCTATTTGAACTCCATATCACAAGGCCTTCTCTCATAAATGTCACATCAAAGTTCTCATATATTCCTTTCCCCATTTAGGTTATTTTGATATATCTTTGTCCCATCCAGGTTAAGGGCTAAACCTGAGTCACTTAAAAAGCCGATCTTGTCTCACCCATGAGACTAGATCGAAACTCCTATCATTTCGGGATCATCACCCAAAGTCCCATCACGATTTCCTCATTTTATACTCAGTCATATCACTTTCGAGGATTTCGTTTTCCAAAAAGCCATTCAAGGATAAAGTTTTAAATCTGAAAAACCATGTCTTTTAAATCAAATTCTTCCACACCCAGTTCAGATCTGCTGACTGGGGCATTTTCAAAATTTGGAGTGTTATCTTTGCCACTAAGCTCGGCTTTCAACCGACTTAGTAGCAAAGAGGGGCATCTGTGAACACCCCAAATTTTTCAAAATCTTTTAAATATTCCCCTTTTGCCCCTAAAATCATTTTTTGAGTAAATGAGTCATTTTAAATCTAAATTCTACTTCATTTCTCAAGTTTTATTGAAATTAAAATCATTTCATATGTTTAAATTGATTTTGGATTTGGATCCATTGCCTAGATCCAAATCTGAATCTCCTTGTTCAAATTTTAAATTAAAATTATAGAAAATACCAAAAATAGCCTTTAAATAGCTCGGATAGTCCATTCAACATCCGTTTGGATCCATCACATTGTATTTCTCGATCCGAGTGTCAAAACTCGAACATTTTCTCAAAACCTGGGTTCAAACCCATTCTTCTGAAGAAACTTTCCCCAAAATAACCCTGATCTTTCAAAAAAAGCTTTCTCTTATGAATATTTTGAAATTTTGTAAAATTAGTATTAATTTTCTTAGTTTTAGAGTTTTGTTTTTTACAAATATATGTTTAAAAAGAAAAGAACAAAAAAAATAAGAAAATCAAAAATCCAAAAACATTTCAGAAACTAGGTAATCTACCCTCCTTTTTAAACTTTTTGTTAAAACCCTCTGATTGAAACCTCTTTTTGAAAACAAAAACTATTTTTTTAGAAAATTTCTGAAAAGGAGCCCCCTCTTTGCAAATTGAGGAAAGTGGAAACGGCCACCCCCGTTCGCACCCTTCATCTTCAACAATTTCTTCTTCTCTCGGCCTTCCATCTTCAACCAACGAGCCAGCGATTCTCTTTAAAGAAGAGGCATCCAAGCCTCTGAGAGAGGGGGGAGCATTGATCGAGCATTCATCCATTTCATCGCCAATTTCATCCAGGATCCGTCTTCTGCCTCGCTCCTGTCATCCATTCAGTCCCTTCTTCCATCCACGAACTCCATCGAGTATTCATCTTACCTCTTTCCTCTGGACCATCCCCCTGAAGGCCATTGAAGAAGGTTCCTCTCAGGATTTCAAAGAAACTGCGACTTCGTGATACTCCGGCAAGTAAATCCGAACTTCCACAGAGTTACAAAATTATAGCCGCAAAAGATCTCCGTAGTAGAGGAGAAGAGTTCAACTTCCCCTTTCGAAACTCTGAACAATCAGAGAACCCTTCAATCCTCTAGCAAAGCTCTGCAAATCAGGTAAGTTTTCGTCTCCTTCTTTAGATTTTCCCCTTTATTTATCTGTTGTAGATCTGCCATTGATGCATTATTGATGTTGTCGGTCCACTTATCGCAGTGTCGACACACCAAATGCTACAGCCATAGGAATCAAGTGATTCCAACATTTTTGTTTCGTGTTTTTATTTTGTTATCTGAGTTATTTTCATTACTCTATTCGATACTATATCTTATTATGCTTTGATCTCTGTATGATTTTGCTTTGAATTATGCCCTGCTCCCTGTTTGGAAGTTTGTTCCGATGCCCTATTTTCATTCTTCTGTTCCACCATTGTTATCAATAGCATCTTTTCGTCCCCCTTTCAGTATAGACATTCCATCGTTGTCTGCATCGTCTGCTTGTCCTTAAGCTTCATCACGTAGTTGCCATATCCAATCATCGATTAATCCCATTGGATGTGTCATGGATTCACAAGCAGAGTGGGTTCACCAGAATCGCTCTTTATTTGCCAAAGCTCCATTGTGTTGTCGTGAATCTCTCTGAGTGATTCAAAATTTGCTAAGGATTGCTAAGTCGTTGTGTGTCTGGATAATGGATTAGAAGGTCATTCTGTGGGGAATATAAATTGCTTGATAGTAAATCTGGTGAGTACCCAAAGTTGTTGGTCTTCTGCACATTGCAGTTCCTTGTTTCTAAAAGCCATTGAATCATATCCGGTATCTCACGCCATTACTTGCTGGTGTCATTAGCTTTTTATTCACCTCTAATCAGCAACCCTGTCTAATCTGACGTTAGATCAAATTTCCCCTAGCAATAAATTTCCCATCAATCCCATGTTCGTTTGCCGATTGTTACCTACTGTCAAAATTATCTAGAATAAATTTAATTGAAGGGTTTTGTTTTGCTTTTGGCCCAGCTGCTATCAGATCATGCCCTGAGGCTCTTTGGCAGATGCTTTGATTTTTTGTTTTGATCTAAACTGTGTTGAGCGTAGCCTTTATCTGATGTACTTCACCACCCACACCATCGACACCCATATCACTACCTGCACATTCCGCCCATGCATTTAGCGGTATATGCATATGCTGCATCTTTGAACCTTTCACTACACCTACACACATTCAACACAACCGTTCCATCTACAATCTCGTTCAGCTTCAATCTAGTCACATTACATAGTAGCTGGACAGAGATCCTGCTGCCATGGAATTAAATCTCTGCTTCAAAATGACTTTAGTCTGGTTCCTTTGAACATGATATAACAGAAAATTCGATACATATTAGGTGTTACAAAAGCTCGCAAGGGTCTTCTGTCTAGGATACCTTCCTTCACATAAGATTCTTAGGTGCAGGGTTAGGTAGCAGGGAAGTCGCTAGAAGCATTGCAGTTAGAAAATGGTTGCCATATTTATACTCATAACATAACTAACCAGCATTCTCAGGAAAAGATGCTTCATAATCTGATTATGGGATGTTCAGTCAAATCTCATCTGGTTGGCGATTTTTTTTTTAATGAAGGTGTATTATTGTTCAAACTCCAAACTGCTGGCGAAGCCGCTGCTGCAATGGTCTGCATCAAGAGATGAAGTGATACTTGGTGCCTAGTCAAGATTTCTGTTGAGGATGTTGTAAGATCATACCTGGATAGTGCAAGATCTGAACCTACTCCAATACATGACGAGTTTAGAGTAGGAAAATATAGCATTACTTTACAGCCCAGAAGTTTTTACTTAAATGTTGTTAAAAAAAAAAATTTACCATTAAACACAATGAGGATTAGCTTGTCTCTCCTTCCTGAATGGATGATGAAATCAGTTTTGCCTGCAGTCTTGCTATGGGGTGTGTTGAGTCCATCATCAGATTAACAAAGGTAAGTTCTCCTTTTAATAGTTATCTCCTGTCATCTGCAAGGCAATTCTCTTTTCTTCATCCTCTTTCATTTGACATCATCCTCTTCCATTTGCCATAGCTAGTTAGTATTAGATTTCCTTTCTTCTTATTGAGCTAAATAGGTGATAGAGATCATTATTGAGCTAAATGAGGGTTTCTTGTATTATATACCCTTTTTTTTTTGTGTTCATCCGCAAAGTTGCTGCAAAACTTCTGGAATGACTGGCTGCTGGTCGAACCTTGTGATAAGCTGCACCCTAAAGTCCATTGCTACCTGCTAAGCCAACCCTTTTCCCCCATTGTCGACCTTTACAGCATATGTATCTGTTATTCATATCTTCACTCTCATCTGGCACCCACCGTGCACAGTATATGCACAACATTGCTTCACTCACAGCAATATAACAACTATAAAACTCCATCAACATTCTCCTAATGATCACGTTACTACCTAGCCCTGGTCACCATCTTCATAACATGGGAATCATTTCATTTTATAGTTGTTGTCTCCATCTCCATTGGCATCTTCACCACAGCCTTGCACAAACAACATAGCATCCATTTCCACCAGTGTGCTAATTACAACTATTGCAGAAAACCTTCATAAACACATTCACTTCCCCTGTAGCACCCTGTTGTATCCACTGCACTGCCCAGCACCCCCTTACCCACTCATTATATGCATACCCACTAACATCTTCACTTGTTGCCTTTGCACTGCTACTTCACCACCTCATTACACTTATCTACTGTACACTTTCAGCACGTAGGTACCTTTTCCCTATTACCTGCCACTTTTTGCACCATCCCCACCTTCCTACAGCAGCACACACGCACATTCACCCTACCACCTTATGCACATTATTCCCTGTACCACTAGCCATACTACCTTACAGCACCTCCTTCCACTTACCTTCCCCTCACTGCCGTATACCACTATCTTCCCTCAAATCTCTCTTTCATGACAAAATACTGCTGTACCTACCCGGTGTCATATATCACAACCATTTTGCAGCCATCTCCATAACTCATTTCACAATAAATACATCAACATTACATTTTGATGTATGTACCACTATTTCCCCAAGATCCATTCATTTCCAGCACTCTCACCCACCTACACTGAGTGTATGTCATCTATATACATATATACATATATATATATATAGATACATATGCATACATGTATATATATGAATATATATATATATATATATATATATATATACTCGTATATATATATGTATATATAGGCATGCACGTGTGTACATGGATGTGTAATGTCATTTTCCATCTTTTTCATCATTTATATCTTGGTATATGAGCACTTTATCATTAAACATTTATATGATATGGGTGATTTCTCTTCTGTTTTCATGCTAACTAAAGTGTTTTGCAGGAAATATGTGGAAAATCTCATTAGTTGGAGTTATAAATTCAATTTCATGTATTGTAATAGTTAGATATTTAATGAGAATTTACATTTTCCTGTTTTAGATAGAATGAATGAGCATTGTAAATACCATGAATTTCTTGTTCTCATATTTTTCGCCTTTATTTTCCAAAATCTCACAATGGTGAAACACGAATGGCACGTGCACCATTTCGTAAGAGGTAAATCAATCATAAGTTGATGATTTACATCAATGACCATAGTCAGGATGTAAATAAAACTTAGGATTTTTACCTTTTATGAAATAACACCGGATCCACACTGGATCCGTTTTCAAAATTCATCATATTTTCCTTAAATATTTTCTTCTTTTATCAGAATTTAACTTAAAATTAATTCAAAATATATACCAATGGCCATAGTCAGGGTATATTGAGAGTTAATTTCATTTAAAATTCTATAAAAGCACCAAATGTGTTTCATTCTTCACCTGAATTTAAATATAGATTATTATATAATACGTTCAATGACCATAGTCAAGGATGTATTATATCTTCAATCTTATTTTAATTCATTTAAAGAATGGAATAGCTTTTTCAAAATCCAATTTCAAAATTTTAAAATTAATTCATCACTTAGGATAGAATTGCATCATATTTTTAAAATTCTTTTTCACAAATCCAAGTGATTCTTTCTTTCATTTCTCAGATCAAATTCTATTCATAAATTCAAATTCAACTCTATTCAAAGAATTCAATTGCAAGGTCTCATTTGACTTTGAAAACTGTAAAGATCAGCTTATATCCAAAATTCAAATTCTAATTTCAAATTCTAATTTCAAATTCTAAGTCCAAATTGACTTTGAAATTCATTTTATATTCAAAACTCCAATCAAACTCAAAGTTCAATTTAACTTTGAGATTCTTGATTCATCTTCTGAATTTAACTCCAAATCCATTTTAGGATCCAGGATTCAACACTCATATTGGATCTCAGACTTCAGATCCAATTCCTCCTTAGGATCCAGACTCCAATTTCACTTTTGGATCTTAGATTTCAGATCCAATTTCCTTATAGGATCCAGAATCTAATTTCACCTTAGATCTCAGACTTCAGATCCAAATCCATCTTAGGATCCAGAGTCTAACTCTACATTGGATCTCAGACCTCAGATCCAAATCTATCTTAGGATCCAGAGTCCAACTCTACATTGGATCTCACACTTCAGATCCAAATCCACCTTAGGATCCAAAGCCCAATTCTACATTTGGATCTCAGACTTCAGATCCAAATCCATTCTAGGATCCAGAAACCAATTCTACATTTGGATCTCAGACTTCAGATCCACTCCATTTTAGGATCCAGAACCCAAGTCCATCTGGGATTCCAAATCTCGGATCCCTTTCTGTTTAGGATCCGGAATCCAATTCCAATTTTAGATTCTAAATCCATTTTCGGACCTAATCCGAATCCCTTAAATCCATTTCTATTCTTAAATACCATTTGATTATCTCAGATCCATTCCAAACTTAAAAATCCAAATTCAATTCCATCTCAAGTATTCATTTCCTTTTCTAAATTCAAAATCCAAATTCAAAGTCGATTTTGACTTTGAAACTTCATTTTATTTCAAAGCTTCAAGTCATTTTTTCTCATTTATTCTTCCAAATCCTGATTTATTTCAAAAACTTAGAACTTCTCTGATCTATCTCAAGTTCTAAAGTTAGATTCAAACATTTCTTCACTCCCTTACCAAGTTCATCTCAGAATACTTGGAAATTTCTAAATCAATTTTCAAAAGAGCATACATCCCTGCATTGCACAAGTATGATTCTTTGTGCATTTAGATCTTCTAGAGTTAGAATAAATTCTTCGATTATATTTAGGCAAAGCAAAAGGCATAGATTCGATCCTTGGTTCGATTACCCCTGGTAAAGGCACCAGGAACGGTTGAACCTCGTACCGACGAGCGAATCCCGTCTCTTCATTTTCTCGCAATATTTTCAAAAATGGAGGCGGGTTAATTTTCTAAATGCTTTCAAATTAAGGTCAAGTGAGACCGCGCGAAATAGTTTCTCTTCTCTCTTTCTTTCCTTCTTTCCTCTTCTCTCTTTCTTTTCTTTCTTTTTCTCCCTTCAAAAAGGAGGAAAATAGAGGTTAGAAAAGAAAAAGAGAAGGAAGAGAGAGAAACAAGAGAATAGGAAAAATTTTGCGATGACCACAACAATGAACCATACACTCCCAGTAGTCCCCAGACCACCAGGCACTGCAGTGAAACCACCACGGGGACCCCACCGGTAGCTAGCCAAGAGGTCAGGCTCTCAATCTCGGTATGGTTCATGCTATATCCTAACTATGATGGTTATCAACCATCCATGGTCCTCCAGAGTTTCAAACCCTGTGTGAGTGTAACCATAAGTTATTACTAAGTTCAACACATTGAACCACCTTCTCAAACTCATAATTCACTCATTCCCTCAGGAGTGAGGTCATAAACTGATCACAATGGATCTCACTCTTTAATCTTATGATGACATTAGGACTCACAATATCTCTCACTAAGCCAGCAACGATGTAGTGTCTCTACATCGTTAAAGTACCAGTTGTCCACTCTCTATGGTGGCTGCACTCTGGTCGTGAACTAGGTAACCCTTGCCACTGGTTGCCACTTCGGAGATTTAAAGGGTTATGCATGTTGATCTCAATATATCCATTCACACACCATGAATAGAATAAATGAGACTTCAATCTAAACATAATTTCATCACAATGCATATTATTAATAATCACACAAACATGCTATCACAAATATAATCTATTTCATGCATGACATACCACAACTACCATGTATATCACAACTAACATATATATGAAATCAACTCATAATGTCAAGCATAGAAATTTTATGCATGTCATGATCTCACTCGAAAACTATCATGCTAATCATATTCATTTATAACATTACAAGCATGCAATGTAAAATTATTTATTTACATCTAAAATTACTCATAATATATATTACCTTAAATGCAAATATTGTGCTCTAGTTAAAATTGAGTCTCAAGGTGATCTGATAGTAGGAGCTGGTCATTATATAAGCAAATTCACATTAATGCACAAAACCTCTTACAAAATTACCAAAATACCCCTCCTAAATTTACTCATAAAATAGCAAATTTTTTGTCACTAATTTAACTAAAACCAATGGACAAGTAGATTTTTCTCTACGACACGAGTTCAACGCACCAAACCTCACTCAATTCTGAGTTTGGGGTGCAAAGTTATGTCCATTTTATCGAAATGGATCGTGAGTACCTAAAAAGGTATTTTGGTTATTTCACATTTATATACAATTCGATACTAACTCATCACCCGATCTTATGATCTGGATCCAACACTGGCTAACTGGATCCAGATCCATTACTCTTTTGGATCCAAAATAGTCTCACTGGATCGAAGCAGTCTAACTAGATCTAGACCCAATTCTCATATGGATCCAAGATTGATCCAATCAGATCCAATTCTTATCTGGATCTAGAACTGATTCAAACTAGATCTAGTTCTGTTCTGGATCTAGAGTAGTCAGTCTGAATTCAGACTCAGATCTCTTTGGATCCAGTTCAATTTAGATCTATCCAGACTGACTAGATCATACTGGATCCAGATTTGGTCTGGTCCAGATCCAATCAAAATGGATCTGAGACTTTGTCAGATCAAATCGGTTCGGTCTAACCCATTTTGATCCAAATCGGTTCGGTTCAGATTGGTTCGGTCTGAACTAACTCAACCTGAACCGGTTTGACCTTTTTTTTATTTAAAGAACCATCTGGTTCGGTCTGGGTGCAACTCAAACCAACCTGGTTTGGTATGAGTCTCACCAAGCCGAACCGACCCTCTTTTTTTTTAAGTTTTCTCAGTCTGGATCGCGCCCAGACCGATCTGGTTTGGTTCAGGTCGCAGTCAGACCGACTCGATTCGATTTAGTCGCACCCGGACCGACCCGGTCCCCCCGATAAAACCCTAACAGGAGAGGACGACGAAGGGCATCACCCCCTTTTGTCTCCCCTTTATCTTTGTCAGAGACGGGGCAACCGTCGGAGCCGACCTTCTCTATCCTTTTTGCGGTAGAGGCCGGCCACCGGCATCGGCTGCCCTCCCCCCCCCCCCCCCCCCGCCGCCTCTCTCTCACCCTCGTTCTTTGTTTTGTTTTTGTAAATCGTTGTCAGCCATGGTTGTCGGTCCTCGACTCTCTGCAAAAGAAAAGAATGAAGAAGAAGATGAAGAAAGAAAAGGGGAGGAAGAGCCTTACCTCGTCGTCGCCGGCCAGATTTTGGTAAGCCCCCAAAAAAATCTTCTCTCTCACTCTCTCTGACGTTCGTCTGGTGCGAAAAGGAGGGCTTGCATGAAGGCTTTTATAGGCCTCACACAGGGTGAGGATAAACCTCACCCCCTCTGGCAACGCGGTTTCCCCAAAAGGGAAACTGTTGTTTCCTTTTTGTTTTTTTAATGCTTATCCCCTCTGGCGAAATCGTCGAAAGGAGTTACATCATCTCCAATGGCCATGTTGTTCTGTATATAAGAAGACAGACTGGCATTGTTTTTTCCTTTGCCCATCATACTCTCTCTCTCTCTCAACCCCCACACATCGACCTCTCCCTCGCTTTCTCCTCTCCATCTCGCTCTCGCTCACCCTCTCCCTCTCCCACTTGTGCCATCGGAAGTGTGTACATCAGGGTCGTCACCGATCTCGTTTTCCACCCGCAGAGTGTAGATGAGGTGCACTCTTTCCTCTCTTTCTATCCGCCTAAAACCCTTTGAGGAAACCTTTCATAGTGGCTAGCCCTTGCCATTTAGGGGAAACCTTTCATAGTTGCACCTCCTCGATCATGATGTAGAGGAAGAGCTCCTCGATGAACACCGGTTAGTTCCTCTACATCAACGAGCAGCACCTGCGGAGGGTTCATGTAGTCCTTCATCGTTAATTTGTCGGCCTACTCTATCACCTCCACATCCTTCTTCATAACATTCCAGAAAACCTTTCATAGGCGTGAAAGCTAACCCTTTCCATTTGGGAGAAACCTTTACTACTAGTCTATTTCTTAAACCCTAAACCCTACTCTCTTTCTCTCTATGATGAAATTGGTGACCTGAAATTTATCAAGGATTCTTGGATAGGGGCGTCAATCACCTGAGAATTTTTATCATGGTGGGGTTTGGGCCAGGGTAGGGAGTGCCCAGACCTGACCATGTTTATGCTCAAACAAGATTGTTGAATTATATTAAATGGTTTTATCATGTCTAATCCACTACAAGATTTCATTTCTGAGATAGTTAAAGTCAACGGCTCACAATGCTTGAAAATATGAGTGGTTTAAAAATGTTTTAAAACAGTTTTATTAAAGTCAACTATAACATGCAAAAATAATAAATTATGCATACTAAACATGATCCGGTTGTTAGATTTTGCTTTTAGAGTTTAGATATGTAAATTCGGTGGTACAATACACAATAGAAGTGTCATATATATAGATAGTTAGTTGTCATCCTCGACATGCATAACAGCAAAGCGCCACCTAGCATGTTGTGCATGTATTAAAGGTCGACTACCTTTAACTGGTGGGCTCCATAAAGGCTTGGGTATCAATGACTCCGCTCAGAGTTAATCCAGTCTGGATCAAGTGCACATATTTTTTGTGCCTTAGGCACCTGATCACCCTCCATCAGATCATGGGCCCCACACCTGACAGGCCCTATCCCCAAGATAGAGGGTGATCAGGTGTGCAACACACAAAAAATTGTGCCTCGAGTTTATCTTGTAGGAGGGCACAGGGTGACTCAATTCTTGCCTAAGGTTCCCCGTTATCGGTAAAAAAAGGGTGGAAATGTCAGATATGTTTCATTTAAGTTTGAAATCGGCTTTTCAAATGAGTTTGAAGCCAAACCAGATCCGATGATGCAAAATTTGAATCTCTATCGGTATTTAATATGACAATATCTAGTTCTAGTTAAAAAAAATAAGTTGAAGAAAAGGACTTTATATTAAAAAAAAAAGAAAGGCAAGTTTTAAAAAATAGACCTAAAGTTTGGACATTAATAAAAAAAAGCACCTACGTTTTAATAAATTTTAAAAAAAACACCTAAATTTTTGCACCATTAATAAAAAAAACTTTCATCCATTTAAACTAGGTTATTTCTTACCCAAGATGGGTAGAGATAGTTAATTTACTAGTTAACCCTTCAAAAACTCCTTTCCTTCTTTTTAGGTGCATCTTTTAAAATATAATATTGAGGGTAAAAATAGTATTTCTAGATCACATTTCACAGCAAACTTGACTTTAGTAAAGTCTTGACCCTTTTTAATTAACCATGATATTCTTTTAGGTGTGATTTTAAAAAAAAATCAATATTTAGGTACTTTTTTTATTAATGCCCAAACTTTAGGTGCTTTTTTGAAAAACTTTTCCCAAAAAAAGAAAGAAATGGATTAGATAGAGAACAAATTCATGCATAAATTGGTCAAAAAATATGGATCAAAATCTGAACCCAAATCTAAAAAATATGATTAGATAAGCCTTAAATCTTATTTGTGCATACATTATTGAAAAATTATCTAAGTGGATATGACAATTAAGCTTGAATTAAGTGCACTCGAAGACACATGCTAGATGGGCTATCTTTAAAGCGATAGTTGTTTCATTTATGACTATGTCCTTGGTATAATAAAAAATTGTGCAACCTCGCTTTCAAAATACAGTTGAGCTTTCACCTACTCGCAAAGGTTAGTTTATGCCCTGTGAGTGAGGCTAAGCAACTTGACATGGAGCATATTGAATAGCCTCTTAACTAGGTTAGATAGATTTTTAAGGTTTGAACTCAAGAGAGAGAGAGAGAGAGAGAGAGACAGAGAGATACCCCACATCAATGGCGTGCAATCTTATTGTTCCCTTGCGACTTACAGTGTACAGTTGCACTTAGAGTCGGTTTTGCTTATGTTGAGTCTGATGTAAGCTGCCCGGTTCAGGTGAATCAATACCCCGAAGGGGCAGCCCGTATACTTGAACTGTAATTGCCTACGGGCAAAATTGTGAATGAAGTAAATGTGTGGAGCTTTCTTTTGTTCACCCTCGTTGTGATTGCTTCTTGTGATTGCAATTTCTCTCCCTTTATTCTCTCTTGCTCTCTTGCACTCTGATTACAAACTTTCGCGATCGACAAGCAAGCTGACAAGTAGCCTTGCGGTGGTGAGGAAGGACCGTTGCGCCGCGCTGGCCCATTGAAGGAAATAGGCTCGTGACAAGTGGTACTAGAGCCCGTTCTCGTGCTGGGGAAGGGACTCCAGAGTCGGTGTCGATAGACACACCGACAGGCTGCGATTTTTGAGCAAGACATTGTGGCGCCTTATCAAAACTTATGCAATACCAAAGGCAAGGCAGTTGCTGAAGCTGAGGAGATGGGTTCACCTCGGGGCCAAGAAGAGTTGGTTGCAACTGTTAACAAGCTGGTAGAAGAGGTGA
The DNA here is from genome assembly GCF_984573655.1 of Nuphar pumila. Classification (NCBI taxonomy): domain Eukaryota; kingdom Viridiplantae; phylum Streptophyta; class Magnoliopsida; order Nymphaeales; family Nymphaeaceae; genus Nuphar; species Nuphar pumila. The sequence goes on from NC_143258.1 coordinate 79,858,303, forward strand.
CTTCGCATGATGAAGCGATTTCACGCGCATGTGAATCATTCAATGGACTGAATGATGTGGTGGCGAGCCTGCAAGAGCAGGTAACCTTATTAATGAGGCAGGTCACTTCGTTGAAGACTACAGTGGTCGACTTGCAGACTGAAGTAGGGGAGCTTCAGTTGAAGAACCGTACGTTGCAGCGGACGGTGACCCTAAATAGCGGAAATGGTGAGAGGCCATCAAGGATTGATGTGCCAAGACTCGCAAAATTTAATGGTTTTCATGACAGCAAGGCCATTGAGAACTTTTTGTTCCAAGTAGAAGACTATTTGGATATCCATAATGTGACCCTCGAAGATCTAAGGATTAAGGCTGCAGCGGCCTTACTTAATGGAGATGTTATCGCTTGGTAGAGGCGTAAGCGCAATGACATGGAGAGGGGTCAATGTGTGATAGACACCTTTGATGACTTCAAAATGGAGTTGCGCAACTACTCCATGCCAAGAAATGCGCAGAGGCAGGCTTACCGGATGGTTCGTAAACTCAAACACACTGGTTCGTTGCAAGACTATGTCAGAACGTTCCAGAAGTTTATGTTGGAGATACCTAACATGCCAGAAGACGACATGCTCAATTGGTTCATTGTGGGACTTCAGCCATGGGCACAGTCTAAAGTGGAAAGGAGTAACCCCCGTATTTTGGAGGATGCATATGTGGCGGCAGAGCGCTTAGTTGACACTCAGCGCAAGCCTTTCACCCCATCAACCAAAGTTGGGAAGAAGCCTGACCACAGAGGCAAGAAGGATGAGCAGCGCAATGATAAAGGTGAGGCATTGACACGCCATCAATCCGAAAAGAAACAGAACTTCACAAAGCATAACAACAGCAACAAGGGTGCAGTTGTGACATGTTGGTTCTGCGGTGATAGACATATCGTCAGGCAGTGCCCAAAGCGCCTTGTAAAGGACGATGGGTAAGCCAATGCTGCACGAGAAGAATACAGTGATACTGAATGCAGTGACACTGAGACTATGCAACCAAGGATGAGGGCCATGTGATCGATTAACGCAGCTAGAAGTTGTGCAGCTAAGAACATGCAGGTTAGTAAGGAACTTATGTACGTAGAAGTCATTATGAATGAAAAGTCTACTTCAGCTATGATAGACTCCGGGGCCACACACAACTTTGTCTCGCAGGAAAAGGCAGAGCGGTTGGGCTTGAAAACTGGGCCAAAGTAGAGGACTATCAAAACAGTAAACTCTGAGGCCAAGCTCATTCTTGGTGAAGCAAGAGATGTAGCTGCTTAAGTGGGGAGTTGGGTCGGCAAAGCCAACTTCTCTGTGGTGCCCCTGGACGATTTTAAGGTGATTCTGGGTATGGAGTTTCTGCGAAGCCAGAATGTTATGATGCTGCCAAAGTTTAACACGTTGACGATTATGGGGTCAGACCTGTCCCACACAGTGCAGTGCCTTACGCAGAAAGGCAAGTCTTCAGTGTTATCGGCAATGCAACTGAAGAAGGGTGTCAAGCATGGGGAGCAGACATTCTTAGTTGCAGTGCGTGCAGATGAAGGGAAGGTAGAAGCAGTAGTGTCGCCGACCCTAGCTCCACTATTGGAGGAGTTTCGGGGGGTGATCCCTCCGAAATTGTCAAAGCGTCTTCCGCCAAGACGTGAGGTCGACCACAAGATTGAGTTGACCCCGGGAGCGAAGCCTCCTGCAATGGTTTCATACCGTATGGGGCCAGCTGAACTAAAGAAGCTGCCCAGGCAGCTAGACAAGATGTTGACGCAGGCATTGTTCGTCCATCAAAAGCCTCATTTGGTGCCCCAGTCATTTTCCAGATAAAACATGATGGCTCTAAACGGTTATGTGTGGATTACCGTGCTCTGAATAAAGTCACGGTGAAGAACAAGTACACATTGCCATTGATAGTGGACTTGTTCGATCATCTAGGCAGTGCTCGTATCTTTTCCAAGCTAGATCTGCGATCGGGTTACTGGCAGATGAGGATTGCCGAAGGTGATGAGCCGAAAACAACTTGCGTCACCCGCTATGGTGCTTACGAATTTCTAGTAATGCCATTCGGGTTGACAAATGCTCCAGCCACGTTCACGACTTTAATGAACCAGATCTTCTACCCTTACTTAGACAAGTTTGTGGAAGTATACCTGGATGATATCGTGATCTACAGCAGTAACATGGAGGAACATGTCGGGCACTTGCGAACAGTGTTTCAGATGCTGAAGAAGAATGACCTCTGTGTCAAACGAGAGAAGTGTCTCTTCGGGCAGGAGGAGATCAACTTTTTTGGCCACGTTGTGGGGCGTGGTGTGTTGCGTATGGATAGACAAAAGATAAGGGTCATCCAGGAATGGGTTTCGCCAAGCAAAGTGCTAGAATTGCGGTCATTCCTCGGTTTGGCAAACTATTATCGGTGTTTCATCGAAGGTTATTCCCTCATTATTGTGCCCCTCACAGATTTGTTAAATAATAATTGGGTATGACTCTGAACAGGAGCGTGCCAAGATGCCTTCGATGGCTTGAAGAAAGCCCTAGTAAGGGAGTCAGTGCTGCGACTGCCTGATCATTCGAGACCCTTTGAAGTCCACATTGATGCCTCAGACTTTGCCATTGGCAGAGTTGTTATGCAAGATGGTCATCTGATCGCATATGAGAGTCGCAAGCTGAAAGATGCAGAGAGGCGTTACGCAGTGCATGAACGTGAGATGATCGCCATTGTGTATTGCCTCAGGACCTGGCGGCACTACCTTTTGGGTGCCGAGTTCATCGTCAAGACGGACAATGTGGCCACGAGCTATTTTCAGACACAGAAGAAGTTGACGCCTAAACAAGTTCGATGGCAGATGTTTTTGGCTGAGTTCGACTTTGCCTTGGAGTACAAGGTTGGAAAGACCAATGTTGTGGCGGATGCTCTGAGCCGTAGGGTTGAACTGGCAGCTGCGCACGCGGAGTCTTCTGAAGTGCATCTGGAGGGTGCATTGCTGAGCCGCATCCGCGAGGGTACGCAGCAGGATCCGACCGCACAACACCTTGTTTCTCTGGCACAGGCAGAGAAGACTCAGCGATTTTGGCTACAGGATGACCTCCGCGTAACAAAAGGGGGACGCATCTTTGTGCCACGGTGGGGAAGCCTTCGCCGAGAGCTACTCAAGGAGTGCCATGATACACTATGGGCCGGCCATCCTGGTCAGGAGCGTACCTTAGCACTCCTTGAGCGCGGCTACTATTGGCCGCAGATAAGAGACGACGTTGAGGGGTATGTGCGGACATGCCTCATCTGCCAGCAAGATAAGGGGACAAATCAGAAGGTTGTCGGTCTCCTTGAGCCTCTACCAATTCCAGAACGTCCTTGGGATAGTATCTCCATGGACTTTATTGTTAGTCTGCCGAAGGTAGAGTGCCTCAGTTTTATTTTGGTTGTGGTGGATCGTTTCTCAAAGTATGTCACCTTCATCCCAGCTTCCAAGGAGTGCCCTGCAGAGAAGACTGCAGAGTTATTCGTAAAGCATGTGGTGAAGCACTGGGGCATACCAAAGAGCATTGTGAGTGATCGCGATGCTCGCTTCACGGGCAAGTTCTGGCGTGAAGTATTTCGGCTATTTGGCTCTGAGTTGCTGCTTTCAAAAAGCTTTCATCCGCAAACAGATGGGCAGACAAAGCGCATCAATGGGATACTAAAGCAGTACCTTAGGCACTTTGTTAGTGCCAATAAGAAAAATTGGGTGAAGCTCCTTGATGTGGCACAATTTTGTTATAATCTGCTGAAGAGCGAGTCTTCAGGCCACAGTCCGTTTGAGATAGCCACGGGGCAGCAACCACTGACCTCGCACACTCTTGCCACACAAGAAAAGGGAAGGTCATCCTTCGCCTATCAGTTTGTTCGCGACTGGCACGAGCAAAATGAGTTGGCGAAGGCATTCTTACACAAAGCGGCAAAGAGAATGAAGAAGTGGGAGGACAAACACCGTCGGCCCGCAGAGTTCCAAGTTGGGGACCAAGTGTTGGTGAAGTTATATCCTGGTCGCACATGCATCTTCCGCGGGCGGCACCGCGGACTACTCAAAAAGTATGAGGGACTCTTCACCATCATAAAGAAGGTGGGCAAGCTGGCATACAAGCTGGAGTTACCCTCAGACTTCAAGGTGCACCCGGTGTTCCACGTGTGCAACCTCAAGCAGTTTCATCCAAATGATGGAGACCCGAAACGCAGTGTGTCACAACGCGCTCCCATCATGCAGAGGGCCTCGGCAGCATAACGGGCCGGGAAGCACCTCAGTCAGATCCTTCGCCACAAGGTCAACTACTTGGAACAAGCGAAGAAATATTGGTGCAGTGGGAGGAAACAGCGGAACCAACGTGGGAGCCTATATTTTGAATGAACAATCGCTACCCGGCTGAAGTCAAGGCTTACAACGAAACAGATGGCGCCGAGGACGGAGCATGATTTGAAGGGGGGAGAATGTTCCCTTGCGACTTACAGTGTACAGTTGCGCTTAGAGATTGTTTTGCTTTTGTTGAGTCTGATGTAAGTTGTCTGGTTCAAGTGAATCAATACCCCGAAGGAGCAGCCCGTATACTTGAACTGTAATAGCCTGCAGGCAAAATTGTGAATGAAGTAAATGCGTTGAGCTTTCTTTTGTTCACCCTTGTTGTGATTGCTTCTTGTGATTGTAATTTCTTTCCCTCTATTCTCTCTTGCTTTCTTGCACTCTGATTACAAGCTTTCGCGATGGGCAAGCGAGCCGACAAGTAGGCTTGCGGCGATGAGGAAGGACCGTCGCACCGTGTTGGCTCATTGAAGAAAATAGGCCCGTAACACTTAGAGCTTCTGGGATGCGCGGTCATGGTTAGAAAAGCACCTTTATGTTCCCAGCCATTTAATTTTCGTCAAATGTATTACCTAGCCAAACAGAACCAACTCTTTTCATTTCAACACGGCTTTTGTATTTTAATTTTCTTTTAAACGTTCCTCCTGGCTTCTTTTCTGCAAACCGTTAGCTCTTTTAAATAAAAAATCAAAGGAAGGAGAATGTTCTCCCATGTCGTTTCACTGGTTCTCAAGTCACCACGTGGCACTCTCAGTCTCCCCAAACGCCGATCGTTTTACTTCCATGCATTCAAGCCAGAATCTTTTTCTTAATTAATTTTCCTTTGTTGTCATTTTTGTTAGGCCAACCAATTAATAGACAGATAGCTGCGATTTTTAAGAGTATTCAAGTAGTGACATATCCCTGAAAACGAAGCCCTTTGCTAACGCTGAGGTGCAAGGTATTAGGCACAGTCATAAATAAGCCTTATGGCCATAATGCTTTCATTCAATTACACGTGTCCTAAGTTTTCCTTTTTCCAACACATCCCTTAAAACGCCGTTAAGGAAGGGAAAAGATCAGGTGCCAATCCAATACTCAACATGATTGGAGCTCGAGATTCAAATAATAAGATGCTAGAATAACTAGATCAAATATCAGTTTTCGTTTTTGACTTTGTTGAAGGTCAATTAGAGCATACTTTGACCTGATCCTGTTCTGTTTACCAGTAACATCAGAGAGAGAGAGAGAGAGAGAAAGATGGGGGACTCTGCCTGAAAAAGATGTTACGGTGCTGGAGACCTCCTCTGACCGTCGGCAACATAACTCGTTCCTGAGAGAGAAGAGGAAACGACGTTTCGTGCATTGGTGGGCTCCTTCAAAAAACAGGACAGCAAATTATGGGTTAAAGTTGAAACCTAGTTGGGGGAAGGAATAAGTTGGAGAAGAGAAAAAGAAAGGACACGTGTCTATGAATGAAAGCCTTATGACCATAACAGTCATAAGGCTTATGACTGGATGGATATTGGTTAGGTGCACTTTGACATGAAGGAGAAGGGAGCAATTATAATTCCAGCAACCAGACGAGTTAATATCCGCCAACGCCTCAGAGCTACCACCGTTCATTCATTCACGGGAAAGCTACCCGCTTCCTCTTATCTCTTTGATATAAAAATATAGCCCTGTTGTGGTGCTTCTTCTGAAGAAAAACAGAGTTGAAGAAATGTTTGCCGTCCTACTACCATTCGTGTTCGTGATCTTCCTGATCTTCATTGCCTTGAGCATTTCCTCTACGTCCAGAAACAAAAGATCACCTCCATCCCCACCGCAATGGCCAATTGTCGGCCACCTCCCACTCCTAGGCGAGCTCCCCCACCAATCCCTCTTCCATCTCTCCAAGACCTATGGTCCTTTGATGACCATAAATCTAGGCCTCAGAAACTGGCTGGTCGTCTCTTCTCCCTCTGCAGCCAAAGAGGTCCTGCATGATAACGACCGGATTTTTTCTAGCCGACCGATCCCGGCGACTGCAAAGATCTTCTCCTACGGTGGGACTAGCCTCGTTTGGGCTCCTTACGGCGACCACTGGAAGTATCTCCGGCGAATTTCTATGACTGAGATCTTTAGCGCTCGAAGATTGGACTCCATGGAGGGACTGAGAAGAGAGGAAGTGAAAGAGGCTATAGCTTCCATCTTCTCCGACTCGGAGAAGGGTGTACCCATCAAGGTGGGATCCAAGGCCTTCCTTACCACGCTGGGCATCATAGAGAGGATGGTTTGCGGTAAGAAACTCTCTGACCCTCGGTCTGATCATGCCATGGAGTTGAAGGAGATGGTGCGGGAAGTGTTGCAAACCACGGGAAGGCCGAGCCTTTCGGACGCCTTCCCCTTCCTGGAATTCCTCGACACCTTGCTCCTAAATCGCCAAGCGAAGGAGTTGGCGAGGAAGTTTGACAGGCTGTTTGATCGGATGATAGAGGAGCACATCATGGAGATGAAGAGAAACAAGAAAAGAGAGGACGCTGATCAGAAGGATTTCTTGCATGTCCTCCTGGAGATCAAACAACAGAATCCCGACTTCAAGATCGAGTACATTAAAGGGATGCTCATGGTACTAACTAAATTCCTCTCCTGCTCGGTCGGTCCGAATTAAATTAGCATTACTGTTGTTTCTATATATAGTTAATTAGAAAGATATTAATATAATTTAATCAATTAGAGAGAATCGAACTGAATGGTATATGCGATGCGATCTCCCTTTGCTTGGTATTTTGCCACCAGGACATGTTTCTTGCAGGGACGGATACATCGTCATCAACGGTGGAATGGGCGATTGCAGAACTTCTCAAGCATCCAGACGCCATGACCAAGGCTCAAGCTGAAATGGACCAGGTGATAGGCGAGGGAAGGTTCATGGAGGAGAGTGACATCCCCAACCTCCCCTACTTACAAGCCGTAGTGAAAGAGACCTTTCGCCTGCACCCAGCACCTCCTCTGCTAGTCCCCCGCCGGGCTGATGCCGACTGCGACATCGGTGGCTTCCATATCAGGGAGGGAACTCCGGTAATGGTGAACGTGTGGGGCATTGCTAGGGATGCGAGTGTGTGGAAGAGGCCCTTGAGCTTTGAGCCCGAGAGGTTTGTGAGGAGCGATATAGACTTCAAGGGTCAGGATTTCGGGTTTCTGCCTTTTGGGAGTGGCAGGAGGATCTGCATAGGGATGCCTCTGGCTTCCAGGACCGTTCACTTTGTGTTGGGCTCTTTACTTCATTGTTACAATTGGAAGGCCGTGGGTGAAGTAGACTTTGAAGAAGCATACGGCATCACCCTCCAAAAGGCTCACCCTTTGGTGGCCCTTGCTACTACTCGATTGAGTTTGGACCTCTACCACCGTTAAAATTATTGTGATCCCCTCCAAAGAAGAAGGAGCTTAATTACTATATATGGCTTAATTCGGTGGCTTGAGCTTGGCCTAACCTGATTAATTAATTAGGCGCACCTGTTTCTTGTTGCTTCCACAAGCTTTGTTTGTTTTTGTTTTTGTTTTTTTTTTTTCGTAAGAAAGCCTTTTAATTTGAGGTGACTTTCCAATATATAAGCATGCATGCATGCATGCCAACAAGTTGGGATCTAAATGTATTAATGTGCTTAGCACCTAAATAAATGAAGTGTAATTGGACGTCCTTACATCTTAAAGCTGGTACTCGTCGGTCACCAAAATGCAGTATTCGAGATGTTATGCTTCCCAACAACTCCGTATCGCTCATTGAAGGGCACCCCACCACTCCATGGCTTTGTTGAAGGAGTAAATCATGTGGGAAGGGATGGTTCAAACTTCTTTGTCCTTTTGTTATACTCCCATTTGTTCAATGCTTGACAGTTCGACACCCCTCTCCTCTTTTAAGGCCGCGCCGCTTGTCAGGTACAATAATGAAGCCGTCTTACTTAATTCGCTCTTAAAAAACACAGACAGCTTTTCTCCCACCAAGTTCAAGCGACTCCTGCTTCATAATTAGTCAGGGAAACTGGGAAATTTTTATAAAATTATCTTAGCTTGATAAGCGATGAGTTAGGTGTGGCTTTTTATAAAATTATCTTAGCTTTTAACCATGATGAAATGAATTTAATGTCTTCAAATTGCCCTTTCAGTTTATAATCATGGTGAGCAAGGCCCTTGTCGAAAGTGTTCTTGGGCCCAAAAAAAAAAAAAAAGTAATAGTTCACGAGAGGACACCGAACAAAACAATGGCGGTGCCGCAGCAGCCGTGGTCTTTTTCAATTTTGAAAAAAAAGAAAGAAAGAAAGAAAAGAAGGATACTAGCATTTCCCCTTTCCGTGCATTAAATCTGACGCAGGCTCTTGTATTTTTTTGGATTTATATAACCCAAAGAAACAGCACCCAGACACTAAGACCTCATTGCGCTGGCTCAACCTGCCATACCTACGGTTATCGTGCTGGCAGCATAAAACTCCAAGGCTAGGACCCCTGCCCTTGAAAATCAAACATTAACTGCCCTTCTAGCAGCCAAGGCCCACCCCAACTATGCCAACCCCCCTTGGGGCATGCAGGCTCTTGTATGGATTATTGTTACTAGAAACTTCACTTACATGTGAAAAATTCCTTTCATGAGAAATAGTTTTCGAAACCAAAAACCATGCAGTTTTAAACTTGTGGAAAACTTCTAATAAAGCATGAAAAACACATTTCCTGTTGAGGCAGAAACATGTTTCACATCACATGTGAAACCTACTTAGTTTATTTATATGTGAAAACTCGTTTTCCTTATTTGGGAAACATGTTTATGTAATTTTTTTTGCAAGTTTTTTCTTAAATAAATTTTTTTAGTGAAAAGTTGAGATATTTTTGTTATTTAGAATTTTAATTGCTTATTTTATGTAATCATATATTTTCTAAAAAATTTATTAATCTTTATTATTTATCATAATATTAATAAAAAAGTAAAATTTATGTAAACTTTATATATATATATATAAGCACCTACTCCCACTTAATAGAAGCTTCAAAATTTGAATTCTTTTTTCATTGATAAGACCCTATAGATATGACCTACAATCATTGTTTAGTGAAAAACAAGCTTTGGATCATGTGATTATTGCATACGTATTGGTTTTTTAAGATATTAAAAAATCAATGGCTCACAATGTACCAAAATTGTATGACTTAAAAAACCTATTTTGATGTCCAAAAACATGATCTAAAACATGATTCCTATCAAATAAACTGTTTTAAGTACATCTATAAGTTCTGATTGAGAAGATGCAAACTTACTACTATGATTTCTAGTAGGTTGTGCACCGTATCATTACTTTATAGAGAAACTGAAATATGTAAACCATTAAAATATGTAAACTAATATTAACCGAGATTTTCATAGGATTTTTATAAATCTAACCTTGCATATGTATTCGAAGTGGTCCATTTGCTTGGAATCAACTATTGGGTCATAGTAATCGGATCAAGAAATGTTATTTTGTATGCTTGAATATTTATAAAAATTCTGAGTAATTGATTTTCAAGCTTTAAAATTTTTTTTTTATACATCATAATAGGATGATCTAAGAGTCTCTTTTTATAAAACCAAGCATCTAGATCACATCCGTACAGTAAAATTGTAAAAAATAAAATAAAAACTAAAAATATCAGTGCATACCAGTTTCCAGTAGCCCTTACTTTATATATATATATATATATATATATATATATATATATATATATATATATATATATATATATATATATATATATATATATATATATATATATATATATATATATAATGTTTTCCTTTTCACATTAACTATAATTAATAAGATCTGGTTTTCCGTTTCCATTTCTCAACATTTTTTTTCCTTTTTCCGTCTTCCTTTGTGGCAACCTTGGTATGGAAGCACAGGGAGAGCAGGAACAAGAAAAACGTTTTAGCTCAAGTGGTGTTGCGGAGAAATGAAAAATTTTGTGGGCAGCTGAAATTCCCCCTATTAAAGTAAAGGGCATCCATCGTTTTGCACTTCACGTACTCTGCCATCTTCCTTCGCATAACATACTGATAGACAGATGCAACGTAGTTGCTTCATTCGCCAGAAAAATGTAGTGGGTTGAGGTTCGAAGGGGTGGGTAGATTGTCATGTCACACTATCACAACCTATCTTATTCATAACTAAAGGGGTCTCCTGTTCTTGTCTATCAGCTTGCCTGCCCTGGTTTGTGACTTTGTGGCGCTAGGACGTAAACGGGTCGGATTTGGTTCTGTCCTAATTAAGCTTTTCTAAATTAATCTGACCTTATAGGATTCAGATGAACAAGGGCAGCACCATATTCGGATTCAACTAGAACAGAAAAGCTAATCAGATACAGGTTTACTCATGTTTGGATTCAGATATTCATCCAATTTGGGTTTAGCTTGGACTTGGATATTCAGATTCATAAATCTGTTGAATTTAACTCCCCCTCTTGCTAATCTATCAAGGTTCCTAACCAAAAAACTCAGTTTTACAATGTTTAAAGCTAACTTTAATTCTCTAATAACTATACAAGATATCTATCAGAGGGGTGGGGATACCCAAAGTGGGACGCCTTCCTTTCAAAACCCTGCGTGAGCCACCGGCCAGGTCAGCCCAACCTGTCTCAATCATCACCTTTCCAGTTATGATATAGATCTTTTCATAATTTTTCACATGCACCCCATTCTCTGCCTTCCAAGCTTCCTCTCCTCGCAAAGCATGATTCTGCAGTGCGTATCCTATGTGCCAACCATTATCAAAGTAGTTGTGTATGTTTAACTTCACCCAGCCCTGGGGAAGGGGGGATCCCATTGCCGCATAAACCTCCATCTAGACACCACCGAATGAGATGAGTTTTCAAGAATGTTGTTCTTGCACACTACTATAGATTAAATCTGTTGTTTGGATTTTCCTTTATCCCCAAAGATGGCTTAGATCCTCTCTTTCCATATTCGCCATATAATGACATGGTAAGTTATGTCCCAACTCTCTTTAATCCTTTTTTTTTTTGAATTTTTTTCCTGACCATCTTTCTGAATCTTCCTTCACACTAATTGTGGGTCTTAGTTTTTACCAAAGAAAACGGCCGCTCTTCTCCAAACCTGCACCACCCATGGGCAACATAGGAACAAATGTTCCTCTGATTCTTCATTTTGTTTGCAAAACTCACATCTACATGGGAGTTGAACCCCTAACTTCTTCAAATAGGTTTAAGCAACTTTCTATCCAACGCCAATATGAAAGTGATAGCCGCTCTTGGTGGGTTTTTTTTATGCCACACCTCTTTGAAGATATCATAACTTTGCCCTTTCTTTCTTATGTGATCCCACACAATCTTCATTGAGAAGTCTTCCTTAGTTTTTCATAAATGGAGGAAGGGTTCGGGGATTTAGAAAGATTGATTTTACATTTTACCTGAATTTGGTCAATATGTTTGTGCAATGGTGGGTGATGGCCGTGCAACCCTCTTTTGGCAAGGCTGGTGGTGGGAAGATCAGAGGCTAAGGGATGTGTTCCCAAACTTGTATGCAGCTTAAGAGCATGATGGTTTGTCCAGGTTTGGATAAAATGAACAAAAAGAATGGAACAGAACAGAACATTGGTTTTGTTCGTTCTGTAACAACTGTTCTAAGTCCAATGTTTGTTTGGATCATACTCAAATGCTATATTTCAAATGTTCGTTGTTTGATGATAATGTACGGACAACTTGGACAGACATGGATAATGGGTCAAATTACTTCATTTTGGATCATATGACCCGATCGGTTCACTATTTTACATGTTTTAACAAGTTTATTGTGGTTTTTTGCCCAAATATGGATTCAATTAAGCAATTATATCTAAAGTCATGAATTTTTGCCCTGAATATGGATTTAGAATTGGAATTTTGCCTTGAATATGAATCTCAATCTCTCCGGAAAGAGCATCTCAGTAGCCAATCAAAAAAACCAAATGACGATGTCAAAGCTTGGACAACATTTGAATTTCAGTCTGAAACTCAATGAGACCTTGCTCTGATATTGTATTTCCTCTTTTGATAGCAACGTTGGTGCCATCGTCAAGCATTCCCTTGTAAACTTTGCCAAAGCCGCCTACACCGAGAAGCAGACCCTCATCAAACTTGTTGGTCGCATCCAATATCTCTTGGAAGGTGAAAAAGTGCCCCAAGTTTGAATTTGCCAAAGAGATGAAGCTGGCAGTTCCGGTCTTCTGAGAAGTAGTTGAAACTTTACTCATGGTGTGTGAATTTTCATATAATGGCAATGGCAGTCACGAATGAGCATGGTGTCGCCTTTTTGATCTCAGAAAGACAAAGCAATAGTAATACAAAGCTATCAACAAAACTACCGCTAGGCTGCCCACAATCACTCCAAGAACGATTGTCAACTTCATCTTCTTCGGCTGTGAACCAAAATAAATATTTCAGACAGAAAGCAAGCCATCCAAACTCCCAGTATCATTGTTGATCTTCATGATCTCTAAACCATTGAGAGTAGCATTGGCATTATCCAAAACAGTTGAATCAGGGCCAATGCTCACATTTATGTGAGTTGATCCAGGAGAGGTATTGGAAACAAAATTAGAATAATATGGTCTTCTCAACATGTTGGTCTTCTTGGAGGGATCAATATCAGTTGCCCCATAATCAAAATTGACATACACATTGAAGATGAGCTCATTCAAAGCATTGCTAATGATATCAAAGAAGTGAATCCGTATATAATACAAGAAGCTTGGATCAACGGAGAGAGACCATGTGATGTTGTAGTTGACATTGAAAACATTCGTGTCTGCCATTGCTTCAGCAATGGCATATACCCAATTGGGTGCGATCTCCTTGGTGACCATTATTCTGTTGTTAATGGAGGTTGGATCCACATATGCAACTGTCACGGAGTTGTTAGAGAACAGGTAAACCCTATCATTCTCCCAAGTTCTTCCTAATGTATCATTGATTGGGGGTGATCTTAGGACCTCCCACATTGAGCCTGTAGACAATCTCCATAGCCAAATTGGACATACCACTGAAAGGGGAACCAACAGAGACCTGCTCAGCCACATTTCGTTGATCTCTCAGGGGACCAGGGATGCACTGATCTCTCCGGCGACCAACCCAGTCACATTTTGTTGGAGATTTTTTCTTTGGCAAGGAACCAAACCCCGAGAAACAAGACAGATCCGACGATGCTAGGGTTGGTGCTGAAGCTTGCAGAAGAAGACTCGTGAGAAGAAGAGGAAGAAGCGCAAACGAGGAGAGAAGTTTCTGGTGCACTCGTCGATGCATGATTTATTTTTTGTTCCCTTCGTTTTTGTTTTTTTTTGTAATAGGGGGAGGTGGATCAACAATTATGGTAACGCATCCGCTGCATCCAATGTTTGTTGAAAATCTTCGTTTTCAACGTGATTTTCGTTCAAATCACACTGGGAACGGTGCATCAAACGTACCCTAAGGGGGTAGTTCTCTTCCATCAGGACGTTTGATCACAAACTGATAACAATTGGGATATAGTTGTGTGAAGGTACCCATCGGATTTGGTTTTTCAAGAATGGTCGAGTCTCATGAAAAAATTGTTGTATTTCCCAATTGATCATAGGGAGAATAAACCAAGATGGACGTTAACATCGGATGGGAATTTGTTGTCTCTTCCTTCTATAAAGCTTTGCAATTCCCAATGATGTTTTGACTTCCAAAGAGGTCACTTTGAGGAAGTTGCATCCCTCTTAGCGGTTCTCTCTTGGGTTGGCAAATCCTATATGGGAATATCAACACAAAATGTCGACTTAAAAGGTTGGGTCTCTCTCTTCTAATTTGGGGTCGCTCTTGAGAGGGTGGCCCTCTCCTCGTTCCCTGGTGTTGGGGCGGTGTCCCCCCCGAGACATCGTTGTTCTGCCCGTTGAGGGCGTCGTTGCAACCCACACCCCTCGGGCCTCCTTGCTGGTGGTTCTCCTCAGCGTTCAGCCAGAGCTCACACCCCTTAGAGTTTTGTTGACTTCCAACTATGAAGGCTCTTTGCTGGAATATCAGAGGACTGAATTGTCCCGCCAAAAGTTTGTTCTTGACAAACTAGAATCGTCAGGAAAAGCCAGATCTCATTGCCCTATGCAAAACAAAAATAGAAGCAGTCTCTCGCTTTGTCATTTCTGAAATACGGAGAGGGGTGGACTTCTTCTTTAAGCTCGTGGTCCACTACGCTAGTGATATTCTTATTCTCGGAAAGCCTTCTCTGGGCATCTCCCAAGTCGACGATGACATGTTCTCTCTTTCAATTGCTCTTTCCTTAAATGTGGAGCCTCTCTCGCGGTAGTCACTATTGTCTATGGCTCCAATCGTCCTCCCCTCCGTCCAGCGTTATGGTCAGATTTGAGCAGGATTATCGGTTCTTTTACGGAGCTGCACCTTCTTATAGAGAACTTTAACTGCTTATTGTCTATTCATGACTCTAATTCTCATGTTTCTCTGCATGCCTCTATGCGGAGTTGTAGGATTTTGTCCAACAACACCAGTTTTACCATGTTCCTCCTACCGGTGAGCCTTTCTTATGGTCAAATAAAAGGTTTTGCCCATGCTATCGAGTGCTCATCTCCCCGGATCTGTTGGAGATCCTCCCCAACATGACCTGTTTCTTGCTTCCTCCTTCTGTCTCGGACCATAACTAGGTCGTCACTGATTGGGGGGAAGGCTTTACCACTGCTAGGTCTTTTGTCTTTTAAAAGTAGTGGTTGAAGGAGCCAGACTTCAAATCTGTGGTCTACCGTTTATGGAGCAAGCATTCTACTGCGATCAGGGTCGTCGTCCAGTGCCAAGAGAAGATTTTTCGCCTGACCCGTGATATCAAAGCTTGGCTTCTGAATAATAATATCAGTAAATTCCAGCAAATGGATGCTTGAGAGAAAGAGTTGTCGGTCATTTATCATTCTATGTCTTTCTCAGAATCTCTTTCCAATTCGACCCTTCAAAGCTTAAAGGCCAGATCCGCTGAGCTTTCTTTGCTTCTGCAAACCTGGTGGATCAAGGATGAAATTCGATGGAAACAACGGGTGAGGGTGCATTGACTTGCGGCTGGTGACGACAATATTAGATTCTTCCACTCCTACACTTCACACCTTCATAGGAGGAACGTTATTCCCTCTATCTACATTGGGGTAGTCAGCTACTCAGCCGACAATGTCTTATCAGTGGTTTCTCACTATTTCAAGACCCTTTATGCTGCCCAGACCTCCACCAATGGCACTATTGGTCCTTGTCTAGTCTGGACTATTGATCAAGCTTAAGCCAGAGCTATGCAATCTAAGTTTGCTGACGCTGAAATCATTTTGGCTATCAATGGTTTTTTCAAGATGAAAAGCTTCTGGCTACGACGGCTTTTCCATGGATTTCTTCAGTATCTTTTGGTCTTGCATTCAACATGACGTTATCAATGTCTTCGTTGAGCTCCATCGCAACTGTCGGTTGTCGGTTCACATGCACTTAGCCATTGTCTCTCTCATCCCGAAGAATGAGGCGGCCTCTGATATCTCAAGGTTTCATCCGATTTCGGTTATGGGTGTGTTCTACCACATTATTGCTAAGGTTTAGGCCAATAGGCTCAGAGTCGTCACTGCTCAAATCTTATCGAACTCCTGGTTCGCTTTTATCCCCCACAGACGAATTCATCACTCCTTTATCTTGGCCTCGAAAGTTCTTCACTCTTTGTATATTAGCGGCCAACCTTTCTTCTCTCTCAAGCTCGACATCCATAAATCCTTTAACTCAATCCATTGGCCTTTCTTATTTCACATACTATCCAACTTCGGTTTCGGCCACTGTTTCTCTCGATGGGTGCGTGAGCTAGTTTCAAATACTCACTCTTTCATTAAGCTTAATGGAGCAAGAGGTAGGCAGTTCAAGCTTGGGCACGGTATTCGGCAAGGCTACCCTCTCTCCTCTTTGTTATTTAATGTCATTGTCGAGGGTCTCGTGGTGTTGTTCAAGAGGGTTGCAGATAAAGCCATTATTGATTTCATCGACATCCAGGATTTTTCTTATCATATTATCACTTATGTTGATGACATGATCCTTTTCGGTCGCGCTTTCGTTCAATAAATGTTGAGATTCAAGCTCATCCTTCACATTTTCCTCTCTCTTTTGGGTTTATCCCTTAATGACAATAAATGTTGCTTGTCCATGTTCAATGCCATCTCCCCTCATTGTTGGTCACCGGACAACTGTTTTTTAGCTGCGCAACTTCGGATTTACCTATTTTCTATCGGGGTCTCCCTTTGCAAATAAAGTGCATCCTCTCAGCCGCTTGGACTGCTACTATCCAAAAAGTTCAGACCAAAATTTCTTCCTGGCAGGCTTCCTACCTTTTCATCGTCGGTCGGCTTACCCTTATTAGGCACGTTTTGTCTTCTATCATCCTTGATTTTGATGCCCTTGGGTGTAGAGAAGAAGTTCTTTTGTTTGATGGCGGATTTTCTTTGGTCTGGCTGCCAACCTTGAACTAAGTGCCACCTGGTTGAATGGAACTCGTTGGTGTTACCAAGGCATATGGATGGTCTTGGGATCGTCGCTCTCAAACTAAGAAGTATTGCTCTCATCGTGAAGCAATGCTGGATAGCGTACCGTTCAAGCAATCCGTGTGCTTCTCTGCTCCATGCTAGGTACGGCTCTCTTGAGTCGATCCACTATAATTGTCATCCCAGCAGGCTTCATATTTTGCACTTGTGTCGCATGTGGCTTAAGGTCATGTCTTTCATCCTCATGCAAGATGGTAATTCCGGACCTGACACACAGCTTTTGCAATGGGCAATTGCGCCTAGCGACGCTTTTTGCACCAAAACTCTTTATCAGTCGCTTCTTTCTCCTAGGTTGACTGGCTTCCTGAGCGCCTTTTATGGGATAATAGCCCAACTCCTTGCTCTCGGTTTTTAGCCTGGTTAATTTTGCACAATAGAGTTCAAACAGACAGCTTTCTAAAGAAGGTGGGTTTTCAGTATCCGAGTAGGTGCGTCCTTTGCCAAGCGGGGGAAGAATCCACCTACCACCTCTTTTGGGTCTGCCCAATCTTTGTGGATCTCTTTAAAAGTACGTGAAATCAGCCTTAAGTCATTATGAGACAGGAATCCTTTGCGCTCGACCTTCTGTGGGGTCTGTTGTAGGTTCGCAGTTGCAAGCGGTGGCGGCTGATCTAGAGAACTTGGCTTTTTACTTCCTGGTGAGCTGTGTGGATGACTCGCAACAATGCGATCTTTCGTCATTTTTTTATTGCCTTAAATAAGCTCGTCCATTGCATCTTAGCTGATGTGTACGCAATTTTGTGCCTCTCTTCCCATGTTATCCACCCCCTTCAGTCGCCCTCTCTTCCTCGAGACCAGTGGCGGAGCCAGGGGTGGGCATGGGTGGGCGGTCGCCCACCCCAGAATTAGAAACCGAGTTGAAATATGATATGACTCGGGTCTTCTTCTTCATTCCCCACGATTTGGAGGTTGCATTCTTTCCTTGCGAATGCTTGTCGAAGAAAATCAGAGCAGGGTCGTGCATGAGTGGAGATCATGCCTCCCTGCGATACAGAGTTGCTCTGCCTCGATGCTGTGGCGAGGACCGTCCCCTCCGAGAGAGAGCTGAGGAGGCACCTCAGTTGGAAGACCTTCGGCTTGTTGCTGGATCACCACCGAGAAGGAGGTGGCTCAACTACCGAAACAGGCTTTCGATCTCGATGTATGATCTTCACCACCATGGAAGCTTCGTGCCACTGCGCCACCGACAGAGGTCGATGATCACCACCCGAAGTCTGCCCACCCAACAAAAAACTTCTGGCTCCGCCACTGCTCGAGACCCTGGCTGATCTTTGTGTTTTTCTTTTTTCTCTATTTTGCCTTCATGCTTTCGACCTTTTGTTTTGGGTCTGTTGTTTGCTTGCGGGCTCAACTTTTTGTTGATCCCCTGCCTTAGTAATGTTGATGTTTTTTTAGGCTCTCTTGCAAGTCTGTGCATTGTATGCCAATGTGAGGAGGAAACACTATTGCATTTATTTTGGGAGTGTGACTTTATGAGACGGATGTTGAACTGTGCATGGGGTGCTTTGGGTAGATATTTGCTTCCCTAGAGACACCTTAGTTGCATCGCATATGACTCTCAAAGGAAAACGTTGGAAGTTCATATGGCGGGTATGGTTGCTATGATCTTGGAAGTTAATTTGGTCTGAGCAGAATCATCATATTTTTAGAGGTCTATTCAGCGACTATGCAGCCATACTTGAACTCTTGAGGTGGGAGGTTTCTGATAATGCACGCTTCAAGTGGCCTGGGCGACCGATCGATTGGATTGGGAAGGAGAGAGGGATCTTCTAGTTGTTCTGCAGGGCTGATCCCAATCGCTCTTTACTTTTTTTGGTTTAATTTTTATGTCCGTAAATATTCCTGGCATTATTCATGTTGGGTTTTGACCTGCTCTGCTCTGCTTGGCACCAGCTGTTTAATCGCAATATTGGCTTTGATATCTCATCAAGTCTGTGTGATGCATAGTGATCCTTTATCTGAATCTATTCATTGTTTTCTCTCTAAAAAAAAAAGAATGGCAGTAATTAACCAAATGTTAGACCAACTTAGCATGTACAGTATTGGTCCTTGGAACGAACTCTGAACTCTTTGTTCAAGTCTCTAAACATGGGAACATGTAGTGCAACACCAACAAAAAGAAACGAGAGAAGTGCAGGTTCAGGCCGTCAAAGTGAAACTTGCGAAGGGAACTTATTAATGCCGGTGGTTGTTACTTGTTAGCTGCTCAAATTTTAACCGCCTTACCTTGGCTCTGAATTTCGTTAAAATATATGGATATGAAGAACAGAGGCTAGCTCTTTCTGTGAATGAGAACCAGCGCACAAATGACATTTGATTCACGTCACGGATGTCGATCCTCCGTAGAGAAGAAGCTCTTGAATTACTACCACATTCAAAGTGTAAGAAAAGTGACGAGTTATCGATACCCACCAGGTTTTTGTATCTTTTATTTTATTTTACCAACTCAATGTGATTACGTAATCCATGGACCCACGCATGCAGATTGGCACATCGGATCCGTTAGCCAACAACCATGGGGCTCCCTGCTCACCCTAACATATCCCCATCAAACCAAACTAAAACCTATTTGAAGACCTTTTGATTTTTTTTTATAACAAATCTAAAAGAAAACATTAATGTCTTAAACTACCCCACCCACCAAAGGGTTGACAATTACCACCTTGGATTCTTCTGATAGCTTTCTATATAATAATGTATGTTCAACTAACTAAGCTGCTTGATGATTCCTTTTCAGTATGTCTTTGTGACAATGGCGCTCCCTAGTCCCTCCTGCTAATGCAAGTCCCTTGAACCTCTCATATTTCAAGCACAAACCATGCAATCTTCTTGTTCATGCTCATTCTCGTGTAGCTGAGAAAATTAACAAGGCGTGCAGTGGCTTGAATGCGCTAATTAGAAAACACCAACACGACCTTCATTTCCTTGTGTATAGCGCGCGACTCATCGAGTGAGTGCTAGAGATTCATTTAAGGATCTCAAGTCAATAAATCATGAACTACGGAAGTACTACTCGAAGAGGGTGTTTGGTTGCACAATTGGGAATACATGTACCCTTTTGAGTGAAATTAGATAAAACATAATTTCACCCCACCAAGGTTGTCACCTCCACTAGTTCTATTGGATCCAGACCCAGCTCTGACTTCAAGGTGATGCATCACATTTGGTCCATGTCTGACCAGTCCTAGCTTAGGGCAGAACCAGATCTGGTTAAGATGCAGATAGGATAAACCAGGCCTAGTATAAACCTTAATCTTGTTTATATATTTCACATTGAAAATAGCAGATTATAACAAGAACTCCGATTGGACACAGGTCTGCTTTGAACATTATTCAGCTAGACCTCGGTCCATATGCGGATCAAATCCCATGCGTCCAATCCATTAGCTAGTTGGACTAATTTCATTATATCCGAACCTGGGTCTTATCAGATCTAATCCAAGTCATATACTTGATCCATTAACAGGGCCAACACCAACCATTGCAGTAAATTTTTTATGTGTTTTATCCAAAATGCATTTCAATGCTCCAACCAAACAGGCCCCTGATAATATGCTGTACATTTTTCAAAATAATGAGGAAATTATAAAACTCTGAATTTAACGACAAAATAAGAGGAAATACCGGTAGACCACCTCATGATTTTTGGATTCGAACATCACCTGTTACGTTTTTTTCCGTTAACTCCACTATAATTTGCTAACTGGAAAGAAGAAAAAGAGATCATTATGCACAAGAGGATCATACAAAGACAAAATTTTGTTGGAACAACTCTTTGCATCACCATGACTCATGGCCTATCTTAGAAAGAATAAATGAAAGATACATCCATTTTCCATATAAACATACAGAAGCTAGCTTTAAAGATGGAAGTGAATTTCAATTCTGTAAATTTTACAAAAGCAACGTTTTAGCCTTTAATTTTAGGTGAATAAATCTTATGATGGTAGTGATGGCTGCGACAATGAAGCAGGCGATGGAGAGGGTGATGAAGAAGGAGCAGGCGAAGGCGAAGGTGACGGTGATATGATAGTAGACGATGGTGGTGGCAGTGACGCCGATGAGAACGTCGAATAAAGCTTTTCTGAATGTCCCATCATTTTTCTTGCCTTTATTTCCACTCTTTCTTCACCTGAGAAAGAAAGAAAAACAATTACATGCAAAACCGACAACAGAACCAAATCAACATTAATAAGTACACTTGCAAACTTGAATTCCTGTATGTATATATATGCATGGTCTGTTTCACATCGCAACTGCAGTTGACAAATGGATTGCATTAGACTATGCACCCAAGAGACAATTCAATTGCCCAGGGGGGTCTCATTCTTCTATTGAAAGAAAAAGGAAACAGAACAAGAGAAAAACATAAAATCATTTGATGTACTAACCAGAGAATTCCAGGCCTTGCCTCGCAGATTTCGACCACAAGACAAGAGTTGGAGTGATGATGGTGAGGAAAGCCCAGAAGCCAACTATCAATATAATGGCTCTTCGAGGCATCGTCTGCAAGAAAAAACAACAAAGAATTTGGTGTCTGACAAATTGATATTAAGGGTATAGACAGAAGGGAAGGGAATATCAAGGGGTGTAGCTTGCTGGCATTGCTTGCCTAGAGCCAACCACTGGTTTGGTTTGACAATGTTTTCTTGCGACGATGCACAAACGTTTAATAAAGTCTTTGGTGGCTTATGGGTAGTTATAATCTACCATGCCCCCAAATTAAAGATAACAATATTAAATGTTACACTGTGGGCTTTGATATATTCATGTAAAGGTCAATGGAGGGAACGGAACTCCATCTAGGATCCATCATTGGCTTTAAATAGAAAAGATTAAAAAGTAGGTTCTTCGTATTTTATAAACAATTGCCTTCATTGGGGTTTGGTTGTCGTAAACTAGTAGGCTCCACCGTCCGGAAGGCCAACTTTATGATTTGGGCATGTTTGCTTGCTTTGCTGACAGGTGAGAAAGTATAAGCTAAGAAGAGTATAAGTTGTGATTGTTGGTCAGATCAAATTTGTGACCAATTTTCACAAGATTATAAGATTGTATTTTTTCACGTTCCACTAACCTTAAGGGCACGTTTGAAAGTGGAAAAGATGTAGTAAAAGTGATACTAAGATAGAAAAATTGAACGGTTTTTAATCCTTCCAAACTAAAGAAATTTTTTTGAGAGTTTTTCTAAAAAGTACACTTTTTGATAGAAACATTTTTTCAAAGGGAGAGTTGGAGGAATGTTTACTGCCAATAGAAAATTGTGAGGTCCACCCACCATCACCATCACCCACATCAGGAAAAACTGTCATCCACACGATGATTTTCGAGTATCCATCACCACCATTCATCTTACTACTACCCACCTCACTCATCAATAGAAAATAGTGAGGTCCACTCCCCACCACCCACCATCACCACCACCATCACCATCACCATCACCCACATCACGAAAAACTGCCATCCACACGATGATTTTCCAGTATCCATCACCACCATTCATCTTACTACTACCCACCATCACTCACCATCACTAACCCCCCATCCACACGATGATTTTTCAGTATCCATCACCACCATTCATCTTACTACTACCCACCATCACTCACCTCATTCACCATCACTAACCCCCCCCCCCCCCTACCATCAATCACCACCTATCATCTCACCCACATCCCGAAAAATGGTGTTGACGCTCCTCCACCACCATCATCTATCTCACCATCACCCACCTCTCGAAAATTTGTGTAAGAGAAGCTCCACCACCCCCACTCCATCCTCTCTCTCATTTTTTTTAAGATTTTTTATTTTATTTTTCTCATGCTATACAAACAAGTAAAAAAATTTTATTTTAAAAAAAAATATCATATCAAAACTTCTCGTAGGCAAATTTTTTTGTTCCTATAAGAATTTTTCTTGCTTTCAAACGTGAGGGCACCTTTGAAAGCAAGAAAAACTCTCATGGGAAATGAAAAATTTGCCTATGAGAAGTTTTGACATGATAATTTTTCTAAATGAAAGTTTTTCACTTGTTTGGGTAGCTTGAGAAAAATAAGATGAAAAATCTTAAGAAAAATGGGGGGGGTTGTTAGTGGTGGAGTTTCTCCGACGTGGTTTTTCAAGAGGTGGGTGCGTGTGGTGGTAAGATAGGATGGTGGTAGTGAAAAATCAGCATTCGGGGTGATGGAGCTTCTCTGACACAGTTTTTCGAGTGGTGAGTGATTATGGGTGGTAGTGGTGGTGGTAGTGAGATGGATAGTGGAAAATCATCATGGGAGAGAAGTTTTTGGGGAGGTGGGTGATGGTGGTGGTTGAGCTTCTTTGGCATGATTTTTCATTAAGTGGGTGATGTTGGGTGGTAGTGGTACAATGGATGGTGAAAAATCATCCTAGGGAGGGTGGTTTTTCGGGAGGTAGGCAATGGTGGGTGGTGGTGGTAAAGATGGATGGTGGTGTGTGGTGATGGCAGTCAGATGGAGAGAGAGAGCTAGCAAAATTCTTTAAAAAACATTCATCCACCCCTTTGAAGGAATGTTTTTTTATAAAAAAAAAAATACTTTTTAGAAAAACTCCTCAGAGAAAATTTTTCTTTCGTTTGGAAGGGTAAAAAATTTGTATAGATTTTTCATTTTGTATCACTTTTCCTACATCTTTTCCACTTTCAAATGTGCCCTAAGAAAAGTATGGTGATTGTGATTTACAATTACAGGATCCAAGGATCATAGAATTTTTGTTATAATCAAACTCACGACAGGTGTAGAACAACACTTTGGGGGACTCCAGTCTTCCAATGTTTAGCACTATACACTGAGGTCAATCACACTCTCAATCTTGGTGGGTTTTCATCATCATCATAAAAAATGAGCTACCTGCTAGAATTGTTTTAGATTGTCAAGAAGAAAACACTTGCTACAATAAAGTAAATTAGCCGAAAGGATCGCATCGTGAGTCACCTAACACTTGTGTCATTCTGTCCAAACATTAATTTGAGCATTGTTTGGACTTAACTGCTAAGATGGCCTTAATCCCCAGCATTCTTATCGAAGAAAAAAAGATGGCAACACTCTTGGAACCCTATGGTGCCTAATTTCATTATGAATGGGGGTCATCGAATCTAAATGGGGTATGTGCTAGAAGGAGAGGTTGAATCTTCAACCTTGTAATGACACATGTTCGATCATTGAGCTATTTTAGTTCTCTGTGCATGGTGAGATTTCCTCAATTCTTTGTTAGAGTTCATTTCTAGCTCATGTCTATGTATGTCATATTGCCATGACTATGGATCTATATATAAGGATCCATGAAAGGATTGAGCTTAACTCCACTATTAACATTGAGATAATGCCTTATTAAACTTTATAACTCCCTCCACAACCATGTAAATTAGGTTATATGCATTTATTAAATAATATAATTAAATTACATAAATTATATTAAATGCATGATGCATTATGTTAAACATATTATATCTTAAATGGTGCATCATGTGTCATATATAATATTTTATGATAAAATATGCACCAAATAAACCTGCATGGTTTTTTGGATTATATAAATATCTAAATATGATATTTTTCTTACATGTGTGTTATGTTTTTAAATACTCATGTGAGTTTTTCATCATTCATTTTCAAGTACGAGGTTTTCACACATGCCATGAGTTATTTCTTATATAGCTATGTGCACTTTCCCAAGTATGATATTTTTTACACGAGTCATTTTCTAGATAGTTTTGTAGTCTTTTCATCATCATATATGAACCATGATTCTTTCCACATATAGTATGGATTTGTTATGTCATTATCTTTTCGTGCACTTATTTCACATAATTATATAGATTTTTCATCATGTCACAATTTAAATTGTAACCCTTAATGTGCAATGTCATATTAAACAAATACATCATATTATGGGTTTCATTTTTTAGTTAGCCATGAATTTCTTATGACTCTTTTATGATCATACAATTAAACATTATCATGTCAACAAGTACACTAGTGGACTGCTATGAATTTTTATAACTCATAAATTTATGATAAATTATGATTAGCCAAACATAATAAGGGATTCACTTTTTAATATTTCACCATAGTCAATACTCTCACTATCCATGTGCATCATCATCACATGCAATATGTTTTAACTCAGGTTAATCACCACCAGATTATTTTGGATTGATATATTTATATCCAAAGTCATAAATATGATTTCTAAAAATATGAATACAATCATGTTACATACCATACATAAAACTTCTAAACCATAAAAAAATATCATGTTGCATACTATGCATAAAGCTTCTAAAGTATGAAAAAATATTCATTCATGCATTCATACAAACAAACCATAAGAAGCATATTCTATCATGATTATTTATCATCATATGCAAAATATTCACATGCATGTGTAAAATTATAATTCAATTCTCACTTTTCCAACGCACTGCATTTAAGCAATATATGCATTAAGACATCACAAACTAAAACAAATATTTATTAAAGTAAAGCTTAGGCCCCCATATCCATATTAAATTTGGATATAGACCATATCCATAATTAATGGGAGTTGTTTTCTCATCTCATAACCATTTGGATATGCCAATAATGATAAAGTCATTCATTTTCGAAGGCTTTATTCTTATCAAATATGATAATAAGTAACAAACCATAAGCATGTCAACATATAAGTTCAGATCCATTAACAGATCCAAAACAAAAAAAATAACCATATCCAAAATTGACTTAAGATTTTATCACCAAGTTCAACATGATTCATAATGAGAAATGGATCTACTTGAAAGTTTAAGCAAAATCATGGGTCACAGGATTTGATTGTAGTCTAAATCCATATCCTTAGGATTCCAAATTCAAATGGATCTATATAATATATCCAACATTATATTTTTCTAGATGCCTTCTTTTCATTTTTTGTGGTATTTTCTTTCCTTCTTTATATATGTGTGTATTTGAGAGTGGTCATCAACAAAGGCTTACTTTTCAAGCAACTAATGAAGAGAGAGGCTCCATATGCATCATACAGTGTCCACATGACATCTATTATGAGTAGTGTGCCCCCCCCCCTTCATCTTCCTCTTTTCATGCATCCTTTACCAATACGAAGCTAGTGTTGTCGTTTCATGCCATCACCTCCTACTTTCTTTCTTTCTGTTTCATTCTCTATCCATGCACTACAATCATTCAAAAGGTTTTTATTCAGATGGTGGGCAACTTGAGATGGTTGCTTTACACGAAGCTTAAGAGAAGAGTAATGGTAGCAGAGAGAAGGACGTTGTTGGTCATACATGACCTCCATGGCTATGTTTCACAAAGAGTCTCACTCATTGAGAAGAGAGGTGGGCCAACTCTCTCTCTTCAATGAGTGAAACCGCCCAGAATAAGGCCTTATCCAAAATGAAGCAGCTCTGAACATGAAACAATTGCCCACTTTATGCTGGGTTATTGGCTACCCAAGAGGGTGTAAATCCCAGCATTGTTATCTCTCTTATTTAAAGAGAGAGACGGCTTACTCACAAGAGACATAAAAAATCAGTGAGAGCAAAACCCCTCCTGAAGAAGGTCATATACACTCTCTTCATGCACATCAGTGTGCATAGGGACATCTCTAGATCATCATTTGACGTTTGGAGCCATGAGTCATTGATCAACAATCACCGAAACAACAACAAATGTCAGTGCTCTTTCTTGTTTATTCGGATTTCGGCGACCCCTGTCTCTGTTTACAAATAATAATAAGGGAAATTGACTTTCGACTCGGGTCTACCCGTGACAGTAAAAAAAACAGAATTCCAACTAATCAGGTTCTTCATAGCCGCCTGATCGGTTTCACCGTCGCTGATTATTCAGATTCCACTCTCATCGACTGAGAAATCAACAAAAAAAAGGGAAGAAAAACTCGAAGCTTCCTCGCGAAGCTTTTGTTTCTCTCCAAAAACATTGAGCCTTTTATATGCATTTAAAGGTGATTTACCAAAAATACCCTACTCTTTTCAGGTAATGTTGCTGCCAAAATTACCTGTTACCCCTGGTCTTTTCAGGTATTTTTGGTCAAGTCCTACTCAGTTAAATTATGTGTTTGCCTCTGATTTTAATTTAATTATTTGTTCTGTCCTTCTGTAATAAATTTACTGTATTGCACTTAAACTTTGTTGTATTTGACCTATGTATCCTTGAATAACAGCAGAGGTCCTCAGCTTTTCTGGTAATTCTAGAAAGGGACGTGAACTCAAAAATATTATCCAGAACAGGCTTAGGTTTCTGATTTTTTGTAAAAAATCTCTTATTTTTTTAATTCTTGTTTTTTTAATAATATTTTTTTAGCAGTGCTCCTCTGATTTTTTTTTAAATTACAAAAAGTGCTTAGAAAATGCATATTTGCTTAGTACTTGCATGAAATAACAAGGTAGCTCATCATGAAATTATTGATTATGAAAGTTATATTGCATGAATTTATGGCTAATATTTTCTTATTCATATACTTGTTGCATGTTGGATTTACTTTTATCATGCTTTGCCATTTTAAAATATCTAAATTTAAAAAAATGACAACTAGGGCTTGTGCAACTGAATTGGCTAAAACTAACAAACTTAATGGCATCAATTTCCATACTTGAAATAGGAGAATCCCTATTGTTTTAACTTTAGAAGGCACTGAGAATGACTTCATTACTGAAATGAGAGACCTTGGCGCCGAAGCTACCAAAGCGGTCAAATCGGCTTTTATAAATATAAAAGGGATAACATGTTGGCCAGAACCATCATGCTCACCTATATGGATGATGACTTTATTACGGTGTTTGAAGATTACCCAACAGTTAAGTCAATGTTTGATGTCATTTCTAAGAAATATGATACTACTTTTAAAACATACATACAATTACTACTAGAACAATATAATTCATGTCAGTTGCAAGAACAGGATAATGGTGTTGATCATATGAACAAAATGCTTGTTATGGCAAAGGACATGACAATAGTTGGGAATATTATCCTTGACCATAAGCAGATATCCACTATTCTGCATAGTCTCTCATCTTCATGGAAGATGGTGTAAACGGCTTTTAGACTGAATTCTAAAAATCTAACCCTGAAAGAGCTTCCTACTTAGTTGAAAATTGAGCAGCAACATATGCAACAAGATAGAAAAACTTAATTACATTTCGCAATGGATGCTCCCAATCACAGTCATAGCCCATCTACACGTCCACCTTTTAAGAAGAATTTTTTTAAAGGTAATGGCAAATTTAATAAAAAGAAGGGTCTAACATTTTGCAAGCAGCAGGCAGTCGCCTCCCAGGTCAAGTGTTTCAAGTGTGAAAAATCTACACTTCAAGAAATATTGTTGGAGTCAACCGAACACCAACAATAGAAGAAACAACAAGAATCGCTAGCAAAAGGAGAGACGAGATATAATCTGTATGATATCAGAATGCTCTTATGTAGACCAGGCTCTTTTAGTATGGTGGGTGGACTTAGGAGCAACACGTCATATAGCAATGAGCAAGGAAGGAATGGTGGACATGGTCGAGTATAATACTTGTGAACATCTGGTGTACATGGGCAACAACGCATACTCTGATATTTTTTGTGTCGAGACTTATCGCATTGAAACTTTAAGAAATAATGTGTTGTTGTCAAATGTCCTGATTGTCCAGTCCATGTGACATAATTTAGTATTTCTCTCAGCCTTGGTTGCTAAGGGCTTTGAAGTTAGATTTCTCCCAGGGAAGGTTACTATGAGAAAACATGGTCGAGTGCTATTTGATGGGGTTTTTGATAAACATATTGGATTTCTAAATTAGTAATTCTGGTATGAATAAAATTCCTTAGATTTTTGCTTATATTGACACTATCCTTACTGTGGACGTAAATGTCTGGCATCAAAGACTTGGACACATTAACTTGAAGAAAATGAAGAAACTTTTTGAATTAAATCTAATACATGACTTTAATGAATCTTCATTTCGAATATGTGAACCTTGTATTTATGAAAAAATGATACAAAAACTTTTTTCACATAATGTAATTAGAGCATCTGAATTATTAAATCATTCACACTAGCATTTGTAGTCCCTTCAAGACTCAAGCTCATAAAGGAATGCAATATTTTATATATTTTATTAATGATTTCTCTATATATAGTTATGTATATCTTATAACTCATAAGTATGAAGCATTAAAAAAAATTAAAGAATATCGTAAAGAGGTCAAAAATCAACTTGGTAGGAAAATTAAAGTTTTACGGTATGATCGAGGAGAAGAATACACCTCAAATAAATTTTCTGAATATTGCAATGTCAATTTGATCAGACTGCAAACTATAACTCCTGGCACACCTCAACAAAATGGTGTGGCTGAGAGATTTAATAGAACTCTCATTTATATGGTTAGATGTATGTTATCTAATTCTTCATTACCCAAAGTATTTTGGGGAGAAGCAATACATACAGCAAAATATATCTTAAATAGGGTTCCTTGTAAAGCTATTGACTCTACACTTTATGAATCATGGACATGAATGAAACTTAATCTAAGTCACCTTTGAAGGTGGGATTCAGTAGCTCATATGAATGTTATAGAGTGATCTAGACATAAACTTAATATCAGATCTATAAGGTGTATCTTTATTGGATATCTCAAAGGATCCAAAGGCTATGGATTTTATATAAGGGTTTAATCGAAAGTAATGATATTATCTTCTTAGAAGATTAAAACATGGAAGAAATTATTCCTGAAATAAGCAGAGACAATCCACTTGATGTGTATTATGACTCTGGTGACATGCAAGAACATTCAAGTAATGACGAACCCCCTGCAATCTCTCCATCTTTTTCTAATCAGTCTCAAGTTGGGCACAAAAGGTCTAGAGTTCCTCAGTCTTACTTAGATGACTATTATGTCTATCTGTCGAATGAACTATGTTATACTTTAGATATGGATGACATAGAAGATAATATGCCATATGATGAGGCAATAAACTCACGAGAGAGAACAGACTAGGTAAAAGCCATGGATGAGGAGATCGAGTCCATTGAGAAAAAGCAGGTCTGGGAATTGACTGATTTACCTGAGAAAAGAAAATCCATTGGATGTAAATGAATTTTAAAAAAGAAATTCAAGTTCGATGGTAGTATTGATAAATTTAAAACAAGATTAGTTGCTAAGAGTTTTTCTCAGAAAGAAGAATTAGATTATATTAACAAATATTCACTACTTGCAAAATTTGCCTCAGGTAGGATAATACTCGTTATTGTAGTTCACTACGATCTATATTTGCATCAAATGAATATTAAAATTATCTTTCTTAATGATGTGCTTAAAGAAGCCATATTCATGAATCAATCTGAAGGCTATACAATAAAAGGCAAAGAAGATAAAGTGTATAGATTGAAAAAATCTCTATATGGACTCAAGCAATCACCACGGCAGTGGTACTTAAAGTATTATAAGGCAATTACGTCATTAGAGTTTGTGGCAAATAAATTTGACCACTTTGTTTATGTCTGAAAAAGTGAGAGTAAATTTGTTATTCTCTCGTTTTATATAGATGACATTCTTTTGACTGAAAATGACAACGAGATGATTGTCAAAACCAAATTATGGTTGAATGCTCAGTTTGAAATGAAAGACATGGGAGAAGCATCCTATGTTCTTGGAATTAAAATCACTCGAGATAGGAACTCAAAGCTTTTAAGCTTAAGTCAAGAAAGGTATCTAAATCATATACTCAAAAAAATTAAAATGAGTGATTGCAAGCATGTTAGAATACCTATAGTAAAAGGTGTCAAATTAAGTAAGAATGATAGTCCTGGTGATGGACAAGAAAGGCTAAATGTCTCATATACACAAGTCATTGGAAGCTTAATGTATGTTATGCTTTGCACAAGGCTTGATATTAGCTTTGTTGTTGGCCTCGTTAGTTGCTACCAAAGTAATCTTGATTGGCCTCATTGGCAAGCAGTAAAAAGAATTTTTTTATATTTAAAAGGAACTATAAACTTGAAATTATGTTTTTAAGCTGATACTTTAGAATTAACTGGGTATTCTGATGCTAACTTTATTGGTAGCAGAGATGATAGTAAATTCACTTCTAAATATATTTTTCTTCTTGGAGAATGAGTCATTTCCTGGTCATGTAAGAAACAAGGCTGCATAGCTCAGCATACTCAGGAAGCATAATATATTGCATGCAATGTAGCAACTACATTTGTCATTTGGATAAGCCACTTCGTTAATGATTTGAAGCAGGATATAACCAACGGGCCAGTCCAAATTTATTGTGATAATCAGGTTGTCATCTCTCTTAGGAAGAGTAGAGCGGATAATTCTAAAAGTAAACATATAATGGTAAAATACCATTATATTCATGATATGATTAAAATGAATGAAATCAAAGTCAATTACTTACCTACATCTGATAAGATTGTTGATCCCTTGACAAAGGGCATATAAGAGGAAATGTTTTCAAAACATGTATCCTATATGAGATTAAAATATGTTTAACAAAGACATATGTCTCGATGAAAAACTAAAGAATACAACTCATTCGAAGAATGTTGATGCAAGTGAAATACTCCAATAGTGAGAGGTAAAATTTTGCATCATGATTAGTTTCACATGGCCAAGTGGGAGATGTTGGTCATACATGACCTCCGTATCCATGTTTCATGGAGAGTCTTACTCGTTGATAAGAGAGGTGGGCCCATTCTCTTTTCAACGAGTGAAACCGCTCATAATAGGGCCTTATTTAAAATGAAACGTGCTTTATTTTGGATAAGCTCAGAACGTGAAACGGTTGCCCACTTTATGCTGGGTTATCGGCTACTCAGGAGAGTGTCAATCTCGAGCATTGTTATCTCTCTTATTTAAAGGGAGAGAAGGCTTACTCACAAGAGACATTAAAAATTAGTTGGAGCAAAACCCCTCTTGAAGAAGGCCGTATACACTCTTCACGCACATCATTTTCGGTTCATCAGACATACCCGCCTATGATGACAGACGATGATCCTTGGCAACATTTCATGGTGATTTGGCCAACAACATTGGCGATTTTGGGCTGATCAGGTGTTAAGGGAAAAAATCTTCTGGTACCGGTTTGATCATGGCCGATTAGGCCTTTAAAAGCCCTCAACCGAAAGTCTGCAAGTAAGGCTTCAAAAGCCCTAAACTGGGCAACACCACCAGGGCTAACAATAACCCAACACAAAATAGGATTTCTAAAACCTTCAAATAGAGCAGAGATGAAGTTATGAATGCATTCATGTGGGTATCGTGATATATATCCATGCGCTTTAAAAAGAAACGATTTTGCAAACTTTATATTGCATGCATATCTATAGATGTCCTGCATGCGTGAAATCAACATGATTTGCATATCAAATCTGTGCAGAATATTTATACAGGCATGATGAGCTTATTTTACATGCATTCAAGATGTCATGTATGTGCATCTGAACATGTGCAGGATGTGTGTGCTCGATTTGTCATGTTGAGACACTGTCGTACTAAGCACAAGTATATCATGCTTTCACAAAATAATTTGTTTTATGTACATATTTTAGTGTCGGTTTGTACATTTGTGCATTCATGAATTTTCTTTCATTTTTCTCAGAGCAGAAATACGGTAGTGTATGTGAAATTCTATAATGACACATATAAAGCATTTTTACTAAAGATTCCATGCTTGATTAGAATTTCATTTCAGCACGCTTGCACAACATAGTCAATCAGTACTTATCTGGTTTACGAAGGTTGGTGCAGAAAAGGCTCGAGGTAACAACAGTGTTCAAGCATCACGGATCGAGTGCAGGAACTCTGATACCACAGTTGGAACCTTATGGTTCCTAAATCCAGGATGAGGCATGTGCTAGTAGGGGTTGAACTTCCAACTTTGTTATGACATACATTCTACCATTGAGCTATTTCAGTTCTCTTCAATGGTGGGATTCTCTAAATCCTGCATTAGAGCTCATTCCTAGCTCATGTTTGTGTATGCTATGTTGCCATGGCCATAGATCTATTCATAGTGATTCATAGAAGGATTGAGCTTAACTCCATCATTAACATAAAGATAATGCCCCCATTAAACTCTATAACCTTTTTCATAATCATGTTCGATTAGGTTACATGCATTTTACTAAATAATATAATTAAATTACATAAAATATTTTAATGAACCCACCGTTCTTGTGGCTCTTGGGTCCTATTTGTGTGACCCTATGGCCAGAATCCGATACTAGATCCAAATCAAACATCGCAGCCACCAAATCTTGAGGATAGTGATCACTGGCGGTGATTACTCATTGATAAAGTTATGATCACTACAGTTTTGTAACAACTCTCAGTGGGTCTTCATTAAGCTACTAAATGTACGTTAGCTTTAATAGCACCTAATCATAATCTCAATAAAATCTAAAACCATTTTGTTGTAAACATGACACCGAATAATAATATGAAAATCATAAACTTGAGAGAGTGAGAGATGAGAGTGACCAAGTATCATGTACATAAACATACAAGATAGTCCAGAAACTCTTATCAATATGTCTACGGTTAGATGCCGGTGTTTTCAGAAGTCAGTCTGAACCACAATTAGCAGAAGCAGAAAGTAGTAGTTGGAGAACGCGATTTCCGTGCCTATATATTCTCATGATTAAGAAAATCCTGAATCTCCCAAAAAAACTGATTTCTTTGACAACCTCAATTCCTTTAAAAATCCCGATTTTCATGATTGAGAATCTTGGTTCCTAAAAGAATCCCAATTTTCATTTCTAGAGGATTATGACTTTTACAACTGCTTGTGCTCTGCTTTGGCCTCTTGAATCCTCTAAAAAATTGAAATAACCACTTGATTATGATTCCAATAATGTTCCCCGATTCTGATTCCCACTTTGGCAGCTGTGTTTTGGCCAAACAAGTCCATCCAACTAATAATTACATATCCAAGAAAACTAGTACCAAAAACCGTGCTGAACACATCAATGCAAGACTGCTTTATTCCAACGTCGATGAATATGCTAGCTTAATGAAAAGAGATCGCAGGGCATGAAGATACAAAAATATGAAAGTCAGATACCTTTGATACTACGCATAATAAAAGATGCCACGACCATGGAGTGGAAAATTACAGTAAGCATTTTCAAATGTCTTACAAGAGATATTTAAGCATTACCAACCATCAAAGAAACACAATATGAAGAATGAATCATCACATGGATAGAAGTCCTGGTCATATACTATGAAATGGATGAATAAGAGGGCAGCGTGGAAGAGACCGCATCCAGGCATTCAACCAAAAGCTTCAAAATGATTACAAATAGAACTGTGTGGCCTGGTTCATGTGTTCTTCCTTAGTCCTAGGCCAATATAGTGGGATCAATCTCTTGAAATGCCATCGTTAGCAGAAGATTTCTTCCCAGTGTACCTCTGTTAACACAAACAAGCAAAGTGAGAACCATCTTGAAACGAATTACAAATAACAAGGAGACCATAGTTAGGTGTTTTCAGAGCTCACCTGCTTGCCAACGCTAAATGGAACATACTTGTACTTGATCATGTGTAGAATCTGACGCTTCATGGTAAGGACAAAGAGCACTATCCAGTAACACAGTAGTATAGGCCAGAACACTGGAACATCAAATACTGAAAAGAACGTCATAACAAAAGCAATACAGAATGCCTTTGTTATGGAATACCTGAAAAAAAAAGTAGACAATCAGACATGATTCCAACACGATAAATCTGGCATGGTCCTACTCAAAACTTTAGCTGGACAGTGGAGGTCACTAATATCCAGGTTTAAATAATTCTTTGCCCCTTCAGATCTTAATTTCTTCCAAAGTTCAGACACTCCCATGCAATCTATGAATATGCATCAAAATCCAAAAAGAATCTTCACAGGTTTTAGATTTTCCAGAGTGGTGTTTCCATAGAACAACAAACATAACTATTACCAAAGTTTCTCGCAATTTATTAACCAAAGATGAATTTTTTATATGTAATGCATATAAAAACATATAGCTAGACACGATACACGTTAAATTGAAATGCATGTAATCAACAAACGATGTTAGGGACATGATAATCACCATGTCCAATACAAATTTAACAGTGTCAGTGAAACACACTTATGTGCCTGGTATCACGTCCCATGTTGTGTTGTGCTGTGCTGACACAGAAAGATCATGCTAAATTAAGTGTCAATGTGACCAGAAAAGTAGTCAAAATGCACCTAAGCACGTAACATAATATTATATGCAGATCAAAGCTAAATGATATGGGAAAGACCGACCTAAATTACATCAGAAAGGAATAACTGCAAGAAGCAACCATGTAAGAAACACATGCTACATACACTTCATATTTCCTATAGGAAATAACATAGAGAATAACCTTAAAATTAGGCATACAAAGTGACAAGCACAAATTGTCAAGTAAGATCATGCCCTTAACATCTATATAATGTTGGCAAACAACTAACCAAAAATCTGCAAAAGAACGACTAAAATGCTTCTTACTTTAAAGTGAGTTACAAAACCAAGCTATTGATTATTCTAAAGCCAACTAAAATAGAGCAAATCGAAGAATTATGATGTTCCTGATTCCTTATTTCCATCTTGATCTCCAGGTTTGAGTTGAAGCATCTCTGCACATGAAACTGCACTCAGATTCTCATATGGCATCCTAGATCAACAAGTGGACCCACTTGCAATGGTCCATCGTGACACTTGATGATGAGAAAGAATGACCACCATAACACAATCATCCCTTTGTTGAAGCAGTTAGACAGTAAGAAACCACCCAATTTTCATGTGACATATTGTTGTAAGAGATTATACATTCAATCTAGATAACATCTTAGCATCCAACAGTAGCTTTCAACAAGATTCTATGCACCATTTTTTCTGGTGCATGATACACTCCAAATCCTCGAGAGGACAGATTACTGCACTTGTCAAATTTGGACAACAACTGCAACCAAGGTAAGTCATATCTTAAATGGCTATGTCCACTGCACCATTATCAGACTATGGTTTAATTTAAACTTAATAGCAACACATGATTTATCCTTCCAGAAAAATGACCTTACCATGAACATCAATTATGTGCTCCATGACTGCATAGCATAGTCACAAATATCGGTCTCGGCAAGGTAATTTCTCGCGATAAT
This sequence comes from Nuphar pumila, assembly GCF_984573655.1. Classification (NCBI taxonomy): domain Eukaryota; kingdom Viridiplantae; phylum Streptophyta; class Magnoliopsida; order Nymphaeales; family Nymphaeaceae; genus Nuphar; species Nuphar pumila. Next base: position 79,894,375 of record NC_143258.1, read on the forward strand.
ATAGGTTTAGTTGATAAATCTTGGGAAAGACTCGGTGCTTAAAAAAATAAAAATATATAAAAACAAGAGATCAATTATGTGCTCCATGACTGTATAGCATAGTTACAAATATCGGTATCGGCAAGGTAATTTTTTGCAATAATATAGGTTTAGTTGATAAATCTTGGGAAAGACTTGGTGCTTAAAAAAATTAAAAAATATAAAAATAAGAAAAATAAGTAAGAAAAATAACATGTTTAGACAATAAAGTACTATATAATAAAAGAAATAAGTAAAGAATATAAATGAAAGAAGAAAAACATAGTTAAGATCATAGTCACAGATATCGGCGATATTTTGAAAATATCGCGATATTATCGTGATATGATGGAAAAACGATATTAAAGGTAAAATATCAGACTTATATATCGTGATATTATCACGCTAATATCACGTTATTATCAATTAGTTTTACTTTTTTATTTATTTTTTACATTTTAAATATATTTTTCTTCTTTCTTTTACATATTTTACTTATTTCCTTTATGATTTATGTACTTTTTTGTCTAAACATGAAATTTTCTTACTTATTTTTGTTATTTTTTATTTTTTAAGTTCGAATATTTTCCCGAGATTTATCACCAAACTGATAATATCGCGAGAAATAGCATCACTGAGATATATCCGATACCGATATTTGTGACTATGGTTAAGATATAGAAAAAGAGTAAAAGGTAACTCATAATATCGCAATAATATCATGACATATATAAATCTCAGATATTTTCAAAATATTGTGAAAATTTTCCTTTAATATCATTTTATGAATTTACAGCTATATTTTCAAAATATCATGATATTTTTCCTTCAATATAGTTTTATGAATTTACAGCTATATTATCGCTATATTTTCAAATTTCAAGATTCTCAAGTTCTTTCTTTCAGTTTGTGCAAGCCAAAATCCACGTGAATCCAATTCAGTGAAAGAATTTGTTGGCCGAGCCTTATGACATTGACTAGAGTAAACTTCTCATAATGTAACCAAGCCTCGACATCTTCTGATATCTCAAGTGCAATATGCTACTCATCTTACAGGTGGACCAGGACAGTATAATCTTGTGGCTGCACATGCTGATATGTTTCATCCTGGGTCCACCTGCTACACCTTCACCTTCCTGGTGTATCATGACAACCTAAAAACTGCTCAGCACCTAATTTCCACTATCTTCTCCATCGAGTGAATGTAAGCACAATAAGGCAAGCCACACATGGGCCATCATACTCGATCAAGATGATTTTCTGTGACAAATCATGAATGGTCCTGAAAGAAATGGTGGCTCCCACACACCCAGACAAGTTTACTCCTTCAAGGGCATGAATTAAATGAACACAGCCATCACCTCTGCATATCTCTCCCATGGCCTCCTCCACATGCCATGAATAGCCTGCAGCTTCTTGATTTTCTGTTCCATTTCTGAAATTATGAATGGAACACTTCGAGCATAAATTAGGTAGGAGAAAAATAGAAGCGAACACCCCCCATGCAAAGCCGGGTTCAAATGTGCAACCAACAGGTTCAGCCTTTACTACAAGCTGCAGTAAATTCAATTGTAACATCGACATGAAAGCAAACGAAACAGCAGATAGTTTAACTGGAAGAGACCAGACTTCACATGCACTCCCCCATACCTGAACTCTGTTCACTGAAATTACAATAACTGACAATTTAGAATACCAATCCAAAGGTTTTATCAATATTATCCTACCAACTTGACATTAGTTCTTATACAGAAACCACCACTTAAAATCCTGATATCTATGAATTTGCATCCGATACGAAAACTAACTGATTAAATACAAACCTTTGGTAAAGGCATTCTGTAGAACACTTATTATCATGTCAAATATACATTAGATTCCACAGAATACTTAGTATCGTGTCAAGCATATATTGGAGAGGATACTGTCAGGCTCACACAAAAGAGTCATTACAAGAGCTTGTACCATTAAACCAAAGAACTACTGCAAGAAGAAAGAGAAAAAATGAAATTCCAAAAGGAGACAATGAAGGAGAACAAAATACCAGAACTTGAACTCAGGGAGACGCCGAATGAAGGGCTTAAACTCGTCGGAGCCTTTGGTCGGCAATGACGCCCCATCGAGAACTTCGAGCTCCGGATCCTCCTTTGGCGAGAGGAACCCAATCAACAGGTTCAGCACGTAGATCCCAAGCCCATAAGAAACAATGTAGAACCCCTGGACGTAGTAGACCCGCAGGGAGTAGATCACGGCAGCCACGAGCGTGCCCAGCCACCTCCCGACAGGGTGCGGTGTAGATCTGTCCAGGTAGTACAGGAACGCCCTGGAGAAGTCGTTCCTCCACTTGGCGATCGGCACCTGAGCCGCCGCGTCGCCTGAAGACCCCTCCATCACTCCTCGACGCTTTCAGATCCAAGATGAAGGGATATCGAGAACGAAGACGGATAAGAGAGAAACGGTTCAAGACAGCCGAACGAGGAAAAGCTCCATCGACTATTAGGACTTCCGGGTAAGAAGAAGGGGAGATCCGAGACCAGATTCTAGGACTAGGGTTCTTTACCAGATGGCGAGATCTAAAAAATTTAGGGTTTCTACCGCGAGGGATCCCTCTATTGCACCTGAAGGAGGAGCAGAAATTTAGGGTTTGGAAGGAGTACCTGCCGGAGAAACGGCGGACTCCGGCGATTCGGGAGATCGGAGGCAGCTAATTTTTCACGCGCGCGCGAGAGAGAAGGTTGGGGATTTTATAACATGCTTGTGGTTGAGTTCAAGGTAAAACCATCCCTTGACACAGAAAACTATTTCAAAAATAAGCCCCCATTTTTATGGGTTTTACACAAAAGATACTGGATTATTTTCAGTATTTTTATGAAAAAATCATTAACCGTGAATAAATTGATGAACCTTTGGATGTTAAAAAGTATCTACTTTATACAAACTTATTATGGATCTAGATCTGGATCTAGATAGAAAATCCATAAGAATCAACCCTTCAAAATAAGTTTTAACTATACGTTAAAAATATAAAGCATTCACTAAATTTCTTGTTTTAGACGAATTTGGATTTAGCATATAATCCAAATCTAAGTAACCTCAAAACAAGGACTTGGATTCATTTAGTAGAACCGGTACAGGTTCTGAATAATTTAAAGACGGATCTATGAAGATATTCAAATCACTCAAAACCTTTAAGTATTAAGATTGGGTCCGTTAGATTAATTCAATTTCAAAACAAAATTGGATCCAAATAAGATCCATAGTGATAAACATTATAAATCCAGAATTGGATTTAGAAAAAATGGATCAATTTTCAAACGTGCTAGTATATATATATATATATATATATATATATATATATATATATATATATATATATATATATATATATATTAGTATTTTTTATCAAAAATCCAAAATGAGACCCAAAATAGGCTTCATATAAGATGATTTAGGATTTTGGGTTCATTCGAACCCAATCCAAAACAAAATGAATATATATATATATATATATATATTGAGTTGGGTCCAAATAACCCAATCCACTCTCACAGCACCTCCCTAGGTTAGACCCACTTATAGGGATGGCAGTGGATCAGGGTGGGGCGGGGGACAAGGTCTCCACCCCCGCCCTGTTTCAAAATTCTGCCCTCCATCCATGCCTCCATCTCCGCATAGGTTTTGATTTTAACCTACATCCTTGTTTCATGTCCTCCATCACTGGTCCAAACGAGACGAGGTGGGGCGGGGGCTCATTTTTCCTCTGTCCACTACCATCCCTAAAGAGTATTTTAGCATTTTATTAATCAGGATCGGGGACTGGGAGGGGTAAGGCAGGGAAAAACGTAAGTCCATCCTCGCTTCCATCCCCTCACGGGTTTTGATTTTAACCTCCATCCCTTGTCCAAACCAAGCGAGGCAGAGCGGGCCCCCATTAGGGGTGGCAATCGGGTCGGGTTGGCGGGTTGGCGTGTCAGCATACCTCAACCCGAACCCGACCCGTTTATTAAACGGGTCGGCTGTGGCAAACACGAACCCGGCCCGTTTAATAAACGGGTAACCCGACACGACCCGCCAACCCATTTAATAAATGGGTTGGGTCGGGTAAACAGGTTTTCAGGTTCGCGGGTCGGGTTGGCGGGTTGATGGATCGGGTTGGCAGGTAGGCAGGTTGGCGGGTCGGGTTGGCGGGTTGACGGGTCGGGTTGGCGGGTTGGGAGCCGGGTTGGCGGGTCGGGTTGGCGGGTCGACCCACCCGCCTAACTCGTTTATTAAACGGGTTGGCGGGTTGGCATACCCCCAACCCGAACCCTACCTGTTTAATAAACGGGTTACACGGGTCGACCCGTTTATTAAACGGGTTGGCTTAAGCCCAACCCGAACCCGCCTAAGAGGCGGGTTGGCGGGTCGGGTCAGAAATTGCCACCCCTAGCCCCCATTTCCCCCCAGTCCACTGCCATCCCGACACACTTAGGATCCAACTAGATCCTTACCCAAACTACCCCTATGGATATCAGTTTGAGGATGGATTTAGCCAGATCCAACCCAAACTGATCCACTACCCCCAACCGACCCCCCACGCAACTCCCCTCCCTCACTCGACACTCCCTCTCAGCCTCTCCCTCTTTGTGTCTCCTCAACCCCCAAGAACATCCCTCCTCCTCTAAGTACTTTTGGCGGGTCTCCACCTAAGCTGCCTCCCGACCACCACCAACATTGGTGCACCTGTGCCCCCAACGCAGGTAGACTGTCTCTCTTCTTCTTCTTCTTCTTCTTCTTCTTCTTCTTCTTCTTCCACCGGAGACAAGACCATCAGGGGGCACGACGATGCCACCTACGCCATCGTCACCCCTTCCTCTGTCTTTCCTGTGAATGCACATGACAGCCATTGCAACAGCAGCCGGAGCTGCAATTGCTGGCCACTGCCTCTGACAATGGCCCAACCAGGGGGAAGGGCGGTGCCCTTCTCTCACTTAGTCGGTGTTTTCATGTCTGCCTGAACCCGAGGCATGGGTTTTATCCACCCTGCCATGCCACCAAAGATGAGTAGGGGCCTTGGGTAGTGTCGAAGGAGCCATTGTGGCACTTGTGGCGCTGTGGCGCCCCCCTCCCTTTCTGGTTGCACGAGCAGCAGCAACAACTGTTGCTATTGCATGCATGGTGTTGTCGAGTTGAGAGCTCAGTTGAGTCCATGTTTACAAATAGAACTGAGCTCGGCTCGATCATGTTTGACCCCCTTTATTGGCATGCCTTTACAGGCACAGTCGAGCTTAACTCGGCTAACACCGAGCCTAGCTCGATCAAAGGCAACCTTGGGCTACCTCTTGCTTGGCTTAGCTGAGCTGAGGGGGAACTGAGCTCAGTCCCTATATGAGACACTGAACTCAGCTCAGTCAAAGCTTTTCAAAAAGAGCCCCCCTGCTTGGCTAGGCTCCTTTATGAGCCATTAGCATTAGGCTTGGCTCGAGCTCAACCAAGCCCTGCTCGGTTGAGCCCTCGCCAAGTCCCTTACCCGGTTTGCCTTCATTTTTTTTTAAATCGAGCCAACTCGGTCCTCCCTGTCACCCAACCAACTCGAGTTTAGCCTTGACGGACCTGATTGTTCAGGCGGCTCAAACAAGGTTTGAGTTTGCCCTTGACGACTCAATAGTTGTCTCTTTTGCCTTAAATGAATTTGCAAACCCTTATTCTTTATGAAGTTTGATAAAAACCACTAACACGAATACCGAGGCATGAAGAAGTTTGTACCTACGCTCAGAATCGTCAAGGATTTTGAACTATCTCTGAGGTAGAAAAAGTTTGCATACGATGACGGTGGATGAATATTATTAATATATATATATTTACATTTACGTCAAATATAAATATAGTACTATTATATGTATATATGCATATACATTTATTTCAAGTACATAGTTTTGTGTACTTTAGCTTTCTTTGAATTATGCATTTATTTCAAGTATGTAGTTTTGCGTACTTTAGCTTTTTTTGAATTACGCTTTTATTTTAAGTACACGGTTTCACATCATTTTGCTTTATTTATGATAGCCTTTTGGCTAACGCTGCTTTGATATATATGTGTAATTATATATATATATATATATATATATATATATATATACTTATTCAGACTACACAGTTTGTGTTTTTTTGTTCTACTTTAGATTATGCATTTATTTAAAGTATGCAATTTTATATACTTTTGCTTTATTTATAATGGCCTTTTGGCAGGCGTTGATTTGATATATGTTACGTATATACTTATTCAGAGTATGTAGTTTTGTGTATTATGTTCTACTTTAAATTATGTATTTATTTAAAGCATGTAGTTTTGCTTACTTTCGCTTTATTTATGTTTTGGACGTTGGTTTGATATATATGTATATACTTATTCAAAGTATGTAGTTTTGCATATTATTGTTCTACTTTAAATTACGTATTTATTTGAAGTATGAAGTTTTACGTACTTTCACTTTATTTATGATGGGTTTTTGAAAATTAATGTTTTGTTATATGTGTAATTATATATACGTATATAATTATTCAGAGTATTAAGTTTTGCATACTCCTATTCTACTTAAATTACACATGCATTTATTTAGAGTGCATAGTTTTGTGTATTCCTATTTACTTTAAATTACACGAGCATTTATTTAATGCCGTAGTTTTTGTGCACTTTTGCTTTAATTCAATTTCAAAAGAGCTCAATGTGAGATTTTAAGTTTATATGCCTCCATTGTTTCACAAAATAAAATTAGGGTTTTACGTTCGCATGTGTGAGATAATTGACATCCATATGCGCGGCTTATTCTGCAAATAAAATAAGACTTTCATGCTCGCATGCATCAAAGTTTTCACCCCTATATATATCGGACATCCTCCAAATGTTTGTGTGTTCTTTGAAACACTATTCCTACCTAGTTCGAACTTTAAATAAGATGAGATTGTCACGATTCAAATATTCGTAATTGAATCTTCTCTTCAAACCAACAAATGTGAGACTTCAACTATGTAGACTTGAGTCGTACTTACGTCAAGTCCTTCCATTTTGTATCCGGGAATGACCCAGATATGCCACCAACTTGAGATACAGGAAATCATTAAATTTTTAGATTTGGGGGGTTGGTCTTCTTTTTGAAAAACGAAGATTATTCTCATCGTAGTGGTACTTGGACTGCCTTCACAGACAAGATGCTCGATTCAGTTTAAAATACCAGAGCATGGTGAATGAGTTGTTGGATAAAAGAATACCTGGCACATTTATTTATCCTTAAGTTTTATCAAGAGAGAGGATAGGAGGTACAATCTCTAATGGACAATATTGTTAACAACTATGCTCCTTGAGTGACAATGACTCAGCATCTTCGGTCATCGGAGTTAGGAGATAGAGCTACAAATTATTATCCTAGGTGGTAGATCCCACTTTTTTTTATAAAAGTTAGGATGCATCTTCTGTTTATTCATGCCTCTGAAAAATTCTCTCTCGGTCTCTAAATAATCTCCTTTAGATTGGACTCAACTACCCATTCGGGTTATCAATTCACATATAATAATAAATCCCTGAATGATCTCAGTTGTTTGTATGATTTTATTCTGTGAATACCCATAGGTTGGTAATTATTGAAACAAAGATGTAATATATACCATGCTTATTCAAAATTAGAAAAGATACCCCGTCTATACAAATTCGTGGTTCGTTCAAATTGCATATGATTCAATATTTTGAACCATGACAGATACCTATATTAGTCTTGTTTTATTTATCTAACATAGTTAGTACCTACCAGGATTTCATAAGTCTGACATGTTTTATGAGATCCATGTCACGAATAGATCGATGTTGCAGGCGATGACACGATGTTATCAAGAATCGATTATCTCTATTGTTCACTTCTGAGCATATTTTGACTTTTTATAAATGACTTGTATAACTCTGTTTCAGCATAAGGATTTGTTTTGAATCTCTATGATTTTAATGGATGTGCAAAAATGCGAGTCCAAATCCAAGACATTTATGGACCCAATTCTTTTGTTAGTGCTAACTCGATCTTTGCAAACTACTATTTTGGCTGAACTATGTTTGTTAAAAAAAGATTGACTAATAATTTTCTTTTTTCATTAGGAACTTCCATTCCACCTTTTCTTTTTTTACAAAACTAACCAAGATTTTGTACAAGTGGCAACAATAAATAGCAGCTTTTATTTATTGGATCACAACGACGAAACATTTCCAGCCCACCTACCGATCTTTCTAAGATTTTGGTGGTGAATGGTGAGATTGACTGAGGGATTGTTTTGGATGGAACCGTTTGGATGTTGGATCCAATTCTTGGTTTAGTTGGTTTTATCTGTGGTGAGTGTCCAACTCTATCCACCTGAATTTTCAGAAATGGGAGTAAATTACTAAAACCTGAATATATTAAATTGACCAAAATAATGATTAAGCTTGGGTTCTAGGTTTTCAGCTATCATTACTGACTATAAATAAACACCCCATGTGTTTATCATGGCTTATTTACTAAGAAACAAGGTTTCTTTCATATTGATTTGATGTAAAAATATAGATATTTTATTATCAATATTTTCTTATAATATCAACCATTGCTTTTTTATGTAAAAGTATAGATATTTTATCATCAACATTTTCTTATAATATCAACCATTGCTTTTTTTACCTCTTAAAAATACACATCTGAAATTAAAAAAAAAGTTTGATCAAATACATGAACACACATTTGAATTGTTTACTCATGTCTGAATAAGCTTTTTAACATGAACTGAGCTACGAGTGGCTTGGCTTGCTTCCCAGTCCGTGCTAGAAACGACAATAAGAAGCAGAAAAAAGAGTGACAATTCCAATTAGTAGATGGGAAAAACATTGGCTACTCTAGATAGTTTTCGTACTTCCTAGCCACAAATCATCATAAGTATGAGCTTTATTTGCTCAATATTACCCTGCAGTTGTGTTTACCATGGTTCATTTATTAGGAACCACACTTTGGATTGAGAGGTTTGACATAAAAAAACATGTTTTTTGTTTAATCATGATATTTTTGCGCAATTCTTACCATTGATTTTTGCATCTCTCAAAAAACTTGCATATAGAGTGCAATTGTGCAATTCAAAACATGTTTTTAACTAAACAAACTATGTAGATTACATGCACAATACTTGATTTGCAACAAATTCATCACATGAACCTACTACATGACTTATTCAACAAGTATTCCCATGGACAACACGAAGTCACGAAGAGGGAAGAAAATCCAACTTTCCTTGGAATTTCAAGTCAGATGCAATCAACACTAAAGAATAAAAATCAAAAGGTCTGAAAGTTTTAGCAGCCCTTTTGGCCTTCCAACCCGCAAAAAAGTTGGAAGAGTTTAGTTTAAATGAAACCAGTTCGTCAGAATTGGGGGCTGACTCAAGCTCCCCCCCCCCCCCCTACTGAAACCGTTAATCCAGGTTCGATTCAGTTGTCTTGGGCCGAATTCACCCGGTGCTTCTTGAATTGGGCATGAATTGTTTACTCAATGAAGAACAAGAAGCAGAAAAAAGCTCATACCTATGATGATTTTTGGCTAGGAAGTATGAAAATTGTCTAGAGTAGCCAATGTTTTTCCCATCTACTGATTGGAATTGTCACTCTTTTTTTTGCTGTTGTTTGCCATTTCTAGCAAGGATTGGGAAGCAAGCCAAGCCACTCTTAGCTCAGTTTATGTTCAGCTCGTAGAGCTTATTCAAACTCGTAAAAAGTAGACTCTGCAAGTCAAATATGAATATTAAGTGCTTGAGTCGACTCGACTCGACTTGTAAACTCGTTGAGTAGTAATATCTTATTTTATATAGTACGGTTTAGACAGGAGGATGGAAGTATTTTGTTTGGAAGCAATAGGCTTATGGATAAGCACTGAAACAATGTAGTTTTATTACAATTATATAGCTTTTAGCTTTGAAACGATGTATTTTATCTCTAACTAATGCTTCACTAATGAATTTTCCAATTTTGTACCTCACTATTCAATATAATTTAGTTTCCTGCTATCTTTGCTTGAATTCACTCTGTCCTTGATTTTACAGAAATTACATTAAGGATGGCCCGTAGGATGAAGTATCCCACATGGGGCGGTTCACCGACTCACCTTGTGCCAAATTCAGCCAGTTTTGTTTGTCCCAATCAGGACCCAAATTAGCTTATCACATTCCGCCACTTGGGATAATCCAAATCCGAACCTGACCCATTGACGGCTCTGCCTCCATCTCAAAAACCTTCACTAGATCACCTTTCTGTGGACCATGTTTCTTCATCAAATATTGTTTCCACATTAAAGAGGATCTTGTTTTTGGACTTTGGTTCCTGATGATGGTCCAATCCAGGCCACAAATGCAGAGGCACTATTGTGTCTTTTAAGTTTACCCTCGATGTAAGAAGTGTCTAGGAAGCAACTAAGAACCGATTCCTCACATTAGCATATCCCCCTTGTTTGGTATTCATATTCTTTACTGCACCTTTCCCTGTCTTTGATTTGTGTGCGCTTCACTAAATCGAGCCGTCTACAGGCCGTTCGTTGTTGCATTTGCGCCTGCACCGCTCGCCCCAAGCCCACAACGTTGTCCAATTGTAGCCATCCGATTCACGACTAAAGGATCCTCGTCACGTGTATCGAATGATGTTGTTGTTGTAAGGAGGGCTCTTCCTCGCCCTCTACGGCTTTCCCTTCACTACGGGTACGGGTGCTTGCCTCTCTCCATCAGCGAATACCAAGTATGACTCCTCTCTCTCTCTCTCTCTCTCTCTCTCTCTCTCTCTCTCTCTCAACCATTGCAATTCTAAGTTAGCATGTTTACCCTCTCTCCTTGATTTAGCAGATTGGGGTCGCTTGTCATTCAGTTTTCGTCGTTTTGACATGACATTATGAGCACATGATGAAATCCTTCTATATTCTTTTACAAGTTCAGAGTGTGAATTGGGCAAATACTTCTTTGTTGAATCAAGAGCTGAATAATGGCCTTGGAGAATAATTTTGCACATCACATGGATAACAATGAAATATTTCTCAGATTCTATGGAAGTTTTTAAATTTATGTCCAATATTATTTTCAAATTCATGGGTTTTACAAAGAGTATGAATAAAAATAGTATAGCACCTCGATCCAGGACTTCTTGAGTCCAGATTTGTAGGTATTATTTTCCAAAGAGAATAGTCCAAAGTGAGTACAACGAATCCATGACATAACATTTTTTTTAAAATAAAACATCATCATTCCGTAATGAAAGCCCTCACAGGCTACATTATTCACACACATATGAGTTTAATAAAATAAAAAGCATAAACCAAATAAAAGTTAAGTCTCCATCTAGCTGATTAAGAACACTTGCTGAAATTGTGGCTAAGTCAACATGTTTTTGAAAGATTTCTTCAAACTTACAGCCTTAATTATTTAAGGGAGTGGATCTAAAACTTAGTAAGGAACAATTATAAGCAATATAGATATGTGATTTACAATTGTAGTGGGCTCTAAGCCCCTAGTCTTATTTTAGTTATTCATCACAAAAGATAAAAGTTTGTTTTTTAAAATCTTTCATTAACCTTCTTAAAACCCATAAATTAGTACTCACTCACTGCTAATTATTGTACTAAATTGGCTACACCGAAAATAGTCTACTATGGGCATAGCAACCCATGTAGAATACCCCAATTCTATAATGTTAGTCAGAGAGTGATCCCAGCTTGAATCACTAAGCATTGTAGTGAAAGAGAACCCAACGGTAGTTAGCCGGATAATCAGACTAAAGAGTTATACCTGCCTCTAAGGTTCATGGTTTATGGTTCATGCTACATCATGATATGCCTAGAGTTTCAAACGATGTGTGAAAATAAACCCTAGAATATTTTTATGCAACTCTTGCTTTCCCACATAAACTACCTCAAGTTTACTTTCTCTCTATCTCAAGTAAGTTTCTCAGAATATACCTAGGGTTATGATATTTACAGATATCTAAAAATAAAAAAGATATGGTGTTTCTACATCAATAAATCGTCGATGGCCTATGCTTATGGCAACTCTCACTCTGATGTCCATCAGGTAGCTATTTTCATTTGGCGCCTCTTCCATAATTTATGGGGTTAAGTCTAGCATACTAAGATAATTTAAATTTTGTAATAAAAAGAACTGAAAGAAAGGACTCAAGAAAATTACTCAAATACTTAGTTTTATTCTCATGCATGTAATTCTATGTTTTCGAACTCAAAATATGTATTTTTGTATAAAATATAATATTTATCTAATTATGCATATTATATTGAAGCTCAGGAATACATGAAATCATTTTCTACATGATAGCTAACTCATATGCATTCATTTTATTTCTTAATGATGCATAATTTCTATAAATATAACTACATAACATGCAAGGTAAAAACTACATTATCAAGTATGTATAATTTTATGCAACTATCTCGTACATGCAAACAAAAGCATTGTTTATTGTTAACTAGACATGCTTATAATATCTCTTACCTCTAATGCGAGCATTGAACTCTAACCTGTAATCGAGTCTCTCATAGTAGTAATAGGATTTTTTTCAGTACATAAAGACTCACTTAATTGCTAAAGAAACATCTCTTATATTTTATAAAATTACCAAACTACCTCTCTAAAAATGATTTGTCAGACTTTATTTTCTGTGTTGTGTGTTTGCTCTTGAAAACAGAATCTGAATCCTAATTCCAACAAATTAAACCATCCTAATTCCAACAAATTAAACCTCACCCGATTTTGAGTTCGATGTGAGAAGTTATGACTATTTTACTATTCACTTGCTATAAGGGTAATTTGGTCTTTTTCACTAACTTGATTCAGTTTAGGTCATAACGGGGCTCGTTCTGAGTTTAGTCCAAACTTGACTGACTGAGCTTAGGTATGGTTGACCCAAGGCTCCCTCTCTTCTCCTCCCCCCAAAACCCTTCAAAAACCCCTTCTCCTTCTCGACTCCTCCTAACCCCATCACCTGCTTTCCTTTTCTCCTCTTCCTACACCGCCTTCGATACCCCCCGGCTCGCCGATTCTGACCCTTCTTACAGCCTATGGATACCCATCAACTCCCCGTTTCTACCATCTTCTCCTCCTCTATCCTGGTCGATACGACGAGCGCACTCTCTGCAATATCTGCAGCGCGAAGATGAAGACCACCAAGGAGGGGAAGAAGAAGAAGAGGGCACCATGAACGAATTCATCTCCAGATTCGTCTCCATCATGCGAGAAAAGGTCTCTGAGGCCTACCCAGATTGCCACAAGGACACCATCAACGGGATGCTTATCGTCATAATCCAGAGGGTTGTCGCCGAGTTCGAGCAGGGTTCGATCGAACATATGGTCTCGGATCCTTCCGCTTCTGCCTTGGCCATGGGAGGAGTTCAATCCCACGACGAACTCAGCCATGACTTGTGGGCGACCGTCTGGGAGGTGAGCAACCTCATACTGGAAGACATGAGAAAGGCGAGGAAGAGAGAGGAGATGAAGAAGTGTTTGCAGTCGGAGGACGTCAAGGAGATGTGCCGGTTCGCGAGGGAGGCGGGAGTGAGGGGGGACATGCTAAGGGAGATGAGACTCAAATGGGCGGAAGAGAAATTCTCTGAACGCGACTTCTACCGGAGCTTGGAGCGTCTCAAGGTAGAATCTGATGTTGCCGATGCTCAGTTAATTGAATCATCGGATGACGGTGTTGGTGCCTCTGGTGTTGTTGCTGGTGAGAAAACGTCCCCTCCTTCGGTTTTATTGCCACAGAGACTTGGGAATATCAAGTATCGAATATATGGACTGGATATGTCATACCCCGAATGGGGCGATGTTGCAGAGAGGCTGCGCCAGGCTGAGAAGGTGATCACTCCGGAAGAATCCAAGTTGATAACTGGAAAATGTAAACTGGTTACGCAGAATATACTGTCATTATCGGACACCGAGGATCCATCAGCTTCGTTGGCAGAGTGGGCAGAACTTCTTGAACCAGTGAAGGTGGATTGGTTGGCTTTACTGGATAAGTTGAAAGAACGTAATCCCGCACTCTACTTCAAGGTCAGTAATTCTACATCGAGACCAATGTGGGCCATTTTGGTTTTTCTTAGTGTTATGTTGATTTTATCTATCCCTCACTGATTCTTCCTTGCTACCTTCCCACTACTAGAGTTTGAATTCACGGTGAAATTTTTGGATATATATGCTTGATTAGGTTCCAAAGTCTTCAATGTGTATCCTGAATGATGTTATTAAATGCGTACATCTTATCAACTGTGTATTCATAAACAATCACAAATTTTGGCGATATTTTCAATTTCTAGAGATTTTTAGATTGCTAGGAATTCAAAGAACATGACAAAATCACGAACTCAGATTTAAATATCATTAATTCAATTTAATGCTAGATCTTTTGCTGCCAAGAAAAACTGAGAACAAGATCTGTGATTTACCCATTCAATTCCCAACTATATGCTAGTGGACACTCATGTATTTAGGAGTTTCCTCCCACAACACTAAGACTCTTGCTCACATTGGGTCAGTATTGGTAGCCTTTGGCACATCTTTTGAACATGAAGACCAGCACATTATGACTGATCTAGCATATGGATGTTGTGTTATTGTATTTTTTTAACTCATACTGCTCTTTGTTTGCTGAGATGTAAGTAATTTTCAAGCTTGAATCGTGTATGCATGTTTATGTCTGTCTATGTGAGCAAATTTGTTAGATATTTTATTGAAAGTTACACAAATATTCTCATGTTCAACACAAAATTGCATGTGAAGTCACACTAAGAACATCAGTGATATGCCTAATAAGTGATTACTTTTATGTAATCAATCCCACATCATGAATTTTTCTAATAATGCTCTCATTGTCACTTCCTCCTTGACCATTTAAAAATACTTGACCCTGTAATTTATTTTTCTAGCTATAAATTGCAGAATATGTAGTTGAATGGTATTATTTTAGCTTTCATATACCAGATTTTATTTACATATATTCTTTATTTGATCCAATTAACATATGCACCAACATCAGTTCACTGTACTTAAGTGCAATTCACAACGATATTCTAGCCTCATTTTGGGGCATCTTATGACATGTTAGCCATAACTCTTTATCTTAGCTGGTCCTATGTCACAATGTCTGACAACCTAAACTAACAACAATGTGATGTACGACTACACAATTCACAATTCTTATGAGGCAGATTTGAAATTGGATGTTGCTAATAGTTTCGTATTGGAGGAATTTTATAGTTAAGCAAAGGGCATTGATACTGTGGCTACACTCATAAGAAATAACCAAACCCTATTCTACTGCCACATAATGTAGATCATAGAACACATGTTTCACCATTTATTCCTCTAAAATTTTTATGGATGTGAAAATTCCCTCTAAATGTTCATTAGCTGCTCCCTTTCGTTATTGTTAAAACTTGTACCTGTAACACTTCAACTTATGTATATGTATATGTATATATAGGGACAATATAAGGCGATTTGTACCAGGGTTACCGGAAGCGCCTAGCTAAAAGGGGAAGTGCGCTTCCCCGAAGCGCGCTTCCGCTTCGGAAGCGCGAAACGTCGTGCTTCCGAAGCGTAGGGGGAAGCGTCCCCCTTTTTTGGGAAGCGCGCTTCCCTTTAATGGGGGACGCGTTTCCCTTTAATGGGGGACGCACTTCCCTTTAATGGGAAGCGCGCTTCCCCCTCGCTTCCCTTGTTTTTTTCAATTTTTTGTATTTTTTATTTTTTTTATTTTATTTTTTTCGCTTCCCCCTCGCTTCCGAGACGCTTCCTAGGTCGCTTCTGAGACACTTCCTGAATCGCTCCTAAGTGGTCCCACGCTTCCCCGCTTCCTAAAATTTTGAAAGTGCCTCGCTTCCCGCTCCTGCTTCCTCAACTGGCAACCATGGTTTGTACCATGATACCATACGGTGGTACACACTCTTGTTTGTATGGATCTAGTGACCAAATGGTAGATCTAACCGCAAAAATGTGTTTAACATGGTTTATTTACTATGTTAAAAAGGTTTAGTCATGTCTAATACATCATATGATCCTATTTTTGAGATTGAAAATCAACAGCTCACAATTCATGAAAATAAGGGTGGTCTAGAAAAGGTATATAGAACATTTTCTGTCAACTTTGACATATGGAAATAGTAAATAAAACATGTTAATCATGATCCAAAGGTTGGATTTTGCATTTGGAGCTTACATCTATGTAAATCAAGTGTGTACCACTACAGAAGCTCGCATATATATATATATATATATATATATATGTGTGTGTGTGTGTGTGTGAGAGAGAGAGAGAGAGAGAGAATTTTTTTTAAAACTATACGATGTAGTTGTGAAATCATGGGTGCAAGTTGTATCCACTCAATCTTGCCTCAGAGATGTGTTCAACACATTTTTTGCTACGAAGCGCACCTTAGATCATATTTTTTTGACATAAAAATATGATTTTTTTCTTATTCTTGAAAATTTGGTAGATTGTGGGGTGCTGATTTTTGAAGCCCTTGAACCTTATTTAATTAAAGTAGAGGGCTGGTATCAGGAGCTCTGGAATTCAATTTCTCTCATCTTCCATTTTCTGTTGAAATGGTTTGTCTTGGTGAAAATTTTGGTAGTTGAAATCATGCTTAGATGTTTCATTGTGGGTCATCTAGGGCTTTAAGACGATCCTAGGTGGTGAGATAAACTTTGTGGTAATCTTAGACAAAAGGTAGCAGCAATGAAAAGCTTTGCGAAGCCTACATAGAGGCACAAAACTAGTCCTTTTTTGTCATATTGTATTCATGTCAAACTAGTAGCCTGAACAGCATATTAAGGCAATATTGATGTTAGTGGTGATTTTGAGTTAATAAAAAGCTTGCATCTTTATGTAAAGACTTGGCATGAATTTTTTAGCTGCTCTTTTTCCACATTCATGCTTTTGCTTTTTACTTGAAACTGTATTTATTTATTTATTTATATGATCTGGATAGAATTAGTACTTCAAGGTTATATTAGAGGGAAAAGGGAAACGTTTGAAAGGATTATTTTTCACGTAAGCACTCTTTTTCTTATTTAGTTGGTTTTACAGAGTAGATGCTTCAATGTTGCATTTGTATTTTGGGTTAACAACTTAATTCCCTTTTTTATGTTTAACTTGTTAATATCTTATCTGATTACAGGTGGCTGAACTGATATTGAGCGACCAGTCCTTTGAGGCTGACATTCGTGACTACTTAAAGCTAATAGATGGCCATGCAAGGGAAAACCGTGTAGAAGATGCTGAAAGGGTTATTCAGAAAATGATGGCAAAAGGGATTACTCCAGAGTCCCAGACATTCTGATGCACACAATATTAGTTCATATGTACAGCAAAGCAGGCAATCTTGACCGTGCCAAAGCAGCATTTGAGGACATAAGAAGCCATGGTTTCCGTCCGGATGCAAAGGCATACAACTCTATGATCATGGCTTATGTAAGTGCTGGACAACCAAAGTCTGGAGAAGCTCTCATGAGGGAAATGGAGGCAAGGGATATAAAACCTACTAAGGAGATATACATGGAGCTGCTGAGGTCCTTTGCTCAGCGTGGTCATGTTGATGGAGCTCAAAGAATTGTTAATACAATGCAGTTCGCTGGTTTTCAACCTGATTTGGAATCATGTACATTACTTGTTGAGGCATATGGGCAAGCGGGTGATCCTGATCAGGCGAGGAACAACTTTGATTTTATGATCAAAGCGGGTCACAAGCCTGACGATAGGTGCACTGCTAGCATGATAGCAGCTTATGAAAGTAAGAACTTGCTAGACAAGGCACTGGCCTTGCTGCTGGATCTGGAGAAGGATGGTTTTGAACCTGGGGTTGCCACCTATACGGTCTTGGTTGATTGGCTAGGCAAGCTGCAGCTGGTTGATGAAGCAGAGCAGATCTTGAATAAGATTGCTGAGAAGGGGAAGGCCCCTTTCAAGGTTAACATAAGCCTCTGCGACATGTATGCAAGAGCAGGCATCAAAAAGAAAACACTGGAAGCCCTGGGGATTGTTGAGGGTAATAAGAAAAGCTTGCGAGTGGATGAGTTTGAGAGGATCATACATGGTCTCCTAGCAGGTAGGCTTGTGAATGACGCTAAGAGAATCCATGAAGTCATGCAGGCACAGGATCATCCTTCATCAGAGCCAATCAAAGTGGCACTCATGGCAGCTCAAGTAATACCTCGTCAAAAACCAGTGACCAGATAAGGCAGCCGACCAAGATCACATATTGGAGTTTCTCTCCCTCCCTTGCTGTGTGTCAAGCGTATAACATGTATTACTTCTTTTTCTGGTAGTTTTCACATAATGTAAGGAAGACCATGCCTGGTTAAATATGATTTGAAAAAGAAACAAAAACGCCATCAATACAGTGATCTAACTTCAGAAGCTTCTTTCTTTCTTGTGATGATCTATAAACATTTGAACAAATTTAGGCATCCAAAAGACCAAAACAGAATGGTAGCTAACTGGTTAACGGTGTTGAAAGATATGAATCAGATAATCTTGGTGGAAAAAAAGAGAAATGGAAAGAATACAGTTGCCTTCTCCTGGACAGAAGAGCTCTCATAACCCGATATGTGGTCATGCATATCGGCCATGTGGTCTGTATTGGATGGCGTCTGTTCTCTAGAAATTGTTTGGTTGATTTTCATTTTATTTTGCTGTGCCAATGTCTCAAGAATGAAGGCCTTTAGCTTCCTCTTTTTAGTCCATGACCATGATTGCCCGTCCTCCTGGAGGCACTAGGTATAATGTGCAAGGAAGCGTACTACGCTATCTGATTCAAGTTCGTGAAATGTTTGGGACATGCAAAAATGGAAACTTCAAGCTCTCGATCATGGTTTGGGCTGAATAGTTTGATCAAATTCTTAATCAATTTCGATTCATAATCTTTTTTCTTTTCTTTTTTTGAAAGCCCAGCTGGGGTTAGGCGGACCCCTACCAGAATAGTCGCCGCCCCATGTGGCAGAGGGATTCAATCCTGGGCCTTCAGCTTGACATTGGACCCCATTTACCACATGGGATACCACCTCGGTGGTACGATTCATCATCTTGGTTTAGTCAGATTGTGTCAATTGAATTTGGTGAGTTGGTTGCACAATTTGTTAGGGAATGAAGCTTCGACCCATGGATCCAAGAGACAAGCATGAAAAAAAGCAAAAGGAGAAAAAATAATCACACTTGGTTCGACAAGAATTGCCTATGTCCACGAGAGCCTTCTTCTTTATTGAGAATTGCTTCCTTTAAATAGGAGTCTTTGAGTTTTACAATAAATCTGCCAGTATTGTTGAGTATAACAAGAAGTCTAGGATAAAATTATAGAATTACCCTCCCAAAAAACACGTCTCGGGGCTTAACACCTTCAAACCCCCACCTTACGAATAGGGCGCCGACCTTCTGCCAACTTACTACGAAGTTGGATTTGTATAAAATATAGATTTATATTCAGGTAGGAAACATGCTCCACACTCCTTCAACAATCTTTTATTATTGAGGGGGTTTACCACATTTGGTATATGCTTTGCTCGGGTAGGCATTATCTACCCGTTTGGGGTAGGCTTTCAAGTTATTTATTATTGTAACCCCATTCACTCAGGTCTTGAAACCAATAAATCATTTTGCTTGTGAAGGTGATCCCCGAATTTACATGTGTTTTTTTTATAGGATGGTGCATTATTGCACTACGAGGTTTATTATAAACCTCACCTCATTCATCAACATGTCTCGCATGTCTTATAGTACACATAAACAATCCGGTTTTCATAAAAGATTAATGCTTTTATTTTTTTTAATCAAAAGGAGTATTCTTGGAAATTAGCATTTATCAAAACGATATCCCAATCCTCAAGTCAAGGTAGACCTAAGTTATTCCCTTATACATATCGGGAAACTTGATGTACGTGCGATCGGAGTTCACTTAATCGAAGTTTCACATTTTTCTCGTTCAAAAATAGATTCTGTTGCATATTTCTGAAATGTATCAAACTTTTTCATTTTTGAACAATCTTTTGATGTTCGAACCACACAGGGTTAATGTTTCATAAAGTTCAATAATTAAGAATGTATGATGCATGCGAGCATAAAATCTCACACACATAATTTTTAAAAAGAGCATTAAAGCATGCGTACACATGTTAAAATGTGTGTACTTAAATAAATCACACGTAATTTAATAAAGTGTACAAAAAACTGCATACGTAATAAAGCATTCATTTTAACAGAACTCCTTCAAAAAGACAATAAATTATAAATGTCATGCTTTGAAGAAAGCACTCTTGAAGTTAAAAAACAGAATTTGACCATTCTGAATAAGATATAGCAGCACAAATTAACATAGTAATGTTAATTCTGTTTAAACAATTGAAAATGTTTTGGGAAAAGGAAAAATGAAAATGTTCTTTGGGATTTCATTGAAACAAAATAATGTGCAAAACAACCAAACCACGCCCTTTTGAGAAGTGGTACTTAGATAAATATTTTTCTAAAATGAGGTTGGCCCTCCTGAGCCAGCTCCTTGCAGTTGACGAGTTAACCCACTGTCCAACCCATGTCTGGATCATGAAGTGAATGGATGCCTATTACAACTGTAAATAAAATTTTACTAACCTCCTTGCCATGCTTAGCTATGCATCCTTTAGGACCTAATGTGACCACCGCCCATTGGCAATTTGCAGCCAAAAAATTCAAAGCAGCTTCTGCATCTGTCTTTTCCTGACCCCTAAAATTCAAGATTAGGCAATTATTCTCTCTATCACCAAAAAGAACTACCTCATATGCATAATAGATAATCAGATCAACCTAAAAGATAATACCTCATTAACTCTCTGGCCTCATCCTCATTGGCGAAACAGAGGTCGATAAACC
This sequence comes from Nuphar pumila, assembly GCF_984573655.1. Classification (NCBI taxonomy): domain Eukaryota; kingdom Viridiplantae; phylum Streptophyta; class Magnoliopsida; order Nymphaeales; family Nymphaeaceae; genus Nuphar; species Nuphar pumila. Next base: position 79,915,307 of record NC_143258.1, read on the forward strand.
CATTCTCCAACATATCTAGAAGTTGAGACTTATAGTCCCGAACCATCTGCTCAATGAAAACAGTTTGAATTTATGAATTCCACTTTACCAATTTAGAGTAGTTCTTCATACATTTACATCAAATGATTCAAATACATAAAAGGATTTTTGAAGCTTCACCTCAAAACTTGCCAGGTCCATAGACACAAGTACCCCTTCTAATTTTGCAATTCTAATAGCTGTGTGTATCAGTTCTAAGTTTAAAATCCCATATCTCAACACCAACCACTGCATATATTAAGGTAAATCAACTTATTTAAAAATTTAAACATTTAGCAGACACATATCACATACAATTATGGAATAGAGGTTCTTAATAGCATTTGTGCCATAAAATAGATGAGTATTTCTTAGCCCCGCCTTTGGACAGCATCTTCACAGTTTCAAGAAAACAATTTTTAAGAAGCATCTAAGAAGCGGAAAGGGAAAAATGCAAGTGGGGAAAAGAATCAGAAGAGACTGGAGTCACTGAACAACAAGAACCAAGCTAATATATACCAATTTCAAAATAAAATCTTCTGTTCAGGTTTTGTCAAAGAAAAAAAGCATGTCTGCAATCTCTGCTTGCTCAAAAATGAGTTCAAAATGTCACCATGAAGAAAGTGGTGATACAATGAAAATGAGAATATAGTAAGGAAACCACCTTAGAACCTCTCAGATCTTCCCTAGTAAATTCATTGGCCTGGACAAATAAGAATAAGATCAATAATGGGATAAATGTATAACTACCAATTATCTCAATTTTCCCCACAGATAGTCAAGCAGAGTGGATGCACCTGAAGTCTTACTGCACTTGACAGACATGGCCTCATGGTACGGTTGCCCAGTGCATCCACAAGGCATGCACACTGCAATTCACTCACGGTTAGTCCCTTAAAAGAGATATCCAGAAGATCTTTGAGAAGAAATACTCATCAAAAGCCGTGCAGAAACAAGTTGATGAAAATTTACAACACCTGAGCAGTTGGCCCCTTTTTCATCCTCAATCTTGATAAGTTTACTCCATTAGAACTCATGTTAGATACAAATAATTTCCCCTGCTCATCATCACCGCATGCCCCAACAATTGCACATGAAATACCAAATCCTGAAGACAAACCTCGGACGGTGTTGGCTACACTACCCCCTGCTATGGTCCTTATAGGAGAAATGCCTTCAGACAATGGAACAATATGTGTGTTTACTTCACTGAGTATATGTTCCAGTTCTGCATTCTGCACCTGTTTATCAATCAAACAATTTTGTAGATCTAGTTAAGGTTCACGATCATAAACAGAAAACCAGAGAGGACTGGCATTCAAACAGTATTCTTTGGAGCTATGAGGTTTAGTTTCAATTTCAACTGCAATTAAACAGTACACTACTATGGCATTGACTAACAGGAAATCCATTTCTAAAATGAAGAACTTGGATTTCTGAACCTTGGCATGGAAATCGCCATAAATGACATCAATCCCTAGATAACAAGGAAAAACTTTGTGACGATAAAAAGAAAAACATGGATTATGCCATGTGTACTCCATTTTACTGGATAGAATAATCATAATGAAACAAAATTCAGAGTCAATGATCATGTTCTCAAAGTCTAAAGGAAAATAGTAGGATCAAATCGGTTATATTAATGCATTAAAAAAAATTGGCATGTGGAGATGTGTTCTTACAGGGTTAAGACAGATAAGTAGGATTGGGTAGGGTAGTAACTGCAAAATATTACAATGTAACTTACCACCTTATCCCACTTTTTTAGGATAAATAGGTGCATCCAAATGTATATAAAAGTGAAAAACCAGAAAGCAAGTTTATCATGTATTCCACAATTCAACCTCATGAAGACCATTATAAAGAAACATCAAGCATACGGTCAATAATCCCTTCATTTGATAGCATGCAATCTGTGGCATTATGAGACTCGTTTTTGCATCCTTAGACTATCTTGCTAAAAAATACGAAGAAAAGCAGTAACATCAATCCAAATGCTAAAAGAAATTACTTGGAGCAAGATTCTGTAGTGTGTAAATGCCTCTTCTCACAACCGAACCTTACTGGTTTCAACCTCCGCATGCGGAATTCACATGAAACTAAACAACGGTAACCCAGGAAAGAAGAAAAAAACTGCAGAAATCTCGTGAACGTATAACAGTTTGAGAGTCATACAGCATTACATCAACAAAAAACAAGAAAAAACTGAATATGCTTCAAAATTCAGAGATCATAAATGCAAAACACTGCACTCCAAGAACGACTAGAACTCAACACCACCGACTTCCTCCTCCACATGAATCTACGCATCTTATATTACCACTCCAGAAATCAAAACTCAAATGTCGGTCGTAAAAGGGAAAAAATACCGTTAAAAACACCAAAAGTACCATCTTTTTTCTCCTCTCATATCTTTGCCTTGTGGGCAATATCAAAACTTAAAAAAGAGTCAGCTAACAGCATAATAACGAGACGCCCACATGACCGAAAGTGCAAAGGATATACAGAGAAGAGGAAAGCCCAATAAGAGAAGAGTTAATGGTAAGATTATCATCCGTTTGTTGGGTGTTTCTTTTACCTGTTGGGAACCTCCTCTGTCTCCTGGGATGGTGTCTAACAGATCCCAGTCTACCCTAATGACGTGATCGAGGAGTGCGGATGGCTGAAGGCCTACAACGAGTAGCCGAGCCGGACCTTCCTTCTTAGGGATGAAGGGGGTGGGGAGTTCTTCTGCCCCCATCTGCCCAGTTTCTCAGGAGCAGCCCTCCCCTCTCGCCCCACTGCACAAACCAGCTTATATAATACGTCACAAGGGAAGAGAGAGAGAGAGAGAGTAGGGGTACGAATCCAGACCAAGTCTTCAAGGACATAACAAAAATGCCATCATCCCTATTATTTCCTCGCCAAGAATTTCCTTTGTTATCCGAAACTTGACTTAGTTCGTGTAGGCCTTAATTTACCAACAATTCCTCTTACCCAATATGGTCCTGAGAAACTATAAATTGGATCATGTATAGGGTTTGCCAATTCATTCAGGTTCAATTTCCACTGGTCCTTTCCACGCTTTAGCTGGTCTGAGTTTTGTGCACCGAACCATGAATGAGTCTACCCCACCCCACCCCCCCAAAAAAAAAATCTAGTGTGAACTTTTTCTTGAAGGTGAAGACTGGGGCTCAAGACTTGCGCTGCAAGTTTGAGCCAAGTCAACTAAGTTGCCTGCATTGATGGTGGAGTTTTTTTTTTTTGAAGGATTAAATATCCCTAAAAATGGGGAGAAAAAATAGTCAGACCCCTGGGGGTCCGACTTTTTCTATTTTGATGTTTTGTCCAGTGGAAAAAAAAAAGAACCATGTGCTTTTATCGGTGTATGTATGAAACGCTTCTTATATCATATAATACTTTCCACTACTTTGGTTTTATTAGGCATGGATGCAGGACGGGTCATGTTGGTCGCATAAGCTCAGTTGACACACAAAGGTCTTCCCCTCGTGAAGGAAGCTAAGGTTTCAGAAAGATTTTATTAACGGTTGCATTGAGACCTGTTATTTTGTCCTTGGGGGCTACTCATATTGATGGTACAAGTGACCGCATGCCATCGATTTCAACTTTTCAATTGGAATTCAATGACTCACAACCTGACCTTGGATGGGTCATTACTCAATGTTGGTTCCTTTGCACAAAATTGCTAGTAGACTTGATTGGAAATCAATGGGTATGAGGGAACACTGTCAACCCAAATTCACAGATTGGGAATGCTCACGAATTATGAAAGAAGTTCAATGATATCATTTAGTATTTCGATGTATCATAAGCAAGACCACAACAGAAGATGTGGCAATCCTATAATAGGGTCATTCTTGCAAATTTTCCCATGCTCAGGATGAGAGAGAGAGAGAGAGAGCGCGGCGCCCACTAGCCGAAAGCACCAAAACCACAACTTTTGTCATTTTTTTTTATATCGGATCCCGCTCTCAAGATATCTTGATAGGAGCACTACCTTTCCTTTCACCAAACCCTAGGTGATCCAGTTGGGATTTTTTGCACTTTACACGCCCAGAAGCTCCCATCCATTCACTGTCCTGAACAGTTCCATCTTAGGGGCACAGTTCAGGCTGCAAATGGGTCGGATCCAGTGGGATCACATCCTCGTAAGATTGAGTTATTCCTTACAAGAAGGACCGACTACAGAATTCTTAAGAGGACACTTTGTCAAAAAAAAATGGTATTTGACAAATAAAACGTCTGTTCTGGGTCATTCCAAGCACAAATTACACGATGGATGGCGGCGAAAATAGGTCCAATCTGGGCATTCCCTTTAGCTCAACATGCGACCCAATAATAATTGGATGAATGGGCCTCGTAACAGGTCTAGCATTGTCCACAACGGATCTGAATCACAGTTGCCTCGCCTTGCCTTTGCTTTTTTTGCGGGTACCGTCATTCAAAGAGCGGATTGGGACATTCCTGCCCTAGGCTTGTGTGGGTTAGCCCATCATGGAACTGGTTTGGGGTTTCAGCTTCAGCAATCAATGCTCCAGAAGGCATACTTGTGGTGCCAGCTAATGCATGCGACCATTGCTCTAGGGATTTACCATCCCTAGAGGCTCATTGTTGGACTCCCTATAATGAAGAGTACAAATGTTATTATGTTAGCAGATATGGAAGTAATCAAGGACTCTTGAGTGGGTCCATCTAGTCTTGGCTACCACCTGGTGAGGCAATCCGAGTCATTGAGTCCAACAACTCTGGTGCAATACAAACCAAGAAGGGGCTAGTCAAGTCCATCTGTCTTCTGTGAAAAACTAGGAAAGAGAGAGATTCTAAATACAGCAAGAGGCAACCTTTTTCTTGATCAGGGTTTAGAAACATTTTTGCAAATTTGCTGTCTATAGTAGTAAAAGGTCCCATGCACGCAGCATCAAAATTTAGGTTATATAATAGAATGACATGCTTCAGATAATGCAAGCATGAAAAAACAGAATTCTGAAATTGGTAAACCTTAAAATACAGTTCTTAACAGAGCCAGGCCCCACCCTAAAATAGCAGTACACCACAGACAGCATCATGCTGATCAATTTGGATACTAAAATTTCAGTTAACTCTGTCCCAAAATTTATTAGAGAACTAATTTGCCAATTTCACAAAGAAAAATATTAAACCATCTTGCTAACTGGTAGCTTAATTATGTGCCCATAGAAAGATCAACGAGATGTTTTAGCTGATTTGTCAGGCAAAATATTTTCTGGAAGAACAAGCTCCGGTGGAACTTCACGCACAACCCCTAACATTGAATCATACTCCTCATCTAGTTTCACAAACTTTTTCCTCAGCACCTTCTCGAATTCAATCTCATCAAAAGTCTTGGCATTTTCTGCTGCATGTACCTGTGCTAAGTTGCAATAATTGGTAGCTGACTGAGAGATGAAAGAGATCTCCTCTTCTGTAAGTTTCCGGAGGAATTTCGCTGGATTGCCTCCCCAAACCTGGATTTTGATGACTGAAAATTCAGTAACTGGCTGGCAAAAACTCAATAACGAAAATTTCTGGGAAGTGCTGCACGATATTGCATGTGATGAACAAAAATTGACCACTGATTATCAGAATTATTATTTTCTCCCCCAAATTTAGCATCAGACAGCAATTGTGGGAGAAAAAGGGAATTGAGACAGTACCTCTCCGGAGGGAATTTTGGTATTCTGCCTCACCAGTGCCCCAGCAGCAACCATACCATGCTTCTCGACGACCACTCCATCAAGCAGAATTGAACCCATTCCAACAAAGGCCTCATCTTCAACAGTACATCCATGCAACACAGCACTATGACCTACTCACATGAGAAAAAACTATATTAAATAAAACTTGCTATTTCCCGAGATGAGGAAGTTTAAGAACTTCAATGAATATAGCATCAACATTACATAGAGATAAATGAAAAATTAAAAAGGCAAAAAATGAAGCAACTTGCCCACAGTGACATTGTCCCCGATGATAGTAGGCAGGACCTTCCCACTCAGATTAGATTTTGCAACGTGCACAAGTGAATTGTCCTGGATATTTGTTCTAGAGCCAATACTGATACTATTCACATCTCCTGTAATGGCCTCAAGTAGTCAGTATATGAAACAAATTAATTTACAAAAGAACAAGTTCGATAACAGCAAGATCTTAGACAGAACCATGAATAAACATAACCAGAAAAATACAACCAATTTTGTTTAAAAAGGGCCATCAATGGGGTTTCTGACAGGCTATTTATAGAGAAAAGTGATTCGACAAACTTAATTGTTGTACTATTCCAACTTAGAATGACTGAGAATTGAAATACAATTCACAGGTCCCAAGCGGCATTCACAACTTAGATGACAGAATTAAGTCATGTTTGTATGAGCAGCTAGACCAAAGAATATATCCACCTTTACATGGCTCAATGATGAAGAAAAGCATGGCTGAGAGATGCCTTTCTTTAAATGACACACTCGAGCAGATGATTGTCAATTTTTTTTATTGAGATAAAACACAGGAACCCATTTTATAATTAGAGAAAAAAGGTGGGGACAACAGGCCTTTTACACGAGCAAAAGATCAATTGGCCCTTGAGAACAGCTCAATATAAAAACAACAGGAAGAAATGCATTTTACATATAGCTGGATCCCTTCCCATCTATGTAACACACACTCTTCTAACAGGGCACCACACCTGTGTCACACCCGCATGGGTGCGACACTTGGACACGGCTTCCTTTGTCAGGTGAAGTCAACCACACTGAGGTCCATTTGTCTAAAAGTAGATTCAGTTAACCCTAACCAAGTCCGGTTTTATCTATATTATATAAATAAATACATAAATGCACATACACGTAGTGTTAATTTAAAACTGTTAAATATATATATATACCCTTCCTGCACCCCTGCACCCAAGTTTTTTTAAAGTGCCGCATCGCCACATTCGCACCAGTATCCGCACCCGCACCTATGTGACATAGCTTCCCATTTTCTTAATAAGCAAAAAGAATATAATTTATATTTGCTACAAAGTTGTTTGCATTTAAAAATCTCTTCCTATAACTGCGAAATGAGTCAAAACAGCTTTCTGTAATATAAGCAAAACATTTAAATGTGGTTGAATTCTTCATGTACTACTTAATGATCATTTAATTTGTTCAACTGCATGTTGTGTCTATCTCAAGTAAATACTCAGCTCAAGTGATATCCCCAGTGCAACACAAAAAGTGATGGCAGGGATATACGCTTTAAAATAGAGCAAAAACTCTCATAGAAAATGGCCACAAGAGTAGTCATCATTTCCTCAATAAAAAGGGTAAAAAGAGCACGCTTTCTCAAAAAAAAATGAAAAGCAGCAATTATGCAATCTTGCTACACTTAAATTTGACAAGTTTTCAAAAGTCATATTTTTATTACATATATTACAAATCTAAGAAACTTCAACTAAGCTAACAAAAGTTTTTTTTATAAGAAGCCTAACAAGATAAATTAGTGAACACATGATATTTTAAATCATTAAAAAAGAATACTAAGGGTAGAAAGTGTTTTATAGATCCATACCTATAAAATGATATCCAATCCCAATCTAAAGCATTGTTGTAAGAATCGTTGAGAATCAGCTCAAAATCAATTTCCTGAAGGGCCAATTCGGTTTAATATTTTTTAATATTAATATTTGTAAGGGGGCTTAAATAAATTTTTAATATTTTATTATTTATTTTTTAATGGCATGTGTCATCTGATGGTTAAGCTTTGACCAACTCCAATCGTTTCTGTTTGGTTTTGAATCAGTAGATCCTCTGAATCACTTTCAAAATTGATTCAGACTTTAAATCAATTCTAACAACATTGATCTAAATTAAGAAAATCCTTGATTCCTTTCATTTAAAAAGACAAACTTATGAAGCAATAATAAAATATATTCATATTATCCCAGAATTTATAAAAATAAAATTAGCACCCCAATAGTATCACATCACTAAAATAAAAACAGTGTGGTGAGTGAGAATTAGGATTCCCAACTGCTTCCTAGGAATCGGGATTCCTACTAAGTGCTTTAAATAAAGTTAATGTGAATCTTTTACTGACATGACAGCCTCGCATTAAATGCTAAAATGATAAACATACTCTGAACAGTATTCCTTGCCCGAATGCCAAGAAGACATATGAAAATGTTGCTTCATAACATTACAGTTTACACATAATCACAGGCACATTTCAACATTAACACATACCTCTCAAAACACAGCCATACCAAATGGATGATGCTGGCCCCACTTGTACATCCCCAATCACTGAAGCACTTGGAGCAACAAATGCATCTTTATGAACAGTTGGAACTTTGTCAAAGATATTCATGAGTGTCCGATGCCTTGATACTATGGTTATTTTGAAAATCAACAAGTTAGATTTTTTTCACATTGAACAAATTCAACCAAAAACCCATTTATTTTGGATCAATTTGAAATTTAGAATTTCAATGAGAAATAAACAAAGGAGAATAACTGCCTAAGAAAACATATATTTTCTGTTGCTAGAGAATATGCATTCTGTCCACAAAGAGAATGATCAGGGCAATGGCTATACAGAATCATTAACAAAAAGACAAAACAAAGGTAATCAAAAGGGAAAATCCAAAAAAGATTGGCCATGATATATATTTGTTGCAGGGCCTAGCATAGACACGTGCATGTCAAGGTTTAAGAATATGAGAAAATGTGAAGGAAAAGAGGATCAATTAAAATACATCTATTAGTCAAACATGAGAACAAAAAAGGAATGGTAAAGACTACAATGTTATAATTGAATAGGTATATATATAAACCACAAGGCAACATAAGAGGAATAATAAGCTCAAACTAATACTTTTCTTCCAATGATTTCTTTCAACTAATCGGCAGTGCTTTAAGACATTCTTTCTCAGCTTGATGTCCATTATTGAGATTTATGAAGGAATAAGTGAAACACGCAATGTTTCCCCTTAGTTGATGAAGAATCAAGACCAGATTTGTTATGGTAGATTTCTTCAATCATTGCACTAGATTTTAGAAAACAGATAGTGATCCATGAGTTCGACACCTACAAGGTAAACAGCAAAAAGGTAAATGAATCTTGTCGTACTCATGCCAGAGGAAAGCACTATGGGAAAGAGAGACTTAAATCAAATGAAGGATGATTATGGATGGCAGCATTGTGGTTTACAAAGCTACCAACTTGATGGATAAGAGCAGCATTCTTCCTTCCACTTAAAAGTAGAGGTGAACATTGGGGTGCATGGGCTTCAGGGAACCAGCCCAGGATGGGCTAGGTTTGGGTCTGGATAAACCCAAAACTTGGACCAGCATGAATGTATCTCAGCCTAGGCCTAGCCCAATAAGTATCAACCTTAGCTTGGATGTCATAGCCATTTTTTTGACAAGACCAACAGGATCATATTTTCAATCAGGCTTCATCTTGGGTTCATCACTGAATGTCACCAGCCCTATGCCTCAACCTGACGAATTGGGGTACAATAAGAGCTCTCTCCAAGCCCAAGCCCACTCAATGTGTGTTCAGAAGAGGTCTTTCCTTCTTTTCTCTGGAGATAGAAACTATGGCCAATGAATGCTGGACTAGTTCAAGAGGTTGGTGGTCACACCTACATACAGAGGTGGACATGAAGCAGCTCAAAAGGGGGGCAGGTTTGGGCCCGAAAATGATTGATCTGGGCCTAGGCTAGACCCAACATGAAGCAGATTCAAGCTCAAACTAGGCAGAACTTTTGCCCAAATGGGCCCCCTTGTCCATCCCAAACCAAGCCTTGTTCAATAGTACATAATGGGCCAAGTTTTTATTACTTGGCATATATAATGGGCCTGGCAACAATATATAATGGGCATAGGCTTGTGCCCAATCAGAACACAGTAGGTTCCAAGTCGGGTCTAATTGGTCTTCATGCCTGCTCTGACCATTGAGAGCTTAACTGGAGACCAGCCCAAGCTCAACCCTTGTCCACCCCACTACCTACATGAGGATGGGACTTGAAGGTCCTCTATTTTTCACAAACCTTAGATGCTCAAAGGTACTTGGAGGTATGAGAGGACATAATGATTATGAATGCTCCACTTGGTTTAAAAAGCCACAATTATCGGGCTGGAAACAAGCCAAGAAAGTCATGGCTCGGTTTAGTTTGTCTTGTGTAAGAGCAGGTTCAAGCTCCTGAGATGGGCTCAATGAACTGTATGAGATGGCTCATATAGACCACCAAGCCAAGCAAGTATATATATATATATATATATATATATATATATATATATATATATATATATATATATAACATGGACTCTTCTAACAGGACACCGCACCCACCTCTTTGTCAGGTGAAGTCAACCACACTGAGGTCCATTTGTCTAAAAGTAGATTCAGTTAACCCTAACCAAGTACAGTCTTATCTATATTATATAAATAAATACATGAATGTACACACACACGCGTAGTGTTAACTTAAAAATGTTAAAATATATATATACCCTTCCTGCACCCCCGCACCTAAGTTTTTTTAAAGTGTCACATCGCCACACTCGCACCCGTATCCGCAGTTCCGCACCGGCACCTATGTGACATAGATGTACACACATCTGCGAGGTATGTTTGAGTCAATTCAGCTTGTAATCATGATTTCCAAATATGACATGATGTAATGGCACCATTGTTAAAATGTAGTGTCTCTTTTATTTATATATATAGAGAGAGAGAGATACATATACATATATATATGTATATGTATCTATCTAAGTATATATATAAATATATATCTCAAAACCTGATAAGGGTATTTATGTAAATTCACAGATTTTACGCATATTCTCATTTGAGAATATGTTGTATTTTGTTTTTCTATTCTTTTATTTTCTTGTATTTTTTCTCTCTTTTTTGCTCTTTTTCTTTTTTTAATATGATGTGACATGGGGGGACCCCCAATACATAGGATGGAGCCCCCCCCTCCAACAGTTAGATTTTTAACCGTTGGACGGGCTCCAACCTATGTATTGGAGCCCCCCCATGACTCCAAAGCCTTATAAATAGGGGTGAAGCCCTTTAGGTTTCTCTATGCTTTTGTAAAGCCTCTCTTGGGACCCAATATATTGAAGTTGTTATTTTTTATGCTCTTGTGTATTTGTATCCGTGCCTTTGTGCACTTGTGAGAGTTCTCCCTTGTGCTTTTGTGTTTTTAGCATTGTGTTTATGCACAAAATCTCTTTTTAGAGAGATTTTCACATGGTATCAGAGCAAGGTTGCTTGAGAAGGAAAATCGTGTGATTCTTCACAATATCGAGTGCCTCAAAAAGTGTGCCTTCAATTTTTCTGAGATTGGCATAAAGATTTCTCTTCATCAAATATTTTAGAAGATTACTACAAGTAAGAGTTAAAAACTTAAAATCTCTTTGTGGTACGTATTTTTCTCCTTAATCTTATCTCTCTAATGGGTGAAAAAGACTCTCATTTCTCTCTTGGCTTTAAGCTCAATGGTTCCAATTATCACGTATGGGCCGGTAATATGAAAGTCCATATTAAAGGAAAAGGACTTTGGGGTTATGTTCAAAGCTCAATTCTGAAACCGAAGCCAAAAATTACTTTGGTTGAAAGAGGACAAATCAAAATTCTTGAGGGAGATGAAAGAACGAAGGCTCTTGAAGAATATAGCAAAAAAACATGAGTGGGATATGAAGAACTTCAAGATTTTGTCATGGATTTTCTCATCCGTTGAGACTAGAATCAACTCCAATATCATAAAGTTTAAAAAGGCTTCTCAAGCGTGGGAGTATCTGTAAGAAAGTATGCAGAAAGGTATAACAAGAATGCTTAATGCATTCGCACGGTCCAATGAATGGACAAACCCACAATGGAGAATATAGAAATAGTCCACTAAGGGACAACACAAGAAGCCTTCAAAGAGGCAACCCATAAAACATATATGAACTTTATTGAACGAGGGCTTGAAAAGCCATGAAGAATACAAGGAGAGCAACCCCTATTTATACACAGAGTGGAAAAGGAGAGGCTAAAAGGGGCTCCCCATAGAGACGTTGGGAGCCCCCAACGGTCACATTTGTGACCGTTGGAGGCCCCAACGACTCTATGTGGGGCCCCCACTTACGTGAAATAAAAAACAAAAAATAAAAAAACATAAAATAAACTAATTCTAAAAATAAATAAATAGTTGTTTTCTAAAAACAACTATATAGCTATGCAAAATGACAAAAATACCCCTATCGGGTATCACACACACACATATATATATATGTGTGTGTGTACGAGTACATGTATTTTAACAGTATCTTGAGAAGATGTATACTTCTAGGGACTTGTCCCACAAGTATTATCTCTAAAAGAGAGCGCTAACCCTTCTTCAAGGGGATATGACTATAAGAGAGTACTTTGTCGAACTCTCCCCCATTTGGGATGAGCTTGCTATGCTCGAACCCAAGTGGAGTGGAGAAGTCATAAAGCTTCGACATAAACAACTAGAAGAAGACTGGTTTTTTAACTTTTTGAATGAGCTAAGGCCCAAGTTTGAGCAAATAAGATCTTCTTTCCTATCCTCCTTCACTTCTCTCTCTCTTGAAGATGTCATTACTAAATTAAGTGGAGAGGAAACTCGTATGGGCATTAGCAAGCAAAATCCAAGTGTTCTTGAAATGCCCATAAACCAAGAGGAGTATGATGGTGCTAATGTCGTTTCTAGGCCCAGTAACAACTTGAGGACATATAAACCTCCTTACTTCAAAAACCAAAATCAAGGTTCCAATGGTGGTCAAGGCGGAAGAAGGGACTATAACAAAATTGTGTGTCGCTTTTGCAAGAAACCGGGTCATATCAAATCGGTTTGTCCCAAATGAAAGAAATTACTAGCAATGGCAACCACATCTCAACCATAAAAAGAGGAATCTACAAATAGAGCTCTCTCTTTAAATCAAATTATGGAAGCTCTTCAACCTCTTCTTAAGGGAGCTATTTCTGGTGTCGCCGTGTCCACTCCTTACCCTCCAGGCAAAACCTCTTGGCTTTTAGATTTGAGTGCATCATTTCATATGACCCCAAACATTTCTTCTCTTTCCGAATATTCTAAAAGTTTGTCACCATCTTTTGTTTCAACCGCGGATGGTACTTCTCTTGAAATTAAGGGAATTGAAAATTTTGAAACCCAAAACTTCTTTATTCCTAAAATTAGATTTATACCAAAATTGAATTTAAATTTATTTTTTGTCTCTCAACTCTAGGACCTCGGGTGTGACATTTAAATCTCATCTAATAAATGTTTAATAAAGGATCACCGGTCTGGGAGGTTGATTGGGGAAGGCTCTAGGAAATGAGACTTGTACTATGTAGACTCTCTTCAAATTCTTAAAACCACCTTTTGTAATGTGGCTCGACATAAATGTTTGGTACAAGAGACTTGGTCATCTCAACATTATCAAGTTGTCCTATTTGCATTTTGTTAAAAATCTTTGTAAAAATACTTTCTCTTGTAATGATTGCATTCTTGAAAAAATGAAAAGTATGCCTTTTGAACAAAGATCTATGTTTACCACTAAACCTTTTGAAATTATTCATTCGGATGTTTGGGGACCGGCACTCGTCATATCATAGGGAGGTTTTGCCTATTATGTGATTTTTGTGAATGATTTTTCACGGTATTATTGGATATATTTTCTTAATTTAAAAATATTTAGGACTGATTCCGGAGGTGAGTACCTCTCTAATGAGTTTAAAAAATATCTTGAAGACTATGGTATATTTCATCAAAGATCTTGTCCTAAAACACCACAACAAAATGGTTTGGCCGAAAGGAAGCATAAGCATATCATTGAAACCACTGGAACCCTTCTTATTTTCCAAAGTATTCCAAAAAAAAAATGGGCTGAGGCGGCTCTTGCTTCCATTTATCTTATTAGCCATCTTTCATCCAAAAATTTAGATAAAATATCTCCCTTTGAGACTCTATATGAAAAATAAATCGATTACAATATGTTAAGAGTTTTTTTTTTAAGTGTTTTGTCCTTACAGATAAAAATGATAAACTCTCACCAAAAGCCATCCCTTGTGCTTTTCTTGGCTATTCCAAAACCCAAAAAGAATTTCGATGTTATGATACTAAGAATGATAAATTATATGTCTCAAGGAATGTAACGTTTTGAAAAATGATAATGGTTTTGAAAAGAATGAATCTCATTTAGAAAATATCGACTATTCCTTTCTTTTTGATCTATTATCTAAGGATGATGATATCTCTAGTGATGATGAATCAACAGATAACAGTGATAATGAAGTGGTTGAAATCAACAATAGTTATAACTCTAATACCTCTCAAGAAGAAAATATAACTAGAGATCCTATCACCTATTCACGTAAAGATAGAAGCACCTTTAGAAGTGTTGTTGAGCAATATAGTGAACCTAGCGAATCTATCTCCTCACATGATTCAAATCTTAGAAGAACCAAAAGAACTAGAAGAACTCCCTCTAGATTTGTATCCTTTGATTCATTCTCTCCTAAATATCGAGCTTGCTTAAGTGTCATTCACTCATATTTTGAACCAAATAATTTTGAAGATGCCAAACGATGTATTGAATGTAGAGAAGTCATGGAGAGTGAACTCAAAGCACTTAGGAAAGCCAACATTTGGGAATTTCAAACGCTCACAAGTGGTAAGAAAACTATAGGATGTTGATGGGTGTTCAAAGTCAAAACCAAGAGCGATGGATCTCTTGAGAGGTATAAAGCTCGCCTAATAGCTAAAGGGTATAGTCAAGAATATGGGATTGACTATAAAGAGACATTTGCTGCAATAGCTCGTATGGTTACTGTCAAATGTCTCATCACCATTGTTTTTATTAGAAAATAGATTTTTTATCAAATGGATGTCAAAAATGTCTTTTTAAATGGTGACCTTAATGAAGAAGTATGCATGGATGCTCCACCTGGTATGGATATTCTTAAAAATAAAGTTCTTCGTCTTCATAAAGCTCTTTATGGCCTGAAACAAATTCCCAAAGCTTGGCACAATAGGTTTAACAAAGTAATGACTGAAAATGGATTTTCTTCATGTTATACTGACACTGCATTGTTTGTTAAAAAATTTGATGCAGGAATTGTTATATTATTGTTATATGTTTATGACATGTTGATAACAAGAGATGATACTAAAGGAATCAAAAGTATTAAATCCATCTTGACTTTAAAATTTTAGATGTCAGACTTAGGGTTTTTGTCATATTTTTGGGGAATTGAGATTACTTATTCTCACAGAGGTTACTTTTTGTCTCAAACTAAATTTGCTTGTGAGATTCTTGACAGATCAGAAATTACAAATGACAAAGTCTGTGAAACTCCTGAAATAGTGGGTTCAAAGATGAAAATTGATGACGGCATTATTCTAAAAGATCCCACACCTTCCAGGCAATTGGTTGGATCCCTAACATATCTCAGCATTACTAGACCTGATATTTCTCATGCAGTACATGTTGTTAGTCAATTTCAACATGCACCTACTTTAATCCATATGAGCGTCATTCTTCGCATCATCAGATACATAAAGGGTACATTAAACAAATGAGTATTTTTATCTTCTTCTTCGTAATTAAGTTTAATTGCTTATCCTGACTCTGATTGGGGAGGTGACCCAAATAACTGACCACTGGGTTTTTTATTTTTTTAGGTGAATCATTAATTTCTTGAAAATGCAAAAAGCAACAGAAAGTATCGCTTTCATCCACCGAAGTTGAGTATAGAGTCATGGTGTCTACCACCATAGAGATTGTTTGGATTCGCAGCTTGTTGGAAGATATGAATATTCAAGTTCAAGGACCAACAAAATGATGTGATAATAAAAGTGCAATCTACATTGCCAAAAATCACACATTTCACGAGCGCACAAAGCATATCGAGATGGACTGCCACTATGTTCGTGAAGAATATTTAAGAAGAACCATTGACCTTCCTTACGTTATATCAGAATATCAACTGGCAGACTTCTTCACCAAGGCGATGTGCTCTTCAAGATTTAACTTCCTTCTTGGCAAACTGTCGGTTGTGTCACCTTAAGTTTGAAGGGGGGTGTTAAAATGTAGTATATATATAGAGAGAGAGAGAGAGAAAGATACATATATATATATATATATGTATATGTATCTATCTAAGTATATATATAAATATATATCTCAAAACCCGATAAGGGTATTTATGTAAATTCACATATTTTATGCATATTCTCATTTGAGAATATGGTGTATTTTGTTTTTCTAATATATTATTTTCTTGTATTTTTTCTGTTTTTTTTTTCTCTTTTTCTTTTTTTAAATATGATGTGACATGGGGGGACCCCCAATACATAGGATGGAGCCCCCCCTCCAATGGTTAGATTTCTAACTGTCGGAGGGGCTCCAACCTATGTATTGGAGCCCCCCCCCCCAATGACTCCAAAGCCTTATAAATAGGGGTGAACCCCTTTAGGTTTCTCTATGCTTTTGTAAATCCCCTCTTGGGACCCAATATATTAAAGTTGTTATTTTTTATGCTCTTGTGTATTTGTATCCGTGCATTTGTGAGTTCTCCTTTGGACCTTTGTGCACACTTCGTGTTTTTAGCATTGTGTTTATACACAGAATCTCTTTTTAGAGAGATTTTCACAACCATTACCAAATATTAATCTTATTTTTCTACATTCATACATATGTACATGCATACATGTGTATGCATATATGTGTTAAAATGTAAACTGTAATATATATATATATATATATATTATTTAATATTATTATATTTTCTTTTTTTTTTCTTTTTTTTTCTTTATTTCCTTTTTTAGCATCTAGTTTAATAGAAACTAGATATTTGATCTAGTCAAGTTCCTGTTGGAACTTGACTGTGCAAATAGTTGTTGGACTACTATAATAAATGTTGTTGGACTGTAGTCCAACAGCTATAATAATAAATGTTGTTGGACTGTAGTCCAACAGCTATATTAAGAGACGTTGGAATCCAACGTCTCTTTTGGAGAGCTCAAAATGAGCTCTCCTCTCTCTTCCACTTTTTTGTATATATAGGGGTGAACCCCTTCAATGTAAACCATCCATGCTTCTTAAGCATTTTGTTCATAAATAAAGTATTATTTATTTTTCAAGTGTTCTTCCTTTTATACCCTTTCAAGGGTCATGCTTGTAGTGTCTCCAATAGACACTTGTTTGTGAGTTATTTGTGCATTTGTTGAAGACCACAATTTCATTACATGGTATCAGAGCTACGAAATCCTTAGATCTTGAAGTGCTTCTGCCTCGATTTCCGTGCCACATTTACAAAAGGTGTTTCATCACCTTGTTCTTGGCTCAAGAAGATTTGTTTGAAGAAAGGCGAACTTGTGCTACAAAAAAAATTGGTTTTGTATCCTCTCTTATTCCTTTGTCTACTCTTTTTCTTTTCTTTTTATTTTTCCCTCTCTCTCCTCCTATTTATTCCTCTCTTACCCTTGTAAAAGATGGATGACAACGATAAGATCACCATCATTCCTATGAAGCTAAATGATACAAACTATGTAATGTGGGCTTCGATTATGAAGCACCACATTTGGGGAAAAGGTTTATGGGGTATAGTGGATGGTTCCGATTTGGAACCTAAACTATCTCTTACCAAGAAAGAAGGTGATAAAGAGGTTCCTCTAACGGAAGAAGAGAAGAGTAAGGCGTTAGCCACTTATAAAAAGAAATGAAAAGAATGGAGGATAGGGCATGCAAAAATTATGTCATGGCTTATCAATAGCATAGACATTAAAAAATGCTCTAGTCTAGCTAAGTTTGAGCATGCCGATAAGGCTTGAGAATACCTCAAAAACATGTATTCCCTTAAAGATATTGCACATGTATGCAATTTACAAGATAAAGTTCGGACAATGACTCAAAAAGATAAAATTATTCGAGAATATTATAATGAGTTGTCCGAACTTTGGGAAGAGTTGGCTCTTCTTGAGCCCAAATGGCATTGTGCCGAAGACATCGAGCTTCGCCAAAAGCAACTAGATATGGAACATTTTTATCAATTTGTGAATGGTCTAAGGCCGGAGTTTGAATCCACCAAATCGGCCTTTTTACATCATGGAAAAATTCCTTCTATTGTTGATACTATAGAAGAGCTCACTATGGAGGAAAATAGACTTAGAAAAAGTACTCCAAAAGTTGATGATGACTCCGTTTTAGCTGTATCTAGACCGAGGAATCATACTCGTACTTACAATCCGCCTCATTTTGGAAGGCAAAACAGCGACTTTGATAAAAGAAAAGTTATTTGTCATCATTGTCATGAACCGGGGCACTATAGGCCTCAATGTCCAAAGTTAAAAAGAAGAGAAGAAAAAAGAGTTGCATCTGTTGAATCTGAGTCAAAAGATCAAGATGCACCTGTGTCTATGGCTCAACTGATGGAAATCCTTCAACCTCTTCTCAAAGGGGTATCCTCCTCAACCGAAGCCTCAACTGGAGCGACAGTTGCATCTTTCTCCGGTCCAGGTAACTTTCCTTGACTTTTAGATTCTGGTGCTTCTTTTCATATGACCCCAAATGTTAATAGTCTATCCGAATGTCTTAAAAATAACTCAAGTGTGTCAAAGGTTTTTACAGCCGATGGCACATCTCTTGAAGTAAAAGGAATAGGATGTTTTGAAAATCTTCAAAAATCCAAAAGATTTTTTATCCCAGAAGTTAGATATATCCCTAAACTTAATTTGAATCTCTTATCTGTCTCGCAAATATCTGATTATGGATGTAATATCTCCTTCTCTTCTCATGGTTGTTGGGTACAGGATCGCCAGTCAGGGAAGCTGATTGGGGAAGGCCATAGAGAAGGAGGACTTTATTACATGGACTTTTTGGAATTACCCAAGAATGCATTTTGTTATAATATTCAGAAATTAGAATTGTATTTATGGCACAAAAGGCTTGGCCATCCTTATATGTCTAAAATTCAATATTTTCCAAGTTTGGAAAAATTTTGTAATTCTGAAAATTTTTCTTGTAAAGACTGCATTCTTGGCAAAATGAAAAGGTTACCATTTCTTAGTAGAACTTTTGTTTCCTCACGACCACTTGAGTTAATACATTCGGATGTTTGGGGCCCCGCACCAGTTACTTCCAAAGGTGGTTATACATATTATGTCATTTTTGTTGATGACTTTTCTAGACATACTTGGATTTATTTTCTTAAACATAAATCTGATGTCTTTGCTAACTTCCAAATATTTCATAAAATGGTTAAAAATAAGTTTCAAAATGATATTTCTGTTTTTCGCACTGATTCAGAGGGAGAATTTATGTCCAAGGAATTCAAAGACTATCTCAATTTACATGGTATTACACATCAAAGATCATGTCCACACACTCCACAACAGAATGGCCTAGCCGAACGCAAACATCGGCACATTATGGAAACTACTAGGACATTGCTAATTGCAAATCAAGTTCCAAAAAGTTTTTGGGCTGAAGCGGTCCTAACTGCCACCTACCTCATTAATAGGATGCCATCTTCCTCATTAAAGAATACAACTCCAATAGAAAAGCTTGTTAATTTAACTCCAGATTATTCTAGATTAAGAGTCTTTGGATGCAAATGTTTTGTTTTCACCAACAGAAATGACAAACTCTCTCCTCGTGCAATCCCATGTGCCTTTTTAGGATATGCTGATAATAAAAAAGGCTACAGGTGTTTCGATTTTCAAAATGACAAATTATATGTGTCAAGAAATGTATCTTTTTTGGAAAAAAAAAGCTTCTTTGAATTTGAAAAATCCAAGGATGTTACTGAATACTCGTTTTTAATTGATCCAACTTCAAAATCCAATGAATGTGATGTTGGATGTGACCTTGACAATGATCAAAGTCCTATTGTTGTTGAAAATGATGATAATGAAGAGCAAATCCATAGGGATGTTAGTCTACAATATTCAAGACGTAGAGAGCAAAATCTTCCATGTGCATTACAAAAATACTCTAAAGTCTCACCTAGAAGAACGTCTAGAATCTCTAAACCTCCAGAAAAATTTGTGTCTTATGAATCTTTTTCACCCACGTATAGGGCCGCCATTACATTAATACAATCATATGTTGAACCATCATCCTATTCTCAAGCAAAAAATCATATAGAATGGATAGAAGCCATGAAAATAGAATTGGATGCACTAGAAAAGGCCAATACTTGGACGATACAAGATATTCCTCCGGGTAAGAAACCTATAGGTTGTAGGTAGGTATACAAAGTCAAAACCAAAAGTGATGGGACCCTGGAAAAATATAAGGCCCGTTTAGTAGCAAAAGGAAATGCCCAAGAGTATGGCATCGATTATGAAGAAACATTTGCTCCTATGGCCCGTATGACCATTGTTAGAACTTTAATAGCCTTGGCCTCCATTAGAACATGGCCTATCTTTCAATTAGATGTCAAAAATGCTTTCCTGAATGGGAATCTCGTTGAACAAGTATACATGGAAGCCCCACCTGGTATTAATATCCCTAAGGGTAAAGCTCTTCGTCTAGAAAAAGCTCTTTATGGTCTTAAACAGGCTCCAAAAGCCTGGTATGACCGATTTAGTCATGTTATGCTTGATATTGGTTTTCAACCTTGTTTAACTGACACTGTTTTGTTTGTTAAGAAATCTGATGCAGGCATCATTATTCTTCTTCTCTATGTGGACGATATGATCATCACCGGAGGCGACAAACAGGGAGTTGCAAATATCAAATCTCTTCTTAAAACTCACTTTGAAATGACTGACTTAGGTTTATTAAGATATTTTTTAGGCATTGAAGTTGCTTATTCCCCTCGGGGGTATTTGATATCTCAATCTAAATTTGCTCTTGATATCGTTTTCAGGTCTGGAATTACAGATGATAAGAAAGTAGACACTCCAGAAGTTGTCAATGTTAAAATGAAAATTGATGATGGAGAACTTCTTGATGATCCTACTCCTTATAGACAGCTTGTTGGAGCTCTTTCTTATCTTTCCATTACTAGGCCAGATATAACTCATGTGGTTCATACAGTCAGTCAGTTTCAGCATGCTCCCACCTCCGTGCACATGGGAGCGATTTTGCGTATTATTAGATACTTAAAATCCTCTCTTTCACGAGGACTCTTCTTGTCTGCTTCATCTTCATTAAATTTAATTGCATATACTGATGCTGACTGGGGAGGTGATCCCAATAATAGACACTCAACTACTGGTTTTTGTGTGTTCCTAGGTGAAACCTTAATTTCGTGGAGGTGCAAGAAGCAGCAGAAAGTCTCTCTTTCCTCCACCGAAGCTGAATACAGAACCATGGCAACCACCACTATGGAGGTTGTTTGGCTCAGACGATTGCTAGCGGATATGGGAGCTAAAGCAACGCAAGCTTCAAAGATGTGTTGTGACAACAAAAGTGCGATCTACATTGCAAGCAATCGGACATTCCATGAGCGCACTAAACACATTGAGATGGACTGTCACTATTGTTAAAATGTAAAACTGTACATATATGTATATATAATAATATTATATTATTATATATATATAAATACATTTTTAATTTCTTTCTTTTCTGTATTTTTTTTCCTTTATTTTTATTTTTTGTCTTTATGTCATCTAGTTCAGTTTGAACTAGAATGACTGTTGCTAGTCAAGTCATGTCCAGACTTGACTAGCAATAGAGTTGTTGGACTGACACAGTCCAACAGCTCTTAATAGAGCTGTTGGACTGTGCCCAACAGCTCTATTGAGTCCTCTTTCAGCTGTGTATATAAAGGGGTGCAGCCCCTCTTGTATTTTACTCCAATGCTTCTTAAGCAATTGGTTTTTCATATCAATAAAGAATACATTTTTATTTTTATTTTGTTTCCAGTTATACCCTTTTTAAGGGTTATGCTTTAGTGTCATTCTTGACACTTGCTCTTGTTAATCAAAGCTCGTGTTTCGAAGATCCCCATTTCATTTCATGGTATCAAAGCCGCGGAAGTACTAAATCTTGAGGAAAAGCTGCCTCGGTTTCCGTGCCCGTTTGCAAAAGTGTTCGCCACTTGAAGAGAAGTGTTTTATCACTTCATTGGAGAAGATTTCACATCTTGTTGTATTGTTTTTTTTCTTTCTTTCTCATTTTCCTTCTTGTTTCTCTTCTATCCCTATTCTTTCTCTCCTTGTAATCGATGGATGACAATGATAAAGTCACCATCATGCCTATGAAACTAAGCGATATGAACTATGTAACATGGGCTTCAATCATGAAGCACCATATATGGGGAAAAGGCTTATGGGGGATTGTGGATGGTTCCGATTCGGAACCTAAGCTATCTCTTACTAAAAAGGAGGGAGATAAAGACGTCCCTCTATCGGAAGAAGAGAAAATCAAGGCTATTGCCTCATACGAGAAGAAATGGAAAGAATGGAGAATATCTCATGCGAAGATAATGTCATGGCTTATCAATAGAGTTGACATTAAAAAATGCTCAAGTCTTGCCAAATTTGATCATGCCGATAAGGCATGGGAATACCTTAAGAATATGTATTCCCTTAAAGATATTGCACACGTGTGCAACCTCCAAGAAAAAGTTCGAATGATGACACAAGGAGACAAAACTATTCGTGAATATTACAATGGGTTGTCCGAACTTTGGGAAGAACTTTCCCTTTTAGAACCAAAGTGGCATTGTGCCGAAGACATCGAGCTTCGTCAGAAACAACTCGATGTTGAACATTTTTACCAGTTTATCACTGGATTAAGGCCGGAATTTGAAACCACTAAATCGGCCCTACTTCACCGGGGAAAAATTCCTTCTATTGTTGAAACTATTGAAGAGTTAACAATGGAAGAAAATCGTCTCCGGAAAGGTTCTTTAAAAATTGAAGATGATTCCGTTTTAGCCGTGTCTAGACCAGGGAATCATGTTCGATCATATAGGCCTCCTCACTTTAACCGACAAAATGGTGACTATGATAAGAAGAAAGTTATTTGTCATCACTGTCATGAACCGGGACACTACAGGCCACAATGTCCCAAACTTAAGGAGCTGAGAGAAAAAAGAGCTGCAATTGCTGGATCG
Source organism: Nuphar pumila (assembly GCF_984573655.1). Taxonomy (NCBI): domain Eukaryota; kingdom Viridiplantae; phylum Streptophyta; class Magnoliopsida; order Nymphaeales; family Nymphaeaceae; genus Nuphar; species Nuphar pumila. The sequence goes on from NC_143258.1 coordinate 79,938,416, forward strand.
GAGCCTAAAGATCAGGATGCACCAGTTTCCCTGGCCCAACTAATGGAGATCCTTCAGCCTCTCATCAAAGGTGCCTCTTCCTCATCTGAAGCTTCAACCGGCGCAGCAGCCTCATCTTTTTCTGATTTAGGTAAAATTTCTTGGCTTCTTGACTCTGGTGCATCTTTTCATATGACCCCAAATAATCAAAGTCTATCCAAATGTATTAAAAATAAAACAAGTGTGTCAAAGGTCTTTACTGCTGATGGGACTTCTCTTGAAATAGAAGGAATAGGAAATTTTGAAAAAATTTATAAAACAAAAAATTTTTTTATTCCAGAAATTAGACATGTTCCCAAATTAAATTTAAATCTTTTATCTGTATCTCAAATTTCTGATTATGGGTGTAATATTTTTTTTTCTTCTCATGGTTGTTGGGTACAGGATCGCCAGTCAGGCAAGCTGATTGGGGAAGGCCATAGAGAAGGAGGACTCTATTACATGGATTTTTTGGAAATGCCGAAGAAAGCTTTTTGTTATAATATTCAAAAAATAGAGTTGGAACTGTGGCATAAGAGACTTGGTCACCCACATATAGCCAAAATCCAACATTTTCCAAATCTAGGGAAATTTTGTAACTCTGAATCATTTGATTGTAAAGATTGTATTCTCGGCAAAATGAAAAGATTACCATTTCAGAACAGAACCTTTTTCTCTTCAAGACCACTTGAATTAATACACTCGGATGTTTGGGGTCCTGCACCAGTAATTTCTAAAGGAGGATTTGTTTACTATGTTATTTTTGTCGATGATTTCTCCCGACATACGTGGATGTACTTTCTCAAACATAAGTCTGAAGTATTTTCATACTTTCAAACTTTTCATAATATGGTTAAAAACAAATTTCAAAATGATATTACTATTTTTCGCACAGATTCAGGGGGAGAGTTTTTATCCACAGATTTTCAAAATTATCTTAAATTGCATGGCATCACACATCAAAGATCTTGTCCTTATACACCTCAACAAAATGGACTGGCAGAACGAAAACATCGCCATATTATAGAAACCACTAGAACTTTATTAATAGCAAATCAAGTCCCTAAAGACTTTTGGGCAGAAGCTGCCTTAACTGCCACCTATCTCATTAATAGGATGCCATCTTCTTCGTTACAAAATATCACTCCCATTGAAAAACTTATGAACATTTCTCCAGACTACTCTAGATTAAGAATATTTGGGTGCAAATGTTTCATATTTACTGACAAAAATGATAAACTTTCCCCTCGTGCGATTCCCTGTGCCTTTTTAGGATATGCTGAAAACCAGAAAGGTTATAGATGTTTTGACTTCAAAAATAATAAACTATATGTGTCTAGAAATGTTTCCTTTCTTGAAAAGGAGAGCTTCTTTGATTTTAGAAAATTAAAAGACGTCACTGAGTACTCCTTTTTGCTAGATCTAACATCAACATCTGATGAATATGACCTTGATTGTAACTTTGATGATGATCCAAGAATTATTGATCTTAATGTTGAAAATGAAGAAGTTCATAGAGATACTAGTATTCAATATTCCAGGCGACAAGAGTCTAATACTCCATGTGCACTTGAGAAATATTCTAACATTCCAACTAGACAATCATCCCGAATCTCGAGGCCTCCAGAAAAGTTTGTATCATACGAGTCTTTCTCACCCACATATAGGGCAGTTATTGCATTAATTCACTCATATGAAGAACCATCCACATATTTTCAAGCAAAAAATGATATCAAATGGATAGAAGCCATGAAAGTTGAATTAGATGCACTTGAAAAGGCTTCTACATGGAATATTCAAGATCTTCCTCCAGGGAAGAAAACTATAGGATGTCGATGGGTTTATAAAATTAAAACCAAGAGTGATGGTACTCTTGAAAGATATAAAGCCCGTTTAGTAGCCAAAGGTTATGCCCAAGAATATGGGATTGATTATGAAGAAACCTTTGCTCCGGTGGCTCGTATGACTATTGTCCGAACCTTAATTGCCTTAGCTTCTATCAAAAAATGGTCTATTTTTCAAATGGATGTCAAAAATGTTTTTTTAAATGGAAAGCTAGTTGAAGAAGTATATATGGAACCCCCTCCTGGTCTAAGTATTCCTAAGGGTAAAGTCCTTCGCTTAGAAAAAGCTCTTTATGGACTTAAACAAGCACCAAAAGCTTGGTATGATAGGTTTAGTCGTGTTATGATTGATATTGGTTTTCAATTCTGTTTAACTGACACTGCTTTGTTTATTAAGAATTCTGATGCAGGGATCATTGTGCTTCTTCTCTATGTAGATGATATGATCATCACCGGAAGCGATAAACAGGGAGTTGAAACAATCAAAACACTTCTTAAATCTCATTTTGAAATGACTGATTTGGGCTTGTTGAGATATTTTTTAGGCATTGAAGTTGCTTATTCTCCTAGAGGATATTTATTATCTCAGACTAAATTTGCTTTTGATATTGTTTTCAGGTCTGGTATTACTGATGATAAGAAAGTTGACACTCCAGAAGTTGTTAATGTTAAAATGAAGATTGATGATGGAGAACTTCTTGCAGACCCTACTCCTTACAGACAGCTTGTCGTAGCACTTTCCTATCTATCCATTACCAGACCAGATATAGCACATGCTGTTCATACAGCAAGTCAATTTCAACATGCTCCTACTTCTGTTCATATGGGAGCAGTCATGCGTATTATCAGATACATCAAGTCCTCTCTTTCACGAGGACTTTTCTTATCTTCCTCCTCTTCTCTTGATTTAATTGCATATACTGATGCTGATTGGGGAGGTGATCCCAATAACAGACACGCAACCACTGGCTTTTGTGTCTTTTTAGGGGAATCATTAATCTCGTGGAGGTGTAAAAAGCAGCAGAAGGTATCTCTCTCATCCACCGAAGCTGAATACAGAGCCATGGCAACCACGACCATGGAAGTAGTTTGGCTCCGACGACTGCTTGCTGACATGGGAGTTGGAGCAACAAAGGCTTCACAAATGTGTTGTGACAACAAAAGTGCGATCTACATTGCCAGTAACAGAACATTCCACGAACGCACCAAACACATCGAAATGGATTGTCACTACGTCAGAGAGGAATATCTACACGGGATAATTGATCTGCCATATGTCACTTCAGAATATCAGTTAGCAGACCTCTTTACAAAGCCTCTCGCTGCTCCCCGATTTCACTTTCTCTTAGACAAACTTTCGCTCATTGTACCGTAAGTTTGAGGGGGAGTGTTAAAATGTAAAATTGTACATATATGTATATATAATAATATTATATTATTATATATATATATATAAATACATTTTTAATTTCTTTCTTTTCTGTATTTTTTTTCCTTTATTTTTATTTTTTGTCTTTATGTCATCTAGTTCAGTTTGAACTAGAATGACTGTTGCTAGTCAAGTCCTGTCCAGACTTGACTAGCAATAGAGCTGTTGGACTGTGCCCAACAGCTCTATTGAGTCCTCTTTCAGCTGTGTATATAAAGGGGTGCAGCCCCTCTTGTATTTTACTCCAATGCTTCTTAAGCAATTGGTTTTTCATATCAATAAAGAATACATTTTTATTTTTATTTTGTTTCCAGTTATACCCTTTTTAAGGGTTATGCTTTAGTGTCATTCTTGACACTTGCTCTTGTTAATCAAAGCTCGTGTTTCGAAGATCCCCATTTCATTTCAACTATGTCAGAGAGGAATACTTACATGGAACCATTGATCTGCCATATGTTACATCAGAATATCAATTAGCAGACTTCTTCACCAAGCCTCTCGCTGCTCCCAGATTTCACTTCCTCTTAGACAAACTTTCGCTCATTGTACCGTAAGTTTGAGGGGGAGTGTTAAAATGTAAACTGTAATATATATATATATATATATATATATATATATATATATATATATATATATATATTATTTAATATTATTTAATATTATTTAATATTATTATATTTTCTTTTATTATTTTCTTTTTTTTTCTTTATTTTCTTTTTTAGCATCCAGTTTAATAGAAACTAGATATTTGATCCAGTCAAGTTCCTGTTGGAACTTGACTGTGCAAATAGCTGTTGGACTTGTAGTCCAACAGCTATAATAAATGTTGTTGGACTGTAGTCCAACAGCTATAATAATAAATGTTGTTGGACTGTACAGCTATATTAAGAGACGTTGGAATCCAACGTTTCTTTTGGAGAGCTCAAAATGAGCTCTCCTCTCTCTTCCACTTTTTTGTATATATAGGGGTGAACCCCTTCAATGTAAACCATCCATGCTTCTTAAGCATTTTGTTCATGAATAAAGTATTATTTATTTTTCAAGTGTTCTTCCTTTTATACCCTTTCAAAGGTCATGCTTGTAGTGTCTCCAATAGACACTTGTTTGTGAGTTATTTGTGCATTTGTTGAAGACCATCATTTCATTACAATATGTATGTGTGAATGTATGGTTGGATCTACTGTGGTACTGAACCACCATACCGTATGGTGGTACACCATTGGTTTACATGGTTTTGATCTCCAAAAGCAAAAGCTAACCTTTGGATCATGTTTAGCATGTTCAATTTACTATTTTCATGTGTTAACGTTGACTCCAGAATCATGTTATGGCCATTTTTAAACAATCCTCATCTTCATGAATTGTTGAGCCATAATCTTGAAAATTGAATCTTGTTGTACATTGGAATTTACTAAACCTAATAACTAGTAAATAATAAAATAAATCATAATAACTAGATCTCTCTCTCTCTCATATATATATATATATATATATATATATATATATATATTAGGTTCAAAAGTCAAATCCATTGTCAATTTTTCCTTAAAACAAATAAAGATTTAACAGTCCAAGTTCAACTAATGACTTGTTCACCAACCCTAGTGTCAACAAATACCTAGTGCATGCCATATACATCACCTAAGAGAACGAGGATTCATTTGTGGAGCTCAAGGAATCATGAACAATAAACCAAATATCTAGTTCTGATTTTTTGTAGGATCAAAACCAATATTAATATAGCGTTGTTTCAACCAAATGTATATAAGTATGAAATTTGGGAATGAAATAGAACACGAAGAACAAATTCTATCCTAATACTTTCCTAACAAGAAAACATATTTTCACACTCTAAAAATGGAATAATCAAGATCAGGCATTCTCATGAACCTAAGATACATGTAAAATTGATGTTTGGAAAATCCCCTCTTTAAGAGACCTAGAGATATTGTCTAGTGGAACCGTGGAAGCTTCTGAAGCATCAATGGGCTAAAAATGAATAGATTTACCAGCCCTGTCCCCAATAGCAATCCAGTGCATGCAATATTTGTCACCTAAGATGATGAAAATTTGTTGAGTGTTCCATTAAAAAGAAATCATATATCTAATTCTGATTTGCTGCAGGATCAAAACCAATCTTAACATGCACTAGTTTCAATCAATGGAATCTATAAGACTTGGAAAAGAAGCAGAAAACAAAGAACAAATTCTACCCTAATCCCTTTTTAATCAAAACAGATATCTTCACAATCTAAAGATGGACAAATCAAGTTCATCCTTCTCATGAACCTACAATATGCACATGAATTCAGTGATTGGCAAAAACCCATCTTTGACAAAATTAGAGATATTATCTGGCAGAAGCTTATTTAACATCATTAAGTTAAAAATGAATAGACAAAACATTATTGAGTTAAAAATGGATAGATCCTGAAGTTGTCAGTAGCAGAATAAGGGAATGACAGTTTGTAACACTCTCCCTGCATACAGTTGTGAGTTGTTATCAAGTTTCATCAAGCACCTGAAACAAGCAGCTGCTTGAGATACTATTGAAGATGAAATTGAAAATATCTCCAAGAAAATAGAAGTAATAGCAGAATACATACTTAAATGTAACTCTCACTAGCCTCATCCAGCTAGTTCCTTTCCAATTTTTGGTTCCACAAAGGCTTGATAAGTGTTCCTAACTTTGTACATGGAGGAATTGGCTATTGTAAAGGCTACCACTCAGTGAATTAATGATTAGTCTTTAGTGATGGATGATCTCAATTATGATCCCACAATTGTCTATCTTGCCAGAGGACATGCAACCACACAAGGACATAATAGGTTATGTGAACAGCCAGAATCAAGTGGATTCATACCAAAACATAAAGATATTAGCTTGCATAAGAAACGCAGAAGAATCAACAAGGCCTCATAAACATCTGTTTCTGATAAACCTCAAGTAAGATAGCAAGACTCAAAGTAAACCAGCCATTGAATTTGAACTACAATTCTATATACTGAAAAATTGATCTGAAAACTATACTGTCCTATTGATTGAAAGTACAAAAGCAAAATGGAATAAGTTTTTTTTTAATAAAAAGTTACTAGGAAACAACTTTTAGAGAATCAACCAGTTTTACTTCAAATATTTTGAATTTCTCATTGCACAATAAACTACACGGCATATAGCAATCTTTTAATTTATTAGTAACCGAAAAAATTTCTAAGCAGACAGCATTGTTTGTATGATTAGCATATAGCAACAAAACATAAAGAAGGAAAGCAACATTTAATTTGTGGCAAATGTTGCATAAATCATAATAAGAAATATAAGAATAATATAATAATCATGATAATCAAACATGAACATTTCTTTTCAGAATATATCAAATTGTGGTGAAACAATGAGTTCCATTTTCACTGGCAATCTAATTTGATCAATAAAATAGCACTTGTCTGACATTTGACTAAGAACTAACTGTTCTCAAACATCAAAACGGAAGCTTCTAAAAAGAAAAAGGAATAATCAAAATGTTAAAATTGAGAATGTTAAGAAGCCCAACAAAATGAAAATGTGAGGCAAAAACAAAAATGAAATGCGGCATTACCAGATATCAAAGTCCTTACTCAAATGAAACAAAAAACAAAGACCAAAATATTTGAAAAAAAATGAGAACGTCAAAAGAAATTCAGAAAGATTGAAGACTTTAAGAACATATATTTCTTGCTTACACATGATCAATGCAATCCACACATTCACGTACTTGTAAACATACTGACACAGACATTGGGAAAAAAGATGATGACAAAAGTTATAATTCTAGCACCTTTTTCAAACACCTAACGAGTGAAAAATATACAAATTTGCCGACATCTCCCTAGCATACTATTACCGGTAAACTTGCTCAAAATTTGACGATAGAATCCACAACATAACCGACACAAACCCAAATGGACACAATACACAGCCTATCCTCACTGTATCATTGGAATAGCAAGTTAAAGAACAATAAAAATGATCAATTGTCAACAGCAAAAGGAGCATTACAGCTAAAGCAACAATACGCTCACCCACCAAAATAAAATTAGTCAACGCTTAGCATGACCACCAATTCAACAGAGCCTCCCCAGGCTTAACCATCCATGGAAAGCTCTGCGCACAGAGTTTCTGAATCTACGAATAGCTTATTCAATATCCAAGCATCTCGGAAATCCTAACCCCATAAAAAACTCTTCTTTTCACAAATCGAATAATGGCGCTCACGATATCTGGGGGTTTACGCATCATAAAATCACAATCACTAATGAACTAAAATGTTCTCCTGTGTACCATCTCTGTGATCAAACAGAACCCATTCACTAGGCATTCATGAACAAACGACAACGCAAATCTAAATTTGGGAGGCCTAAAAAGCAACCGAAAGAAACGAATTCCTGAAGAGGGTGACAAAAATAAAAGGAAACCAATAAATGGGGACGTCCAGAGGAGACGTACATTGCTCTTGGAAGTAGTAGTTTCCCTGAAGACGGCAGCCTAGCCGATCGATTGCCTGGCCCGTCTCCCGAATCCAGAATCCGACGGTGTATATTGCTCTCCCCAACGTACCCATCTTCCTGTTGCTCGGAAAACGATCGCCCTGAGGAACTTCCGGCCAAAGGCGGCGCTCGGATGAAAGGCGATATTGGACCGCAAAAGGAGGAAGAAGAAACTCCCTCTGCCTCCACAGAAGCAGTGACACGGAGTCGAGAGAATCGAGTAGAAACGAAGGAGCAAAAGAAACGCACCCAATTTGTTGGGGGCGTTTTGGGTATGATGATGAGGGCTGGCTGAGCTCGCTCTTGCTGATGGACCAGAAGTGGTTGCACTTGCACGGTACGACCCGACACGTAAGTGTCACAATATTTTGAAGAAGGGGACACGAGGGTACAGGATTTCTAGTATTTCAAAATTTCAATTCAATGAGAAATAACTTTTTCTTTGGTCGACTAAGTTTCAAATTCCAAATTTTAAAACGGTTCTGTTAACTACAGTAGTCAATCGACGATAACTGTCAATCTGCTAATATTTGATTTTAGTCGACTAACTACTGTTTCAGTCGACTAATATAATCATTTTTCTGTAATTTTTAAAATGTATGTCTTTTCATTTTTCAAACGAATTGATTGTTCAAAAGTTATTGTTTTGATACCCCTTCGTACCCACAACGTATGAGATGTTTCAACTATAAATATGAGTACATTCCATACTCAAAAATATCAAATTACATTGAATTATAAAGATCGAATTCTTTATTTTAACTCTTCTTTATTCAAGTATTTGTTTTCTCACTCACTTGATATTTTCACTCAAATTTTCACTCAATTTTTTTTTAGAGATAGTGAATTCGTGAGTTTAATATTTCAACAACCTCAGAAGTCAATTGCATTCCATCTACATTTATAGGAAAGGCCCGTAAGTTGATTGTAAGGTTGCTTACTTATATTTTTTTGTAAAAGAAAATGATTTGTTGGTATAAAGGAGTTTATTGCTTTCAGTAGGGTTGTTACTAAAAGTGGGATCGGATTTAATCTGTATGTTCTTATAGTGACATAAGGTTGATAGTAGAAATCTCAAGCAGGTTTTGCTTGGGGGACTGGATGTAGGTCAGAAAGATCAAACCAGGATAAAATTTTGTGTTATTTGTGTGATTGTTGTGTGAAATTCAAAATCCTTCAAAATTCCAAAGACGTTATTTAAAAGCACTATTCACCCCCCTCCTCTAGTGATTGTTGTCTCGATTCTGGTGCACTTTCATTTGGTATTAGAGCAGGTTTGCTATATCATGATTTTACCATCATCTAGCATGGCAACAACATTGTCTTCTCAACACAAAGAAGGATATTCCTCAGTTCGTCCTCCACTCTTTGACGTAACGAATTATGGCTATTGCAAAGTAAGAATGACAATATTTTTACAATCTATGGATCTCAAAATTTTGAGAGTTGTTTCAGAAAAGTACCAAGCATCATCAACGGATTTCAGCCTATAGACCGATGAAACAAAGAAAACTGCTTCACTCAACGCCAAAACTATGAATGCGCTATATTGTGTCGTTGATAAGGTAGAGTTCAATCGCATATCTTAATATTCTACAACAAATGAAATTTGACATATTATTCTCGTTACTCATGATGATACATCAAAGGTAAAGGAATTTAAGATTGCTTCTTTAGTTCATAAATTTGAATTTTTTTAAATAAAGCAAACTGGGTCTATATAAGACATGGTAACAAGAATGACCGATATTACTAACACTCTAAAATCTCTTGAAAAAGAATATTCACAAGTGAATTTAGTTTAAAAAATCCTAAAGTGTTTAACTCCTGAATGAGAGAGAAAAAACACAGCAATAGAGGAAGCAAATGATTTAAACATCATTTATCTTGAAGATTTGGTTGACAACTTAATGACATATGATGTTCAACTTCAAGATAGACAACAAGAAGAACCAAAGAAGAAATCTCTTGTTTTCAAGGCTACTTCTGACTCTGAAGATTCAAAAGAAGATAAAAATATTGCCTACATCATTAAGAAATTCAAAAGATTTATCAAAAAGAGAAGATTTCAAGGGAAGGTAAAGAAAAAATGATTTTTCAATCCTAATTAAGTCAAGTGCTTTAACTGCAAAAAGGCATGACACATCAAGAAAGATTGTTTTCTTCTCAAAATCAAGACTAAAGACCAATTCAAGAAGAAAACGATGTTTCAAACTAATTGGAATGAAAGTGATTCCTCATCCGACGAAGAATCAAATGAAGAAGTTGCCAACGTGTGCTTTGTAGCATGATCAGATTTTTGTAAGTGTTATTTTAAAACATTATTTTATCGTTGAAATTGTTTTGAGAAATCACCAATCAAGTAATAAAATCGACTTTCCACGAATGTGGCGAGTACGGGTCGAATCCACAGGGAACGGAAAATACTCTAATTAAAACTAAAAGTTGCACTTTATTGATACTGAACTTGTTCAATTATAGAGAATATTACAATGAAAGCAAAATTGAACAAGAACTGGAAGGAAACGCGCAGTGACTTAAGCTTGCAAACACAATACTGCTTGGATGAATTGCTCTCAATCCCCAACTTGATATCACCTGCACGACACAGAAATGACGTTAGTGAAACTATTTAAGGAAATCAAAGTAACTATTTCTAAATTAATCCTAAAATTAATCGCTAACCTAATTCTACGTAAAACAAAAAATTACCAGAGCTAATTCCCTAAACTAATTATCCTAATGCTATAGTTAACTACGGACTAACGTTAAAAACCTAATAAAAATACTAAAAAACAAAAATAAAAAGACTACGTAAAAGTATAAATGACTATTTTGCCCCCACGCTATGTGAAACCCTAATTTCTAATAGGTAGTCGAAAAATGATTCATAGATGCTCTAAACGGAGTCCAATTGGAGCGATTTTTATTTTGTTGTGTTTCTCACAGAGTCAGAAATTCAGCGAATCTTTCGGATCCCAAATATCGCTCCGAGAGCTCCAGATATAAGCATCACAAATTCTATCAAAATGCGTGATAGGCCTATCTAGAAATATCAAGAGATGCCAAGGGCAAAACTACGAAGGGCTAAACCCTAAAATGCTAAGTATACTATTGAAACATACAAATACCACTTACTACACTACTAATACTCTAAACCTACGTGAAAATAATAGAATAAATATTAGCTCTCCTCTCTGATATCGACAAATTTGACTCGAAATGACATTCTAGACGGTTTTGGAGTAGGGGGCTAAATTAAATGAGATGAAGGTCTAAAACACAAAGGAAAACTAATTTAATCCAATTACAAGCTATGTCATATGATATACTACCTAAACAAAACTTGAAACATGTTGTGACAGCGAAATAATATTCAAACTACCCTACTGATGAAACACCTTAATCGACTAGAATAATTCTAGTCAATTTGGGGCTTTTGGGCAAAACCATGCTTCGAAACATTCGAAGCTACTAAAAGCAACTGATCGAAATCGTGTACACTCAGCACACAGCAAATCCTAGCTAATTAACACCTAAACACATGCCTGAACAAGACGTTAACAGCTACTCAAAACGGTTAAGCAAATATACAATGCTAAGTCAGTTCTGATGAAAATAAACCTAACACATACTAAAACAAAATGAAACAGCAAGCAAGGCCTAATCTAAATTATCATGAGCATTTAACACACTGTATATCAGCTAACATAACAGGAAAAACATGTTTACACACAAAAAAAAATTGAGCCACAAGAAAATGAACTATTCTACTAAGCATGCATTAAAATCTATTATACTGAAACTACTTCTCACACAATACTAATCTACAAATTATATTAGCATGAAACAACATTCAGCAGATGCTCAAACAAACACTGAATTAACTCGAAAAATATCCTAGGAATTATCAGCAACCTATCACTCAAACACGATTCCAAACATACATTAATAATCTATATCATTTTCTATAAAACGCCCAAATCGGGTAAGGTGAATTCTCACCAAATTTGTGCATTACAGCTATCATGCATACCTACTCGAATTTCAGATTACTACAGCTAATTAAACTACTTCCTAACAACTTAGAACTGAGTTAAATTACATAAAACAAGTACTAAATACCTACTAGCAATTGAACTACAACCGGCTAGAATCAACCTAGCCGGTTTGGATGCAATTTGGAGAAACGACTCCAAGTGAAATCCACACTGCAAATGGCATAGAAATTAACAAGGTCAAAAACACAGACAAATAAACAAAACACAGAAAACACACACGCACATATTGGGTTTTATCTAAAAGTAAGGGGAATGGAAAGACAAACCGCACTTTGGGGTTGTCCGACGAATGGTGAGGTAGAATAAGAGTTGGAATCTGCCAAGGATCTGCGTCTACACTTTCCTCGATGGTGTTGGGTTGCTCTCTTTGTTGTTGAGTGCTAGAAGTTGTCGGATGGAGGTACCCCAAAGCGTGGCGTGCTGGATGGTGGTGTAGAGGACCAGAGAGGAAGAGTCGACTGGCTATGGAGGGGCAGACAACACTCTTTCCACAGTTGATGCACTCCACGTCAAGCTTCAACCTACAAACACAACATGAGTCGTCAACTGCAGCAAGCGAAGAAGAAGGGAAGGTGTGAAACGAAGGGAAATGGAAGAAAAAGGGTGACGACTCCAATGGAGATGGTGATTTTTTCTACAACTCCCATGGATGAGGAAGAAGATGGATGTAAGGGGCAGCTGAGAGAGGAGAGGGAAGAGTGAAAGTCGGGCAGTGTAGGCATCTTCTCCAAGGCAAAAATGCTACATTAGGTTTAGGGCATTGTTTTTATAGTTCACGCCCTCTTTTCTGGAAATTCCAGAAAAGAGATTAAAAAACACTTAATTGTTGGGCGTCTATTCTGGAGGGGGGTTTTCGCAAATATTTTCTAAAAACCGTGAATGGGCTGAAGTGGGTTGGATCTTGGATATTTGGTATTGATCCATAGCCCAGATGGGCCAATTGGATCCATTTTTTATCCAGTTCACCCCGAGGTCTGAAACAATACACTTAAAATACGATATCTCACTCGTTTTAAGTCTGATTCGAATAAAATTTGAATCGTATCCCAATCATACCTAAATGCATCTAATTGTGTGTTACAAACCTATAAATGATGCATTTATGCAATAAAAATATATTATAATTACGAGTAATTAACACATCATTATAGCACAAGAAGACTTGGTAAGTCAAGTTGATTATGATAACTTATTAGAAGTTTGTAATGATTTATATACTAGATTTAAGAGTCTTGGTTCTAAAAACAAAGAGTTAAAAACTAAAAACTTAACTCTTGACTCTAAAAACAAAGTGTTATTTTAAGAGATAGAATATCTCAAGAAGGAAAACTTCTGTCAAGCATCTGAGATAAAAGAATTTGGAATTAGAACCAATGTCTTGCAAGAAGAAATATCAAGTCTGAAAGAAAATTCAAATGATTTTATTTCTATAGTGACTAAGTTCACTAATGACAAAGAGAATCTAGAAAGACTTATTGGTTCTCAAAGATGCTCGGTTAATAAAACTGGATTGGGATATAGTTTCTTTGATACTCAAAATAGACAAAAATATATGGTAAAGAATCAAAGTCAAAATTCTCAATCATTGGTTCAAAGAACTCAATTTTCTAGTCATAATAGAAATGCATCTAATCATGGTACTTATAAAGCTTATAAGCCTAGACATGATTATTCTAGAAATGTTAAATCTTTTTATAGAAAGAATATTTATTCTCAAAGAAAAAAAAATCTAAATGGATATGGGTTCCTAAGATTAACGCTCATAGACCCTGAAAATAAAAAGGGGTCAAATGCTTTGTCTTCCAATTTTGTTGTAGATACACAAAATAAGGAGCAAATGGATCTTGAACAACGGTTGTTCCAAACATATGACTAAAAGGCCAGAGTTATTTTCCACCCTCCAAAGTAAGGATGAAGGAACCGTCACTTTTGGTGACAATAACAAGTAAAAAGTAATCGGTATTGGTAACATTGGTAATCCAAAATTTCCCTCAATAGAAAATGTTCTTTTAGTAAATGGTTTAATGCATAATTTATTATCCATTAGTCAATTATGTGATAAAGGTTTTCTCATTTCTTTTGAATATAATTTATGTTTGTTTTGGGGGTTTTATTCTAAAAAGTTTATTTTTAAAGGTAAAAGAATGAATAATGTATATGAACTTTATCTAGACGAGTTACCCACTTTTAATGAAAAATGTCTTATTGATTCAAATGAATTTCAATGGTTATGGCACAAGAGACTTTAACATGTTAATTTTAAATTAATTTTTAACTTATCCAAGAATACCATATAAGAATGATCACTTATATGATGCTTGCCAAATGGGTAAACAAATCAAGAGTTCTTTCAAAGCAAAAGATATAATTTCAACAAAGTGTCATCTTGAACTTTTACATTTAGATCTATTTGGATCATCTAGAATTCAAAGTTTGAATGGTAGTAAATATGCTTTTGTTACAGTAGATGATTATTCATGATTTACTTGGATGATTTTTCTAAAAAGCAAAAATGATGTTTTTTCTGAATTTTCTAAACTTTGTAGAAAAATTACAAATGAAAAATCTGCATCTATAATTACCATTCGTAGTGATCATGGTGGTGAATTTAAAAATGAATCTTTTCTAAAGTTTTGTGATTTACATGGTATCTCACAACTTTGATTTTCCTAGAGTGGCTCCACAAAACAGAGTTATTGAAAGAAAGAATAGAACTTTGCAAGAATGTGCTAGAACCATGCTTAAAGGTAAAAATTTACCAAAATACTTTTGGGCTAAAGCAATAAATATAAAATGTTATGTTTTAAATCGTGTTCTTATTCGACTATTTTTACATAAAACATGTTTTGAATTGTATTATGATCGTATACCAAAAATCTCATATTTCAATTTTTTTGGTAGTAAATGCATCTTGTTAAATACCAAAGACAATATTGATAAGTTTGATTCAAAATCAAACAAAGCAATATTTCTTGGATATTCTTCTAGAAGTAAAGCTTATCGTGTTTCTAATAAAATAACATATTGCATTGAAGAATCTTTACATGCTATATTTGATAAGAATAGTGACCAGATTATACCTCTAAGCGAAGAAGAAGAAGACATACTTCAAGGAGAACCTTTGATGGAGAACACTTCTCAAAAAAATATTCCTCTTCCACCGGTTTGAAAGAAGTTTCAAATCATCCACATGAGCAGATTATTGAAGAGATAAAAAGTGGTGTTCAAACTAGAAGGCAATTAGAAAAATATATTGCAAATATTGTTTTCATATAAAAAATAGAACCAAATAATATCAATGAGGCTTGTGATGATGAATTTTTGCTTTTGGCCATATCTGAAGAACTTAACCAATTCGCTATGAATGATATATGGAATCTAGTTGATAGACTAAAGGATCATCTAGTAATTGAAACAAGACGAGTCTTCTGAAATAAGCTGGATGAAAATGGAGAAGTTATTCGAAACAAAGCAAGGCTAGTAGCACAAGGCTATAATAAAGAAGAAGGCGTATACTTTGATAAACATTTGCACCAGTGGCTCGATTAGAGTCAATTCGAATGATGTTTGCTTTTGCTAGCTATATGAATTTTAAGTTATATCAAATTAATGTTAAGAGTGCATTCTTAAATGGATACATCAATGAAGAAGTTTATATAGAGCAACCTCCAGACTTTGAAAATGAAAAATATCCAAAAAAAGTCTATAAATTAAAAAGAGTTTTGTACAAACTCAAACAAGCACCAAGAACGTAGTATGAAAGACTATGAATTTTTTTAGAACAATCTGGTTTTTCCATTGGTCGGGTAGACTCCACTTTATTTATTAAAAATCTTAATTCAGATATTCTTATTGTACAAATTTATGTTGATGACATAAAATTTGGTTCTATTAATGATTCTCTTTATAAAGAATTTGCTAAAGTCATGCAGGAAGAGTTTGAATTGAGCTTGATGGACGAATTGAACTACTTCCTTAGACTTCAAATAAAACAAACTGAAGAAGAAATCTTCATCAACCAAGCCAAGTACACAAAATAACTTCTTACAAGATTTGGCATGGACTTAGCGAAATCAAGAAAAAATCCTCAGCATAACTACTTATCTTGACAAAGATTAAAATGGTAAAACTGTAGATACTAAGCTCTACAAAGGTATGATTGGATCTCTATTATATTTAACTGCTAGTCGACCTGATATAATGTTTAGTGTTTGTATATGTGCTAGATTTCAAGCTAATTCAAAAAAATCACACTTAATTATTGTAAAACACATTCTTCGATACTTTAAAGATACTTCAGGCTTTGGTTTGTTTTACCCGAAATCATCTTTCTTCGATTTAGTTTCATATAGTTATTCAGATTTTGCTGGAAGTAAATCTGATCGCAAGAATACTAGTGAAACTTGTCACTTCTTAGGACATTCCTTAGTCTCTTTGGTTTAGTAAAAAGCAAAATTCAATGTCACTCTCAACAACTGGAGCAGAATGTATAGCGTCTAGTTTAACATGTTCACAAGTGCTATGGATAAAACAAACCTTACAAAAAATTGGTTTGAATTACTCCGCAATAACTATTTATTGTGATAACACTAGTGTTATAAATTTCTCAAAAAATCCTATTTAGCACTCAAGAACTAAGCATATTTAAATAAGACATCATTTCTTACGAGATCATGTGTTAAAAGTAGATATTTCGTTAAATTTTATACCCACTAATGCACAACATCTGATATTTTCACTAAACCACTTAAAAATGAAGATTTTATGAGAATTAGGAGAGAGCTAGGCATTTGCTCATTATTAGATTTATAAATTTGTTTTAGAACTTTTTGTTTTTTGAAAAATCTTCAAAATTGAACTTTTTAGTTGACTGACAACTATCAATTAGTCGACTGATGGTTGTTTTTAAATTTTAAAAGGAAGGGACCTGATACCCCTTGGTTTTGTTTAAAAGGAAAGTCGTTATTCTTTAAAAAAATACGCCTGCGTGTTTATACCTCTTATGAAGTCGAACATATCCTTTCTCTTTGTCATTTCTTTCCCTCTTTCATAAACCCTAGGAGACTCAATCTCTTGACGGTCGCACTCCTTTTCCTCGTCGAAACCTTATTGATTGTGACAGAGTGCTTATACAATAGCTCACGATTGCGATGCCTCAACATCCCTCTACAACACCGGTTATCCTCCATAACGCCGAACGACATCATCCTCTCACCAGACATCATTCTTGAAGCGTTGAAGAGATGACATCCACAGCGTATATGCCTGTTCCTCCCTGCGGCACTACTTCTCTTCGACGGGTTCATCTTTTCTTCCGGCCATGCCTCGTCAAAAAGTTGCCTCCGCACAAGGTTTTCCTCCTTCATATACACCTACAGGCAAAGGACGTCATGGATTCTCTCTTATCCTACTTAGAAATACCCTTCTATATGACACATTCAGATCTATTTTTGCCCTTCCCATCTTACTCGGTAGAAGTGTTTTTTTCACATTTATTCATGATATGATATTGAGGCATTGTTTACATGGATTTCACATGTTTTTGATGCATCTTCGTATCGCGATTATTATCCGTTCTTAATTTATTTGTTTTACACAAATTTGTAAATCAATCACGATACCAGTTTTATTTCCTCTCTTGTTAGAGACATTGAAATCGAGTTTGATTCCAAACTCTCTAGACAAATCCTCGATGTTCCATCTTTGGGAACTTCATTCAATTCTATTGAACTTAATGATGAAAATATTTTTGAACAAATTCTTCTTCCCAGTATACCTCATTGTCCTCCCTTTAAAAATACTAATCTTCAACCTCGCGCTCGCATTGCCAGACGAATTCTTGCCCATAATGTCATCAATAAAACTGGATCCTTTGATTACTTTTCAACAGATCTTTATACTGCTCTTTATGTCTTATTTGGAAATATTTATGCGAATTGGGGAAACATATATTTTACTATGTTATGGAAACAAAAACTCTTTCTTCCGTATGGATGTCTTCTTACCCGCATTTTCAAATATTTCAAAGTGTCTTTGTCTAATGAAAAATTTGTTTTGCAAAAAGAAATCTTTGATGAAATTGTTTTTAAATGCATGAAACTTACTTATCTAGTTCCTTCATCATTTGGATCTCCTACATCTTCTGAACTATCACCATCTCTTATGTCACCTACGTCTCAAGGCAAACTAATAAAAGTCCTTATTGATCAAGATCATGATGAAGTTTTGCAACAAATAGAAGCTTTGGAGCTACATCAACATACTTTTCGTGAGGATGTTACTCAGAAACTTTCATCCATTCAATCTGATATCATTGAACTCAAGGAGATGATCAAGCAACACTTCTCTTGAACTTTGTTTACTGTTATTGTTTTGATAAAACAATATTTTTTTTCTTGAACATTGATAATTTATGGGTTGTAATATTTTGAACTTGAATTTGCATTTTGCTTATACTACGACTGCACTTACTCATTTTGATTATGACAAAGGGGGAGAAAAGACAAACATGAAAATTGCATAAGAACTTGATACCAATTTCATGAAAAAGAAATAGAAATGCATGAAGTAATGATGAAAATACAAAACAATCAATATGTTATATATGCTTTGATTATACTAACTTCTTATGTTTTGCAACATATTGATAGAGGGAATAAAATCTCCATCCATGCATCTAAATGCTCCATCTTTGACTAGTTTGTTATCATTAAAAAGGGGGAGATTGTTATGACAATGAAGCCGCATATGACATTTCTAGAACTAGATTTTGATGATGAATAAGTAAATCAACTACATTTTAGCTAAGCCAATGAAGAAATATGACAAGAATTGAAGAATTCAATGAAGAATCTTTGAAGACAAATGTGCAAATGTAAATTTTATTAAATGTCTTAGATTCTTGTAAGAGCCTTACTTAGAGTGCATATTTCAATTGCATTCCATCTAAAAAGTCTTCAGAAAAAAAAAATCTAAAAGAACCCTTCATGAAAATCATTTTAGAAAACTCTTTACTTAATTTTTTATGTTTATTAGTCGACCAACATACTCACCAGTCGACCAACTTTTTTGCGCCAATTTTTCAAAGCAAAAATGTCAACTTTCTAAATTAATCGACTCTTAGTCGACCAGACAGAATGTTTGATTTATATAAAATTTAGCAAGAGTCGACTAAAAATTTTCTTAGTCGACCGGATATAATGTTTGATTTCTGAAAATTTAGCAGGAGTTGACTGAAAGTTTTTTCAGTCTACTGATGATTTCATGAGTCGACTAACTTTTTCTTTAGTCGACTAAGTTTCAAACTTCAGATTTTAAAACGGTTTTGTTAAACACAGTAGTCGACCGATAGTAACTGTAAGTCTGCTAATATTTGATTTTAGTCGACTAACTACTGTTTCAGTCGACTAATATAGCCATTTTCCTGTAACTTTTAAAAAGTGTGTCTTTTCATTTTTCAAACAAATTGACCATTCAAAAGTGACTCTTTTGGCACCTCTTCATACCCTCAATGTATGAGATGTTTCAAGTATAATTATGAGTACATTCCATACTCAAAAACATCAAATTACATTGAATTATAAAGATTAGATTTTTTATTTTTCACTTTTATTCATTCAAGTATTTGTTTTCTCACTCACTTGATATTTTCACTCTAGTTTTTTACTCAAATTCTTTTGAGAGATAGTGAATTCGTGAGTTGAGTATTTCAACAACCTCAGAAGCCAATTGCATTTTATCTGCATTTGTAAGAAATGCTCGGAGGTTGATTGTAAGTTTGCTTACTTATATTTTTCTGTAAAAGAAAATGACTCCTTGGTTTAAAGGAGTTGTTTGTTTTCAATAGAGTTGTTACTAAAAGTGGGATTGGATTTGATCTGTATGTTCTTGTGGTGACACAAGGTTGATAGTGAAAATCTCAAGCGGGTTTTGCTTGGGGACTGGATGTAGGTCAGAAAAATTAAACCAGGATAAAATCTTGTGTTACTTGTGTGATTGTTGTGTGAAATTCAAAATCCTTCAAAATTTCAAAGACGTTATTTTCAAGCACTATTCACCCCGCCCCCCTTCTAGTGCTCGTTGTCTCGATTATAGTGCACTTTCATGGTGGCCACCACATGATTTGTAATTGTGTTGTCTTAAATCACGTAGTGAACGGGCCACCAAACAAGCTCTAAGGGATTGTTTGATCTCTCATTCCAATTCAATTTTGGACAGAAATCATGCTAAGAACTTGGGGTTGCAACAAACCTTGGATGCGATGAACGTGTAGAATGTGTTTGTTTTATTGTACATTTTGCTTCACCCTCCCTATGACAGTTAGAATGGGAACGTTATTTAAAAAACAATTAAGGGAGAGGGGTCTATTGACCCTCTCATTCTTTTCTCTTTCTCTCTCTCCTTGCAGTCAGGCAATAAGGCCAACAAGAATCACCAACGTCGATGGTGAAGCTACCATTCAGTCCACATTTTCTTCATTAAACTTTCTATCTCTCAATTTTTTAATCATTTCTTTCCCTTCTTTGTTCTCTGCCATCTTTCTTCCATCTTCATTTTTCATTATTATTTTTTTCTCATTGTTTTCCTTTATTTTTTATTTTTGGTTTTTTTAGGGCTTTGATTAAATTTTTTAAAATTATATAGGGTTTTTTATTTTTAGTGATTAGGGCTTGTTAGTTGATTTTCATTGATTAGCGCTTTGGATCAAATTTCTCAAATTAGAGCTTTTGTAGTTAATTTAAATAGATTTTATTATTTGATTTTCTATGATTATGGCTTTCAATCAAACTTTTAAAATTATAGTTTTCTATAATTAATTTGATTATGATTTTTTAATTTGATTAGAGTTTTATTTTTTATGATTAAGGCTTTGAATCAAAAATTCTTAATTAAAGCTTTATATAGTTAACTTGATTAGGGCTTTTCTTGTAGTTGATTATTTTTTTTTATTAAGGTTTGAATTAAGGCTTTGTTTAATTTTATGATTTATTTTTCTTATAATTTATGTTTTTTTGTTTATTTATGATTTATTTTTTTGTATTTTAAGGCTTTATAATTTAATGGGATTTGATAATGTCAATTTTATAGTTAATTTGATATTTCTATGATAAACTTTCATAATTAAATGCAATATGACATTGATTAAATCATTTATATATAAAAAAATATCATTTCTTATTTTTTTCAAATTACTAATACAACATATGAATTTTGTTGCCCTACTAAGCGACGCTCTGTACTCTATAGGCCCGGAGGCAATGATAAGTGGGCAAGGGTAGCTAGGACATTGCCCAGAAGCGATGCATCAAACCGGCGCCCGGGGTGGGGTCAAATAGGCAAGAGTTCCCGCACTTTGGTGGACGGGTGAGGGTCAAAAAGATAGTTCAAGACCATACAATTAGGTTAGCCACTTGGAACATAGGGTCTTTAACTGGTAAGTTGGTAGAGTTAGTAGATGTTATGTGTAGGAGAAAGATTGATATTTTATGTTTACAAAAGACTAAATGGGTAGGTGAGAAAGCAAAAGTGATACAACCTTGGGGATATAAGATTTGGTATTCACGAAAATATAGGAATAGGAATGGAGTTGAGATTGTTATTAGTCGTGAGTATATAAATAATGTAGTTGAGGTCTGTAGTAAGGGGGATAGGATTATACTTATTAGATTAGTAGTAGGTACGAATATTATTAATTTTATTAGTGTTTATGCACCTCAAGTCGGTTTAGACGATTTCATTTAGCGTCAATTTTGGGAAGATTTAGACGGTGTAGTACAAGGGATATCTCATGGAGAAAAGATTTTCATTGGCGGAGACCTTAATGGACATGTAGGCATTAGTAGAGATGGCTTTGAGAGTATCCATGGAGGCTATGGTATAGGAGAAAGAAACGAAAGTGGAGAAAGGATTTTCGATTTTGGTTTGTCCTATGATTTGATCTTAGCCAACACGTGGTTTAGGAAGAGGGAGTCTCACCTAGTAACATTTAAAGCTGGGGTTAATAAGAGTCAGATATATTTTTTCTTACTCAGAAATAGAGATAGGGGTTGTTGCATCGATTGTAAGGTTATACCGAGAGAAAGTGTAGCTACACAACATAGAGTCTTAATTTTAAATCTTAAAATTAGAAAATGCCACAAAAGGAATAGACATAGGATAGATCCTATAATTAAGTGGTGGGCACTGAAAGGAGCTAAACAAAGAATGTTTGTAGAACAGGTAGCTAAGGAAGCTAATTGGTGTCTCGAGTAGGATGCAGAATCAATGTGGAATAAGATGGCGGGTTGCATGCGAAAGGTGGCTAAGGAAGTATTGGGTGAGTCTAAAGGCGGTGCATCGCTAGGTAAGGATACATTGTGGTGAAACGAGGATGTCAAATTAGCTATTATGGTTAAAAGAGAGTGTTATAGAAATCTAAGTAAGAGTCGTGATAATGAGAATTTGAAGAAGTATATGATAGCAAAGAAGAAAGCTAAAAAAATAGTTCGGAACGCGAGTGATAAGGTATATAAGGAGGTCTATGACAAGTTGGATACCAAAGAGGGCGAGAAGGATATTTATAGGCTTGCAAAGATGAAATATAGGAAATCGAGGGATCTGGGTATAGTTAGATGTATCAAATATGAAATGCAAAAGGTTTTAGTCAAAGATGAGAAGATTAAGGATATATGGAAAGATTATTTTGATAAGCTATTTAATGAAAGTCATGCTCAAGATCTTGGAGACTTCTCCATTCCTTTTCATGAGATGAATCGTGACTTCATGCGCAAGATTCAAAAGAAAGAAATTGAAGAGGCCTTGAAGAAAATGAAATCAAGAAGGGTAGTTGGCCCAGATGGTATTCCTATCGAGGCTTGGAAATGCTTGGGTGAGAAAGGTTTAGTCTGGTTGACAAATTTTTTTAACAAGATTTGACGGACAAATAAGATGCATAATGAGTAGAGGAAGAGTACTTTGGTGCCTCTATATAAGATTAAGGGTGATATACAAGATTGCACAAACTATCGTGGTATAAAACTCATGAGTCATACTATGAAACTTTGGGAGAGGGTGATTGAGTATAGGTTGAAGAAGATTATCATGATATCAGAGAATCAATTTGGTTTTATGCCTGAAAGATCAACTATGGAAGCTATACATCTTCTTAGACAACTTATTGAGAGATATAGAGAGAAGAACAAAGATTTGCATATGTTTTTTATTGATTTGGAGAAGGCATATGATAGAGTACTTAGGGATGTTCTATGGTGGAGAATGATGAAGAAAGGTATATCTCTCAAGTATATTAGTATAATTAAAGATATGTACGAAGGAGTAGTAACCAATGTCCGCACTTGTTGAATGGTGACAAACAATTTTCCTATAACGGTTGGGTTACATCAAGGATCTGCGTTAAGCCCTTTCCTTTTTGCTATAGTGTTAGATGAACTTACGAGATCAATTCAAGAAAATGTGCCATGGTGTATGTTGTTTGCTGATGATATTGTTTTAATTGATGAGTCTAGAGTTGAGATTAATGCTAAGTTAGAATTATGGAGACAGAATTTGGAAGCAAAAGGTTTTACGTTGAGTAAGAGTAAGACAAAATATATGGAATGTCGATTTAGTTAGCAACGAAGTATTGATGAGAGTGTAGTGAAGCTTGGTGAGCAAGAAATAGCAGTGGATGACTGTTTCAAATAGCGGTGGGCGACTGTTTCAAATAGTTTGGATCTATCATTCAAAAGAATGGAGAAATTGATGGAGATGTAAATCATAGGATTAAGGTTGGGTGGATGAAATGAAAAAGTGCAACTGGAGTGTTGTGCGATCGTAGAATGCCATTGCGGTTGAAGAGGAAGTTTTATAGGACGACAATTAGACCCGCTTTACTATATGGTACAGAATGTTGGGCTGCCAAGAGACATCATATTCAAAAAATGAGTGTAACTGAGATGCGCATGCTTCGATGGATGTGCGGAAAGACACTAAAATATAAGATTCAGAACAAGGAAATACGTAAGAAGGTAGGTGTTGCACTCATTGAAAATAAGACGAGTGAGAATCGTTTACGAAGGTTTGGGCATATTCGATGAAGGCCTAATGTTGCTCCAATTAGAAGGATGGAGAAATGGGAAAATATATTAGCTAAAAGAGGTCGGGGTAGGCCTAAGAATACTTGGATGCAGATGATAAGAAAGGATATGAAGGCTTTGAACCTCACCGCGGACATGACATTGGATAGAAATGATTGGAGGAGAAGGATTCATGTGGAGAATCCATTTTTTTTCATATCGCCGACCCCAATTGTTTGGGATGAAGGCGTTGTTGTTGTTGTACTACAACAACAACTACACCTTCATCCCAAAACAATTGGGGTCGGCGATATGAACCAAAAAAGAAAATCATTTTGGGTCTTCCCACATGAATCCTTCTCCTCCAATCATTTTTATCCAATGCCATGTCCTCGGTGAGGTTCAAAGCATTCATATCCTTCCCTATCACCTCCATCCATGTCTTCCTAGGCTTACCCCGACCTCTTTTAACTAATATATTTTTCCATTTTTCCATTCTTCTAATTGGAGCATCACTAGGCCTTCATTGAATATGTCCAAACCACCGTAAACAATTCTCTCTGATCTTATTTTCAATGAGTGCAACGCCTACCTTCTTACGTATCTTCTCGTTCCGAATCTTATCTTTTATTGTCTTTCCACACATCCATCTCAGCATATGCATCTCAGCTACACTCATTTTTTGAATATGATGTCTCTTGGCAGCCCAACATTCCGTACCATATAGTAAAGCGGGCCTAATAGTCATCCTATAAAACTTTCCCTTCAACCGCAATGGCATTCTACGATTGCACAACACTCCAGTTGCACTCTTCCATTTCATCCACCCAACCTTTATCCTATGATTTACATCTCCATCAATTTGTCCATACTTTTGAATGATTGATCACAAATATTTGAAACAATCATTCACCAGTATTTCTTGCTCACCAAGCTTCACTACACTCCCATCACTACTTTGTTGCTTACTAAATCGACATTCCATGTATTATGTCTTACTCTTACTCAACTTAAAACCTCTTGCTTCCATTGTCTGTCTCCATAATTCTAACTTAGCATTAACCCCAGCTCTAGACTCATCAATCAAAACAATATCATCAGCAAACAACATAACCACGACACATTTTCTAGAATTGATCTCGTAAGCTCATCCATCACTATAGCAAATAGGAAAGAGCTTAAAGCAGATCCATGATGTAACCCAACAGTTATAGGAAAATTGGTTGTCACCCTTCCACAAGTGCGAACATTGGTTACTACTCCTTCATACATATCTTTAATTATACTAATGTACTTGAGAGAAACACCTTTCTTCATCATTGTCCACCAGTGAACGTCCCTAGGTACTCTATCGTATGCCTTCTCCAAATCAATAAAAAAACATATGCAAATCTTTGTTCCTCTCTCCATTTCTCTCAATAAGTTGTCTAAGAAGATATATAGCTTCCATAGTTGATCTTTCACGCATAAAACCAAATTGATTCTCTGATATCATGATAACCTTCCTCAACCTAGACTCAATCACCCTCTCCGAAAGTTTCATAGTATGACTCATGAGTTTTATACGACGATAGTTTGTGCAATCTTGTATATCACCCTTAATCTTATATAGAGGCACCAAAGTACTCTTCCTCCACTCATTAGGCATCTTATTTGTCCGCCAAATCTTGTTAAAAAGATTTGTCAACCATTCTAAACCTTTCTCTCCCAAGCATTTCCAAGCCTCGATAGGAATACCATCTGGGCCAAATGCTCTTCTTGATTTTATTTTCTTCAAAGCCTCTGCAATTTCTTTCTTTTGAATCTTGCGCATGAATTCACAATTCATCTCATGAAAAGGAATGGAGAAGTCTCCAAGATCCTGAGCATGACTTTCATTAAATAGCTTATCAAAATAATATTTCCATCTCTCCTTAATCTCATCATCTTTGACTAAAACCCTTTGCATTTCATATTTGATACATCTAACCATACCCAGATCCCTCGATTTCCTATCTCTCATCTTTGCAAGCCTATAAATATCCTTCTCGCCCTCTTTGGTATCCAACTTGTCATAAACCTCCTTATATACCTTATCCCTCGCGTTCCGAACTATTTTTTTAGCTTCCTTCTTTGCTATCATATACTTCTTCAAATTCTCATTATCACGACTCTTAGATTTATATAACACTCTCTTTTAACCTTAATAGATAATTTGACATACTCGTTCCACCACGATGTATCCTTACCTAGCGATGCACTGCCTTTAGACTCACCCAATACTTCCTTAGCCACCTTTCTCATGCCACCCGCTATCTTATTTCACATTGATCTTGAATCCTTCTCGAGACACCAATCAACTTCCTTAACTACCCGTTCTATAAACATTCCTTGTTTAACTCCTTTCAGTGCCCACCACTTAATTCTAGGATCTATCCTATATCTATCCCTTTTGAGACATTGTCTAATACTAAGATTTAAAATTAAGACTCTATATTATGTAGCTACACTTTCTCCCGATATAACCTTACAATCGATGCAACAACCCCTATCTCTCTTTCTAAGTAGGAAAAAATCTATTTGACTCGTATTAACCCCACTTTTAAATGTTACTAGGTGAGACTCCCTCTTCCTAAACCAAGTGTTTGCTAAAATCATATCATAGGACAAACCAAAATCTAAAATTCTTTCTCCACTTTTGTTTCTTTCTCCTATACCATAACCTTCATGGATACTCTCAAATCCATCCTTACTAATGCCTATATGCCCATTAAGGTCACCGCCGATGAAAAGCCTTTCTCCATAAGATATCCCTTGTACTACTCCATCTAAATCTTTCCAAAATTGCCGCTTAGTGGAATCATCTAAACCTACTTGAGGTGCATAAACACTAATAATATTAATAATATCCGTACCTAATACTAATTTAATAAGTAAAATCCTATCACCCTTCTTACGGACCTCAACTACATTATCTATAAACTCACGACTCATAACAATCCCTACTCTATTCCTATTCCTATTTATTCCTGTATACCAAATCTTATATCCCAAAGGTTCTATCACTTTTGCTTTCTCACCTACCCATTTGGTCTCTTGTAGACATAAAATATCAATCTTTCTCCTACACATAACATCTACTAACTCTACCAATTTACCAGTTAAAGACCCTATGTTCCAAGTGACTAACCTATTTTTATGGTCTTGGACTATCTTCTTTACCCCCACCCGTCCAACAAAGTGAGGGAACCCTTGCATATTTGACACCACACCCGGGCGCCGGTGTGACGCGTCACTTCCGGGTGACAACCTAGCAACCCTTGTCCATTTATCACTGCCTCCGAGCCTATAGAGTATAACGCGTCGCTCAGTAGGGAATGCCCCAACGAAATTCTCATATTGGTTCATATTCATAGGGTATGACTAAGTTTTTATGCTGGCTGTCAGAGGCCTACCACAACCCTCCTCCTTTATCCGAGCTTGGGACCGAGCAAGCGGATTTATTTTTTTCAAATTACTATTTTTTTTTTAGTTTTTAAATTCAATCTAAGATCCATATCCTGACTAAAATTCATAATAAACAGGTTAAAACACGCAAATCTAGTCTTATGATCCAAAACAAAGTTTTCCGACCCATTATCCGTGTGTTCATGTTGTTAGCACATAGCGCAAAACAAAAGTTGAGACATCGTTGACCTTAATACGGTAGATTAGATAGGACACTTTTGTTCGTTAGTTCTGTCCAATCTTTAATGAGGCATCAAACAACCCCCTAAGGGCCTCAGTTCGCAACTATCATGCCTGCCAAAAAAGAAGCAATCTAGGGGGAAAGAAGAAAGGTTATCCTTCGTTTGCAGAGAGAGCCGCTTCAACCCCCATTTTCACCAGACGCCGATCCCGAGATCCTTTGCTCTTGTAGCAACCCATGAAGTCCCTCTTATCCAGGAACGCCCGAGCTCGCCTCATTCTCCTCCCCGAAAACCCTTCAAAAACCCCTTCTCCTTCTCCACTCCTTCGAACCCCATCACCTGCTTTCCTTTTCTCCTCTTCCTACACTGCCTTCTGTACCCCCCAGCTCACCGATTCTGACCCTTCTTACAGCCAATGGATATCCAACAACTCCCTGTTTCTATCATCTTCTCCTCCTCTATCCAGGTCGATACGACGAGCGCACTCTCTGCAATATCCGCAGCGCGAAGATGAAGACCACCAAGGAGGGGAAGAAGAAGAGGGCACCATGAACGAATTCCTCTCCAGATTCGTCTCCATCATACGAGAAAAGGTCTCGGAGGCCTACCCAGATTGCAACAAGGACACCATCAACGGGATGTTGATCGTCATAATCCAGAGGGTTGTCGCCGAGTTCGAGCAGGGTTCGATCAAACATATGGTCTCGGATCCTTCCGCTTCTGCCTTGGCCATGGGAGGAGTTCAATCCCACGACGACCTCAGCCATGACTTGTGGGCGACCGTCTGGGAGGTGAGCAACCTCATACTGGAAGACACGAGGAAGGCGAGGAAGAGAGAGGAGATGAAGAAATGTTTGCAGTCGGAGGACGTCAAGGAGATGTGCCGGTTTGCGAGGGAGACGAGAGTGAGGGGGGACATGCTAAGGGAAATGAGACTCAAATGGGCGGAAGAGAAATTCTCCGAACGCGACTTCTATCGGAGCTTGGAGCGTCTCAAGGTAGAATCTGATGTTGCCGACGCTCAGTTAATTGAATCATCGGATGACGGTGTTGGTGCCTCTGGTGAGAAAACGTACCCTCCTTCGGTTTTATTGCCACAAAGACTTGGGAAGATCAAGTATCGAATATATGGACTGGATATGTCATACCCTGAATGAGGCGATGCTGCAGAGAGGCTACGCTGGGCTGAGAAGGTGATCACTCTGGAAGAACCCAAGTTGATAACTGGAAAATGTAAACTGGTTACACAGAAGATACTGTCATTGTCGGACACCGAGCATCCATCAGCTTTGTTGGCATAGTGGGCAGAACTTCTTGAACCAAGGAAGATGGATTGGTTGGCTTTACTGGATAAGTTGAAAGAACATAATCCCGCACTCTACTTCAAGGTCAGTAATTCTAAATCGAGACCAATGTGGGCCATTTAGTTTTTTCTTAGTGTTATGTTGATTTTATCTATCCCTCGGTGATTCTCCCTTGCTACCTTCCCACTACTAGAGTTTGAATTCACGGTGAATTTTTTGGATATATATATATATATATATATATATATATATATATATATATATATATATATATATATATATATATATATATATATATATATATATATATATATGCTTGATTATGTTCCAAAGTCTTTAATGTGTATCCTGAATGATGTTATTAAATGCGTATATCTTATCAATTGTGTATTCATAAATAGCCACAAATTTTGGCGATATTTTCAATTTCTATTGATTTTTAGATTGCTAGGAATTCAAAGAACATGACAAAATCATGAGCTCATATTTAAATATCATTAATTCAATTTACTGCTATATCTTCCGTTGCCAAGAAAAACTGAGAACGAGATCTGTGATTTACCCCATTCAATTCCCAACTATATGCTAGTGGACACTTATGTATTTAGGAGTTTCCTCCCACAACACTAAGACTCTTGCTCACATTGGATCAGTATTGGTAGCCTTTGGCACATCTTTTGAACATGAAGACCAGCACATTATGACTGATCTAGCATAAGGATGTTGTGTTACTATATTTTTTAAACTCATACTGCTCTTTGTTTGCTGAGATGTAAGTAATTTTCAAGCTTGAATCGTGTATGCATGTTCATGTCTGTCTATGTGAGCAAATTTGTTTGATATTTTATTGAAAGTTACATAGATATTCTCATGTTCAACACAAAATTGCATGTGCTGTCACACTAAGAACATCAGTGATATGCCTAATACGTGATTACTTTTATGTAATCAATCCCACATCATGATTTTTTCTAATAATGCTCTCATTGTCACTTCTTCCTTGACAATTTAAAAATACTTGACCCTGTAATTTATTTTTCTAGCTATAAATTGCAGAACATGTAGTTGAATGGTATTGTTTTAGCTTTCATATACCAGATTTTATTTGCATATATTCTTTATTTGATCCAATTAACATATGCCCCAACATCAATTCACTGTACTTAGTGCAATTCACAACGATATTCTAGCTTCATTTATGGGAATCTTATGATGTTAGCCATAACTCTTTATCTTAGCTGGTCCTATGTCAGAATGTCTGACAACCTAAACTAACAACAATGTGATGTACAACTACACAATTCACAATTCACAATTCTTATGAGTCAGATTTGAATTTGGATGTTTCTAATAGTTTCGTATTGGAGGAATTTTATAGTTAAGCAAAGGGCATTGATACTGTGGCTACACTCATAAGAAATAACCAAACCCTATTCTACTGCCACATAATGTAAATCATAGAACACATGTTTCACCATTCATTCCTCTAAAATTTTTATGGATGTGAAAATTCCCTCTAAATGTTCATTAGCTGCTCCCTTTCGTGATTGTTAAAACCTGTACCTGTAACACTTCAACTTATATATATGTATATGTATATATAGGAACAATATAAGGTGGTCTGTACCGTGATACCATAAGGTGGTATCTAGTGACCAAATGGTTGATCTAACCGCAAAAATGTGTTTAACATGGTTTATTTACTATGTTAAAAAGATTTCATCATGTCTAATACATCATATGATCCTATTTTTGAGACTGAAAATCAACCGCTCATAATTCATGAAAATAAGGGTGGTCTAGAAAAGGTATAGAACATTTTCAGTCAACTTTGACTTATGGAAATAGTATATAGAACATGTTAATCATGATCCAAAGGTTGATTTTTGCATTTGGAGCTTAGATCTATGTAAATCAAGTGTGTACCACTACAGATCCTCCCATATATATATATATATGTATATGTGCGTGTGTGTGTGTGTGTGTGAGAGAGAGAGAGAGAGAGAGAGAGAGAGAGAGAGAGAGAGAGAGAGAGAGAGAGAGAGAGAGAGAGAGAGAGAGAGAGAGAGAGAGAGAGAGAGAGAGATTTTAATACTATACGATCTAGTTGTGAAATCATGGGTGCAAGTTGTATCCACTTAATCTGGCCTCAAAGATGTGTTCAACACATTTTTTGCTACGAAGCACACCTTAGATCATATTTTTTTGACATAAAAATATGATTTTTTCTTGTTCTTGAAATTTTTATAGATTGTGGGGTGTTGATTTTTGAAGCCCTTGAACCTTATTTAATTAAAGTAGAGGGCTGGTATCAGGAGCTCTGGAATTCAATTTCTCTCATCTTCCATTTTCTGTTGAAATGGTCTGTCTTGATGAACATGCATACACGATTCAAGCTTAAAAATTACTTACATCTTAGCAAACAAAGAGCAGTGAGTTCAAAATATACAATAACACAAAATCCTTATGCTAGATCAGTCATAATGTGCTGGTCTTCATGTTCAGAAGATGTGCCAAAGGCTACCAATACTAACCCAATGTGAGCAAGAGTCTTAGTGTTGTGGGAGGAAACTCCTAAATACATTAGCGTCCACTAGCATATATTTGGGAATTGAATGGGTAAATCACAGATCTTGTTCTCATTTTTTACTGGCAACGAAAGATCTAGCAGTAAATTGAATTAATGATATTTAAATCTGAGCTCGTGATTTTGTCATGTTCTTTGAATTCCTAGCAATCTAGAAATCTCTAGAAATTGAAATTGTCGACAAAATTTGTGGTGGATGGAAGGAATATGAAGATGGAGGAAATTTTTCTTTTGGCAGTTCATAGGATAAGAGTGAATAATTGCCCTAATAATATAAAAATAAAAAAACATTCCTCCATCCTTTCAGGTGAAAGAATCTTTACTATAAAAAATCACATTTAAAAATATCAAAATCTTTCTCTCATCTTGAATGATTGAGAAACTTGTTATCTTTTCTTTCCTACTTGCATTTTCTCACTTTCAAACATGGCTTAAAAAGGGTCGCCCAAAATAAAAAGAGATTCTACTGGAGCCAAAGTTACAAACACATTTTTTATAATACATTTATTACGTGGCACCACATATTTATCATGAGATGCTTGTTTCACTTTTTTCTTAACCAACCATGATTGGATCATCCCTAGACTAAGACTTACTGGCTCGAGCCCATGTGAAAAATCAAAGACAGATGGCAAAGTTCAGTTAGCCTTTCTACTTTAAATCCACAACCTCAACCCCGCCATAACTTAAAGACGGCTAGCTGATATATGCATGAAACAATGTTTGGCCAACCAGCCTCCTCAAAAGCTCAACGATACTCGACTCAAGTCGGTAGTAATAGCTTTCCTGGCAGCTGACCCACCCTTGTTTGATGCAACCCAAGCTGACTTCCTACAGTCGCTGCTGCTTAATAGACCCGGCCAGCCAGGAATGTGATTCTGTGAAGTGTGATCCACAAAAATAAATAAATAAAATCCAACCATGCGCATTTGGAATGCGTGTCATGCTCACGCGAGTTCGACACTAACATGCACCGTTGCACAGACTTATGTTTTATATTATTCATAATAAAACTACATTATATTATTATATTACATATAAAATAAAAAAATTTATTTCTCATTGAATTGAAAATTTGAAATACTAGAAATCCTGTGCCCTCATGTCCCCTTGTTCAAAATATTGTGACACTCACGTGTCGGGTCGTACCGTGCAAGTGCAACCACTGTTGGTCCATCAGCAAGAGCGATCCAGCCCTCATCATCATACCCAAAACGCCCCCAACAAATTTGGTGCGTCTATTTTGCTCCTTCATTTCTGCTCGATTCTCTCGACTCCGTGTCACTCCTCCTGTGGAGGCAGAGGGAGTTTCTTCTTCCTCCTTTTGCGGTCCATTAGAGCCTTTTATCCGAGCGCCGCCTTTGGCCGGAAAGATCCTCAGGGCGATTGTTTTCCGAGCAACAGGAAGATGGGTACGTTGGGGAGAGCAATATACACCGTCGGATTCTGGATTCGGGAGACGGGCCAGGCAATCGATCGGCTAGGCTGCCGTCTTCAGGGAAACTACTGCTTCCAAGAGCAATGTACGTCTCCTCTGGACGTCCCCATTTATTGGTTTTCTTTTATTTTTGTCACCCTCTTCAGGAATTCGTTTCTTTCGGTTGCTTTTTAGGCCTCCCAAATTTAGATTTGCGTTGTCGTTTGTTCATGAATGCCTAGTGAATGGGTTCTGTTTGATCACAGAGATGGTACACAGGAGAACATTTTAGTTCATTAGTGATTGTGATTTTATGATGCGTAAACCCCCAGATATCGTGAGCGCCATTATTCGATTTGTGAAAAGAAGAGTTTTTTATGGGGTTAGGATTTCCGAGATGCTTGGATATTGAATAAGCTATTCGTAGATTCAGAAACTCTGTGCGCAGAGCTTTCCATGGATGGTTAAGCCTGGGGAGGCTCTGTTGAATTGGTGGTCATGCTAAGCGTTGACTAATTTTATTTTGGTGGGTGAGCGTATTGTTGCTTTAGCTGTAATGCTCCTTTTGCTGTTGACAATTGATCATTTTTATTGTTCTTTAACTTGCTCTTCCAATGATACAGTGAGGATAGGCTGTGTATTGTGTCCATTTGGGTTTGTGTCGGTTATGTTGTGGATTCTATCGTCAAATTTTGAGCAAGTTTACCGGTAATAGTATGCTAGGGAGATGTCGGCAAATTTGTATATTTTTCACTCGTTAGGTGTTTGAAAAAGGTGCTAGAATTATAACTTTTGTCATCATCTTTTTTCCCAATGTCTGTGTCAGTATGTTTACAAGTACGTGAATGTGTGGATTGCATTGATCATGTGTAAGCAAGAAATATATGTTCTTAAAGTCTTCAATCTTTCTGAATTTCTTTTGACGTTCTCATTTTTTTTCAAATATTTTGGTCTTTGTTTTTTGTTTCATTTGAGTAAGGACTTTGATATCTGGTAATGCCGCATTTCATTTTTGTTTTTGCCTCACATTTTCATTTTGTTGGGCTTCTTAACATTCTCAATTTTAACATTTTGATTATTCCTTTTTCTTTTTAGAAGCTTCCGTTTTGATGTTTGAGAACAGTTAGTTCTTAGTCAAATGTCAGACAAGTGCTATTTTATTGATCAAATTAGATTGCCAGTGAAAATGGAACTCATTGTTTCACCACAATTTGATATATTCTGAAAAGAAATGTTCATGTTTGATTATCATGATTATTATATTATTCTTATATTTCTTATTATGATTTATGCAACATTTGCCACAAATTAAATGTTGCTTTCCTTCTTTATGTTTTGTTGCTATATGCTAATCATACAAACAATGCTGTCTGCTTAGAAATTTTTTCGGTTACTAATAAATTAAAAGATTGCTATATGCCGTGTAGTTTATTGTGCAATGAGAAATTCAAAATATTTGAAATAAAACTGGTTGATTCTCTAAAAGTTGTTTCCTAGTAACTTTTTATTAAAAAAAAACTTATTCCGTTTTGCTTTTGTACCTTCAATCAATAGGACAGTCATAGTTTTCAGATCAAATTTTCAGTATATAGAATTGTAGTTCAAGTTCAATGGCTGGTTTACTTTGAGTCTTGCTATCTTACTTGAGGTTTATCAGAAACAAATGTTTATGAGGCCTTGTTGATTCTTCTACGTTTCTTATGCAAGCTAATATCTTTATGTTTTGGTATGAATCCACTTGATTCTGGCTGTTCACATAACCTATTATGGCCTTGTGTGGTTGCATGTCCACTGGCAAGATAGACAATTGTGGGATCATAATTGAGATCATCCATCACTAATGACTAATCATTAATTCACTGAGTGGTAGCCTTTACAATAGCCACTTCCTCCATGTACAAAGTTAGGAACACTTATCAAGCCTTTGTGGAACCAAAAATTGGAAAGGAACTAGCTGGATGAGGCTAGTGAGAGTTACATTTAAGTATGTATCCTGCTATTACTTCTATTTTCTTGGAGATATTTTCAATTTCATCCTCAATAGTATTTCAAGCAGCTGCTTGTTTCAGGTGCTTGATGAAACTTGATAACAACTCACAACTGTATGCAGGGAGAGTGTTACAAACTGTCATTCCCTTATTCTGCTACTGACAACTTCAGGATCTATCCTTTTTTAGCTCAATAATGTTTTGTCTATTCATTTTTAACTTAATGATGTTTAATAAGCTTCTGCCAGATAATATCTCTAATTTTGTCAAAGATGGGTTTTTGCCAATCACTGAATTCATGTGCATATTGTAGGTTCATGAGAAGGATGAACTTGATTTGTCCATCTTTAGATTGTGAAGATATCTGTTTTGATTAAAAAGGGATTAGGGTAGAATTTGTTCTTTGTTTTCTGCTTCTTTTCCAAGTCTTATAGATTCCATTGATTGAAACTAGTGCATGTTAAGATTGGTTTTGATCCTGCAGCAAATCAGAATTAGATATATGATTTCTTTTTAATGGAACACTCAACAAATTTTCATCATCTTAGGTGACAAATATTGCATGCACTGGATTGCTATTGGGGACAGGGCTGGTAAATCTATTCATTTTTAGCCCATTGATGCTTCAGAAGCTTCCACGGTTCCACTAGACAATATCTCTTCTCTAGGTCTCTTAAAGAGGGGATTTTCCAAACATCAATTTTACATGTATCTTAGGTTCATGAGAATGCCTGATCTTGATTATTCCATTTTTAGAGTGTGAAAATATGTTTTCTTGTTAGGAAAGTATTAGGATAGAATTTGTTCTTCGTGTTCTATTTCATTCCCAAATTTCATACTTATATACATTTGGTTGAAGCAACGCTATATTAATATTGGTTTTGATCCTACAAAAAATCAGAACTAGATATTTGGTTTATTGTTCATGATTCCTTGAGCTCCACAAATGAATCCTCGTTCTCTTAGGTGATGTATATGGCATGCACTAGGTATTTGTTGACACTAGGGTTGGTGAACAAGTCATTAGTTGAACTTGGACTGTTAAATCTTTATTTGTTTTAAGGAAAAATTGACAATGGATTTGACTTTTGAACCTATTATATATATATATATATGAGATCTAGTTATTATGGTTTATTTTATTATTTACTAGTTATAGGTTTAATAAATTCCAATATACAGCAAGATTCAATTTTCAAGATTATGGCTCAACAATTCATGAAGATGAGGATTGTTTAAAAATCGCCACAACATCATTCTGGAGTCAACGTTAACACATGAAAATAGTAAATTGAACATGCTAAACATGATCCAAAGGTTAGCTTTTGCTTTTGGAGATCAAAACCGTGTAAACTAATAGTGTACCACCATACGGTATGGTGGTTCAGTACCACAGTAGATCCAACCATACTTTCACACATACATATATGCATACACATGTATGCATGTACATATGTATGAATGTAGAAAAATAAGATTAATATTTGGTAATGGTGCCATTACATCATGTCATATTTGGAAATCATGATTACAAGCTGAATTGACTCAAACAGACCTTGCACATGTGTGTGCATCTATGTCACATAGGTGCCGGTGCGGATTTGGGTTCGAGTGTGGTGATGTGACACTTTAAAAAAACTTAGGTGCGGGGGTGCAGGAAGGGTATATATATATATATATATATATATATATTTTAACATTTTTAAGTGAACACTACATGTGTGTGTGTACATTCATGTATTTATTTATATAATATTGATAAGACTGTACTGGGTTAGGGTTAACTGAATCTACTTTTAGACAAATGGACCTCAGTGTGGTTGACTTCACCTGACAAAGAGGTGGGTGCGGTGCCCTGTTTGAAGAGTCTGTGTTACATAGGTGTGCATATATGCACATGTATATATATATATATATATACACACACTTGCTTGGCTTGATGGTCTATATGAGCCATCTCATACAGTTCATTGAGCCCATCTCAGGAGCTTGAACCTGCTCTTACACAAGACAAACTGAACCGAGCCATGACTTTCTTGGCTTGTTTCCAGCCCGAAAATTGTGGTCTTTTAAACCAAGTGGAGCATTCATAATCATTATGTCCTCTCATACCTCCAAGTACCTTTGAGCATCTAAGGTTTGTGAGAAATAGGGGACCTTCAAGTCCCATCCTCATGTAGGTAGTGGGGTGGACATGGGTTGAGCTTGGGCTGGTCTCCAGTTAAGCTCTCAATGGTCAGAGCAGGCATGAAGACCAATTAGACTCGACTTGGAACCTACTGTGTTCTGATTGGGCACAAGCCTAAGCCCGTTATATAATGTTGCCAAGTAATAAAAACTTGTCCCATTATGTACTATTGAACAAGGCTTTGTTTGGGATGGACAGGGGGGCCCATTTGGGCAAAAGTTCTGCCTAGTTCGAGCTGGAATTTGCTTCATGTTGGTGTTAGAAACTGGTACTCCACTGTAAATCACAAGAGGGAGAGGAATAGAAAGGGAGAGAGGTGTCGGTGGCTGCAAGAAAACCCAAAATTGGGGTCTGCGGTTTCTTTTCATTCAATATATACATGTACAATGTAATTAGGGTATTACATGAAGTGTGTAAATTACAACACATGCCATTAATGAGCATGTGTTAAAGTAAAACTAAACAGATTGGGTCTGGATCCTGAGATCCACGCCCAATCGTGACATCTTTTCACCCTCCCTCAAGTTGTACATGGTTTTGAACCATGAACAACTTGCCTTTTAACATCCAAAATCTGTCCTTGATAAGTCCTTTTGTAAACAAATCAACAACTTGATCAGCAATCCCAACGTATTCTGGTTGAATTTCCTTTTCTTCGACCTCTTATCTTACAAAATGTTGGTCAATTTCAATATGCTTGGCACGACTGTGGTAGATAGGATTGAATGACATGTTGATGGCACTTTGATTATCACACAAGAGAACACTTTTAGAAATTGATTCTCCAACTTCTGTCAAGAGGTGTCTGACCCATGTTACATCGACTGTAGCAGCTGCCATTGATCTATATTCAGCTTCTATGCTCGACCTGGCTACAACCTTTTGTTTCCTACTGCTCCAGGAGACGAGATTTAGGCCAATGAAAACACAATATCCTGAGACTGATCTAAGCTCATCTGGATCTCCTGCCTAATCTGCATCTTTGTAAGTAAGAAGTTCATGCATGCGATGGATATGCATACTCTTTCTGTATAGAAGTTCATTTCCAATAGTTCCCTTCAAATAGCGAAGAATGCGTTTAACAACTTTCATATGTCCAATATGCAGTTCATGCATGAACTGAAACACCTGATTGATCGAATAGACAATGTCAGGTCGAGTGAAGGTAAGATACTGAAGCATTCCTACTACCTTGTGATATCCTGTAGGGTCCTCATACAAATCTCCATCTTGGGAACTGAGTTTCTGATGAAGTACACTAGGTGTGCTTAGAGGCTTGCAATCTGTCATACTTGCCTTGCTAAGAACATCAACAATATACTTATGTTGAGTGATTGCCATGCCTTCAGGAGTCCTATCAGCTTCTACTCCAAGAAAGTATCGCAGTTTATCAAGATCCTTCATCTTAAATCTACGGTTCAAAAGTTCTTTGACCTGTTCAATATGTTCATTAGAGTTACCTGTAATGATAATGTCATCAACATATATCAATAACAGGGTAACTCTATCTTTGCATTTAAATGTGAAAAAGAATGATCAAGAAGAGACCGATTCAAGCCATATTTTTCTACTTCAAGGGAGAAACTGTCAAACCAAGATCGAGATGCCTGCTTCAGATCGTATATAGCTCTCTTTAACCTGCACACGTATTCTTTGGAATTCCCTTCGGCATACCTCGTGGGTTGCTCCATGTATACTTCCTCCTTCAGAGTTCTATGGAGAAAAGCATTTTTTACATCCAGTTGATTGAGAGTCCACTGGTGCTCAACAACCAATGATAATATGATGCGGATAGTGCCTGTTTTCACAACTGTACTGAAGGTCTCATCATAGTCTTGTCCTTGCTTTTGTGTAAAGCCTTTGACAACCAGTCTAGCTTAGTATCGCTCGATAGTACCATCTGGCTTATACTTTATCTTATACACCCACTTTGAACCAACCACATTTCGATTGTGTGGTATGAGAACGATATCCCAAGTGCCACACTCATGAAGAGCCTCCATTTCTTCGTTTATAGCTTCAATCCATCTTTTAGAATTTATTGCTTGATGAAACATGGTGGGTTGATCTTCCTTACCCAAAGCGGTTAAGAAAAGCTGAAAATCCAGTGTGAAGTTCTCATAACTAACCCACCTATCAATAAGATGTAGAGGCCGGGTA
This sequence comes from Nuphar pumila, assembly GCF_984573655.1. Classification (NCBI taxonomy): domain Eukaryota; kingdom Viridiplantae; phylum Streptophyta; class Magnoliopsida; order Nymphaeales; family Nymphaeaceae; genus Nuphar; species Nuphar pumila. The sequence continues at coordinate 79,977,657 of NC_143258.1, forward strand.
GACCTTCTGTGAACAAATGATTTAATGGAAACAGAAGGAGAATTCGACTCCTGATTAGAGCTGAGGAATCTCATTCTCACATCGAGAGTAAACAATGCCTTTATACCTTTTGGGGGCCAATGATGGCTCAAAGATCACACTTTCTTGAGTTCTTTGCTCAACATTAGTCACGTTTTCCTCATCTCTTTGATTACAGTCTAAAGAACAAACATCGTCAATACTAGAAAAGGGATTTGAGTTCAACCAAGGATGATAAACTTCAATTTCAGGAGTGTCAACTTTATGACCAAAATTCGATTCATCAAATACAACATTTCTGGATATCTTGATGCGCTATCCTTTGTAATCATCAGCATATCCCACAAATCTGCACTGCAAGGCCTTATTCTGAAACTTGTGTCGCATTGAACTGTCAACATGAACATAACATACACACCCGAATATATGCAAATCATGATAATTTGGATGCACACCATATAAGGAGAAATGAGGTGATTTGTTTTCCAATATATTCATGGGCAATCGATTTATGACATAGACTGCTGTATGAAAGGCCTTTGCCCAGAAAGTAACTGGAAGATTACTATCATGCATCATGCCCATTGCACTTTCCACAATATGGCGATGCTTTCGTTCAACAACTCCATTTTGTTGAGGTGTATGTTGACAAAACACTTGCCTACTTATTCCATTTGTCTGAAGGAAATTAATAGTCATTTGAAGAGAACTCACCCCCTCCATCACATTGGAAACAAGTAATATTTTCAAAGAATTTATTTTGAAAGGAATGAAAATTTTGAAACAATTTGAAAGTTTCAGATTTACTTTTCATAAAGAAGATCCATGTATATCGAGAATAACTATAAAAAAAATGAGATAATATCTAGTGCCAGACATGGAAGGAATTGGAGTCGGACCCCAAACATCAGAACATATAATTTCAAATGGTCTTGAAGCTCTTTTATTAATGGAATGAAATGGAAAAACATGACTCTTACACTGAAGACAACTAAAACATTTCTTATTATCGACGCTTAAATACAGACTTGACTTGGGAATAAGACTGCTTGATACAAGCTTATCAATAAAACGGCTACTGCAATGACCCAGACGACCATGCCAAAGGTTTGACTCAATACATTCAGAAATATTAAGGACACTCTCAGGAAGAATTGAAGATGGTGATGTGAGCTTCAAGATGGAATCAACAGGTTGAACACGAGAGGAGTGATTCTCTTGGAATACGTACATATTCTCTTGTCGTTTTTCTTTAGCGAACGTTTCCCTCGTGAGAAGGTCCTTAACATAAACAGAAGGAGTAAATTCAACTGAAGCATTAATGTCATCGACAAGCTTAGAGACTGAAACAATATTTTTCTTAATATCAGGAGCATGAATGACATTTGAAAGAGCAAGGGAAGAATTGGACATAGGAACTACAAAATTTCCTATTTGTGAAATATGGTGATGAGACCCATCTCCAGTGACAATACTATTTCTACCAACATAAGGAACATGGTTTAGGAGCTTACCAGCATCGCCAGTGACATGAGTGGCTGCACCAGAATCAACATACCAAGTACCTTGATCATTCTGTTTGATGTTCAATTCAACCAAGGCAGATAATAACAACTCTTTGACTTCTCTAGTATTCTTCAATGTATCTGTACCTTTTCTTGACTCCAATTGTTTTTCTCTATTTTGCGGGTTATGTCAGCAATTTGCTTTGATGTGCCCCCTTTTGTTGCAGAGAAAACAAGTAGGTATTGTCCTTTGCCTTTGCAGATTAGGAGTCATACTGGGAGTAGGTAGTATTCCACGAGCTCCTTGTCCAGTCTTCTCTTGACCTCCCATTTCTCGAGATTCATACTTGCCATGTCCTCGAGCATAAGTAACTCCTGTGGCAAGAACTTCGTGTGCTCCAATGGGGTTGTGAATACTTTCGGAGAATCCCTTCAAGGTCATCTCATACTGTAAGAGCTTAGCACGTAGGTCTTCAAATATAGGTAAGTCTGGTAAACACAACAAAGAAGTAGCCATCATGTGATAATCGGGTCCCAACCCACTCAAAGTCTGCTGCACCATATCTTTGTCACTGACCGCGCAACCCACAATGGTCAATTGATCCGTGATAGTCTTGATTTTGTTTAAGTATTCCATGACAGTCATGGAGTCCTTCCTCAGCATTTGAAACTCTTTCTTTAAAAATAATATTCTAGCCTGAAAAACTTATGAATATGTCTGAGCAAGACAATGCCATAACTGCATAGCTGAGCAGTCATCTGAGATTGCCACAAGCACCTCCTGTGACAGTGTGGAAATGATGTAGGCAACCAAAGCCTGGTTTTGCTTCATCCAGGATACATACTCTGGATTTCTAACAAAAGTAATTGAAGTTTCACCCTCCCCACTCTTGTCTTCTTGTGATATGAACTCTGGAGGAACATGAACAGAGCCATCCAAATGTCCAGAAAGATCCTGACTCCTTATGAATGGGATGATTTGTCTCTTCCAGGTTAAAAAATTAGAATTGTTCAGTTTTTCATACACAAGCTGACTGAGAAAGTTGGAAGAAAGACCAGATTGCGAAGAAGAGAATGAATCCATAGACAATGGGAAGCGAAAACGAGGAGAATTAAGAGACCAAAAAATAAGAATTTATAACAGATAACTTTAAAACAGATAACTGAATTTCAGAAAAACTCGACTGTCTTTTTTTTTAAAGCCTGCAGAGCTGAGACAGAAAAAATAGAATACGCAGTAAATAAGAATTGCTCTAAATAAAATGAGTATTCAGTCGTCAAGAAAACACGTTAATATGAAAATAATGTGTTTTCTTCAATGTGTTTTCTTTCTAAATGGAAGAAAATTCAAGGTAGAGAGGAAGATAAAGTGCTGTCAACCAATCAAGGCAGAATGCAGATTCAGTTCAGATCAGATTCAGTTCAGACCTCTTTAGGCAAGAAAGGAAGGAACAAATTTGACGTGATTGTTAAGATATGATTGTACATATATATATATATTTATATATATAGATCACGACACACATATATAGATATATATTACATACATATATATATGTCTATGTGTCTATCTACATGTATAAATATATATATTTTTATATTTCCTTTGTAATACCCACTAGGGGTAAAATAGTCTTTTTACCATTTCACGCCATGTACATTTTTTCCTCTTTCTTTTTTCTTTTCTTTTTTCCTTTTCCCTTTTCCCTTGGAAAAGCCCCCCTTGAGGGACGTTGGAGCCTCCAACGGTCACATTTGTGACCGTTGGAAGGGCTCCAACGTCCCTTAGGAGCTCTTCCAAGGGTCCTCTTCGTGTGCCTATAAATAAAGGGGTTCTCCCCCATTGTAAGTACGCTTCTTTGAAGCCCTCTTGAGTGAAATATATTTTTTCACTTTATTTTGTGTGTGTTTACCACTTGACAAGTAATATCTATCCTCTCTCTTGCCTTTAAATCTTTTTTATAAATGGCCGACAAGGATGCAAAAATCGATCTCTCATTCAAATTAAATGGGACCAATTACCGAATGTGGGCGGCCGCTATGGAGAATAACCTCAAAGGTAAAAAAACTTTGGGGGTACGTGTGTGGGACCATTTCGGAACCTCAATTGAAATTAACTAAGTTTGAAAGCGACGAGGAAAAAACTTTGAATGAAGAAGAAAAAGAGAAGGTTATTCTTGACTTCTCTTAAAAAATGGAGGATTGGGAAAGTGAACATGCTAAAATTTTAGCATGGTTCATGAATAATGTGGATTTAAAGATTTGCGCAAATCTTGCAAAGTTTAAGAAGGCCAATGAAGCTTGGTTCTTTATGAAAGGAATGTACACGCAAAGAGATCTTGCTAGGCATTTCTTTTTACAAGAAAAGGTAAGAGAAGCCAAGCAAGGTGACATGAGTATTAGGGACTATTATAGTGCCCTATCTTCTTTGTGGGATGAACTTGTTCTCCTTGAACCTCAATGAGAAGGTAGTGCTATTGCCATGAGGCAAGAGCAAATGGAGAAATAAAGATTCTTTTAATTTATTCATGGACTTCGTTCCGAATTTGAGCAACTTAAAGGATCCCTACTTCATAGGGCTTCTACTCCTCTAAGTGATATTTTGGCCGACTTATGTCAAGAAGAAACTCGTTTGGCCTTGAAAATAGATGTTGATTAAGTTCATGCCGTATCTAGACCCAACAATAATGTTAGATCGTACAAACCACCCCATTTTTGGAAGAATAATGGTGGTGGAGGAAGAAAAATTATTTGCTATGTCACATGGGTGCGGGTGCAACACGGGTGCGGCGCAATTTCAAAAATTTTGGACACGGGGACTCGGCTATATATATATTAAAAAAAAATAAAATATATATATATAAGACTCGGTCAAAGTTGTGCCCATTAGGGGACAGGTGATGAGTTGTGAAGGCATTCTGTACACTTTCTTCATACAGGAATAATTCACTTTTGGGCACTTTCTTCATACACTGTAATAATTCACTTTCTTCATACAGGAAAAAACCACAAAAACTTGAGTTGTGCCCATTCTGTACTTAAAACTTGAAAGTGTACAGGTTTTTTAGTTGTGATGGGTTTTTTTCCTTACAGCTGTAGCCCAGAAAATTTTAAAAAAAAAATTTCAAATTTTTTTTTTCCAAAAAATGGACCAAAATGACCCTGGGTGCGTTGACCGCACCCAGGGTCGGGTTGACCGAGTCCGAGCCGCACTCGTGTCTGCACCCGTGTCGGTGCGTGTCGACGCGGGTGCGACGACCTTGGAGCCGAGTCCGTGTGACATAGATTATTTGTCATAATTGTAATGAACCAGGTCATATTCGCCCGGATTGCCCTAAATTCAAAAGGAAGGTTGCTTCCGTTGGTGAAATTCCTCCAAATACAAATGAAGATTCAAAGAAGGATGGAGACATAAAGGAGTCCATTGCGCATTGATGCAGTGAGGGCACGATGAAGCCTTCACGATGTTTTTGAATCTGATGTGGCTACTCTTTGCTGTCACGTGAGAACTCCCAAACAGCCACGTTAAGGGATTGTCACAGGGCAGACCTACCAACTGATGCCGTGTGGAAGGTCGGCTGCAATGTTCCTGTTTGCTGAGATGGTTGACGACGTTGGTGCTCTTTGAAACAATGACAGAAGGGATGTTGTCCACCCTTGGGGCTGACGTTGATGCTGAATCTCCAATGCACGAGTAGTTGTGCAGCAACAAATAACTTAATGGAAACGCTTACGCAAAGGATCAATCGATCCAGTCAATAATTTATTATTTGTTGAGAAAAACTACAACGAGTCAATACAACGTAACCAACAAGGAAAAATGGAAGAGTGCTGTATCAACTGGCAAGCAAACGAACAACATAAATGTAGTAGCCAAAAGGCTGCTGCCAAAGCTGACGTGAAGCTGAAACAAGCAATGAAGAAAAACCAGTAGGAAAGCAAAGAAGGAAATGACAAAAACCAAGGACTGACAGAGGAATAATAAAAAAACGAAAACATCAAAAGGCGTCAGACTGTAAAGGAAAACAATAAAAAAAAGTGAGGAAAAAGAAAACCGCTGAAGAAAGGAAAGCAGTGACTGTGATTTCTAAAACTTCTCTGCTCTGCACACGCAACCCTAGAGGGGTTTTAAAGGCTTCAGCCGGATCCGGGTATCGGGTCCGGACCCAGACCCGAAACAACGTCTGCGTGTTGTTGGGTCTGTGACGCCTGGGATGTTCTGGGCCTGCCCTGCATCACGCATCTTACCGAAACTCTTCAACAATTCATAAAGATTAACTCCTCTACATCATCTTCTTTGCCTTCCACTTATGGTGCTACGATTTTCTCTTTTCCGGGTATGACTTCTTGGATCCTTGACTTGAGTGCCTCCTTTCATATGACCCCAAATGCATCACTTTTATCAAAACCATGTCTAAACAAATTTAAATCATATGTTTTAACCGCTGATGGAACATCCTTGGATGTTGAAGGCATTGGAAACCTTGAGAAAACTTATGACCAAAACAAAGAGTTTTTTGTTCCCAAAATTCGAATTATTCCAAAACTTAATTTATTTTTTTTTTCATTTATCAAATTACCGATTTTGAATGTAATGTCTTTTTTTCACCAACCAATTGCTATGTAGAGGATCTCCGGTCCGGGAAGCGGATTGGGCAAGGCCATAGAAGAGGGGATCTTTACTATATGGATTTTTTGTCTTTGCCATCTAAATCATTTTGTAATCATGTTGAATCTAAAGATATTGAGACTTGGCATAAGTGGCTTGAACATCCTAGTATTTCCAAGTTGTATCTCTTTCCTTTTTTGAAAAAATTTTGTAATACAAATACATTTACATGCAATGATTGTATTCTTGGAAAGATTCATTCATTTCCGTATTCGCACAGTAATTTTGTGTCAAAAAGATCTTTTGAATTTGTGCATTTCGATGTATGGGGGCCAACTTCAGTTATGTCCAAAGGGGGATATTCCTACTATGTTACCTTTATCGATGACTTTTCTAGATATACATGGGTATACATTATTAAAAACAAATCCGATGTCTTCAATATTTTTAAAGAATTCCATGTTCTTATTCAAAATCAATTTCAACACAATATAGCTATATTTAGATCCGATAATGGAGGGGAGTACATGTCTAGAGATTTTCAAAATTATTTTAAATTAAGTGGAATTTTACATCAACGTTCTTGTCCTAAAACTCCGCAACAAAATGGTCTTGCGGAAATGATAAACACTTAATTGAAACCACAAGAACTCTTTTTGTCTCTAAAAATGTTCCTAAAATTTTTTGGGCCGAAGCTCTTCTTACCGCAACATATCTTATCAATCGTATGCCCTCCTCTTCATTAAAGAATGTATCACCTTTTGAAAAATTGTTCAAAATTACTCTCGATTTTAATAGGCTAAGGATCTTTGGATGTAAATGCTTTGTGCTTGTTCAAGGACAAGACAAATTATCACCAAATGCCCTTGAATGTGTATTCATTGGCTATGGTGAAAATAAAAAAAGGTTATAGATGCTATGATCTTCAAAACAATAAACTCTATGTGTCAAGAAATGTAAACTTTCTTGAGGATCAAAATGTTTTTGATATTCACATATCTAAAGAAGACATTGATTATTCTTTTCTATTTGATTTAACTCCTAGAATTGAGTCCGTAGATACAACTATTTGTGATAATACTTGTGATGAGATTTTACATCATAATGACATACCTCATCATGATGAGGTTTTTCAAAATGAAAACCCTAATGATTTAAATGTATATACCCGACGGTTAGGAAATGAACATCAATCGGCCTTTGAAAGATATTCTCAAAACTTAGAAGAATCTATTGATGACAACCAACCTAGAAGGTCTTCTCGTAATAGTAGGCCACCACAAAAAATTGTATCTTATGAATCTTTTTCACCAAATTATAGAACTTGCCTCATGATGATACATTCGTATCATGAGCCTACCTCTTATAAAGAAGCTAAGGATCATCCTCATTGGATTGAAGCAATGAGAATTGAATTAGAGGCTCTTAACAAAGCCCAAACTTGGAGCATTATTCGTTAACCATTAGGAAAAAATGCTATTGGGTGTAAATGGGTATATAAAGTCAAAACCAAATGTGACGGATCCCTTGAAAGATATAAAGCTCGTTTGGTTGCAAAAGGTTACACCCAAGAATATGGGATAGATTATAAAGAGACCTTTGCTCCAGTTGTTAGAATGACTAGTGTACGAACGGTAATTGCCTTAGCCTCTATTAAACAATGGTTGATTTATCAACTTGATGTTAAAAATGTCTTTTTAAATGAAACTTTATGTAAAGAAGTCCTTATGAATCCTTCGCCAGGTCTTGAAATTTGTAAAAGAAATATTCTAAAGTTAAACAAAGCTCTCTATGGTCTCAAACAAACACCAAAAGCTTGGTATGATCTTTTTAGCAAAGTAGTTCTTGATAATGGTTTTTCTTCTTGTTATACCGATACTGCTTTGTTTGTTAAAACTTCTAATGAAATGATAACAATTTTGTTGCTTTATGTTGATGACATGATTATCACAGGTAATGGTAAAAAAACTATTGATCTTATTAAGAATATTTTGAAAGAAAATTTTAATATGTCTGACCTTGGTTTTCTAAGGTATTTTTTAGGTATTGAAGTTGCATATTCTCGTAAAGGGTATGTCCTCTCCCAAATGAAGTTTTCCTTCGATATCATTGCTCTGTCTGGGCTCACATATGACAAAAAAGTGGACACTTCAGAAATGATCAACGCCAAGATGAGAGCCAGTGATGGCACTCCTTTAGAAGATCCCACACCTTATCGTTAGTTGATTGGGTCACTAACATATTTATCCATCACCAGGCCGGACATTTCTCATGCAGTTCATAGTGCAAGCCAATTTCAGACTGCTCCTTCTACCATTCACATGGTTGCAGTCATGAGAATTATCAGATATTTGAAGAACACCATAACTAAATGATTATTCTTACCCTCTTCTTCACCTCTTACTTTACTTGCTTATACTGATTCTGATTGGGGTGGTAAACCCGATGATCGTATTTCCATCACAGGTTATTGTGTGTTTCTTGGAGAGTCACTTATTTCATGGAGGTGTAAGAAGCAGTAGAAAACATCCCTCTTGTACAGAGGCAGAATATCGTGCGATGGCCACTACCACCACTGAGGAGATTGTATGGTTAAGAAGTCTGCTTAAAGATATGGGCGTTTCATTCTCAACTCTTTCGAAGCTGTGTTGCGACAACAAGAGTTCTATCTACATTGCCTGCAATCACACCTTCTATGAACGAACCAAGCACATTGAGATGGACTACCATTATGTTTGTGATGAGTTCCTCCGAAGCACTATTCACTTGCATATGTTCCTACCGAATACCAGTTGGCGGACTTCTTCACCAAAGCTTTGCCATCGCCTCGCTTTTACTTTCTTCTCAGCAAACTCTCGGTGATCTCCCTGTGTGTTTGAGGGGGGGTGTTAAAATATGATTGTACATATAAATATATGTCTATGTGTCTAATCTATATGTATAAATATATATATTTTTATATTTCCTTTGTAATACCCACTAGGGGTAAAATAGTCTTTTTACCATTTCACGCCATGTATATTTTTTCCTCTTTCTCTTTTCTTTTCTTTTTCTTTTCTTTTTTCCTTTTTCCTTTTCCTTTTTCCTTTTACCTTGGAAAAGCCCCCCTTGAGGGACGTTGGAGCCTCCAACAGTCGCATTTATGACCGTTGGAAGGGCTCCAACGTCCTTAGGAGCCCTTTCAAGGGTCCTCTTCTTGTGCCTATAAATAAAGGGGTTCTCCCCCTTTGTAAGTACGCTTCTTTGAAGCCCTCTTGAGTGAAATATATTTTTTCACTTTATTTTGTGTGTTTTTACCACTTTTGTGGTTTGTTGTATTTTTGCCCATTAGTGGCTACTTGTGCATGTGCGTGTTTTGCTCTTGGAGATATTGCTTCACTCATTTGGCACTTCATTACAGTGATTTGAATATTTGAAACCACGCAAACATGGGTTTTGATATTACGTGGGTAAATAAACAGGAGAAGAAGAAAATAGATGCAACAATATGAGATAGGGAAGGAACAACAAGAAATAAATCGGAGGAGAAGAAATCAATATTATGGATTGGCTGGAAAGAAAGGAACGATCTTCAAGGAAGAGAAAAATACCTTAGAAGAGGATGAAGGGGCTGAAACGATCTTCAAGGAAGGATCTGACTCTTTGATACCATGTTAGAAACTGGTACTTCACTGTAAACCACAAGAGGGAGAGGAATAGAAAGGGAGAGAGGTGTCGGTGGCTGCAGGAAAACCCAAAATTGGAGTCTGCGTTTTTTTTTTCATTCAATATATACACGTGCAGTATAATTAGGGTATTACATGAAGTGTGTAAATTACAACACATGCCATTAATGAGCATGTGTTAAAATAAAACTAAACAGATTGGGTCTGGATCCTGAGATCCAAGCCCAATCGTGACATCTTTTCAGTTGGGTCTAGCTTAGGCCCAGGTCAATCATTTTCGGACCCAAACCTGGCCCCCTTTTGAGCTGCTTCATGTCCACCTCTGTATGTAGGTGTGACCACCAACCTCTTGAACTAGTCCAGCATTCATTGGCCATAGTTTCTACCTCCAGAGAAAAGAAGGAAAGACCTCTTCTGAACACACATTGAGTGGGATTGGGCTTGGAGAGAGCTCTTCTTGTACCCCAATTAGTCAGGTTGAGGCATAGGGCTGGTGACATTCAGTGATGAACCCAAGGTGAAGCCTGATTGAAAATATGATCCGGTTGGTCTTGTCAAAAAATTTGCTATGACATCCAAGCTAAGGTTGATACTTATTGGGCTAGGCCTAGGCTGAGATACATTCATGCTGGCCCAAGATTTGGGTTTATCCAGATCCAAACCTAGCCCATCCTGGGCTGGTTCCCTGAAGCCCATGCACCCCAATGTTCACCTCTACTTTTAAGTGGAAGGAAGAATGTTGCTCTTGCCCATCAAGTTGGTAGCTTTGTAAACCACAATGCTGCCATCCATAATCATCCTTCATTTGATTTAAGTCTCTCTTTCCCATAGTGCTTTCCTCTGGCATGAGTATGATAAGATTCATTTACCTTTTTGCTGTTTACCTTGTAGGTGTCAAACTCATGGATCACTATCTGTTTTCTAAAATCTAGTGCAATGATTGAAGATGTAGAATGAAGCAGCCACCTGTGGAGAGAGAGAGAGAGAGAGAGAGAGAGAGAGAGAGAGAGAGAGAGAGCTGCACAGAAACTAATTTTGTTACCTTTGGATTAGGGCTTTTCTCTATATTAAATAGAGAGAGGCAAAAAGGAAAAATTACAACTAAGTCCTTATAAAAACAAAAATTCAAAACACCTCTAATATAAAAGAACTTAAACTAAAAACCACCTATTCTCAACACTCCCCCTCAAGCTGGAGCATAGATATCAATCATGCTCAGCTTATCACAACATTTTGAGAAATTTGGCCTAGCAAGAGGCTTTGTAAACATATCTGTAACTTGGTCTTCCGACTTTAGGTATTTGGTAGTGATATGACCAGCTTGAATCATATCTCTTACATAGTGGCAATCAACCTCGATGTGCTTTATTCTCTCATGAAAGACAAGATTGTTTGCTATATATGTCACCGCTTTGTTATCGCACATCATGGACATTGGTGAGGAAACCTTCACCTGGAGATCATGAAGAACAGTGCGAACCCACATCAATTCAACAGTTGTTTGGGCCATAGCCCGATATTCTGATTCTACCCTCGACCTGGAAACCACATTTTGTTTCTTCTCCACGAAATCAAGTTGTCTCCCAAAAACACACAGAATCCTGTGGTAGATTTTCTATCTACTATAGATCCAACATAGTCAGCATCAGAATAGGCTACTATCTCCAGAGTTCCACCTTTCCTGAACAATAACCCCTTTCCAGGAGAGGATTTTAGATATCTAAGAATCATTATGGCTGCATTCCAGTGTACCTCAGTTGGTTTATCCATAAACTGGCTAACTTTGCTTACTGCTAAAGCAATATCTGGCCTGGTCACAGTTACATATAATAGCTTCCCTACTAGGGAGTGATAGCTTTTGCTATCAACTGGTTTTGACCCTTCTTCAAACAAATGAACTTTATGGTCCATGGGAATATTTGCTGGTTTAGCTCCCAACATGCCCGTTTCCTTTAATAAGTCAAGAACATACTTCCGTTGAGACAAAACCATTCGTTCACGACTCCTAGCAACTTCTATACCTAGAAAATACCTGAGTGAACCAAGGTCTTTTGTAACAAAGTGTTTTTGAAGATGAGCCTTTGTGGTTTCAATAGCTTTCACATCATCTCCTGTAAGAATGATGTCATCCACATATACCACCATAACAACTATGCCAGAGTTAGTTTTCTTTATAAATAGTGTATGATCTGCTGCTGATCTATTAAAGCCAAAGCTTGACATCACTTCAAACAACTTTTGAAACCATGCACGAGGACTTTGTTTCAAGCCATAAATCGCCTTTCTCAATCTACACACCTTCTGACACTCCCCCTCAACCTCGAATCCTGGAGGTTGTTGCATGTAAACGGTCTCAGATAGATCACCATATAGAAATGCATTTTTCACATCTAATTGGAACATGCTCCAACCATGCTGAACAACAACTAAGAGAACAAGATGGATGATGCCCATCCGTGCAACCGGAGAAAAAGTTTCAAAGAAGTCAATACCATATGTCTGAGTATATCCTTTCGCTACTAATCTGGCCTTGTACCTTTCAATAGAACCATCAGATTTGTACTTTATTGTATACACCCATTTACATCCAATAATGTCAGCATCTGCTGGGGAATCAACTAGATCCCATGTATGCTGAGATACTAAAGCATTCATTTCTTCTTGCATAGCCAGCTTCCAGCGATTATCAAGTTCTGCCTGTTGATAGTTCAGAGGAATGGTTTCAGCAGATAAGGCTAAAATAAAAGACTTCATCTGATTTCCAATTCTGGCATCGGAGACAAAATGAGATATGGGATATACGGTACATTGTCGTGTCCCCTTTCGTAGAGCAATAGGCCTGTTATCATCATCCTGAAGATCACTATTGTCAGTAGAACTTACCTCAGGAGAAGAAGAAGATGAAGGCTCTTGCGTAGGTGGAGCTCTACACACATATACCAATGGAAGATTATTAAATCTGGAAGAGGATGAAGTTTGGTTCGGTAAGGAGGGCACAGATTCCAAAGGAAAAGGAGGTATAGGTAATGGAAAAGACTCAGCTGTATCAACCTGCAGCGGGGAACCAGAAATAGAGTAATATGGAGAGAATTCCAAGAAAGATACATCCGCACTGACATACTCTCGGCGAGAAATAGGATCATAACATCGATAGCCTTTTTGATTTTTTGGGTAACCTATAAATATGCATTTTGTAGCTTGAGCGGCTAATTTATCACGGTCAGGGCCAAGTTTGTGTACAAAACAAACACATCCAAATATTTTTGGTGAGAAAGAAAAAAGTGGGGCATTAGGTTTTAGGATATGTAATGGAATTTGATCACCCACAGAAGACGAAGGCATGCAGTTGATCAGATGACAAGCAGTGGTAATCGTATCACCCCAGTATAACGCAGGAACTGTCAGAAATATCAGAAATGACAGTCTGCAGATGTTAGAGATATCAGCCTGCAGATGTTAGAGAAATATCAGAAATAAAGAACGAGAAGAGAGAGAGAGGAATAGTCGGCGCAATAGGGTTTTCCCTTTTTACTTGATATTTATAAGTGGTACAATACACTTTACATAGGTAATAAGAACTAATTACAAACATGCCACCGCTGGATCTCGAGGTGGATCGTGGGTCGGGTCGGATCCACGATCCAAACTAACAGCCTCCCTCAAGTTGAGTATGGTCTTTGATCATGTTCAACTTGTCTTTGAGTGCCCAAAACTGATGAGTGGATAATCCTTTGGTAAAAATGTCAGCAACTTGCATATCTGACCTAACATATGCGGGTTCAATTTCTTTTTCTTCCACCTTTTGTCTAACAAAGTGTTGATCGATTTCGATATGCTTCGTGCGACAATGAAGAATGGGATTGAAGGCAATATTAATAGCACTCTGATTATCACAAAGAAGCATAGAGAACGAGATTGGTTCTTGTAATTCTTGCAGTAGGTGTCTCACCCACGTAACATCAGCTGTTCCTGCTGCCATTGCACGATACTCGGCTTCAGTACTAGATCGCGCCACTGCCTTTTGCTTCTTGCTACTCCATGTTACAACATTATTGCCGATAAGGATGCAATACCCTGAAACTGATCTGCGCTCATCAGGATCACCAGCCCAGTCCGCATCTGTGTAGGTGAATAGTCGATGTCCTGACGTATAATCTGTGTCTTTGTTATACATCAAACCATCTCCAATCGTACCCTTTAAATACCGAAGGATTCTTTTTACCGCTTCCATATGTGCATCTGTAGGAGCATGCATAAACTGAGAAGCCTGATTGACAGAGTATGCTATGTCAGGCCTAGTGAATGTTAAGTATTGTAACATCCCTACAACTCGACGATACAAAGTAGCATCATGATAAGTGGTGCCTTCTTTAGCACTTAACTTATGATTTAGAAGACAAGGTGTGCTAATTGGTTTACAATTCTCCATCCCCGTAGCGAGGAGGATATCAATAGTGTACTTATGTTGGCTCAATGTAATAGTCTCATGTCGACTATCAACTTCCACACCAAAAAAATATCACAAGGAACCCAAGTCTTTCATCTTGAATTTAGCCATCAGCATAGACTTAAACCAAGATATGTGATCCTCATCACTCCCGGTAATAATGATATCATCAACATATATAAGCACCCAAACAATAGCTGAACCACTTTTGAAGATGAACAATGAATGGTCTAGAACACTTTTATTAAAACCATGACGCTGGATCTCTGTGGAAAAACTTTCAAACCAAGATCGAGAAGCTTGTTTTAATCCGTAAAGAGACCCAATTTGATGAATCATGCATGCTATATCCAGGTGGCTGCTCCATGTAAACTTCTTCCTTTAGTTCACCATGCAGAAAAGCATTTTTAACATCAAGTTGACTGAGTGACCATCCATGTTGTAATGCTAACGCAATGACAATCCTGACTGTGCCCAGTTTTACTACTGGGCTGAATGTTTCATTGTAATCCTGCCCATATTGCTGTGTGAAGCCTCGTGCAATCAGGCGAGCCTTATAGCGCTCAACACTGCCATCCGGTTTGTGCTTGATCTTGTACACCCATTTGGATCCTACAATATTCTTGTTATATGGCCTTGGCACAATTTCCCATGTGTTGCATTCATGCAATGCCTCCATTTCCTCATTCATCGCCTCTACCCAAGCACGAGAATTTACAACATCATGAAAGGAGGAAGGTTCTGTTTCTTTGGACACTCTGGTTAGAAATGTTTGAAAATCCAAAGAGAAATTGTTATAACTTACCCAGCGATCTATAGGATGTCTAACCCGAGTGGAATGTCGTAGGGGAGTCTTAGCATTGACTGGGTGAGTTCTACGAGAATAAACAAGACCAGAAAAACGTGAGGATGTTGTTGTAGGAGGAATGTCTTCCATATGTGGTTCCACATCAAAAGTATAGGGTTCATTGTCTGTCAATAAAGATGAATCCTCATGAGGCAACGAGTCATATAAAAGTGAGTCACTGAGCCAAGGATCATAACTGTCCTGTGTATCTGTGGAAGATGAACCCAGAGTATCAAAATTTTCATCATCAAAAACAACATTTCTGGATATCCGAATTTTGCCTGTATGAGGATCATAACACCTGTATCCCTTATAGTCATCTGCATACCCAAGGAACTTGCACTGTATAGCTCTGTCTTGAAACTTATTTCTCAATGAATGATTAATATGAACATAACATACACAACCAAAAGGATGTAGTTCTTCATATGATGGATGACAATTATAAAGAACAAAATAAGGAGAATTATCTTCAAGGATGGTCATGGGCAACCTGTTGATAACGTAAACAGCTGTGTGGAAAGCCTCGGTCCAAAGGGAAAAAGGGATGCCCACAGTATGCATCATGCTCAAGGCTGTTTCAACAATATGCCTGTGCTTTCTCTCAGCAACTCCATTTTGTTGAGGGGTATGAGGGCAAGAAATGTTACGTGTAATGCCATGCTCCTTCAAATATTCACTAAAATCATGGGATATGTATTCTCCCCCCATCACACTGGAAATATACAACATTGGTATTGAATTGGTTTTGGACTAGTGCATGAAACTGTTTGAACAACTTGAAAACTTCATGTTTGTTTTTCATGAAGTAAATCCAACTAAAACGAGTGTAAGTATCAAGAAAGAGTACATAGTATCGAGATCCAGAAAGAGAAGCAGTGGGCGCAGGACCCCAAACATCTGAGCATATAATTTCAAAAGGCTTTGATGCTCTTTTATTGATACTATGAAAATGAAGTACATGACTTTTGCATGAATGACAACTTGGACATTTTGACTCTAAACTGACTACGGGTATTAGACCTTTAGCAGACAACTTGTCAAGAAAGACTTGACTACAATGACCCAAACGAAGATGCCATAAGTTTGGCTTATTAAGTTTCAAGACTCTAGATGAAGAACTATGATCTGTGGATCGACTCAAAAATGTTGGAAAAGAAGGAGCTGAAGAAGCCACGGCTACGGAAGACGACGTCTTCAAAGGCACATGAGATTCTTCAAAGACGTACATGTTCCCGCGCCGTTCACCTTTAGCGAGCGTCTTCTTGGTGTGAAGATCCTTAAGATAAACAGAAGGAGTAAATTCAACGGAAGAATTTGTTTCATCAACTAATTTAGACACAGATAGAATATTCTTTTGAATAGCAGGTGTGAGTAAGTCATTTGACAAGGGTAATTGAGATTCAGGAAAAGAAATGGAGACATTTCCAGTGTAAGAGATGGGGTGGTGAGATCCATCTCCTATGACTATAGTGTCATTTCCAGTGTAAGGAGTCAAGTGGGTAAATTTACCTGTATCAGAAGTAACGTGTGCTGTTGCCCCTGAATCAATATACCATATACCTTCCTCGTTTTGGCGTAAGTTCATCTGATTGAAAGTAGTCATAAGGATATTCTGTACGTCCTGTGGAAGAACCTGTCCCTGAGGAGTACGGGCAAACTGATGAGTGGCCTTCTGCCCTGGCCTACTATCTGGCCTCCCTGATTTGTTCCGGTTCTGAGGATTATACCAGCAGTTTGCTTTAACATGTCCCCGTTTGTTACATAGAAAACAAGTAGGAACACGTCCTCCTCGTGGTGTAGGCAGTAATCCTCCTCTGTTCATAGATGTTCCATTGGGGCGAGGGGGAGTAAATGAAACTCCTGTTTGGATAGGCGTATGTGTCATCATCACAGGATGAGCATCCTCTGACGCGTGTTCCTGATTTAAACTGACCTCATATTGCAAAAGCTTAGATTGAAGATCATCAAAACATGGAAGGACTGAGACAACCTGGAGTGCCGTGCAGAACATGCGATATTCGGGTTCAAGACTACCTAATACCTGTTGTACCATATCCTTATCTGATACAGGACTTCCAATGACAGCTAACTGATCTGTAATCACTCTGACATCCCCCATAAACTCTGTAATGGATTTGTTTTCTTTTTGCATGGATTGGAACTTCCACTTGAGTTGCAAAGCCCGAGATTCGGAAACCTGAGAAAAAGAATGAGCTAGTCCATTCCACAACTCTGCAGCGGATTGGTCATCAGAGATAGTTTGTAAAACACGACCAGAAAGTGTGGAGGTTATGTAAGCGACTAATGTCTGATCCCGTTGTACCCATATGTCATAAGCTGGATTGGTGCTTCGAAGTTGACTCACCTTCCCGTCTTCACCTGTTATTTCATGCATGATATGTGTAGGTGGGGCGGGCGATCGTCCATCTAGATGCCCATAAAGACCATGACTGCGAATAAAAGGCACAATTTGGCGTTTCCAAAGCAAATAGTTATCATGTGATAACTTGTGGGTCATGAGGTGAGTAAGAAAACTAGGGTTCAATTTGGAATCCATAGATTTTATGAAGAATGAGAGAACAAACTGTATTTAACAGTGTATTAATAGAAGAAGAACAACAATACTGTGTGTGCTGAAAATGATATCAGCAACACATTGCACATAAAATAATGACGTGTAATCCAGAAATTAATCTTCACACACACACGTTAAAAAAAAATTTTAATGCTGCATAACGTGTGAACCAAGCCAGGAATAGCAATGCTGTGTACACAGAGAAACAACAATGTTGTGTGCACAGAAAAACAACAATGCTGTGTAACGTGTGAGCCAGAAAAAGGATTTGAAAATAGAAGAAATCAAAATAGAAATAAGGATGCGCAATTTGAAGAAGGAGAAGAAATAACGTGTGAAATCAGATTTGGAGAAACTGAAGAAATCTGATTAGGGAAAAAGGAGAAAGAAATAACGTGTGAAATCAGATTAGGGAAAAAGGAGAAACTGAAGAAATAGGGATACGTGAGAGAAATAGGGATACGTGATTTAGAGAAACAGAGAAAAGATCAAAAAAGGGATAGAGAAAGCCTACGTCCTTTCACGCACTGGTCCTTATAGGCCTTCCAGATGATCGATTTCCGCGCCTGTGCTTTGATACCATGTCAGAAATATCAGAAATGACAGCCTGCAGATGTTAGAGATATCAGCCTGCAGATGTTAGAGAAATATCAGAAATAAAGAACGAGAAGAGAAAAGGGATACGTGAGAGAAATAGGGATACGTGATTTAGAGAAACAGAGAAAAGATCAAAAAAGGGATAGAGAAAGCCTACGTCCTTTCACGCACTGGTCCTTATAGGCCTTCCAGATGATCGATTTCCGCGCCTGTGCTTTGATACCATGTCAGAAATATCAGAAATGACAGCCTGCAGATGTTAGAGATATCAGCCTGCAGATGTTAGAGAAATATCAGAAATAAAGAACGAGAAGAGAGAGAGAGGAATAGTCGGCGCAATAGGGTTTTCCCTTTTTACTTGATATTTATAAGTGGTACAATACACTTTACACAGGTAATAAGAACTAATTACAAACATGCCACTGTTGGATCTCGAGGTGGATCGTGGGTCGGGTCGGATCCACGATCCAAACTAACAGGAACATTGGATTGAATCATAATGGTCCTGGCAACATCAAG
The DNA here is from genome assembly GCF_984573655.1 of Nuphar pumila. NCBI lineage: Eukaryota > Viridiplantae > Streptophyta > Magnoliopsida > Nymphaeales > Nymphaeaceae > Nuphar > Nuphar pumila. Next base: position 79,996,442 of record NC_143258.1, read on the forward strand.
CAGGTGCCTTTGTTTTCGCTCAGCCACCCCATTTTGTTGAGATGAATAGGCACAGAAAGTTTGGGGTTGGATGCCATGATCTTGGTAAAATTGTAACAGACCTTTTGATTTAAACTCGAGAGCATTATCAGTGCGAACAATCTTGACAATAAATTCAAACTGAGTTTTTATTTCAAGAATTAGGGATTTGATAATACTTGGAACTTCAGATCGTTCTTTTATTAAAAATACCCATGACAACTTAGAGAAATCATCAACAATAACAAGATAATAACGACACTGAGTCCTAGTAGGAATCTTACTAGGACCCTATACATCTGCATGAAGAAGTTCAAAAACTTTATTACTAGACTGACTCTGACTCGAAGGGAACGAACTTCAATGATGCTTTCCCAACTGACATGCTTCACATTGAAATGATGTGGTGGAAGAAATTTGAGGAAAGACCGAACGAAGCTTTGACAAAGAAGGATGACCAAGACGACGATGCCACTGAACAAGACTGAATGAGTGTTCCACTGCAGCATGAACAATACCCATTGGATGATGTAGGTAGTAGACTCTATTTTCTTCATAGCCTCCACCAATCTTCTTCCCTATCAGCAAATCCTGAAAATGACAACCCATCGGATCAAATATTACTCTACAGTTTTGCTCTCTTATAAGGCCACTAACAGAAAGTAAACTTTGAGGAAAGTTTGGAGCATGAAGAACATTTTTCAACTGTAATGAGGAAGATATAGAAATATTTCCCTGACCAACGACCGGGGAGGAACTCCCATTGGCTAATGAGACTCCTCGATGAGCATTAATATCCTTTATATATGAGAAAACAAGTGAATTTCCACACAAATGTCTGGATGCACCAGAGTCAATAATCCACTTACTGTCAGTCGGATGAAGATGATTTCCGGTTGAATAGGCAACACCAGCTACAGGAGGAGTGAAACTCAAAGGGCGAAGAGCTATCAACTCATCATATTCAGCACGACTTAGGGTGATACTACGATCACTTGCAGAGATATTCTCCTGTACATTTGTTGCCTCGATAGTAGTAACATTTGCTTTAGGAGTATATGATTTTGATGAAGAAGAGGTTGGCCGACCATGCTTATCCCAACAACGATCTTCTAAATGTCCAGATTTTCCACAGAATGTACATTGAAGCTTTCCTCTGCCTCCCATACCACATCCACGTCCTCGTCCTCTGATATTCTGAATATTTCCACGCCCATAACCAGATGAGACAATAAGAGCAGATGACTGAGTCACAGGCTGAGATTGTGGCAGAGAGATCGCAAGTCTACTCAGACGATTGTAAGCATCAACAAGAATGGGAACATCTGATCCAGTCAACATTTGAACTTTTGCAACAGAAAATTCTGAAGAAAGACCTGTAAGAAAACGAGCAACCATGGTTTGTTCTTGATGATCGTTGTGCTTCGAGCAATAAAGAGGCCTGTGAGCATTAAGTCTTTCAAACGCAGCTTTGACAAAGGCATAGTATTGGGCCAATGTCTGATCTCCCTGTTGCAAATTATATATTTCCTGTTCTACTTGCAGGATACGACTCACATTAGTTTCTTGTGAGTATGTATCACGAAGATTGTCCCACATCAGTTTGGCTGTATTATAGTAGATCAATCCATCTGCAATATGGGGTTCGACACTATTCATGATCCATGACATAACTATGTCATTATCTTCATCCCAAGTAACATATTTTCCCAATTTTTCAGAGGGTTCGTCTTCCAACAGAATATGTTTTCGACGATGTCCAGATACCGACATCATAAAAGTTCTGGACCACCTGGCATAGTTGGTTTCATTCAACCTTACAGAAGAGCTGTGCGAGAATGGGTTGGCAAAAGCCTTATACTCCCCAATATGTTCCATTTTAGAATCACATTTCGATTTTTCAGCCATACTACTCATTTGAACAACAAGTATTCAAGTAGAATTTTCCAACACTTGTAAGAAATCAGCCCTGCCGTTAAAAAAAACAGCCCACAACCAGCAGGGAATCACTCTTGCTGCTTTCACGACAGAGGGATAGCTTGAACTAACACAACACGAAACAAAACTCGACACAACAGGGAGTCACGACCATTGCTGTACCCAAACACACCACGATAATATTCAGTTGCAACACAGATGATCACGCCAACTGCTGTTCCCCAAACATATAAGGCATAACAGCCAATAAGACTTCAGAGGACAATTAAAGAGATCAATCATATCTCGATCACACACAACAAGTATAAAAAATAAATTTCAGAATCACGGCAGGTACTCAATCAGCAAAAATAAAAATAAAAATCACGGCTAGCACGCAGCAACACATAGACTTGCTGCGTGACCCAAACAGCCAACAACACAAACAGCACAGCAGGAACAACCAACAGCACAAACAACACAGCAGTCACGGCAGACACGCAACAGCAGGAACACAACTCGTCAATGTCCAGGAAATCACGACAGGAGATCACGAAGAAAAAAAAACTCCAGATTCCAAAATAAAAAAGAGGTTACGGCTCCAGGAAATCCTCGCTGGGAGCTCCATCCTTAGATCTGACGACAGATCTGGGTAACATCCCAGATCTGTTATCAGATCTTCCACAATCGCTGAACAACAAACCTGATTTCACGTAGTCAGGGTTTTTCTTTCTTCGTTGGTGATGACGAGCCTCTCGTGGGTGATGATGAGCCTCTCATGATCACGCTTCCGAGATCGAGGGCTCTGATACCATGTAGAATGAAGCAGCCACCTGTGTAGAGAGAGAGAGAGAGAGAGAGAGAGAGAGAGAGAGAGTCGGCTGCACAGAAACTAATTTCGTTACCTTTGGATTAGGGCTTCTCTCTATATTAAATAGAGAGAGGCAAAAAGGAAAAATTACAACTAAGTCCTTATGAAAACAAAAATTCAAAACACCTCTAATATAAAAGAACTTAAACTAAAAACCACCTATTCTCAACAGAAGAAATATACCATAACAAATCTGGTCTTGATTCTTCATCAACTAAGGGGAAACATTGCATGTTTCACTTATTCCTTCATAAATCTCAATAATGGACATCAAGCTGAGAAAGAATGTCTTGGAGCACTGCCGATTAGTTGAAAGAAATCATTGGAAGAAAAGTATTGGTTTGAGCTTATTATTCCTCTTATGTTGCATTGTGGTTTATATATATACCTATTCAATTATGTCCTATGTCACACAGACTCGGCTAGGGAGGCGCCGCAACCGAGTCGACACGGGTGCGGCTTCGGACATGGCCCGGACTCGGTCAACGCCGAGTCGAACTCGGTCAATGAGTCAAGGCCGAGTCTGTCCACATTTTGGACTCGGTCAACTTTGATCGAGTCCAAAAATGTTTATTTTTAGGGCAAAAAATATATTATATATATATATATATATATATATATATATATATATATATATATATATATATATTTTAAAAAATATATAACCAGACTGTGCAACTGCAACTGCACAGTCACTGCATTGCACAGTCTGTGCAACTGTTAACGCATACAGCAAGATGGACATGTCCTATAGCCCATTAGGAGAAGTCTAATGGGCTACAACAAGATGGACAGATGTACACAGTTGAAGTCTCCTAATGGGTTATGTTAGTCTACAGTTAACGTATGCAGCATTCCCCTAATGGGCTATAGCCGACTTATTATTGTTATATATATATATATATATATATATATATATATATATATATAGCCGAGTCTTCGTGTCCAAAATTTTTGAAATTGCGCCGCACCCACACCCGCACCCATGTGACATAGATTATGACATTGTAGTCTTTACCATTCCCTTTTTGTTCTCATATTTGACTAATAGATGTATTTTAATTGATCCTCTTTTCCTTCACATTTTCTCATATTCTTAAACCTTGACATGCACGTGTCTATGCTAGGCCCTGCAACAAATATATAGCATGACCAATCTTTTTTGGATTTTCCCTTTTGATTACCTTTGTTTTGTCTTTTTGTTAATTATTCTGTATAGCCATTGCCCTGATCATTCTCTTTGTGGACAGAATGCATATTCTCTAGCAACAGAAAATATATGTTTTCTTAGGCAGTTATTCTCCTTTGTTTATTTCTCATTGAAATTCTAAATTTCAAATTGATCCAAAATAAATGGGTTTTTGGTTGAATTTGTTCAATGTGAAAAACATCTAACTTGTTGATTTTCAAAATAACCATAGTATCAAGGCATCGGACACTCATGAATATCTTTGACAAAGTTCCAACTGTTCATAAAGATGCATTTGTTGCTCCAAGTGCTTCAGTGATTGGGGATGTACAAGTGGGGCCAGCATCATCCATTTGGTATGGCTGTGTTTTGAGAGGTATGTGTTAATGTTGAAATGTGCCTGTGATTATGTGTAAACTGTAATGTTATGAAGCAACATTTTCATATGTCTTCTTGGCATTCGGGCAAGGAATACTGTTCAGAGTATGTTTATCATTTTAGCATTTAATGCGAGGCTGTCATGTCAGTAAAAGATTCACATTAACTTTATTTAAAGCACTTAGTAGGAATCCCGATTCCTAGGAAGCAGTTGGGAATCCTAATTCTCACTCACCACACTGTTTTTATTTTAGTGATGTGATACTATTGGGGTGCTAATTTTATTTTTATAAATTCTGGGATAATATGAATATATTTTATTATTGCTTCATAAGTTTGTCTTTTTAAATGAAAGGAATCAAGGATTTTCTTAATTTAGATCAATGTTGTTAGAATTGGTTTAAAGTCTGAATCAATTTTGAAAGTGATTCAGAGGATCTACTGATTCAAAACCAAACAGAAACGATTGGAGTTGGTCAAAGCTTAACCATCAGATGACACATGCCATTAAAAAATAAATAATAAAATATTAAAAATTTATTTAAGCCCCCTTACAAATATTAATATTAAAAAATATTAAACCGAATTGGCCCTTCAGGAAATTGATTTTGAGCTGATTCTCAACGATTCTTACAACAATGCTTTAGATTGGGATTGGATATCATTTTATAGGTATGGATCTATAAAACACTTTCTACCCTTAGTATTCTTTTTTAATGATTTAAAATATCATGTGTTCACTAATTTATCTTGTTAGGCTTCTTATAAAAAAAAAACTTTTGTTAGCTTAGTTGAAGTTTCTTAGATTTGTAATATATGTAATAAAAATATGACTTTTGAAAACTTGTCAAATTTAAGTGTAGCAAGATTGCATAATTGCTGCTTTTCATTTTTTTTTGAGAAAGCGTGCTCTTTTTACCCTTTTTATTGAGGAAATGATGACTACTCTTGTGGCCATTTTCTATGAGAGTTTTTGCTCTATTTTAAAGCGTATATCCCTGCCATCACTTTTTGTGTTGCACTGGGGATATCACTTGAGCTGAGTATTTACTTGAGATAGACACAACATGCAGTTGAACAAATTAAATGATCATTAAGTAGTACATGAAGAATTCAACCACATTTAAATGTTTTGCTTATATTACAGAAAGCTGTTTTGACTCATTTCGCAGTTATAGGAAGAGATTTTTAAATGCAAACAACTTTGTAGCAAATATAAATTATATTCTTTTTGCTTATTAAGAAAATGGGAAGCTATGTCACATAGGTGCGGGTGCGGATACTGGTGCGAATGTGGCGATGCGGCACTTTAAAAAAACTTGGGTGCAGGGGTGCAGGAAGGGTATATATATATATTTAACAGTTTTAAATTAACACTACGTGTATGTCTGTGCATTTATGTATTTATTTATATAATATAGATAAAACCGGACTTGGTTAGGGTTAACTGAATCTACTTTTAGACAAATGGACCTCAGTGTGGTTGACTTCACCTGACAAAGGAAGCCGTGTCCAAGTGTCGCACCCATGCGGGTGTGACACAGGTGTGGTGCCCTGTTAGAAGAGTGTGTGTTACATAGATGGGAAGGGATCCAGCTATATGTAAAATGCATTTCTTCCTGTTGTTTTTATATTGAGCTGTTCTCAAGGGCCAATTGATCTTTTGCTCGTGTAAAAGGCCTGTTGTCCCCACCTTTTTTCTCTAATTATAAAATGGGTTCCTGTGTTTTATCTCAATAAAAAAAATTGACAATCATCTGCTCGAGTGTGTCATTTAAAGAAAGGCATCTCTCAGCCATGCTTTTCTTCATCATTGAGCCATGTAAAGGTGGATATATTCTTTGGTCTAGCTGCTCATACAAACATGACTTAATTCTGTCATCTAAGTTGTGAATGCCGCTTGGGACCTGTGAATTGTATTTCAATTCTCAGTCATTCTAAGTTGGAATAGTACAACAATTAAGTTTGTCGAATCACTTTTCTCTATAAATAGCCTGTCAGAAACCCCATTGATGGCCCTTTTTAAACAAAATTGGTTGTATTTTTCTGGTTATGTTTATTCATGGTTCTGTCTAAGATCTTGCTGTTATCGAACTTGTTCTTTTGTAAATTAATTTGTTTCATATACTGACTACTTGAGGCCATTACAGGAGATGTGAATAGTATCAGTATTGGCTCTAGAACAAATATCCAGGACAATTCACTTGTGCACGTTGCAAAATCTAATCTGAGTGGGAAGGTCCTGCCTACTATCATCGGGGACAATGTCACTGTGGGCAAGTTGCTTCATTTTTTGCCTTTTTAATTTTTCATTTATCTCTATGTAATGTTGATGCTATATTCATTGAAGTTCTTAAACTTCCTCATCTCGGGAAATAGCAAGTTTTATTTAATATAGTTTTTTCTCATGTGAGTAGGTCATAGTGCTGTGTTGCATGGATGTACTGTTGAAGATGAGGCCTTTGTTGGAATGGGTTCAATTCTGCTTGATGGAGTGGTCGTCGAGAAGCATGGTATGGTTGCTGCTGGGGCACTGGTGAGGCAGAATACCAAAATTCCCTCCGGAGAGGTACTGTCTCAATTCCCTTTTTCTCCCACAATTGCTGTCTGATGCTAAATTTGGGGGAGAAAATAATAATTCTGATAATCAGTGGTCAATTTTTGTTCATCACATGCAATATCGTGCAGCACTTCCCAGAAATTTTCGTTATTGAGTTTTTGCCAGCCAGTTACTGAATTTTCAGTCATCAAAATCCAGGTTTGGGGAGGCAATCCAGCGAAATTCCTCCGGAAACTTACAGAAGAGGAGATCTCTTTCATCTCTCAGTCAGCTACCAATTATTGCAACTTAGCACAGGTACATGCAGCAGAAAATGCCAAGACTTTTGATGAGATTGAATTCGAGAAGGTGCTGAGGAAAAAGTTTGTGAAACTAGATGAGGAGTATGATTCAATGTTAGGGGTTGTGCGTGAAGTTCCACCGGAGCTTGTTCTTCCAGAAAATATTTTGCCTGACAAATCAGCTAAAACATCTCGTTGATCTTTCTATGGGCACATAATTAAGCTACCAGTTAGCAAGATGGTTTAATATTTTTCTTTGTGAAATTGGCAAATTAGTTCTCTAATAAATTTTGGGACAGAGTTAACTGAAATTTTAGTATCCAAATTGATCAGCATGATGCTGTCTGTGGTGTACTGCTATTTTAGGGTGGGGCCTGGCTCTGTTAAGAACTGTATTTTAAGGTTTACCAATTTCAGAATTCTGTTTTTTCATGCTTGCATTATCTGAAGCATGTCATTCTATTATATAACCTAAATTTTGATGCTGCGTGCATGGGACCTTTTACTACTATAGACAGCAAATTTGCAAAAATGTTTCTAAACCCTGATCAAGAAAAAGGTTGCCTCTTGCTGTATTTAGAATCTCTCTCTTTCCTAGTTTTTCACAGAAGACAGATGGACTTGACTAGCCCCTTCTTGGTTTGTATTGCACCAGAGTTGTTGGACTCAATGACTCGGATTGCCTCACCAGGTGGTAGCCAAGACTAGATGGACCCACTCAAGAGTCCTTGATTACTTCCATATCTGCTAACATAATAACATTTGTACTCTTCATTATAGGGAGTCCAACAATGAGCCTCTAGGGATGGTAAATCCCTAGAGCAATGGTCGCATGCATTAGCTGGCACCACAAGTATGCCTTCTGGAGCATTGATTGCTGAAGCTGAAACCCCAAACCAGTTCCATGATGGGCTAACCCACACAAGCCTAGGGCAGGAATGTCCCAATCCGCTCTTTGAATGACGGTACCCGCAAAAAAAGCAAAGGCAAGGCGAGGCAACTGTGATTCAGATCCGTTGTGGACAATGCTAGACCTGTTACGAGGCCCATTCATCCAATTATTATTGGGTCGCATGTTGAGCTAAAGGGAATGCCCAGATTGGACCTATTTTCGCCGCCATCCATCGTGTAATTTGTGCTTGGAATGACCCAGAACAGACGTTTTATTTGTCAAATACCATTTTTTTTTGACAAAGTGTCCTCTTAAGAATTCTGTAGTCGGTCCTTCTTGTAAGGAATAACTCAATCTTACGAGGATGTGATCCCACTGGATCCGACCCATTTGCAGCCTGAACTGTGCCCCTAAGATGGAACTGTTCAGGACAGTGAATGGATGGGAGCTTCTGGGCGTGTAAAGTGCAAAAAATCCCAACTGGATCACCTAGGGTTTGGTGAAAGGAAAGGTAGTGCTCCTATCAAGATATCTTGAGAGCGGGATCCGATATAAAAAAAAATGACAAAAGTTGTGGTTTTGGTGCTTTCGGCTAGTGGGCGCCGCGCTCTCTCTCTCTCTCTCTCATCCTGAGCATGGGAAAATTTGCAAGAATGACCCTATTATAGGATTGCCACATCTTCTGTTGTGGTCTTGCTTATGATACATCGAAATACTAAATGATATCATTGAACTTCTTTCATAATTCGTGAGCATTCCCAATCTGTGAATTTGGGTTGACAGTGTTCCCTCATACCCATTGATTTCCAATCAAGTCTACTAGCAATTTTGTGCAAAGGAACCAACATTGAGTAATGACCCATCCAAGGTCAGGTTGTGAGTCATTGAATTCCAATTGAAAAGTTGAAATCGATGGCATGCGGTCACTTGTACCATCAATATGAGTAGCCCCCAAGGACAAAATAACAGGTCTCAATGCAACCGTTAATAAAATCTTTCTGAAACCTTAGCTTCCTTCACGAGGGGAAGACCTTTGTGTGTCAACTGAGCTTATGCGACCAACATGACCCGTCCTGCATCCATGCCTAATAAAACCAAAGTAGTGGAAAGTATTATATGATATAAGAAGCGTTTCATACATACACCGATAAAAGCACATGGTTCTTTTTTTTTTCCACTGGACAAAACATCAAAATAGAAAAAGTCGGACCCCCAGGGGTCTGACTATTTTTTCTCCCCATTTTTAGGGATATTTAATCCTTCAAAAAAAAAAAACTCCACCATCAATGCAGGCAACTTAGTTGACTTGGCTCAAACTTGCAGCGCAAGTCTTGAGCCCCAGTCTTCACCTTCAAGAAAAAGTTCACACTAGATTTTTTTTTTGGGGGGGTGGGGTGGGGTAGACTCATTCATGGTTCGGTGCACAAAACTCAGACCAGCTAAAGCGTGGAAAGGACCAGTGGAAATTGAACCTGAATGAATTGGCAAACCCTATACATGATCCAATTTATAGTTTCTCAGGACCATATTGGGTAAGAGGAATTGTTGGTAAATTAAGGCCTACACGAACTAAGTCAAGTTTCGGATAACAAAGGAAATTCTTGGCGAGGAAATAATAGGGATGATGGCATTTTTGTTATGTCCTTGAAGACTTGGTCTGGATTCGTACCCCTACTCTCTCTCTCTCTCTCTTCCCTTGTGACGTATTATATAAGCTGGTTTGTGCAGTGGGGCGAGAGGGGAGGGCTGCTCCTGAGAAACTGGGCAGATGGGGGCAGAAGAACTCCCCACCCCCTTCATCCCTAAGAAGGAAGGTCCGGCTCGGCTACTCGTTGTAGGCCTTCAGCCATCCGCACTCCTCGATCACGTCATTAGGGTAGACTGGGATCTGTTAGACACCATCCCAGGAGACAGAGGAGGTTCCCAACAGGTAAAAGAAACACCCAACAAACGGATGATAATCTTACCATTAACTCTTCTCTTATTGGGCTTTCCTCTTCTCTGTATATCCTTTGCACTTTCGGTCATGTGGGCGTCTCGTTATTATGCTGTTAGCTGACTCTTTTTTAAGTTTTGATATTGCCCACAAGGCAAAGATATGAGAGGAGAAAAAAGATGGTACTTTTGGTGTTTTTAACGGTATTTTTTCCCTTTTACGACCGACATTTGAGTTTTGATTTCTGGAGTGGTAATATAAGATGCGTAGATTCATGTGGAGGAGGAAGTCGGTGGTGTTGAGTTCTAGTCGTTCTTGGAGTGCAGTGTTTTGCATTTATGATCTCTGAATTTTGAAGCATATTCAGTTTTTTCTTGTTTTTTGTTGATGTAATGCTGTATGACTCTCAAACTGTTATACGTTCACGAGATTTCTGCAGTTTTTTTCTTCTTTCCTGGGTTACCGTTGTTTAGTTTCATGTGAATTCCGCATGCGGAGGTTGAAACCAGTAAGGTTCGGTTGTGAGAAGAGGCATTTACACACTACAGAATCTTGCTCCAAGTAATTTCTTTTAGCATTTGGATTGATGTTACTGCTTTTCTTCGTATTTTTTAGCAAGATAGTCTAAGGATGCAAAAACGAGTCTCATAATGCCACAGATTGCATGCTATCAAATGAAGGGATTATTGACCGTATGCTTGATGTTTCTTTATAATGGTCTTCATGAGGTTGAATTGTGGAATACATGATAAACTTGCTTTCTGGTTTTTCACTTTTATATACATTTGGATGCACCTATTTATCCTAAAAAAGTGGGATAAGGTGGTAAGTTACATTGTAATATTTTGCAGTTACTACCCTACCCAATCCTACTTATCTGTCTTAACCCTGTAAGAACACATCTCCACATGCCAATTTTTTTTAATGCATTAATATAACCGATTTGATCCTACTATTTTCCTTTAGACTTTGAGAACATGATCATTGACTCTGAATTTTGTTTCATTATGATTATTCTATCCAGTAAAATGGAGTACACATGGCATAATCCATGTTTTTCTTTTTATCGTCACAAAGTTTTTCCTTGTTATCTAGGGATTGATGTCATTTATGGCGATTTCCATGCCAAGGTTCAGAAATCCAAGTTCTTCATTTTAGAAATGGATTTCCTGTTAGTCAATGCCATAGTAGTGTACTGTTTAATTGCAGTTGAAATTGAAACTAAACCTCATAGCTCCAAAGAATACTGTTTGAATGCCAGTCCTCTCTGGTTTTCTGTTTATGATCGTGAACCTTAACTAGATCTACAAAATTGTTTGATTGATAAACAGGTGCAGAATGCAGAACTGGAACATATACTCAGTGAAGTAAACACACATATTGTTCCATTGTCTGAAGGCATTTCTCCTATAAGGACCATAGCAGGGGGTAGTGTAGCCAACACCGTCCGAGGTTTGTCTTCAGGATTTGGTATTTCATGTGCAATTGTTGGGGCATGCGGTGATGATGAGCAGGGGAAATTATTTGTATCTAACATGAGTTCTAATGGAGTAAACTTATCAAGATTGAGGATGAAAAAGGGGCCAACTGCTCAGGTGTTGTAAATTTTCATCAACTTGTTTCTGCACGGCTTTTGATGAGTATTTCTTCTCAAAGATCTTCTGGATATCTCTTTTAAGGGACTAACCGTGAGTGAATTGCAGTGTGCATGCCTTGTGGATGCACTGGGCAACCGTACCATGAGGCCATGTCTGTCAAGTGCAGTAAGACTTCAGGTGCATCCACTCTGCTTGACTATCTGTGGGGAAAATTGAGATAATTGGTAGTTATACATTTATCCCATTATTGATCTTATTCTTATTTGTCCAGGCCAATGAATTTACTAGGGAAGATCTGAGAGGTTCTAAGGTGGTTTCCTTACTATATTCTCATTTTCATTGTATCACCACTTTCTTCATGGTGACATTTTGAACTCATTTTTGAGCAAGCATAGATTGCAGATATGCTTTTTTTCTTTGACAAAACCTGAACAGAAGATTTTATTTTGAAATTGGTATATTAGCTTGGTTCTTGTTGTTCAGTGACTCCAGTCTCTTCTGATTCTTTTCCCCACTTGCATTTTTCCCTTTCCGCTTCTTAGATGCTTCTTAAAAATTGTTTTCTTGAAACTGTGAAGATGCTGTCCAAAGGCGGGGCTAAGAAATACTCATCTATTTTATGGCACAAATGCTATTAAGAACCTCTATTCCATAATTGTATGTGATATGTGTCTGCTAAATGTTTAAATTTTTAAATAAGTTGATTTACCTTAATATATGCAGTGGTTGGTGTTGAGATATGGGATTTTAAACTTAGAACTGATACACACAGCTATTAGAATTGCAAAATTAGAAGGGGTACTTGTGTCTATGGACCTGGCAAGTTTTGAGGTGAAGCTTCAAAAATCCTTTTATGTATTTGAATCATTTGATGTAAATCTATGAAGAACTACTCTAAATTGGTAAAGTGGAATTCATAAATTCAAACTGTTTTCATTGAGCAGATGGTTCGGGACTATAAGTCTCAACTTCTAGATATGTTGGAGAATGGGTTTATCGACCTCTGTTTCGCCAATGAGGATGAGGCCAGAGAGTTAATGAGGTATTATCTTTTAGGTTGATCTGATTATCTATTATGCATATGAGGTAGTTCTTTTTGGTGATAGAGAGAATAATTGCCTAATCTTGAATTTTAGGGGTCAGGAAAAGACAGATGCAGAAGCTGCTTTGAATTTTTTGGCTGCAAATTGCCAATGGGCGGTGGTCACATTAGGTCCTAAAGGATGCATAGCTAAGCATGGCAAGGAGGTTAGTAAAATTTTATTTACAGTTGTAATAGGCATCCATTCACTTCATGATCCAGACATGGGTTGGACAGTGGGTTAACTCGTCAACTGCAAGGAGCTGGCTCAGGAGGGCCAACCTCATTTTAGAAAAATATTTATCTAAGTACCACTTCTCAAAAGGGCGTGGTTTGGTTGTTTTGCACATTATTTTGTTTCAATGAAATCCCAAAGAACATTTTCATTTTTCCTTTTCCCAAAACATTTTCAATTGTTTAAACAGAATTAACATTACTATGTTAATTTGTGCTGCTATATCTTATTCAGAATGGTCAAATTCTGTTTTTTAACTTCAAGAGTGCTTTCTTCAAAGCATGACATTTATAATTTATTGTCTTTTTGAAGGAGTTCTGTTAAAATGAATGCTATTTGTCATTTTTGAAAAGAGTTCTTTTTATCATTACAGTAAAGTTAGTCCCTAAAAATCTTGTGCTTCTGTTGATACTAGATAGTGTATAGATTGTTGGTCACATGCTTAGGATCTCCCAGTTCTTAATTATCATTGGATACCCTTAGATTGTTCGAGTTCGGTCAGTTGGGGATGTGCAAGCAATTGATGCCACTGGAGCAGGGGATCTCTTTGCCAGTGGATTCCTATATGGTATGGTCAAGGGGCTCTCTCTCGAGGAATGCTGCAAAGCAGGTGCTTGCAGTGGTGGGTCTGTGATCCGAGCTCTTGGTGGTGAGGTGAGGCCTGAGAACTGGAGGTGGATGTACCGGCAAATGCAGTTGCACGGCTTCTCAGTTCCTGATCTCGTGAAGCATTGATTTGGAAACCAGTAGTACCGCAGATATTCATTTCAGCTGAGCTGTTTGTTTTTACTACGGCAGAAGTCCGCAATCATGTTGCATTTTTGGGTCTGCTAACTGATGTTACTGAAACCTCTTTAATTTTTTTTTCACTATTGATTGTTACCTGAAGGTCATAGTACATTGGAATTTGTCTCCTGGACTTTTTAGTTTTGGTCACCTAAGCATGTGGGCCGATGAGATGTAACTCTATTTAGTGGTAGAAATGCAATTTTTTCTTGATTTAGAAGCACCATTTGGTGCATACTTGCACTGCGAATGATGCAACTGCTGATGAATTCATCCAAGTTCGTGTTCTTGGTATGAGACCATCTTTCCAATTGCATTGTGACATGTCTTAGGGACTAGAAATTGCCCTTGCAAGGGGCCGTTAACATCAAGTAGAGGTAACTTGAGTAAACATTTTCATTCAAGTCTTTAATTTAATAACAAACTACTTCAATTCTGTAAAAACAAAGATGAGGCATTTTTACCAACGGGGGCTCCGCTTGTCTGGTAGGAGCAGCTAGTGCACGTCACCTTTTGTTGGGACGTTGCAAGTTCAAATCCCAAGGGTATCCATAACCGGTAGGGGTCTGCCTAAACCCAGATGAGGCTTTTTTTATGTAACAATTACCTGATACGTCTCTCTCTCAACACGAAGATCGAGATTTTATTTCATGAATAGTGAATAATGAGTGGTAGAAGAGGTGGCAATTGTTCAACTGATAAACAGGGCTTGGAACCATAGCAAAAGATTGGCGCTATCTGTTAAACGCAGGCGTCTTCCAATTCTCTCTCATCCTAATATCTGCTAAACGGAATTTCATGTGAATGGGAATTTCTTCTACCTTTCCCAACTTCACTCTACAATTCTACATTCCTATTCTTCCACGCATACCAGCATGTACGAAACAATCATCAATGCCAAATTATTGACAAAAATTTACCCACCTTTTGTAATGTATCTTTCCTTTCTAAACCAAAGCTTATATCAACCCATGCTAATTTAATTTGAATACAAGCAAGACTAAAAAAATGGGCTTATGAAATTCAGCTTTCATTGCAATATAATGCACATCTACAAACCGGGAGCAATCTCTTTTGAATTAATTTTAAAAGTGGCATATCGGAGATATGATCCAAGTGGTAGTAGTCAGTTTCGAATCTCGAATGTTTTTTATTGAAAATATTGGTGGCATGATCAACGGAATCTAACTCTATATCATGATTTGACTGAAAACGCTCCTTCATGAAAGCTACGTGGCTGTAATCTGTTTTTTTATTGGACTTTCAATTCTAGATTTTTTCATCAGTTGCTTTCTTCACAAAATTCATGAACTGTATCTCAAGCCATCTTCCATCCCAATAGTTCTCAACCAGCTATTTTTTTTGCAGTAACAAAGCCTCCTTCAACCATGGATCCTTTCAAAAATAATGAAATTCCCGACACCCAGTTTTGCAATCATCCTTTCTATAAAATATTCCGAGTACCTCACGATTCTCACCCACCTTTCTGCACACCCCATCTCATCTTCCATCCATTGTTTTCAATTTAACATGGCCAGTCTTTTAGATTGAGGTTTGTCCTTAACTTTCACATTGTTCTTTTCAGATAAAGAGGAGACTTCATCTACCTTTTTATATCTAAAGTACAATTTCTTTAAGTTGGACGTTTTAGATGGTTTTACTTATTGTTGTTGGGTCTTTTAAACCGAATCACACCTACCCCTCTCTCTCTCCAAAAGACCAAAATGGATGATTGGATCAAACAAATGCCATTCGGGACTGCGATTCATCAGTTCAGGTGAATCTTGCGTTTATTAATTAGCTTAAAATTACAAGTCTGCTCCCAGAATATAATAATATCAATTGAACATACCTTTTCAATATAGGTTAAAATATATTTAACTAAGTATCTTAATCATGAAATTAACTTGAGGTCCCTCTTCTACGATCTCTTTAAGAATATAAAGCAAAAGATGGGACTCTCTGTGGAAATTTCCCATGGTATAATTATTTTTGAGAAAAGTGAAACAGATAATATCCTCCCCGTCAGGATATAGTATCAATTTGCAGGTGTATAGGTACATCGTGCGTGATCCTAAAGCTGGCGATAGAGTCTGGCACAGAAGACCAACCATGTGAGAGCCAAACAGCCTTGTCTGCCTAGGCAACCGTAGACTTCAGTTGAGAATCTTCCTGTCGACACACCATCCGAGAAAAAAAAGAGAGACGTGGTCCCTATGCAGCCAATCATGCCAACCATTTAAACAGGATCATGACTAAATAACTAAACTCTCTCTCTCTCTCTGTCAATAATAATGCTGGGGTTTCTCTCATACCTGCTTAGTTATGTACCATTAGTCGGAAATTGCATCCAAAAGGCATCCAAAAGTTTTTCTTACTGCACCTTAAACGTCGATGACATAGATTCCTATCCGGAATATGATAAAATCAAGTGCAGCAGACATGTACTATGCTGTTGGTAGCCACATCAATGTAATTATTTCCTCATGTAATATATTTTTTCTTGGTACACCCATAGACGTCTATGCCAAACCCTACGTATCCTAGAAAAAATAAAATTCCTGCATTACGACAAAAAAGAAAAAGCCTTGTCCTTGTCAAGACAAATAAAAGGCTAGTAGCTGTGCTTCTGTTTTCAATTCACGAAAATGGAATTTCTGAAATTCGCTGCATATTTTGTTTTGCCATCCAATGATGCTTCTTCCATTTTGAGAGAGAGATTACAAAATTGTCCTGTTGGGGGGGGGGGGGGGCGACCTTCTCTCCCCACTGTGCAGCGGCCAGAGGAGAGGAGGGTTGGAAGGGAGGCCGGCGGAGGACTCTCTCTCTCCCCCTTTTCTTTTTTCTTCTTATTCTTGATTAGGTTTTTTTATTTGATTTTTTATTAGGTTAGATATTCTAAACAATTAGGAGTTTTTCTTTTATTTTCATTGATTAGGTTAGATCTTCTAAATAATTAAGGTTTTTCTTTGATTTTGATTGATTGAGGGGATTTTTCATTGATTTTTATTGATTAGGGTTTTTTCTTTGATTTTTATTAATTAGGGCTTCTTATACTTAATTTGTTAGGGTTGTTTTTCTTTGATCTTCTTTCATTAGGGTTTTTTATATTTAATTTTATAGTTTATTTATAGTTTATTTTTCTTGTAGTTAAGGGTTTTTTGGTTTATTTATGATTTATTTTCTTGCATTTTAGGATTTTATGATTTATTTATGGTTTTTGTATTTGTATATAAAAAAATATGAATTCTTATTTTTTCTCAAATTACCCTAAATTTAGATATTTTTTAAATACTTGGATCCAGTTTGAGGCTTGTATTTGAAGCTACAATCCATAAAATTTTGACAAACTTTCATAATTAGATCTAATATGATATCAATTAAAGCATTTATATATAAAAAATATCAATTATTATTATTTTTCAAATTAACCAAATGTTAAACATTTTTTAGTTTTTAAATCCAATGCGATATCTATATCCGAAGTTAAAATCTATAATAAACATGTTAAAACACTTTTATGGTTGGGCGAATCGGGTCATATAATCCAAAATGAAGTAATTCGACCCATTATCCATGACTATCCAAGTTGTCCGCACATCTTCATCAAACATCGGATATTTAGAATACAACATCCGAGTACACTTCAAACAAATGTTGGACTTGGTACAAGTTGTTCTTCTGTTTCATCTTTTTTGTTCATTTCGTTCAATCTGGACAAACTATCAAACATACCCTTGGAGGCATTTGTTTCAACTTGCATACCCTTTTCTATGAAAGAAGCTCCCTTAGGTGGGAGCGTAAGAAACGCCCGCTCAGTAGAATAGGCTAGGAACCATCTCCAGTGCATACCACAACATTCCTAAAATTGAATGAAGTGAAAGGAAATTTGCGTTAGACTAGTGAGTTCCAGTAGATTGATGGTTCATATTTTGCTGGGAAGGAAAAAAACGAGCTTGGAAAATATCTATTCACTCGCATAACAAGATAGACCGAAAAAAGAGATAGTCAGAAACTCTGAATTTGCTTGCCCACAGAAGAAACGGATGAATGACAACTTTACTGATTTTGTAAAGCTCTTCTTTCCTTTCCTGCTTAACAAGGAACAAACTCACTCCACCTTTCATATTTCGCCCAATAGATGTAGGGATGAAGAATTGGATGCAAAAGAGATGCTATGAAAAAACGAGGGCATATGCATAATATAGGTGCCTAGACACCATCCACTTTAGAGATGTGTGGCCGCCCTAAAGAACGGCTCAAGGCACAGGGCGACCTCTTGCTGAAACCATACAGCATGTTCAAGTATATGGCATTATGACCGGTTAATGGTTCTCTTTTTAATGGATCGCACTGTCCTCATGCATTGGATAGCATCAAGCCCCATCAACCATCCTCTCAGCGGCAAACGCCTTGATACAGACAACAAAATCAATTAAGCTAAAATTAGGCAACACCACCAGTATCGATGATCAATGGTTGGGTTCGTGGCTCATCAAACGTACCATGAGCCCGGTTACCTTATTACACCATTTCTGTTTTTTCTAGAACAGAAATAAAGTAGACGTTCTCAATTTCCCACGTAGCCAACAAAGCATATCATCAAATTTAAGTAACCTAAGGATACTACTAACAAACCTGTTCATCAACCAAACAGTAAAAGGAACGGGGCGCAATATTGCACTAGGCTTGACATGAGCTTGTTTCAGGCCCGTCTTTAAATTGAATAAACCAAGCTTAAATCAAAATCAATCTCATTTCATTTAAGAAAACAAACTAGATTACTTAACATGGTTAAGCTCAGAGATTGATAAGCTTGTTAACAATGGTTTGTGTGGCTGGAGAGAGAGAGAATTTAACAAAACTCCAACTGAGCTTGAGCTAAAACCAGATGCTGAACACCAGAGTTTGGTACATGTGCGCCCCTATATAACGGCTAAAACATGCACAACCAGAAAGAGGATTATACTAAAAGAGCAAAGTATATTCCAATTGGAAGAAAAGACGTCAACTAACAGTGCAGACTACTGTCATCTTCTTAACCACATGAGATAACACCTATTTCCCAATAAATGATTTAGAATTGAAAAATCAGATGGCTGCCTCTCTTTCATGATTAGATATCCATCGGAGCAATATCTGGGCTTTGTTCTTCTTGCATGACACTCTGGTCAGCTACTTCTTCCTTTGGCTCCAATGAATCAATTAACTGCTGTATGGTCTTCTGATCGATTGTCTGAAAAGGTTCATCTTTTCCGAGAATGGCAACGGTGCAAGTAGAGCTACTGAGCTGTTCCCCTTGCAGGGTCTCCTTGATTGCAAAGAGCCCATGCCTTATGAGCTCCTCACGAGAACAATCATTGAACGCCTCAAACTTCCTCTCCAGGTAGGTCTTTGCAGCTTGAGAGCGAGACCCAATGGCAAATGCTTGGTACTCAAAGTAGTTCCCACTTGGACAGTTGTAATAAAGATGAGCTCCAGATTCATCTAATCCAGCAACTAGAAGACCCACACCATAAGGCCTCTTCCAGGAACGCTGTGTACATACCTAAAACAGGAGCATGTTGGCCATTGAGCACAGCAATTATTGAAGCAAATGCACAACGCAACAGAAATATAATTTTGCATACAGCAACTGAGCTTTTCCATGTTGCACAACTAAACCTGCCTCAACCAACATGTTACACAAATAAACCTCAACCAAGATACTAATGCTGACAACGGACATTGGGAATCAAAGGATATAGCTACATGGTAAAGTCAAGGCATCTAAAAGTGAAGGATCTCATGTTCGAGGGCTACTGGCAACCTGTCCACCAGCAGCCCATCACACAGCTTCACCATCAAAACAAAAAGAAAACCGAACGGTAGGTGTGAGCGAGATTTATGAAACTACTAGAATAGCATCCGAAAAAACTCAGTTTTCTCTACAAATTAAGCAAAATGGCTGTAGCCATCCTGTCTTAAAAACTTTCATCATCCAACAAACAGGATGATCATAGGAGGCATAAGCATATGTGAACTCTGTAGTCTGTAGTGAAAGCCACCAGCTAGAAAACCAGGACCCCTGAACATGCATCAACTAGCTTAAATCCCTTAAAAAGATATTTTATTCAAGTAATAAAGAACACAAATAATAACTTAATAAACAATATCAGCGCATATCAACATCATGGAATTCAGATTTCAGAATGGACCCTCGACTCAAAAGCACCATTAGTTACATCAAACCATCACAGTATGCTCAGGGAGATAAACCTCAAAATTAGTTGATCAAAGTAGGGCTTGATAGTTCATGAGGGGATTCTGGTCAACTAGATAGCTGCCTAGCTCGCTTTTCATGCGAGTATACCAAAGGAACCTTCACACCAAATGCTCATTGAGTAAAGAATTTTCCATATTCATGCACTTTCTCATCAAATATCTCATTTCAATGCTATGAGAAAGGCCAAGGAACTTTTCAAGGAATTCTTTTGTGACAATTAATTTCCTATACAATATGAAGGCTATGAAAAACTCCAGTCATATTGCTATCCAAACAAATCATCAATCTGACTAGATAAAGTCTGATGCAAAGTAGAACTAGAACAGGCTCCCACAGACAAAGAAAGGATAAGTGGGGAAAGCTGGGAGAAATAGATCCCAAAATCAGATCCAGGAGAACATCCATCTGAGAGAAGGCATAAGAATTTAAGCCAGTTCTCATTCCATGCAAGCCTTCCCATGCACATAGCATGCAGCCTGCATGCCAACAGAAAGAACAGAAGGGGAAATCAAGGACTACCGTGCATGCTCACTGACAGCAAGCACTGTGTGGCAATAACATGAAGAAGGGCCAGTGCATGCTGAACTTCACAAGCCATCAAGAGGAAAGCTGTTCCACCAGCAACCACAGCATGAAGCTCTATACAACAACTTCATATTCTGAAGTGCGGACATCAAATAAAGATGCATCAAGTACATGTACATCCTCAGCTTCATATGACATAAAGAGGAGAGCCAACTAAACTGAATGCCACTCCACTACAAGAGCTTGACCAAGTGAGTGACTTTGCGAGTGGAGAGGAAAGCGACTGCGAGTGAGTTTGAGACAGCACAAACGAAAACGGAATAACAGTAATGGCGAGCAAAGCAGCCCTGCGAGACTCCATCCTTATCCCCGCGAAGCCTTCCATTGCAGACGGAGACTACAGTGCGGAGCATTTTGCTTTGAGACGAAGTCCGGTGTGAGCTTTAAGATTAAGAAAAGGTGTGGAGCCATCCGTTCTATGTTTACAAGGGGAAGGTGCAGAGCCACGATGCTCGACAAAGAAGACGCTATTGAGTGTTGCCACAATGCCCGACACGTTGGATTCGTTTTGGCTGCCTACGACACTCAAGTAGGCGAGCAACTTAGCGAAGACGTGACGGCTAATAGATAAGAGAGCGTCAGTGCTACACCTTCATTCTACTACGCTACGCAAAGGTTATGAAGTCACTTAGCTCGACGTTAGGAGAGTGAAGGGGGAAGACCCTACATAGAAGAACTGCTGTTCGCTAAAAACTTTCAAATCACACACTGCCACAATAAAAAAAAGGTCAGTGTACCCTGAGATTCATAGGCCATGAAATTAGGAGTCATCTTAACTTAATGCTGTCAAACAGCACACACAAGTTGGTTGTGTGACAGCATGAAAATCATGCACCAAAGCACAAGAATTTTGGGTTACAAGCTGGTCAATCCACAACCTTAGACCATCTGAAATGAACTAACAATCCAAGAATCTAGAGGTGTAATAGGATGACACTGCAAAACAAAAATAGTCAAAACATACCACCAACAAAGCCCAGCAAAACAGAAATCAGAACCTATATATATATATATATATATTGAGAAGCAGTCACCGTGTATATACATATGCATTAAGGGTAGTTTGGTAACTATTTAATGGGCTGGGTCTCTTGTTTATTTTATTCTAGCAAAGGCTATTATTGTAAATAATCTATTCTTGTCTAATCTTTATTTACGAGAGATTAGACCTAATGAGAATTAACGATTCCTTCTCTGCCGACTTCAACATGGTATCAGAGCAAGACGCAGCTCTAGGCGTCTGATCTGATCGATTCTTTCTTCATCCTACAGCATAAACGCAGATCGGGTTGCTCATAGCGTCTACAGCGACTGGTGTGCGTGTGGGAGCAGGGAGATTCCCGATTTCCTATCTGACATCAGACCCAAGCTGTCGTCTGGATCACGTCCTCTTCATGGTGACCAGACTGTCTTGGATCTGACGTCAGATCCTGTCGATGGTGGTAGTGTGAACATCGAAGAGGCCTGAAGCTTTCCTCATGATGCAGTCAAGTCACGATCTTGGTAGCCTCCAAGGTTGCAACCATGGATTAGATCAGATCTGATCTGGACAATTCAGATCTGATATTGGGTGTGTGGTTGTGGAATGCAGTTTGTCGCAGCCCTGGATGTTTTTAGGTAAGGTGGATGTTTTTAGGTAAGGTCCAATTCAAGTTAGATCTGCAAGCTTCAGATCTGAGCAGCGTGTTATAGTCGTAGGTTGTGTATATCAGATTTTATCGGTGTGATTAAAATCTGGTCAGATTCATAATCGGTTTCATAGTTGGTAGTTTGTGTGCACATCAGATCTGAGTTTTCAGCAGGCTGTGTTTGCGTGTGGTTGTGCCTGCGTTTTGAAACAGATCCATTATCTAATCTCATGACTGAAACGCAGAAGTCAGACCTGAAGACCGAAACAGTGACTGATTATAAAACCTTTGCAAATCCCTTTTCATATGGATCATCCGTAAAGCTGGACGAGACCAACTATGCTAGATGGTCTTGTACATTCATGATGTCTGTCTCAGGGCATTGCAGAAAACATATTTTGATGAAAAATGAGCCTAAAGACAAAACTGAAAAGTATGCTACATGGAAAGAGGACAATGATATCGTCATGTCCTGGATTATGAATAGTGTTCAACCTCACATAGCCGATGGGCTTATTTATTAAACGACTGCAAAACAAACGTGGGACAATTTACGAGATACTCACTCACAAAAAACTATTGTAAGTCGTATTCTTCAAGTGGAGCAGGAGATCTTTCAGTTGCAGCAAGGAGAGCAAACTCTAACCCAATACTGTGCCTCTGTGAAAGTAGCTTTTGAGAGACTAAATGCGCATAGACCATTGTGATGTGATAAACAGAAACTTCAGCAAGAGCACACCATGGTCGGGCGTTCCGTACTGGCTTGTCAGCTGAATTCTCAGTTGCCAAAGTTCAGATGTTAACGGGCTCAGATGTTCCCACTCTTGCTGAGGCATATAATCGACTGAGCAGGCTTGCCATGTCCCTTCCTTCATCCTAATTGGAATCACAAACCTCTATCCCGTTTGTTTCCTATGGTAGAGGCCAAGGTTTTACTCATAATACACAGGGCCGTGGTCGAGGCACATAAGGAAGAGGCAAGCTCCAATGTAACTACTACAGGAGATTTGGGCATTTAGAAGATAGATGCTTTGACAACCTCCCGCGCCTTCAGCTAAAGTTGTTCCTACGGTCAAGTTGTCAAACCTAAGTCTCTCTCTTCTTCTCCTAGTGATTTGGTTACACTTACTCGTGCTGAGTATGATGAGTTGCTGGCCCATCATCCATCTAGTTCCCCCGTGGGTGATGTTGCATGTTCTGCGGGTGATGGATTATCTTGTCAAGGTAATAGCTGGATTATTGATTCAGGGGCATCTAGACATTTGTGTGAAAATTCATATGATTTTTCAAATTTGAATAGTATTGCTAACCATAAAAAGGTAGTTCTTGCCGATGAAAGTTCCTCTCCCATTGTTGGCCAGGAAAATCTCTCCCATTGTTGGCCAGGAAAATAATTATATCTCCCCTACTCTTTAGCTATCAAATGTTCTTCATGCCCCTTCATTTCCTCAAAATTTGTTATCTGTTAGCCGTGTTGCCAAAGAATTGAATTGTAGAGTAATATTTGATCTTGCCTGTTGTAGTTTTCAAGACTTGCTGACAGGGAAGAGGATTGGTGGAGGCTATGAGGAAGGTGGAGTTTATTATCTACACCAACCGGTTGGATCTGTTCATTCGGCAGTTGAGTCGTCTTCCAGTCCACTGCTTTGGCATCATCATCTTGGTCATCTCCCATTGCTTAAACTGCGTAGAGTCATTCCTCGTATCTCTCCTTCCACTACCTTGCTGTGTGAAGCATGTCAGCTTGGAAAGCATCACAGGAGTTCATTTCCGTCTAGTCAGAGTCCTTCGAGTTAAAATTTATTTGATCTTCTTCACGTT
This sequence comes from Nuphar pumila, assembly GCF_984573655.1. Taxonomy (NCBI): domain Eukaryota; kingdom Viridiplantae; phylum Streptophyta; class Magnoliopsida; order Nymphaeales; family Nymphaeaceae; genus Nuphar; species Nuphar pumila. Next base: position 80,020,483 of record NC_143258.1, read on the forward strand.
GATGTTTGGGGTCCAAGTCGAATTCCTAGTCATTCTAAGTGTCGTTATTATTTAGTCATTGTAGATGATTTTTCCAAATTATTTTGGGTATTCTTTTTAAAAGATATGGCTGAAGCCCCCATTATTCTCAAATCCTTGATTATTGAAATAAAAACTTAGTTTAATTCTTGTGTCAAAGTTGTTCGCACTGACAATGCTCTTGAATTCAAATCCTCTGAATTACTTCAATTTTACAAAAATCTTGGAATCCAACTTCAGACTTCTTGTCCTCGTACCTCGCAACAGAATAGAGTAGTTGAGCGCAGGCATAAGCAAATTCTAAATGTTGCCCGTTGCCTCATGATCCAGTCTAATATGCCTGCGTCCTATTGGGGAGATGTGGTTCTAACTACGAGATACCTAATAAACCGTATGCCTTCAACCTTTGTAAGGGATCGTATTCCCATTCAAATTCTCAGTCCTGAAGCTCCTCTTTTTCCCATCTCTTCAAAGGTATTTGGTTGCGTGTGCTTTGTTCATAAACTGGGTCCCAACCGAGATAAATTGCCCCCTTAGTCTATAAAATGTGTTTTTGCTGGATATCTCAAGCACCAAAAATGATATCATTGTTATGATCCCATATTCCAAAGAGAGTAAGTCAATGCAGATGTTTCCTTTTTTGAGTCCATCCCTTATTTTTTTAGTACTTCTCCAAGATTACATGCTAGTCAAGGTGATTCCTATTCCTATTCCTATTCTTATTCCTCCTTTTCCATTAGAGTATGTTTGTCTTGAGCCTCTTGTTTCATGTCCGACTAAGTCCCGTTACAAAAATCCTTCCGTAGTGTACACACATCAAGCTCCACCCAACTCTATGCCTTTGCCATCAGCTCCTCCAGAGGTGAGTGTTCCTGATCCTACTGAAGAGCCTATTGTTGATGGTGATTTACCTATTGCTCTTCAGAAGGGCAAAAGGCAGTGTAGGCTTTACCCTATTTCTCAGTTCGTTTCCGAGGCAAGAGTTGGTGATAATATGAAGAATTTTGTATTAGCATTATCTCTAGAGGTTAATGATTGTTTCAAATATTTGGGATCTATCATTCAAAAGTACGGAGAAATTGATGGAGATGTAAATCATAGGATAAAGGTTGGATGGATGAAATGAAAAAGTGCAATTGGAGTGTTGTGCAATCGTAGAATGCCATTGCGGTTGAAGGGAAAGTTTTATAGGATGACAATTAGGCTCGCTTTACTATATGGTACGGAATGTTGGGCTGCCAAAAGACACCATATTCAAAAAATGAGTGTAGCTGAGATGTGTATGCTTAGATGGATGTGTGGAAATACAATAAAAGATAAGATTCAGAACGAGACGATACGTAAGAAGGTAGGCGTTGCATCCATTGAAAATAAGATGAGAGAGAATCGTTTACGGTGGTTTGAACATATTCGACGAAGGCCTAATGATGCTCCAGTTAGAAGGATGGAGAAATGGGAAAATATATTAGTTAAAAAAGGTCGGGGTAGGCCTAAGAAGACTTGGATGGAGATGATAGAAAAGGATATGAATGCTTTGAACCTCACCGAAGACATGGCATTGGATAGAAATGATTGGAGGAGAAGGATTCATGTGAAAGACCCAGAATGATTTTCTTTTTTGGTTCATATCGCCGACCCCAATTGTTTTGAGATGAAGGCATAGTTGTTGTTGTTTTGTTGTATTATCTGCTGCACTAGTTCCTCTCAATCATCATCAAGCTCTTCTGGACACCAGATGGGCGAAGGCCATGCAGGATGAAATGGATGCACTACTTTATAGGGGAACATGGGACTTAGTTGACCCACCGCATGAGGTCGATATTGTTGGTTGTAAATGGGTCTCTTTTGTTGCTCGCCTTGGGACTATTCGTCTTGTTTTGTCAATTGCAGTGCACCATGGTTGGTCTCTATATCAGCTTGATGTGAAAAATGCCTTTCAGTATAGAGATTTGGAGGAGACAGTTTACATGCATCAATCTCTGGAGTTTGAAGTTCAGAGGGAGTGTCAGAAGGTATGCAAGTTGAACAAGGCAATCTATGGTCTTAAATAGAGTCCTCGTGCGTGGTTCTCCAAGCTAGCTGAGGTAATGTCAGCCTTTGGGTTTGCCCGATCAGCCTCTAATCACTCTCTTTTTATTAAAAAGACTTGTGCAGGGATTGTGGTTATGATAGTATATGTTGATGACATTATAGTCACAAAAAGCAGTGAAAAAGACATATTAGAGACAATGTCCCATCTTCAGAAACACTTTGTGACTAAGAATCTGGGACCACTTAGATATTTCTTAGGCATAGAGGTTGCAAGGAGTAGAGAATGATTGGTTTTGTCACAACGAAAATATGTCTTGGATCTGCTGAAAGAGACAGGGATGTTAGGGGCCAAACCTGCAAGGATTTCTATGGATCCTAAGGCTCATCTGTTTGATGAAAAATCAGATCAGAGTATGTGGACAGTAGCAGTTATCGCTCCTTGGTTGGTAAGATATTATATGTGACCATACCTGACATATCTTTAGCCCTGACAAGCCTACAAAGGCTCACTGGGAGCCCATAATGATGATTCTCAAATATCTAAAGTTCTCCCCTGCTAAAGGATTGTGGTTTAAACAAAACCCTTCTTTAGATATTACTGCCTATTCAGATGTAGATTATGCAGGGTCGGTTGATGATAGAAAGTCAACAATTGGATTTTGTGTGTTTGTTGGAGGGAACCTGGTTACTTGAAGAAGTAAGAAACAAATTGTTGTTACCAGGTCGAGCGTTGAGTCAGAGTATCGGGCTATGGCTAAAAACTGTTGTCGAGATGAAGTGGATTAAATCTGTGTTGACTGATCTCCAAGTGAAAGTTTCGTTACCTATGGTGATGATATGTGATATTAGAGTTGCTACTTATATTGCTAATAACCCAGTATTTCATGAAAGAACAAAGCATATCAAGGCAGATTGTCACTATGTACGTGACCTGTACAGACTCGATACATTTGTACCAAGCACATAGCTTTAGAAAATCAAATTGTTGATGTCTTCACCAAGCCCCTAGCTAGTTCTAATTTTTCAAGATGTGACAAGATGAGCATTATTGATATCTATGCTCCAGCTTGAGGGGGAGTGTTGAGAAGCAGTCACTGTATATATACATATGCATTAAGGGTAGTTTGATAACTATTTAATAGGCTGGGTCTCTCTTGTTTATTTTATTGTAGCAAAGGGTATTATTGTAAATAATCTATTCTTGTCTAATCTCTATTTAAGAGAGATTAGACCTAATGAAAATTAACGATTCCTTCTCTGCCGACTTCAACAATATATATATATATATATCAAAAAACCATGCAAAGGGAATCTATGTGGTCAACTAGACAAATCTTGCACCTATGATTTCTAGCTAGATAGTTTGTATAACAGAAAGTAGAAGTTCACACACACACACACACACACCATCAAAAGATAGCTTTACTTCTTGGTCCAGTCAGTACTTTGAATCCTTCCCAGTCAAATTTGAAGGCCAAGATCAGATTGTGAGCAAGAGGCAAAATCCCCATCTAGGGATGCTTAGAAAACCCAGAAAAGATGTATAATCCTGTTTTTTTTAGTGCAAAAGGTGATGAAACATACAACCATATGATAAATACATTGCCATGTACTTCTATGCAGAATATGTATATGCACTGCTAAGGAACATTCCTTTGATATAGGAGAGTGCATCATACTGTATAACTGAATGATACCATGTTACCATATCATACAGTTTATAGAGAATTTTTAGACAACTAGTTATCAGCATTGTTTAAAAACCAAATTTAGACGGAGTAGTACAAGGGATATCTCATGGAGAAAAGATTTTCATCGGCGGAGACCTTAATGGACATGTAAGCATTAGTAGGGATGGATTTGAGAGTATCCATGGAGGCTATGGTATAGGAGAAAGAAGCGAAAGTGGAGAAAGGATTCTAGATTTTGGTTTGTCCTATGATTTGATCTTAGCCAACACGTGGTTTAGGAAGAGAGAGTCTCACCTAGTAACATTTAAAAGTGGGGTTAATAAGAGTCAGATAGATTTTTTCCTACTCAGAAAGAGAGATAGGGGTTGTTGCATCGATTGTAAGGTTATACCGAGAGAAAGTGTAGCTACACAACATAGAGTCTTAATTTTAGATCTTAAAATTAGAAAATGCCACAAAAGGGATAGACATAGGATAAATCCTAGAATTAAGTGGTGGGCACTGAAAGGAGCTAAACAAGGAATGTTTGTAGAACAGGTAGCTAAGGAAGCTAATTGGTGTCTCGGGGAGGATACAAAATCAATGTGGAATAAGATAGCAGGTTGCATGCGAAAGGTGACGAAGGAGGTTTTGGGTGAGTCTAAAGGCGGTGCACCGTTAGGTAAGGATACATCATGGTGGAACGAAGATGTCAAATTAGCTATTAAGGTTAAAAGAGAGTGTTATAGAAATCTAAGTAAGTCGTGATAATGAGAATTTGGAGAAGTATATGGTAGCAAAGAAGGAAGCTAAAAAAAGTAGTTCGAAACGCGAGAGATAAGGTATATAAGGAGGTCTATGACAAGTTGGATACCAAGGAGGGCGAAAAGGATATCTATAGGCTTGCAAAGATAAGAGATATGAAATCGAGGGATCTGGGTATGGTTAGATGTATCAAAGATGAAACACAAAGGGTTTTAGTTAAAGATGAGGAGATTAAGGAGAGATGAAAAGATTATTTTGATAAGCTATTTAATGGAAGGCATGCCCAGGATCTTGAAGACTTCTCCATTCCTTTTCATGAGATGAATCGTGACTTCATGCGCAAGATTCAAAAGCAAGAAATTGCAGAGGCTTTGAAGAAAATGCAATCCAGAAAGGCAGTTGGCCCAGATGATATACCTATCGAGGCTTGAAAATGCTTGGATGAGAAAGGTTTAGTATGGTTGGCAAATCTTTTTAACAAGATTTGGCGGACAAATAAGATGCCTAATGAGTGGAGGAAGAGTACTTTGGTGCCTCTATAAGAATAAGGGTGATATACAAGATTGCACAAACTATCGTGGTATAAAACTCATGAGTCATACTATAAAACTTTGGGAGAGGGTGATTGAGTCTAGGTTGAGGAAGGTTGTCATGATATCGGAGAATCAATTTGGTTTTATGCCTGGAAGATCAACTATGGAAGCTATACATCTTCTTAGACAACTTATTGAGAGATATAGAGAGGGGAACAAAGATTCGCATATGGTTTTTATTGATTTAGAGAAGGCATACGATAGAGTACCTAGGGATGTTCTCTGGTGGACAATGATGAAAAAGATATTTCTCTCAAGTACATTAATATAATTAAAGATATGTACGAAGGAGTAGTAACCAATGCCTGCACTTGTGGAGGGGTGACAAACAATTTTCCTATAACGGTTGGGTTACATCAAGGATCAACATTAAGCCCTTTCCTTTTTGCTATAGTGATAGATGAACTTACGAGATCAATTCAAGAAAATGTGTCGTGGTGTATGTTGTTTGCTGATGATATTGTTTTGATTGATGAGTCTAGAGCTGGGGTTAATGCTAAGTTAGAATTATGAAGACAGGCTTTGGAAGCAAGAGGTTTTACGTTGAGTAAGAGTAAGACAGAATATATGGAATGTCGGTTTAGTAAGCAACGAAGTAGTGAGGAGAGTGTAGTGAAGCTTGGTGAGCAAGAAATAGCGGTGGATGACTGTTTCAAATATTTGGGATCTATCATTCAAAAGAATGGAGAAATTGATGGAGATGTAAATCATAGGATTAAGGTTGGGTGGATGAAATGAAAAAGTGCAACTGGAGTGTTGTACGATCGTAAAATGCCATTGCGATTGAAGGGGAAGTTTTATAGGACGACAATTAGGCCCGCTTTACTATATGGTACGGAATGTTGGGCTGTCAAGAGACATCATATTCAAAAAATGAGTGTAACTGAGATGCGTATGCTTCAATGGATGTGTGGAAAGACACTAAAAGATAAGATTCGGAACGAGGAAATACGTAAGAAGGTAGGCGTTGCACCCATTAAAAATAAGATGAGTGAGAATCGTTTACGATGGTTTGGGCATATTCGGCGAAGGCCTAATGATGCTCCGGTTAGAAGGATGGAGAAATGGGAAAATATATTAGCTAAAAGAGGTCGGGGTAGGCCTAAGAAGACTTGGATGGAGATGATAAGAAAGGATATGAATGCTTTGAACCTCACCGAGGACATGACATTGGATAAAAATGATTGGAGGAGAAGGATTCATGTGAAAGACCCAGAATGATTTTCTTTTTGGTTCATATCGCCGACCCCAATTGTTTGGGATGAAGGCGTTGTTGTTGTTGTGTTTAAAAACCAAATTTCTGGCACGACTAGACTCGGCCATGTCATGTTAACTGTATCAAAAAACAACAGACACACACAAGCACGAGTGAACACACCTATATTACTGTCGGAATATGCATGTTTATAACAATTCAGACACCTGAATATACAATTATAATCTTGTATAAAAAAAGAAAAGAATTATAGACATGCATACAAAACTCACTGACTCGACCAGATTGCCTTCTAACTCAGCTGTCAACCCAGTAACTTTGACGGGTCAAGCAAGTTTACAATCAATCTTGTTGACCAGAGGTGGTACAACTTCATGTCTGAGTCAAGCCACTGGGTTGACCTGTTAAGTTTCTAAACTATGATTGACTGAGTAATAGAAGGCACTAATTCCACTTACATATGTTGAAATAGGTTGACGGAAAAATAGCCATCAACAATATCCTTATGTAGACAAAGACACAATAAAGCCACACCTTTCCCTTTGAATCCTATGTGAAAAAGCCAATACAAAGAGTTTTGAGTAGGTTATGACATATACAAAAACTAGCATCTAAAAGGTTCAAGGGCGGTAAACAGCCTAGAGGGATGGATAATGCCAAAAACTCAGAGCCAAAGGGTTGGAGTAGTGATGAACATTTTCAGCTTAAACAGGAAGACTACCATTCTAAAAGGTATTACCATCTGCTCTAACATTTATTTTATTTATTCAAAGTGCATATATTTTTTATCACTCGAAGCTGCACAATTTTATTTTTTTATTTTTAGAAGATTCTATTTCTACTCTGTTGAGGTTCAAATTAGTCAATCCATGACAATGGGGCTCATGACTGACATTATCCAAGTTCAATCCTATGATGAGAATAAGAGTCCAAATACATAACTTGCTGGCTATGTCACATGGGTGCGGGTGCGGGGGTGCGACACTTTAAAAAAACTTGGGTGCGGGGGTGCAACAAATATATAAAGTCCAAAAGTTGAACATAAATGACCCTGGGTGCGTTGACCGCACCCAGGGTCGGGTTGATTGCACCGGGTGCCGCACCCGCACGCGCACCTGTTAAAATGTATTCATCAATTATTGTAATTAGATAATATTATATATATATATATATATAAAAGATGATACATATACATATATGGTATATATGTATATGTATCTTCCTATTTATATATATATAATATATAATTTCCTATATTAGCTGTGGGGGTAGTTTAGTCATTTTACGCATATTCCATTTTAGAATATGATTGTATTTTCTCTTTTATTTTTATTTTCATTTTATTTTTTCTAAATTTATTTTTTTGTGGTTTGCACCACATTGGAGGGCTCCCCAAAGAGTCGTTGGGGAGCCCCCAACAGTCACAAATGTGACCGTTGGGGGCTCCCAACGACTCCTTTGGGAGCCCCCAATGTGGCTCCTCAAAGGCTTATAAATAGAGGCTTTCCCCCATGTATTTGTTACTTCTTGGAGGAGCTTTTACTCCATTGTAATGGGTGTTACACCCTTCTTCTCTTCAATAATATTAACTTATGCCTTATAGGCATTTTTTGCCCCTTTTGTGGGTTTATGTGTTAGCACATTATGTGCTTGTGTTTTCCTCTTTAGTGGGTATATCCGCACTTCATGTGCATGTGTATTGGTTTATTATTGAACCTAATGTATTAAAAGCCGTTTCCTTACATGGTATCAAAGCAAGGTTGGGATCGAGTTGCTCTTTGTTGCATTGGGGAGCATGCTATTCAAGAAATTTTAAAGAAGAATGGTGAAGTTCTCGTTTCTCTCTTTTGCTTCTTAAAATTATTTGGTATGCATTATATTTCTTTAAGTATTGTGCATTATAAAGAATTAGATATGTTTTTGCATATGTGTTCTCCTTGTCATTATGAGTTTGGATTCTTAACATTCCATTGAACTTTTTATATTATTCTCTTTCGTATGTCTTTTCTTGAAAAATAAGTTTTTTAAAGAAAGTTATGTTAGAAGTAAAATGTTTGTGAGATATGTAGCATTGCTCAAATACTCTCATCATAATTACTTCATATTAAAGGTATGTGTTTACCCTCTAAAATGTCCTATATGAGGCTTTTCATAATATCATGTGTCTTTGAAAAATGATGTTTTATTTTCCTACCTAATGAGTTCTTTTTCTTACGAGCAATGTTTGATTGAGAAGGCATTTTATAATACCGGTTGAATTAAGTTTTAAAAATGATCTCATAAAATATGGTTATTCTCTTTACATTCTTCAATTCAATTTCAAGAATATGCTTTATTATAAAATTTATGGTCTTCATTAATGTTGCATACTTATTACATTAGGAGTTGATTATAATCTATTAAGTCATATAATATTATGAATTTTTGTTTATAGATTTATGTCATAACGCAATCTTATTATTTTTTTTGAGATTTTCTCCACTTTAATAAAGTTTTGCCTCTTTCTTTCGTATGTACCCTCATTTGGGGATTTGTTTTTTTTGTATTATCTCTCTTTGAAAGGCCTTTTGATCCTTGTGAATCTTCTTATGAGTATATACTCTTTGAGAAGATTTCATGATTGCTATAAGCTTCTTTTTAAATACCAATATTGGTTTTTATGAGACTTCTTAAATATTACCATCTTTATGAAAGTTTGAGAGACTCAAGCATTTGCTCTTTTTATGAAATACATGCACTAGTGCATGTTTGCTACTTTTTATGCCTTTTGCGTATTTTGTTCAAGTGTTGTGAGAGTATCTTCGTGCACTTCTTTTATAAAATATTTATGCTTGTATGAGTATTGTCTCTTCATAGACATTTTCACATGGTACTCTCTTTTCAATAAAGAGATGTTTATATTGCCTTCTTTAGGGCTTGTTTTTTGTCCCTTAATGGACTTGTGAGATTGTTTCTTTCATCGTTATAAGTGCTTCCGCAATACCTTGTTACATGTCCTAAATTTGCTCATTTAAGATTATTGTTATTCTACATCTTGGTATGCATATAATTGCAATTTATAAAAGCTTGATTTGATTCTTGGATTATTCTAAATCCGTTCTCACACATAACATTGCTTATATATTTCATGTTGTGTTTATTAAGTCTTTTTGATAATGATCATGATTGAACATAATTTCGTGTTTATGCAAAATTATTGTTATAAGGCATATTGTTGTGATTAATTATGTTGGACCTTTGAATCGACCCTCTTTGTAAAATCACATATTTGGAAAATGATTTTCCTAAGAGTTCATTGCCTTTTAATGACATTTATCTTCTATCCATCACAAGTTATATGATGCATCAATCCTTTTTTATAGCCTTATTGTTATATTAGAGATGATTGTTGAGATGAGTTATGGGCACCTTGTGTTATGTCATTTTAGATTGTCCACTTGTCATATTATAAATGGTTGTTGAGGTGAGTTATGGGCACCTTGGGATTCTAGAATGATTTGTTATATGATCTCTAATTATGAGTGTGTCACTCGTTTTCTTTTGGCCATTGATCTTATGGATGCTCTTATCTATACATAAATATGATGGATATATGGTGTTTAGAACCTTAAATGTTTTAAGGTATATTAAATTCAAAGGTTTTGGGACTATTGCTCAACCTTTTGTTGCTTATGAATCTTATGAGTGCATTTGCACATTTGTGAGTTCGTGTTTTGTGCACAAGTGTTTCAAGTGTTCTTGTTGTGCGTATGTGCATGTATCTATTTTCAAAATATTGTCCAAGGTTTTATTTATATGTTTGTCATTACAAGTTTTATTGCCTTAGAAGTCTTCTCCTCTTATACCTCTTATCTAAGTGTCATCATACGTAGACAAGAATTTTATTACACCTTTGTGTGTTGGTAGCCCTTTGTTGGCTTTGTTCTCTTGGTCTAGTAGTTGAACACACTTGTCTTGAGTGTTATTATATGTAGACAAGGCACGTTGATTCACACCATGGTGTGTGATTTTAATCCATGTTGACACTTGTGTCCTTGCTCTAGTCGCTGAGATATATGCCCATGGTTGGCTTATTTCACTCATTTCAAGTGTCATTTTATGTAGACAAGAGATGTATTGTGTTTTAGCCCATGGTTGACTTGATACTCTTGTTCTAGTAGCTGAACATACTTGATCTTGAGTGTATTTTTACGTAGACAAGAGATGCTTTTGGTCCATGATTGGCGTGTATTCTCTTGTTCTTGTCGTTGATGCACTCATTTCAAGTATTATTACATGTAGACAAGAGGTTCTTTTACACACCTTTGTGTGTGTCTTTGGCCTTTAAAGGCATTATATTTATGTTCTTGATCTAGTAGCTTATACACTTGATTTATGGGTTTTTTGAGGACTAATGAGGTAGTTGCTTGTAGTGAATGAACTATTGTTGAAATTTGCAAAATTTCATTCATAACTTGTGTTTTAAGATATTCTAGTGAATCATATCATTGATATGCATATTTGGAAACCAATTTAATATTTTGGCATTTAATCTACATATTAAGTGATTATGGTTTTGGCCACCTTTGTATTTAATATGCAAAATGAATTTTTATAATTGCAATCATTTGAGTGAGATGTTCCTAAATGTGTAAGGTTCCCTACTAAAATAGAGAAATGTGTAGATTATGTATTGCAAAATGCATATGGTTCCCTCAAAATGATTGAATTAATTCATACCTCTTTATAAGCTTCTTATGAAGCCTTTTATGAGTGAAATATATTTTTCCACCTCTCTTGTGTGTTTGACCACTTTTGTGGTCTATTTTGCCCATTAGTAGCCTCTTGTATATGTGAGTGCTTCAGTGCTTACTCTTGGAGATTTCGTCTCTCTTGTTTGGCACTTCATTATGAGCTTCTTATGGGGTCCTATGGCGGACCATTGCTTTATTCCCCATTGTGGGGTTGTGTTTTGACCATTTTTAGAGCTTGCGAAAGCATTATGCATTCTTGTAATTTGTTTCCTCTCTCTCTTTAACATGATATATGTTTTTGAAATATTGGTTTTCTAAATTTTCTTTTCATGCTAAAGTAATTATCCTATCATGTGCTTCAAATGACTATGCATAAGTTATATTTTTGCACCATTGTTTTGTGGGTGAGTCATCCGATATGGTTTTGATTAATTCATCTTGTTAGGAATGCTCCATTTGAGTAAAGTGCAAAGATATTTTTTACTTGTTTTTTTGTTGTTATTCCACAGGATCTTGGAGATGGGATAAAAAGAAGCACCTTGGATAGATCGTGAAATGTGTTCACCATTAGAAGACAATTGAAGGAAGGCATTTGCAAATTTCAATGGCATCCTCACCGAAGCCTCTTGGAGTCTTGCGACTTTTTTCAATCTTTTCGTTTCCCCACGCAAAGTTTGAAGGGGTGTTAAAATGTACTCATCAATTATTGTAATTAGATATATTTTATATATATATAAAAGATGATATATGTATATGTATCTTCCTATTTATATATATAAAATATATATTTTCCTATATTAGCTATGGGGGTAGTTTAGTCATTTTACGCATATTCCATTTTGGAATATGATTGTATTTTCTCTTTTATTTTTATTTTTCATTTTATTTTTTCTAAATTTATTTTTTTGTGGTTTGCGCCACATTGGAGGGCTCCCCAAAGAGTCGTTGGGGAGCCCCCAACGGTCACAAATGTGACCGTTGGGGGCTCCCAACGACTCCTTTGGGAGCCCCAATGTGGCTCCTCAAAGGCTTATAAATAGGGGCTTTCCCCCATGTATTTGTTACTTCTTGGAGGAGCTTTTGCTCCATTGTAATGGATGTTACACCCTTCTTCACTTCAATAATATTAACTTATGCCTTATAGGCATTTTTTGCCCCTTTTGTGGGTTTATGTGTTAGCACATTATGTGCTTGTGTTTTCCCCTTTAGTGGGTGTATCCGCACTTCATGTGCATGTGTATTGGTTCATTATTGAACCTAATGTATTCAAACATCAAGTCACATCGAAGCGGGTGCGGCACCTAGTTGGCCGAATCCCTATGACATAGTTTGTTGGCTAATGCAACCTTGCAGCTGCACTGCACCAATTTGAATCAGCGTAGGACGAGCAAGGTGCTCTCAGGTACATGATGAGAAGCAAATCCAGACATTCAGTACATCAGGCTCAAGCAATGCCCGGACATATGGAGGAATTAGTACGAACTCTGATTTTGACTTAAGGAGTGTTAAAAGGACCATATAAATATGTGAAAACATATTATAGTAGCGTAGGTCAAATATTGAGCAAGATTGCTAACAGAATCAGAACGGGGGTGGGTAGACAACCAAACAAAACTGCAACTTCAGCCATTGGACAAGCTTGCAATAATCTGTCTCGAGAACTAGAAAACCCTAGTTCAGAAGATCAGTTCCATGAAACTCCCAAACAAAATTGCAACTTCAGAGGTTAAACCATTGGACAAGCTTGCAATAATCTGTCTCGAGAGCTAAAAAACCCTAGTTCAGAAGATCAGTTCCATCAAGCTCCAAGAGGACATAAATTTCACACCCGGATCCCAAAATGAACTGATTTCTAGTACAGAGTAAAACTCTTTAAGATACCCACGACTCTAGTTCAGCTGTGGATTGTTAGCATTTGTATCTAAAGTAGTGCATCTCCTAAATGACTATGAACCAAGCAGCATCAAAGCGCAGTTCCTTGAAAACCCACTGCATCAAATTCAATTATAGACCTACTGTCGCTTACAGTCGTGAGTACACAGCAGTTAATCCAGTCCACAGACCCCACATCTCAATCTCTATCTTCCGCAAACCACAATACAAAAAAGACCGTAATAATGCTAACAACCACAGAAACCTAACAATCCTAGGAATTCTACTTGCTTCATTTGTTATTCACACAAAATCACTTACATATAAAAGGAATCGATCGACGAATTACACTCCAGAACCAGATAAAAGAGTAGCGATCTAATTTATAACGACTAGAATATATACATGAAATCAAAGCCTCAATCGCGAGATTTAGCAACCAAACATCTTAACAATCGCACTAATTCTACTTCCATTGTTCAGAAAACAAGCGAAATTTCTCGTGTTAGAGATGAATCATCAAAATCCACAACAAAAAAAAGAAAAAAACTGAATAACAAAGAAAGAAGCCCCGGATCAACAGAGAAGGAAATGAAGAGGATCGGCCGAAGACAAGACGGACACACCTGAGCCTTATCGGCGAGCTGGACGACCAATCTGCCGACAGGGAGGGGAGACTGGTAGACGAAGCTGTAGTTGATGCACTCGGACCTCAGGTACCTGGAGAGGACTCGGCCGTCGGCGGTGAGCCCGGAGATGCCGATGCCGATGTGGTCGTCGATCTTGAAGATCTTCCGCTGGTGAGAGGAGAGCTCGGAGTTGGCCTTATTGACGCTCGCGAGAACGACGTGGCTGCGCGACCTCAGCCCGATCGCCGCGCTCCCTTGCTTCACGGCCTCCATCGCGTACTCCACCTGAAAGAGCCGCCCCGCCGGGCTCCACGTCGTCACGTCCGTGTCATATTGGTTCCTGAACATTTTCCCGTTCTCTCTAGGCCTTCCACGCGGACGCCTTCTCGCCGGAAAATGGAGTTGCAGCAGCAGGGGAGACGCCGGAGTTTTCTTATGCCCTAACCTTTGGTTTGCTTGTGTGCATCATGAAGAGGAGAGCGGAAAAGGGAGAGAAAGAAGATCGCCTTCATTTTTCACTTAAATTACAATAACTGCCATTTTTTTTTCTCTCTTCAAGGGTTTTGTAAATGGGTTGTGTGGGAAGCAGATCAGGTCATGCTAAACATGAGCGTTTTTGCTCATGCGGACATCGTGGCCGTCTGTTTGCATTTTGGATGAATGCCACGTGGTTTTGTTGACTTTTGAGCTTTTTAAAATGCAAATCGGATGGCCACGATGTCAGCATGAGCAAAAACGCTCATTTTCAGCATCACCTGATCTGCTTCCGGGTGTGTGTGTGTGTGTTTTATAACCCGAATAAACCTCACCCGGCGGCAAGAGCCTATGCTACCTGTTGGCTTGAGCAAAAGGGTGATGCTATGGAAATTGAACATTGACTGTCTCAAAACCCTAAGATTTTTCATCAACTTGCAAAAAGTTATTTTTAATATATTTTCATTTTTTCTTTCCATGTTTTGAATTACCACTAATTTGATAGCCCGCTGGCAGTGCGACATAGCGGACTTGATTTTGTGGTTTACCACTGGTAAGTGTTTTACGTTTAAAGAATAATTGAAAAGGAGTAAAGGACCAAGGAGTCCCATTTGTTCACACAAAAGACCTATGAATCCTTATATAAACCTAGCAAAGCAGGACGCTAATCAACTAATCAAGCATGAGGTCATCATTTCATCAGGGACCTAAAAGTCTCTTGGTAAGAAACGGAGGGGTGGAAGGTCTTATTAATTTAAAAGAGCAACGAGAAATTTAGAAAATGGTGAGAGCGCGATGGTATCATGAAATTTTTTGCAGAATGAAGGGCATAAATAAACTGCTGGAACTCACATTTCTTTTCCCGCAAGAAAACAGGGGAACGGGTGGGATATCCAACCCATTAGGCTGCTTCCCTGTCCACCCAAACAATAGTCTGGTTTGGGTTCGGGTTATGTCTGGTGTAGAAAACGGGAGCCAAAATCCGAACTGTATAAATTAAGTAGATAATTTATCTATAGTTGAAATTACGTATAAAAGTACTTTGGTATATCCCGGTTGCATGGTTGAATATCCGATAACAACCAAAGCTCAAACCCGACCCATATACTATTTGGATCGGGCTTGAGTAAATCAAAATAATATTCGTTATGGCCATATCTAGAAAACTGAATGTCTTAGATTGGCTAGTCAACACACTTATCCAAGCCAATTGATTGACCTAAGCCTGGTTACAGGCTTTTGTGAGTGTATACAGATGGATAGGATTCTGTTGGATATCTGATTCAAATCTAACTCATTGTTTCCTGATATGTATCTCAAAATAAACTCTGAATCCTTATTCTGATCAAATTTGGACTTTTACGGTTAAGAATTTTTGGATTTGGACTAGGATTTTTAGGTTCAAAACAAAATTTTGGTCCATTCACAGTTTTGACATGTAAAACTTTAGTTTCCAACCATTTGTACTGGATCCGGTGCTTCCATAGAACTTTTGGATGTGAATTCAGTTTTACAAAGTATTGATCCAATCATAGAACCGATTTTTTTTTTTTGCCTAAAATTCAATTTTTGATTCGGATCTACAATTATCCGACCACTTAGAGGCCTTCTTGTGAGTGCCATGGAGGGGTCAGACCATGTCTCTGCAGGATAAGCCCAACAAGCACATACCCATCTGCCAAATGCAGGTACCTTTTTTGGGTTGGTGATTGGGCTAGGATTTATGAGGTCAGGACTTTGGTCAAATTTCATCGAGGACATCAGATGGCAGCTAGACTTGGACTCATTTGGGCGTGGGTTCAGCTCACTTATTTAATAAATAAACAAGTTGTATTCAAGTGGGTTTACATGACTCCCTGGGGTGGGGGCAAGCCTGCAAGGGGTAAGCCGACAGAGCCAAGAGAGCGACTGTAAGTACGACAAGTAAAGCCAAAGCGATTAGGTCTGATACTAGGGGGTGGTTTTTGTTAGATTTAGGATGTGCACAAAGAAGTCTAGAGGAAAAGATGAGTGAGCAATTGATTAATGACCTGCTTAGGGGATCCTTAATAGACTTATCGAGACCTCTTCAGTGTTTCTGCAGAGGCAGGGGCTGAAGATTTTAACCTTCCTTGGATAGCCGTTATTCAGCCCTAATTGTTTCATTGGATTCTAAAAAATGCTAGGAATCCAATGTGTAATGAGTCCACCAATATTTCGTTGGTGCATATCTCAATGGCCCACTACTCAAGTAACTTATTCGATTTCAAGTGAGACCCATTTGGCTACACTAGATCCGTACCAGGATCCAACATCTCTCACTTGATTATATGGGGGCGAACACCCATGTTTCATCATAACCAGTATATCCTAATCTAAATATGCATAAATGTGACTGACCAATGCCATTTAGTATTTTATGCATGAAATTTAAAAGATCTCTTCATACATTTCCACAAGCACACCATATGAAGCATTATTTATAATGATTTATTTATCATCATATAAATATCTTCACATACATGGGTAAAATTCAACTCCTACTATTCCAATGCATTGCACTTAAGAAATATTTGCATTAAGTCATGACACCATAAGGTTTTAGATACACTAACTGAACTTTTCCTTCATGATATATCATTATCATGAGGATACTCAGATACTAGGTTGATTTTCCATCATTAAGTAAGGTATAAATCTCTATATCCAAATCTAATTTGGATATACACCTGATCCATATCTAATGATAGTTATCTCATTATTATTTGGATATGCCAAATATGATAAGTCAATTTGAAGGCTTTAATCAAACCACAAGTTTGAACATTTAAGTTCAAATATATTACCGAATATATATATCTAAATTTATTGGATTTGTAAGAGTTCATATTCAAATCCGACTTGAAATGTTATCTATCAAGTCCAACAAAATCCATATTAAAATGGATCTCCATACATGCTTAAATAAAACCATGAATCACTTAGGATTTGACCATAATCCTAATCCATATCCAACACCATGTATTTCAAATGCAAATGGATCCATACTACACATCCAACAATCTACTTATCTGGATCTAACCATGTCAAACTTGGACCCATACAAAATATATGTCTTATTAGGTCCAAATATTTGGGCTATTACTATCCATAAAACTTGAATCCAATCTAGATTCATACATAATATTTAGATTTATCTCTAGATCAATTTTGGGATCATATCTCATATCTGGGCATAACACTTATCCGTATCCAGTCATAAATCTTGAATCAAATCTAGATCTATATTCCACATGGTAATAGACTTATCCAGATCAATCACAATCTTGGATCAAATCTAGATCCATATAAGTTTAACATAGCCCAATAACATTTTCTGGATCCAAAACTAATTCAGTTGAACCTACAGACAATCAATTTGATCTATCTAGATTTATGTATATTCAACCCAATCTAATGTGTTTACTGGATCAAACTAGGTTTATATCACCTTACCTGACCCAAGCATCTGATCTAATAGTGATCAAATCCACTCTTAAACCAAGTATAAGATCTAATGGATCATGATCCAATCAAACTTGATCTATAGAAATGAATCAATACAAACCATACATGCACCAGATATAATATGATCTAAAAACATGAACATAATATTAAGCATAAAAAAATGCAATAACTCAAATGAATTTCTGGATCCAAAAAGTTTTATCGGATCCAACCAGATCTTTTACGAAAATACTTGTACTAACTGGATCCAAATCTGTCTGCATAACGCTCTAGAAGGTATTCCACTAACCAGAAACACTTTTCTCTCTGACGGAAGCTATCTTCTTCTCCAGCTTCTCGACCCTGGCATCATCAGCGGCATCTTCCTTTTGGTGCTCGGTGCACTTCCGGATGGATTGCTCATCTTAGGGGTACAACAAGGACGATGACAATGTGGGGTTTTAGTTAAAGAAGGGATCGTCACCAAAACTAGGGATATGAGCAGGGACTTGCCAGAGCTCGAGAGTGCAATCGAGAGCACCAAGGGGTTTCACGCGGCTGAAAAAAGGGGTTTCTTCCCCTTTTCATTTCATTTTTCTTCTTCTTCTTTGCAGTCGTTTCTGGCAACTACCAGATAGAGGGAACTCCACCAAATCTTCCCTTTGCTTCTCTGTTGCTTCTCAACCAAGCACCGGAACCCTACTCCTTTGAGAGCGACCTGATATGGGTTAGCACCGTGCAAACTCTCGCCTGCGCCTCGAGCAACATCTGGTTTGACTTCGGGAGAGTTGTGATGTTGAGCTCCTAGATCTGAGTGTCTAGTGACTAGGTCAGCTCCACAAGCGTCCTGATCCTAATGGCATCCGCTATCCAGACTCGGTTCTCTGTCTTGTTCTTGACCAGAAGGTGGATTTTCATGGCCGCAGTCTGTTGCATCTTGAGTGACGCCGACTGAAGGTTGGACACAAGCTGCGAGATTGCATCATCATCATCGTCGAGGCGATCCATCGTGCATGCCACTATTAGAAGACTATGGCTGCATGTGATGGGTGAGAAGATGAGGACACTTAATCAAACCCCATTGGCGCCTCACCTAGGGTTTTATTTTGCTTTAGCGAGGGTTTCTTATCATTACAATCGCACCCTACTAAAAGACGCAACCCTAAGATCAAAGGGTTTTCCAGTGGCTCTTCAGGGTGTTGAGGAGGATGGCCACCACTAGTGGGTGGGCAGAACCGACCTTCTGGAGGCCCTTCACGTAGTCATCGTTGCCCGCCAAGAACATCACGTACGCGAGTAGCCACCAGATGCCATCTTTTTGGTAGTGATTGCTTGGAGCTTCAGAGACATCTTCACTGCTAACCGGTTGACGAGAAACCGCTAGCAGTCTCATTTTTTTTGATGAGGGGTGCCCTATTTTCCGCTTGATAGGGAAGGGGTTTCTGATCATCAGGGTTGCCACATCTAGAAAAGAGAACATGGATTTTTTTTCTTTCCTAGTGGGCAGTCAGATTTCTTAATCTCAATGGGGCAGCTGGTTGTGCAGCAGGGTACAACCCTGTCCATATTGCCAGTTGAATGGTAGGCCCATTGTGGTCGATTGTAGCCATCTACAACAGGTGGCAGCAAGAGCCTCATCGTTGGACCTCTGTAGCAGAGAAGATACGCTCTAACAATGCCGCACACACCGAAAAAATCTAGCTCTAATACCACTGTTAGATTTAGGATGTGCATTGTAAAGTCTAGAAGAGAAGAGGAGTGAGTAAGTGATTAATGACCTGCTTAGGGAGGATCCTCGATAGACTTACCGAGACCTCTTCAGTGTTTTTGTAGAGGCAGGGGCTGGAGATTTTAACCTTTCCTAGGTAGCCGTTATCCAACCCTAATTGTCCTATTGAATTCTCAAAAATGTTGGGAATCCAATGTGTAATGAGTCAACCAATATCCTGGTGGTGCATATATCAATGGACCACTACTTAAGTGGGTCATTGGATTCCAAGTGAGACCCATTTGGCCACATTGGATTCGTACAAGGATTCAACAGTTTCTTTGTGTAAATATCAAAAGTGGGTTTATATGAGCGGAGTTGCAAATCATCAAGGTTCAATAAATGTTCTAAGCTCACCAAAAGCTTTGGATCAAAAGATCAAGCTTAAGCTCAGGCCGAGCCTGATCAATCTGGGACAAGCTCAACTCGCAGTGCAAAAAATATCAGCTTTAAGCTCTGTATGAAAGCCTTGAATGGGGGGGGGGGGGGTGTTGCAGTATAGTACTCTCATGTTCTCTGTTGTTTGGGAGCATTGGTGTTGCCAAAACACTGCAGTGAGAATGAGGTTAGCAACCCCAACACCATATCTCAACACTATTAACAGAAGGATGTTTTTGGCAACTCTATTCTCAACACATCGCATTTTGGCAACACATAGAAATGGTGGTCTTTCCATCTAAATACAAGGCTCCCAAACAGAGCCTTAATCATATTAATTTGCCGAGACCCTTCGAGTAATGGATTCTAGACAGTCTAAAAATTATGTAATGGAACAAGCTAACCATATCGCATACTTCAACAGAAAAATATGAAATTATTATCTTACTATATGTGCACATTAACCTGAAAGTATTCAACAAAGAATTCTCTTGTCAATTGTTAATTAAACTGAAAAAAGGACAGAAATTTGTTGTTCCTTTGTTTACAATGTTAAACCAGAATCAAAAGAACCACATATTCAGATTCGAATGTTAATCGAATCCAATTGCAAAACTAGACAACCAAAATCTACCCCCACTTAGTGTGATCATCGCAAAAAAATTTCCTCTCGTAATATTCTCTCTCTTTCTTCTCTTTTCCTTTCCGACCTCTATTTCCTCCTTTTTGAAGGGAGAAAATAAAAGACAGAAAGAAAGAGAGAAGAGAAAATAAAAGAAAAGAAAAGAAAAGAAAAGAAAAGAAGAGAAAGAGGAATTCTTTTGAGGGGTCTCACTTGACCTTAATTTTGAAAAATATTTAAGGAAATAACTCACCTCCGTTTTGAAATATTTGCGAGAAAAACTGAGAGACGGGATCCGCTCATCGGTACGAGGTTCGACCGTTCCTGGCGCCTTTACTAGAGGTAATCGAACCAAGGGTCGATTTCATGCCTTTTGCTTTGCTAAAAGATTATCTAAGATTTTATCCTAAATCTAAATGCACAAAGAATCATGCTTGTGCAGTGCAAGGATGTATGTTTTTTCTGAGAGATATTTTTGAAAAGTTCTCAAGTGTTAAATCAAAATGAAGAAACCGTTTCTAACTTAGAACTTAAGATTTAAAGTTCCAAGTTTTTGGAATAATCAGAGTTGGGAAAGTAAATTTTCATTTTAAAAGAATGATTAAGCTGAGATAAAAGGTGAAAAAAGGAAATCTCAAAGTCATGAATGGACTTTGAATCGAGAATTTTGAATCAGGATAGAGATGAAATTTGGAATGTAATTTTGGATTTCAGTTGTAAGGCTTTGAGATTAAAATCAGTTTTGAGAAATCAAAAATAGAATTGAGGAATAGAATTGGTTTTTGGATTCAAGGTAAACTTGGAATGAAATTCAGATTTGGAGATAGAATTTGATTTAAAATTTAGAGTTCAAAATGGAATTTGAATCAAAAGTTTGGATTCTAAATAGAGTTTAAAAATCCAAGATGAGTTTGAAGTTTGGATTTAGAATCCTAAATGGGAATTGGATCTAAAATCTGAGACCTAAGATGGAATTGGATTATGGATCCTAAAATGGGTTTTGGATCTGAATCTGAGATAAAGGATGGAATGGGATTCTGGATCCTAAAATGGGTTTTAGATCTGAATCCGAGATCCAAGATGAAGTTGGTTTCTGGATCCTGGAATGGACTTTGGATCTGAAGTCTGAAATCCAAGATGAAGTTGGTTTCTGGATCCTAGAGTGGATTTTGGATCTGAAGTCCGAGATAAAGGATGGAATGAGATTCTGGATCCTAAAATGCGTTTTAGATCTGAATTCGAGATCCAAGGTAAAGTTGGTTTCTAAATCCTGGAATGGAGTTTGGATCTGTAATCTGAGATCCAAAAAGTGGAGATTTGATACTTAAAAATCTGGATCCAAGTTGGGATTAGGATCTAACTTTGGATTTGGATTCTAAGGACCCAAATGGGGCTTTTGAAGATGGATCTGGGTTTTGGAAACCTAGATCGAATTTAAAAATTCAAGAAGGGTCAACTTTTGAGATTCAAAAATCAATCTCAAACTTTGATTTTGATATTTTGAAAATAAACTTGATTTCGAATGTGAAATCAAAAGATAACTCAGAAGTTTTTAAAGTTTTAACTTTGAAAAATGGAATTAAATTGAATTTTGAATTTTGAATTTTGAACTGATGTGAAGTTTGAATACAAAATGAATCAAGTTGATTTTAAACTTTGAATTTCGATTTCAAAGTCAAAATTTAGATTTTGAAAATAAGATAGAATTGATAAGTTGAAATAGAAATTGAAGAAGAGATATTCACAATCACTTGGATTTTAAAAAAGGAATTTGGAAAATATGATGCAATTCTATCTTAAATGATGAATGAAAAATATTTAAAATGGGATTTTGAAAAAGCTATTCCATTCTTTAAATGAATTAAGAATGAGGATGAAGATATAATATATCCCTGACTATGGTCATTGAATATATTATATAATAACCACATTTAAATTCAAGTGAAGAATAAAATATATTTTTGGTGCTTTTATAGAATTTTAAAATGAAATTAACTCTCAATATACCCTGACTATGACCATTGGTATATATATTGAATCAATTTTGAATTAAATTCTGATAAAAGGGAAAAATATTTACAGAAAATATGATGATTTTTTAAAAGGATCCAGTGTGGATCCAGTGTTATTTGGTAAAAGATAGAAATACTAAGTTTTGTTTGCATCCTGACTATGGCCATTGATGTAAATCCTCAACTTAGGATTAATTACCTCTTACGAAATGATGCACGTGTCATTCGTGTTTTACCATTGTGAGATTTTAGAAAGTAAAGGCAAAAAGCATGAAAATAAGCATTTTATGACATTACTATGCTCATTCATTCTATCTAAGAGCTGGAAATGTAATTTCTTATTAAGATCTAACTATTACAACACATAAAATTGAATTTACAACTCCGAGTAATGACCTTTTCCACACATTCCCCTGCAAAATGCTTGATTAGTGAAAGAAAAATAGAAGAAAATTGCACATATCATATGGATGTCAATGGTGAAAATGCTCACATGACAATATATTTAAGATCTAAAGTGTAGAAAGATGAAAATGATATAAATATATATATATATATATATATATATATATATATATATATATATATATATATATATATATATATATATATATATATATATATATATATATATATATATGTATACAGGTGGAATGGTGAATGTGAAGGGACTATGTAAGTAAATGGTGGTACAGGGGATTGTGCAATAGCATAGCTGCAGCAAGGGAATAGATTGGACTCAAGTTGATCTAGACAGCACTGTAGCAGTGGGCAAATAGCTGAAAAATGTTGACAGCAAGATGCAGCGGGGTGTGGGCAAACAGTGGACTGGAGCATAATGGAGGCAAGCTTAATGGACGGGTTTACTGTGTGTATGCAGTGAAGCGTGTTTTTTGGCTTCTGCGCTAAACCGATAACAAGTATAGGTTGGGTGTGGGTGCTGATATACATGGGAGCAAGGGTGCTGTGATATGGTGCACGTATGTGACAGGGACGAAGGCAGAGATATGGTTTATATGTACACTATATACAGAAGAATGTGGACCTAATACAAGTATGGAGTAATTAGTCTGCAGATATGTGTGCATTAATAAGATATAAAGGTGCAGAAATACATGGATGGCTGAAAATGAATGTGCAGATAACAGAAAAACGTGTAATATGGGGACAATACAAAAAAAAATATGGGAAATAATCAAGATGCACTCCCTCATTTTATCATTCAAGATCAAAGGAATAAACCGATCGGCTCCAGAGAAACTCACTTCCAATATTGCATTTAGTAAAATCTGGCGTCCAATGTAATATTATTCCCTGGAATTCAATCTCGCCAGATCCTTGGCTCAGTATAGCAAAACCAAAGCAATCTTTTAATCATGGTGTTGGAACCTTAATGTTTGCAGTCTTCAAAATAAACGAACCAATTTAGTATCCATTCTACTGATGACATTTTGCACCTCAGCTGAGTGTTAATGTCAAACAAACCTTAAGACATCGCCAACTGTTTGACTTACTGATTGCATCACTTGATTTACAACAAGTTCAGTTAGCAGAGAAACTCGTCTTCCCTGCAATCAAATCATTTATCGTATTTGCTTTCTCAGCAAATTGGACTGATGCTTACAAAAGTCTATTTCACTATCAATGAACATGAATAAGGGAGTTAATATATACAGAGAAAAATTAAAATAAGGCTTGTCAAAGCATAATGCAGTAAAAAAAAGTAAAGTGCAACACAGGTAGAGTGATTAATGGTGGAAGCAAACATGACAGTCAGGGTAGGACTTGTGAAATATTGCATGTGGATACACAGAGGGATAAAGGCTGTTATTCCTAGAGGGGTTTTGTTTTAATCTCCGAAACCTCATTTTTAAGTTTTTAGAGTTGCCAAATGAACCGATTGTATTATGTGGCTAGGATCTTACTCTTTCTACAAGAGCGAGATTCCCTTCTCACCAGCCTGCAGCATCCTTTGACAGTTCTAAAGGGGAACTCTAGGAATCAAATCCACAGAAATCAAGATGGGTATTGAAATCTTCTGAAATCTTAGTTAAGATACATAGAGGATATTTATTAGAGCCCACAGAATGATTGAGATTCAGAAAATTGGTTACCATATACCAGAAACTAGAGGGAACCATACATTTAGAGAGATCAAGGTAATCCATTAATCAAATATTGACATCAACACCTGACCAAGCAATTCTGAAATCGATTGGGTTTGGGATGAAGAAGACACATGAGACCCACTTAATGAAGACATAAATATAAAATAGTGAAGTAAAACACGCACAACAATTTCTAACGACTATAAACACATTATAGACAAGAGAAATCCACACTGATATATCCTTGAAATGCAGATCACACAGATATCCTTGAGCGTGTATTGCCATGAGGATTTATGCAACAAGGGATTAGATATCAGAATTAGAAATAAAAAGGACTATAAATACAAAAAAAATGCAATAGTTCATACCTTCCTAAGAGAATAGAACGAAGATTTCAAAATAATAATAAAAAATCTATCAGATTCCCTGGATCACGGCTCATCAATAAACGGATGTTCAATATCCAGTTATGCCTCGTTTGGATGTCAACAACAGACCACTACCAGAGAGTTTTATAGAAAATCAATTTGAGATTCAGACCACCCCCCCCCCCCCCAAAAAAAAAAGAGAGAAAAAAAAAGGAGCATTGAATCTAATCAGATGAACAAAAGCAAATTGCAAAACAAAGAAACCAAGGTAATGATGCGAGAGAAATATAGGAATTGAGGGATTCCGTTTCATATTGCACGGGAGGGGAAAGTGGATGATGCTAAACAGCAATCCAACTTTCCCACAGGTGCGTTAATGGGGTCAGAATGGAAGGGGAAAGACCAATATAAGGGCTTTGAGAAAGGGAAGAATACTCACTGAAAATGCTGCAGAGATTCTGATGAATCGAGTCTTTTCCTCTTGGCGGGAATCCTCTGCTACCGAAGAGAAGCCTGTTCGTGAGGGATTCTGTGGTTTGGCTGGAATTCCGGAAACTGAAAGAGGAGTCCCTCTCTTCTTGCTGACGCCTGTTTTGCAGAGCTTCTTGAAGGAGAGAGCTCGGATGAAGGAGGATGCTCGATATGAAAGATGGATGCCTAGTGACGATGGACAATGTCGATTGATGAATAATGGATGCTGCTAATCGATATTGCAATGGTGGTAGGTTGTCACAGATGAAGTTGATGGATGCCTTCGAGAAGCGGTGGAAGCTCCTTCTTAAAGGGAAGTGGAGGTTTCCAACGAAGGTTCGTTGCAGATGTGGGGTGAAGAACCGACAGGTTGTTGCGGATTGGACGATGTAGAGAGGAGGGGGAAACACGCGGAAAGGAGTCTGTTGGGAATCTTCCTTTTTAAAAAAGGATGTCCCCTTTTTAAGAAATTTTTATAAAATGGTTCAAGATGAGGTTTTTGGCAGAATGGCTTCAAAAAGCGTAAAAGCCATTCATTTTTCTTGTAGTTTTTCTATTTTTTTTTGTTTTTGTGTTATTTTTTCATTTTTTTGCATTTTTAGAATAAACCCCTAAAGTTTTACGAGAAGACAAAGATTAAAAACTATTTTTTTGTATTTTTGTAAAATATTTACAAAAGGGAGTTTTTCTGAGAACTCAAGGCGATCTTCGGGAAAATTTCTTCAGAAAATGGGTTTATATCAAGATTTTTAGGAAATATTTGAGGTTTTAACCTCGAACTGAAAAATATAGGGTTGTGGATCCTAGAGGATGCCGGATGAACTGTCTGAGCTTTTCAAAACCATTTTTAATATTTTTGTAATTTTAATTTGAAAACCGGACAACGGGGCTCAGATTTGGGTTTAAAATACTGGGTTCGGATCCAGAATCAAG